>NC_134404.1:28148564-28858564 GCF_038048845.1 Mixophyes fleayi | reverse complement strand
TCTTATTGATTCATTCCTTGCCAAGCAACAAGAGGTATGCTGTGAATTTATGTGCAAGGGTGGTGTGTTCTTAAAAGACATATATACACACGTTAGGATAGAATTCCATAAAAGTGATGTAATCAAGTGTTTTACTGCTTTAGTTTTTTAGTATCTGCTTGGAGTTGGGCTTGTTGTTGTATTCGCTATAGAGATAGTAATTAATAAAAATACTTTATTATTTTATATTTTATATAATTATGAGTAGAGCTGCGAAGTTAATTCTGATGTGTGGTGGGATTAATGTTGGACCAGGAACACTGAATGTGAGGAACAAAACAGAGGGCGAAGTCATCTGTGACACCAAGGCAGCAGGCTTGTGAAACTGGGGACATTGTGGTGTTAGTGTTACAAACAGTGAGGGAGATTTGAGGGAGGTGGTGATTCTGGGATCAGGGAAGATGATAAGCTCTCTAAGCAGCACTGGGACATTCATGTGGAGATGGCAGAGAGGCAGTTGATTACAAAAGTTAGTAGAAAAGAAGAGAGATCATGGGAGGAGAAGTGGATTTGGGTGTCTTCACAATAGAAGAGGTATTGGAGGCTGAATGAGTGAAATAGTTCCCCAAGAGAAAGCAGAGGGCCAAGAATAAAGCCTTATGGGACCCCAACAGATAGTGGGAGTGGAGGATGTGTCAGAAGTAGAGACACATAGGAAGTAAGTGAACCAGGTAAGAACTGTGCCATGAAGGCTAATGAAGTGAAGGATGTGCAGGGGAGTAGAGGGTGGTCAACAGTGTTCAAAGTAGTAGAGAGGTCCAGGTGGATGAGTATGGAAAATGACCCTTAGACTTTGCTGTAAGTAGATCTTTGTTCCCTTTTGTGAGTGAAGTCTCAGTGGAATGTTGATGGTAGCAGCCTGATTGCAGAGAGTAGAGAAGGGAGTGGGAGTAGAGAAAATGAGATTAAACACAAGTCACTGAAATAGTTTGGATGCAAAGCAGAGGAGAGAAATAGGGTGGTAGTTGGAGAGAGAAGAAGGGTCACAATCAGATAATCAGAAGTGGCTGGCTAGTGCTGTTGAAAGTAATCAACATCATTGCCTATATTTGGCCAGGTCTCCAACATCCGCAAGACATATACCTCGTAAAAGATTTTTTTGCTAATTCATCCAGGTCTAATTATGTCACAATTGTGTGTAGATATCCTTACTGTACTCAGTGAATGCTTGCATGTTGTTTCCTGCCCCATTTTGCCTATCCAGGTGGAAGTAGATGAAAAATGTGCATCTACACAAAAAAATACATTCGTGCAACTCTAAATGAGCCCCAATACATTCTTCTACTTTAGCAAATATATTTTTGACATTTAATATATTAAAAGGTACTTGAACATGCACCCAACACTTAATCTTGCTGCAATATTCTAAACTAATTTAATTTCAACTTGAATGCAGTGCAGACAATACAAAACTTCAGGCACTTCAAAATGTAAATGTTTTCTATTTTCAATACAAATTAATAAAAAAATTAAATTGGCTTTTAAAGCCCAAAGAAATAAGAATAGATGCTGAAGACGGCATCTGATATACAAAATACAAGGAATTGTACAGTACTGTTGGTCTATTTTTAAAATAGAGACATTTCCCATTTCAAATCTGTAAAACCTGTGAATTAAGTGAGGAGAAGGGAAAAAAGGGAGAAATATTGGAGGTCCCTTCAAAAGTTACTATGTGGTCCCATAAATTTCTAGTTACTTCTTTGGTTGTTAATAAGGGTTAGATCTGGAAACAATTGCACCCTAAATCGCAGGCACAAGTTGGAATAATAAATGCTGCAATTGCAACCATGTACAAAGTAGGGGTGTGCACAGGCCACTTTTGGTGTTTTGGGTTCTGATTAGCTTGAGGTTTTTTTAAAAAAGCATTAAAAGTGCTAAAATCCATATTTATTTTTTTTCACTCCTACACTATTATTAACCTCAATAACATTCATTTCCACTAATTTCCAGTCTATTCTGAACACCTCACACCTCACAATATTGTTTTTAGTCCAAAAGGTTGCACCGAGGTAGCTGGATGTCTAAGCTAAGCGACACAAGTGGGCGGCACAAACACGTGGCCCATCTAGGAGTGGCACTGCAGTGGCAGACAGGATGGCAGTTTGCAAGAGTTTGCTAGAGGTGCAAGATGGAATTGTCCTTGGGCCCTCACACCCACCCTGATGTTGTTGAAATAGGACATTCACACTTTAACAAACCAATCAGGAACAGTGAATGTAGTTTAATCTCTGGTACTAATATTTCTGGGCTGCAGGAGCAGTGAACATAGTTTAATCTCTGGTACTAATATTTCTGGACTGCAGGAACAGTGAACGTAGTTTAATCTCTGGTACTAATATTTCTGGACTGAAGGACTATCTCAGATCGAGATCGTGGAGGAAATTGACGAGGAGGGTGTTGCTGGTGCGGATACAACAGGACCAAGGGATTTAGGTGTCCCTGGACTGCTGATGGTCCTAGCCACAGGTCCTGAACTAAACACTGAGTTATGAAGGTTCTTCAGGTGACGTATAAGGGAGTATGTCCCTAGGTGGTCAAGATCCTTACCCCTGCTTATTTGAGCTTTACATAAGCTACATATGGCCATACATTTGTTGTCCAGATTGGGATAAAAATAACTCCAGACCGAAGAGGTGGATTTTTTGCTCTTCTGACCAGGCATGATTTTGGGCTTTTTCATCCCATGGACAACAAATGTTTCCCCCCCTGGTGCCTCATTTAAGATAACCACATCAGCATCCTCCTCGTCAAGTTCCTCCTCAGCGCCAGCTACATCAATATCCTCCTCCCGGTGTACAACATTGACACCTTCATTAGCCAAATCTGTAACTGGACTGTGGGTGATCCTTCCAGCATATGCAGAGGGCGTTCTGCAAATGGTGGAAGGAGCCACCTCTTCCCGTACAGTGATGGGAAGGTCAGGCTTCGCAACCACCAACACCCTTGGACTCGCCTTGGGGTTTTGTGATGTCATCTGTTTAGAAGGCAGAGTTGTTTGCTGTGTTGTTGATGACAGCTTAACTCTCTTAATTTTTTTG
This sequence comes from Mixophyes fleayi, assembly GCF_038048845.1. NCBI lineage: Eukaryota > Metazoa > Chordata > Amphibia > Anura > Limnodynastidae > Mixophyes > Mixophyes fleayi. Next base: position 28,855,487 of record NC_134404.1, on the reverse strand, counting down.
GAGGGGGGGAGGAGGAGGGATTAGATCCTTGGGTGAAGCTGAACCATTAGTCATGAACACGGGCCAGGGCCTAAGCCGTTCCTTGCCACTCCGTGTCGTAAATGGCATATTGGCAAGTTTACGTTTCTCCTCAGATGATTTTAATTTCCTTTTTTTGCTAATCTTCGTAAACTTTGGGTTTTTGGATTTTACATGCCCTCTAGGAGATTGGGCATCGGCCTTGGCAGACGATGTTGATGGCATTTCATCGTCTATGTCATGACTTGTGGCAGCAGCTTCAGCATTAGGAGGAAGTGGTTCTTGATCTTTCCCTACTTTATCCTCCAAATTTTTGGACTCCCTTATATGCAGCACAAGAGAGCGTACCCCTAAACCACACACACTTTAGGACTGCGGAAACAGTGAACGTAGTAATATAGATTGCAGTACCTATTTTTTGGGACTGCAGAAACAGTGAATGTAGTAATTTAGATTGCAGTACCTATTTTTTGGGACTGCAGAAACAGTGAACGTAGTAATATAGATTGCAGTACCTATTTTTTGGGACTGCAGAAACAGTGAACGTAGTAATTTAGATTGCAGTACCTATTTTTTGGGACTGCAAGAATATATTGCTCTAGAATATTTTTTATACTTTTTTTAAAAAATATATATATTTTTTTTAAATTATTTTTTTATTATTTTTTTTGTTTATTTTTTTTAAAAAAAATTAAGATTTTTTAATAATTATAAAGTTACTATGGACTTAGCAGAACTAAGCACAGGACAAAAGCACCACTGGACTCAGCAGGACAGACACTGGCCAAAGCACCACTGGACTCAGCAGGACAGAGCACTGGACAAAGTACTACTGGACTCAGCAGGACAGAGCACTGGACAAAGCACCACTTGAATAAACTGATCAGCAGGACAGAGCACAGGATCTCCCAAATAACCACTGAACAAAAAAACTAACCAGGACAAACAACCTCCCTCTTCAGTGATCGCAGGGAGAATGAAGATGGCGGCCGCGAGCGGGGCATTTATGACATCGGAGTCTCGCGAGATCCGATGCGAGACTGGGATGTCACAGCCTCGTTTTGGATTCCTTTGGCGGCCGGAAGTACCCAAACAGTGCTCGGATCCCGTCGGATCCGCACTGTTCGGGTGGGCTCAGATTAGCGAAATCCGAGCCCGCTAATCCTTAGTACAAAGTGGCAAGTATTTTAAGATACATGCTGGTCAGCAACAGTAGTATATGCACCTGCTTTACACCGGGCATACATCACATACACTTATGTACCGTGTATTTAACCATTTATTTTATTTGCAAGAAATGCATGAATAGCCTATCTTATCCTAAAACCTCTTTAATGCAACAAAAACAACTCATATTTTCAAAAAAATTGCTTAAACACGCATACAAAACCTTCATATATGTCCGACTGATGAAGAAATCACCAATCAGCGCATTGGGTTTGCTACTGCTGGGAACCATCATCATCATCCGCTATTCGCACTTTCCCCGACAGCCTGGAAATTACACTGCATTCTCAGGTGCATATGCTTCTTTGTCCATGTATGTGTCTGTTTGCGATGGCACAAGTGCACCCGTTTTGTATTAAGCTCACATTAGAACAGCCCCGTCTCCCCTTCCAGGAGCAAACTGGCATAAATAGAAGAATCATGCATATCGCATATGAGTATGCCAATATTTCTGGACATGGCAAAGCGATTTCATGCAAGATACATAAGGCAAGCTGGTTTAGTACTCTGACAGTTTTGCATGTTGATGCTTCTCTTCATTGTGCAAACCATTCTACCTTAATACTCAAATACAGAAATACAGACACTGACACCAATTTAAGTTTTTGCAAAAGGTCACAGTTTTTTTGAAACATAAATTATGGGTGTGGCAAAAGCCTTTGCAGGTCAGCTACCCACTAATTCCCGGCCATGAGTGGCTTCACTTAGCAATGAATACACCTTTGAAGGATTTATAATGGATTTATTATGTTCACCAAAACCACTTATTAATGTTTCACACTTAAATGACATACACATGTAGCATGAGCCCCCCTGAGCTTCATAAATTCACAAAGAATAATGGAGAATACACTAGATAAAATTTATTTAATCTGAAAAATGTTTTCAAGATTTATCTACAAAAATTCATAACAAGACATACAATATGTTACACAAATGAGTTTCAGAAAATAAAATAGATAATAAAATCAGAGTTAATACTTACTAGTTAAGGCCTGATGCGTGAGGGAACACAATTGCAGACAATGGGACATTTCAGTCTTGAAAAACCCCAGCATGAACATGCACAATCTGATGTCTTAAGCAGAAGATTTTAAACCCCTTTTAACATATAGCCCTCACCCCCCCACCTTTGAAGTTTAGCTGTCAAATGACATATTGATCTCCCAAATGTCACAGGGCTTTTCAAAGAGAGCTAGGGATGGCCTGAGATCGGAATGTTTACAAGACCTGACTTCCCACCTTTGCTCGTTCTGCTTGGCTAGCTAGATGGTTTACAACTTTGGGGCTTCAATCTCCTACAAGAACCTATCTCTCCCTGGACTGGCTATTTCAACAGATTAATGACACTTGCATAAGTTTAAACTCATGTCATTTAGCAAAGCACATGTTGAGATTATATTACAAGATTACATACAATATACATTGTCATACATGAATTCAACAGAAAATAACAATCAGTCATTAGATATACTAGATTATCATCACAGCAGTCACAAGCCCTCCCCCTGGATTACAATTGTCTGGAGCATGCAGTGAAGCATAACTCCTAATAGGTAGTCAAATCAGTATAAGTGTGTTTGGCTTATGGCCTCACTTGTCATATTGAGTCTTTGAGTTTTTGAAACCCAAGTGCATTTTTTCACATTTAGCTGTAGTACGTTTTCATCTTACCATTCAGTACAGTTGTCATGATTTGACTTTTCCATAGTCTCTATATCTTCTCCCAGAGCTTTTTTTTAAAAATAATTTTAGGTGATAATCCTGTCACTATAGTTTGCAACATAGCCTATTGGCAATATATTTGTGACATCATTGGTGAAGGCGTATGGTAGCCAAATCCGGAAAGGACCAAAAATATGATTGAGAGCATGCAGAGAGATTTGACAAACACTTGAGTTTGCTCATAGCTTGCAGAGAAGGATCGAGTAAAACTATGTCTAGCATATACAATTAAAAATATAATCCTTTTTTATGTTACAATCTCTTGAACTGTTTGATCTTGCAGCAGTAGAGTGTGTCAGAAAGAGATTTTCTCACTTTGACCGATAATCTAACTTCTTCAATGCCTGTTACTCAATGATTATTCACATATGTTGTGCTTTTTCCTAGTCTGATGTATGTCTAAAATATTGTACTGATTACAAAGATTTTCCTTTTTATATTATTCAGGGAAAGCTAGAATCTACTTTGTATTACCACAATGACAATCTAACCGTACTAGTCAGCAATCTGTTTGCTGCTGGAATGGAAACAACCACAACTACTCTGCGATGGGGTCTTCTGCTAATGATGAAATACCCTGAAATCCAAAGTAAGACATTAATATGAAACATGATAAGAATGTCTTGTCATAGATTAGACAATTTGGGCCTGATTCATGTTCAGACATATGCATTACCTTGTCTAAATTTGCTCTGCCAATGCTTCAAACAGAAGTCACGCCAATGATCACATTGCATGCAATTCATGTCCAAACACAAATGACACTCACGTCTGCCTATGACTTAAAGGGCGGAAGAGGGGTGGGAAGGGGCAGACGAGCGTTGGCCATGTACAATGAGGGCGTGCCAAGGGCGTTCAGATACAGAGGTGCACACTTCCAGGCCTGGGTTTCTCAAAAGTATGCTTGTTTTGCCGTATTATTTGCACCAGCAAGTGTAAGTGCCGACTTGGAGTGATGACTGACATGGAGAAGTCTTTGTGTTAAAAACTACATGTATGCGTGCCACTAGATGACAAAGAACAGTGTCGGACTGGGACATGAAGGGCCCACCGGGGGAAATGCAGCGGTAGGGACCCACTACAATGGGGTGTGGCCAACTGTAAGAGGGGTTGTGGTCAGTCATTAAAGGGGATGGGGTCATCCCATGGAGGACAACGTATAGCACCATAGTATGGTCCATAAAGAAAAAGAGGACATTTGCAGTGAGGAGCCGCGAAGGAAAGGCAGAAGAGAAGAAAGAAGTCAATAGGAAGGTAAGTGAAGGGGAGCAAATGCAGCATGGAAGGCACTGTGTGAGACAGGGGAAGGGGAGGGATGAATTGAATACAATCAATCGTCATCAGCTATTTGTGTGCTGTCCATTCTTTGTGGTTAGTGTTCTCTCCCCTCATAGTGTACACAGAAAACAAATGCTATAATACAGTACTAGAGATCAACCATTCATCATATGAAAACCACAATATAAGGGTATAGACTAAAAATTAATATATCCATGAAGCACTATGGAGACCACAAAATTATTAGCATAAAAATATATGCACATTTAAAATATTACATAAATCTAATTACACTCTAGACACTGGCAAATAAAAACAGGACTCTAAAAAATGATCTACCCACAAAATGTACACTCAATAATAATCCAATGCCACTACAAAGGACAAAAGCAAAACATTAATATTAAAGCATATAGCAGATGCAATCCTATAAGGACCTAACTGTCTCAATGTGTTTTATTCTGATTAAGATATGCTTCTATAGGGAATAAAGTCCCAAAATTGATTGAAAACAAATAAACATGGAACATGATATAAACAGTGAATTTGGTTACTAGTTTATTAGGAATCCATTCATTGGTCAGCTGCAATAGGATCCTTTTATAGAGGCACTGAAGACATATATCACCATGAAGCCATTCTAATTTATCTCCCTCCCTCCGAGGTCACACAGTGGAGAGCTCTAGAGAAGTTTGCACGATTTATTACACTTACTGATTACACGGACTCACACTGCAGTTAGGACGGCAACTTTATGACTACAGGACGCCTGCAACTACAGCAAAAGGAGTAATCTGAGATCTGTGTCACTGTGAAGCATTTCTGCCTCTCTCTGTCTCAGGAGCAGGAAGTGTTCTCACGTGCTGGCTGTAGGCAGGGATTTATTAGTTTAACAGTCTCCGTTTCATATGTAGACTGACCGCAGCTCAGTAATTCTCTGCTCCGCCCCACCAACAAAGAGGGCGGGGTTATCAGGCAACAGGGCCTCCCGGGGAATACCCCGACTCCCCGGCAGGCCAGTCCGACACTGACAAAGAATATGTGTATGCAAGTAAAAGAGACAATAAAAAAAGGATTGCATTATACAGTACGCGTTAAGAACATCCTGTTTTATGTATATAAAAAAGGAATGCTTTTTTTTTTAAAAAAACAACATGTTTTATTAATTATTATAGTATTATGAGTTGCTGATTTATTTTCTAAAATATCGTTTTTTTGCATGCTGTTCTGATCTGACTTTATATTGCACATATGCATGTGCCTATTAACATATGACAATAGTGTTTAGGCAGAGCATAATTACACCTAAATTCAAAACGAAAATCATCTCGAGATTCACTTGAATTTGAACATGGGCAGAATTACACTAAAGTTTCATGCTGTTTTTTTCAGCTTCAAATTGCATGCAAGTTGAGTTCGGACTTGAATCAGACCCTTCATGTCTATAGTAACATTGTCCTAGTCATTTTCATGTACTATGATGTATCTGACTTATCTGTCTCTGGATGATCATACTATAGTGTCATTATCAGTATGCATTATAATTCAAGAAATATTGTCTTTTCACATGACAGAAAAAGTGCAAAATGAAATTGAAAGAGTGATTGGATCAGCTCAACCACAAACAGAGCATAGGAAAGAGATGCCGTACACCGACGCCGTCATTCATGAAATTCAGCGATTTGGTGATATTGTACCGGGTAATGTCCCACATGCCGCTTCTCAAGATGTCACATTCAGAGGATATTTTATTCCAAAGGTGATTTGTTTCTTCCTGCTGTGCACTGACTTTTAGGACCCTAGATCATGATGTGGCAGGGTCTCCTCGCCCATCCTTGGGAGTGATGGCTCCCACATTTCTTCAGCAGATAGCGGTAATAAGGCAGTCATGAAAAAAATTTCAACATGATAAACCCATATTTGTGTAACTTTCTCTGTATATGATCTGTATGACTGTGGTGTGCATTGACTACAGAGGCAGGATACCCCATTCATTACTTCTTGGCCCTTTAGGTAATATACACAGCATTCATGCAGAACACAAAGAGGCTGCTGATGACAAACAGGCCTTTGCAGTGATGGGTATAGATGACCAGCATCTATGTGGGTAACCATAGCACATATGCCTTAGCTGTGTGTTTACATTATGTTTAATGTATACAAAAAGTAGTGCATGGAAGTTGGAATGGAGAGGAACATAATGTAAGACATTAGTTCAGGTAGAAAGTTGCCTTAAAACCTGTGTTCTGCAGGTACGGTAAGATCCTGCATTTGCAGCATTTCTCAAGTATTAAGCATGCTACCCAAATTAATACAGAAGCATTTGTCAAAAACTATACGAGATGTTATTGGCGAAATTAACAATTTGTCTGATAATTGTGTGATAGTTGTGTGATAATGATGTATTATATGAGGATACTAGAAGTCAAGAAAGGGTCCAGATGCACATAGAGGCACAAGGATATAATGTCTGAGGTGACTTGTCATATCTATATAACCTGAGAGGTATACTATTCCTTATAATAAGCTAATGGGTATTAAGCTGATTATGTGCCTATGCAAATATTAGCGTTCATGACATCATTATTTACTGTTTATATGTAGTATATCCTCTGTATTGATTAAACTGCTAATACTTTGGATCTCACTTCTTAGAGTTAGGAGTTTATCCAGCTAGAACAGGCAATTTTGCCCAATGGCAATACCATGTTGTATTGCAGGGGTGGTGGAGGGAACATAAAAATGTGAAGACAGATTAAGAGTCCGGAGGGAGTGGTAGGGTTGTCCCAGCATAATATTTAACTGCAGTGTAACAATAAAGCTGCCCGGTATGTGCTCTCCACGTGAATGCAGACCGTGTTCGCCGCACACAGAGAAAAATTGCTTTACGTCCGTTGATCGTAACATGGTTTAGCCAGGTACAAGTGTACGCCTTGTTTTTGCTTTGCTCCTAACTCTCTGAGGATGCTTATTTTTAAACTATAAGAAATATAAAATCCATAAATGAAATTAGATTAAAAAATAAGAAGTGGGAGTTGTAGGAGGAAGATCTGTTAGAAATATCTACTAAACATTTTAGTTGTATTTTGCCAAAGGCAGGTGTCACCTTTTGCCCTCATCTGATTCTTTCTATAGTTCTATCCCCCTACATGGTGTAGTAGACCATGTTATTTTAGGATTATACTGTATTATTTGCAAGTTGTACTTTGTGCCTAATCCCTACTTGTGAATGCACAGCCGCTAGTTAAGATACACCAAGATATAAAAGGCTTCCCGCAGCTGTGTATTGAAAAGGTTAACATCGTTATTATTATTATTATTATTATTAGTAGTAGTAGTAGTAGTAGTAGTAGTAGTAGTACCTGTTCCTCAAAGCCTACCAACAATCCACTTAACCCTTACCTTGTTGCACCTTCGTAAACATCCTTCTCTCGTTCTCCCCTTTCTCCACCAGCCCCGCCTTTCGCTCCCTTACTTTAATGTTTCCCTCCTGTGCCTGTTTGTCCACCCTCCCTTAGGATGTGAGCTCGTATGAGCAGGGCCCCTCTCCCCTCCTGTCTCCATACCTGTTCTTCTACTCCATCTTCGCTCATATGTCTGCCCGAAGTTCTGAAGTATTGGTACTTTGTGTTTATTGCTCTGTACTATGTCACCCTGTATGGTCTCCAGTTTGTATTATGTACGGCGCTGCGGAAACCTTGTGGCGCCTAACAAATAAATGATAATAAAAATAATAATAATAGCTGTAGTAGTAGTAGCATTATCCTTTACTTATAAAGTGCTGAAATATTACATAGTACATTGAGGGAATCATGACATAAACAAATTACAAACAATGACATAAACAAGATGGTAAAGATGTCTCTGCTCAAATAGATTTACAATCTAAGAAGTGCTGGGAACACCTGATACATAAGGTAAAGAAATAGCAATAGTGGATGTAACATTAAGAAAATGTTTATAATCTGTGTTCTGAGACCACAGCTCCATGATTATGAAGATGTTTTTCATAGATTTGTTTAGTTATATTATTGTGTAATATGTTTTATAAAAATATACTTTACAGCAGTTTATAAATATAGTAGCTTCACTTAAGATGCTTCACGCAGCAATTTTTAACTGAAATCAGTTTACAATATTTTTCTCTGTCGTTTTGTCATTTTTTACGATCAACCCGTGCAGAGAATGTTTGTTTTTTAAGGGAAAGGTGACGCCTATTTTGATGATCTGTCTTTAACCACACTGTTATAATTTCCCACAGGGCACCATCGTACTCCCAATACTGACCTCAGTACTGAGAGATAAAGCCTACTTTGAGAAGCCGGAAGAATTTTACCCAGAACATTTTCTTGACTCAGAAGAAAACTTCAAGAAGAATGAAGCGTTCATACCTTTCTCATTAGGTAGCTTTCATTCTGATCATCTTCTTCTTATGCTACCACTCAAGAACAATATTTACTTTGTACCTAAAGAATGAAAGTAGATTGATCTTAAATTTATACTATATCTTATACTAATGATCTTATTACTCTAATTTTAAAATCAGTATAAGTTTTGAAGATGGACAATGTATATTATTTATATATCAATTATTCCTTGAGGATGAATGAAATGTGAGAATGTACAGAAGGACATTCCTAGAAATGTTGGGCCCTATGACCAAATTGTGATGGTGTTCCTCTATGCACCATCATACAGTCATACCCACCATGATGTCTACTCCATCCCCAGTCAGTATCCAATAGGGCAGAGTATTGGATTAGTAGAAATCAAGTCTGAATTATATATGCAGTCATTTTATCCTCATTTTCCAAATCCTATAAATGGATAAATTCATTGTATTAAGTGTACTTTAAGGTAAATTTTTTCCATTGACACAGAGCCCTATGTGCTGCCAGGGCCCATGTCAGTCACAGTGACTGCTGTGGCTATAGTTACATCAGTAATTGTACCTTTATAATCTGTTTAGTATGGATGGTTCTAATCAATACTGTAATATTGTGAAGTCATGTGACTAGGGGGTAAGAGGTAGCCCCGCCCCCACTATAAAACGCTGGAATTCACAGCAATGAAAAGCATGGGCGGGGCTTAATTGTGTTATTAAGCCCCACCACTGCTATTCAATGACGTGAATTTTGGTGAATTTGGGAGGTTTGCCTACTCTTCTGGAAGTCTGGGAGGACTCCCCGAAATTCATGAGCCTCCCGGGAATTCCGGGAGAGTAGGCAAGTATGTTATAGCTTGCTCTGACCAAATCACAGTGATAGATGTTTGTAATTAAACTACTGTGTCTTAGGCCTATTTATGCCACTCGGCGGTATCATATCAAGCTTCTTCCTCCTGTTGGAATGCAGCATTCCAAATCCTGGGACAAAGCATGACATCTGTCTGCTGCACTGTTTGCTGCCATCTTGTGTGAGACATTTCGCTACATGCTGCCTATTCTGAGCACCTGACTTCATCCACCAATTAACACCCTGTGCTGACTAAGTCACCTCCTACTCACAACAAATTTCCTAGTTCCTGGTTCCAGCTTACCACTGTCATTTGTTTCCTGTTGTACAGATTCCAGCCATTTACTGGAATTGATTCCTTCTGCTACTTCAGTGTTACTATTTGTTGCTGTACAAAGTCCAGCTATTAACCACTTGTGTAGACTTAACTTCCTCCTATTACTTCAAGGTTATATTCTGCTACTGTCCAGCTATTTACCCCTCCTGAGGATTCAGCTTTCTTCTACCTATTCCCCTTACTCACCTACTGGCCATTTGGGGAAGTAGGTTACTGTTCTATGTCTTCCAACATCTGGAGCTATCTCTGTGTCTCTGGGTACGGGTTTCAAGTTCCAGAATTGACCAGGTTGTGGGTTCCAGGGTGGACTAAAACCCTTAGGGGTTGCTCATCCCGAGTCCCTAGTTTCTGACGCAGGTCCTGAGTTTCCGAGACCAGTTCCAGGTTTATTCAGTCCAGGAGGTAGCCACCATTGGTATTCCTCTAACTGAGTTATGAGCCTTTCCAGTTTGAGTCTTGGTACAAGAATTCTCTGAGTTTCTGGATTTTGGGGGTTCTGAGCCTCTGGCCGTGGGTTGCATCTTTCTATTCCTCTGTCCAGATCCAGTTTCCAGTTGGTTATTCCACTAATGAGTCCAATCCAGCATTTCTCCTTCTGTCATCTGGTAGCTACGTATAGAGTACAAATTGTCTCCATGAGCAAAGTCTTCATAAAGCCTCCTAATTTCCACTTTAGCTCTGATACAGCAAGTCTCAAGGGTCCCGAGATGGATCCCAGAAACCCTATTGCCATGACACACTGTAATGCCTGCTCTATAGATCTTCCTTCTCTTATAAATTACAATAAAAACATTCTACATTTAAAATTAACAAACAAGATCAATGAAAAATAACAGCAATGAATGGAAGAGCAGACTATTTTACTTTCTATAGTGCACATATAAAAAAATATAGAGCAGAGCTTTGCCATCATTGTAGGCTTCCACTTTCAGCATGTAAATTGTGTCCACATTGATGTTTTTTCATGTGGGAAGGAGTCAAATGGCACAGGTATGAATATGAAAAATATTTTGTCGTTCTCCATCACCATCCACGCCAATAAACCTCAAATCAGTTGGCATTAATGTAGCTAGGCATTGTCATTAATTGTGCATCTCATATGCTCATCATCCTCTATCCAAAAGAAAAAAGTAAGAAGCTCAAAGGTGCCAAGCCTTGATTAGTTTGACCCCAAACTGGTAAAACATAAATCGTGTTTTGTTTTATAATTTTCTGCATTTTTAATTAATCATTTATTAAAAATGTATTGAATGTCGCTTTCTATTCATATACACTGGTTTCAATGTTTTGCTTATGTTATAACTAGGTAAAAGAAGTTGCGCTGGAGAGAACCTAGCCAAAACGGAGCTGTTTGTGTTCTTCACGACCCTGCTACAGAACTTCACATTTCAGGCTCCGCCTGGAGCTAAACTGGACCTCTCTCCTGCATTAGGGTTTACTAATGCACCATTACCTCATGAAATCTGTGCTATACCTCGCAGCTAGACATGTTGTCAGCCAAGTTATTTCATAGGATGATGATGATGATAAGATATGTCATAATTGTTTTGTATTGCATAAACAAAATGTGCTAACTGGTAAATGTTTTTAGTTTCTATTTTGTACAGTAAATTACTTTTTATGTATTATTCTATATAATTATTGTGTAATAAAATATATAATAAAGATTGGTTATATAAATTTGAAGAGCAAGATATTCATTATTTATCACATAAAAAAGAGAATGAAGACTCGTTACGTAAAAACAAAAGTAATAGGGATTGTAGTTCTCTACTTTATCGTGCTCTAATACCAGCTCTGCTGGTGGTGATTAGCAATATTTGATCCTTGTATTGCATATTGATCATTGCATATTTATTCTTTCTTTTAAATAAATAATTTGTACAGTATGATTTTACACCACAAGGTGTCTCACTGTTTCCCTTTTTAATTGCTTTTAGAGAATGACAAGCTGTGGTACAGAGATATATTCAGAGCAACTCTGTCAGTGCACTGAAATGACTTAATTATATGTCCTGCTGTTTAAATTTATGATGCTAACTTGTGGAATGCTAGCTATACTGTAAAACAGTGCTACAGGTGTAACAATTCAATTACCCAGCACTCAAGTGAAACTCTTTTAATTAAAGCTTTAGAATTAAATGAACTTTAATAATATCATAATAATACAATATTAGATAATTAGTAATGTTAAAGTTACTTTTGTTAAGGTACTTATTTCAATTGTCAATGCCCTTCAGCTTGTCTGCGATTTATTATAAACCAGTTAACTGGGAGTCCAGTAATCAAGACACACACAAGTTTATCCTTTAAGATTCTGCGCTGAGGCCATTTATTTTGAATCACCTTTTTTATAGAGCTTATTGCGTCACCACATTAATTATTCCTCCCAAGCCTTTTAAGGATATAACATATGTTGCCGCTAGCTACAGCATAACATATTCAACAACTCCCCAAGTCCTTATTTGGATATCAACAGTTTCCTTTCCCATATGAATATTCACGAGTGCAACTTCTTTCTTCTTTTGTATGCTTGAACACCTAGCTTGCGATGTTGTGGGGGGACAACCAAATTCTATTACACTGATACCAACAAGGCCACAGCTGCTGTTTCTCTTTCTCAGCACATCAAGTGATTTTTTACCGTTTTAAAGTTAAGGTTAAACACTCAAAGTGTTTTCTTATATTATCACCACCATTCTGCTTTGTAAGCTTCCTAAACCCCCACATTATTCCCACTTTTTATAATATAAAAAATATACTTTCCCATCATTACCCAATAGAGCACGTCCCATTTTCAGCAGCTATTTTTGAACATTACCCTATTTCTAGGGCTACAAGGGCCATGCCATTCACCACTGACAGCAGGGTCTTCTCTACCTAAGCAATAAATTCTCCTCCTGGGTGTGTCGCAATCTGAGTAATGATTTTCTAACTTTACATGACATATAGCAATTAGCAAGCATCATAATGGTTAATGCAAGCAAAATCAATAACAATGGGTGAATTAAAATATTGATTGCTTTTTTCATAGAATAGGAGCCATTAACAAATATTTCAATCCATACAGGTTTACTTGTTTAGTTGTCTCTGGTAAAAATATGTATGTGTGGTTTTGCCACTCTAACAGTAACACAATATATAAGCATCCCGAGAATGGACTTGACTTTTCTAATAAAGCTAACTCATGTTGATTAGTACTGATTATACACACAGTTTGTGTAGCTATTTCTATAAACATCTCTATACCTGAATTATGGAGCATCCATAATTGTACTCCTTTGCTCTGGGTATACAAAGGAACTGGCAATATCAAGTACTTGCATATTGTTGTGTTTCAGGTTATATTACACACTTCTAATGTTCCAAAACATAGTTGATTAGAACAACTTATTTTCATCTTATCTGTATCTGGCCACGAAGTATTTGTCAAGTTAAACAAGTATATATATATATATATATATATATATATATATATATATATATATATACATCTCCTGACTTATTAAGCAATTTGGTCTGTGTAATTTGTTTAAAATCTGTCCGGGAGTCCACCCATCTGATAGGACCCCCAACAATAACATGAAGAGGATATATTGGTTCATGGTGCTGCTTCAATGGTTACAGATGTTTTCTTGCAATGTGAAGCATGTACCCAGGCGTCTTGATTCTGCAGCTTCACTGAGGTGGGTGTAGTTAATAAAACTTGATACTGCCCGTCAAATCTAGGATCCAGAGCTTTCCTCATATGCTTTTTAAGATACAACCAGTCTCCAGGCTTTAAATTGTGCGGCTGCAAATATGAATTAGGATCTGGAAGTGAAGAAAATGCTAAAACATGCAAATGTTTTAGATGGTCAGTCAATGCTTTCATATAACTTGTCAGATCTCCATATTTATGCTAGAGTTCTTGAGGATAGCAGCAACCTGTTCTGGGGATTACACCAACATATGGAGATAATTTACTAACCCTGTTTGGGACTGTTCTAACACTGAACAAGGCTATTGGGAGCCACTCGGGCCATGTTTTTTTGTTTGTTCCATAATTTTTTGCATGTTCAGTTTTAGAGTACCATTTAGTCTTTCCACCCTACCACTAGCCTGTGGCCTATATGGTGTATGGAAAGCCTGCTGTATACCAAGGTCAGTCATGATAAGTTGCATTATTTTGCCTCAGGGACACCATACCTGCACACAATTTCACTTATCAATTTCTTAGCAGTATTTCGAGCTGTTGCTTTAGCGACACACCACGCTTCTGGCCACCTGCTAAATAAGTCTGTGCATACCAGTACATATTCATAAATTCCTGACTTTGGCAATTGAATATAGTCTATTTGCAGTCTTTGGAAGGGATAAATAGGCCTTGGCGTGCTTCCAAGTGATGTCCGGACCCTCTTGCCTGGATTAGAAGTCCCACATATCCAGCAAGATTGGGTATAGTTAGCTGCTGCCTTACCAAATCCAGGAGCTATCCACTGCTGTTGTACCACCACAATCATTTGTTCTTTATCTAAGTGCGCTTGTCCATGGGCTACCTGCAACATGGGTGAGAACAGAACTTGTGGGAGACAAAGCTTATTGCTTGCTCACCAGAGTCCTGAACAATCTTTACTTCCTCCTAGTCTTGTCCACTTATCCTGTTCTTTAACGGAGGCCTGCTCCTGGAATTTCTTTAAATCTGTGAATTCTGGCATCTCTTGTGCTAACATCTCTGCTGCTGGTATATTTGGACCTTTTCCTCATTCTTCCTACCTGCTCTTTTTGCTTCTGCATCTGCCAGACGATTGCCTCTTGTTTCGAACGTATCATTTAGAGTATGTGCCTGCACTTTGATAGCAGCCACCTTGTGTGGTAGCTGTAATGCTCTGAATAAATCCTTAATTAATTTAGCATGCTGAATGTCTTTACCACTGGATGTTTTGAAATTTCTACTCTTCCATATAGGCCCAAAATCGAGGGCCACTCCCCAAGAATATCTGGAAATAGTATAGATGTTTGCCGTGGATCCTTCAGCATACTCAAGTGCTTTTGTAAGTGCTATCAGTTCCGCCGCTTGAGCAGACAGCCCAGGAGACAATGCACCCAAATCAATAACTTCATGAAGTGTAGTTACTGCATATCCTGTATATGGGCTACCATTATCATAATATCTGGAACCATCTATAAACAATTCAAACTAAGCATCTAGTATGGGTACATCCTGTACATTGGGCAATGCCTGAGTCTCAATGTCCATCAGAGCCAAACAGTCATGGGAAAAATTTTGATTATGAATATTTCCATCTTCAGAATCTCTGGCCCTGGTACTGTGACCATCACACTCCTGATGAACATTTCCATCTGGATCATCTTCATTCCCCCCTGTTGAATCTTCTGATTCAAATATCATTGGAAGTAGTGTTGCTGGATTTAATGTAGTGCACCTTTTTATGATCACATTTGATGCACTAAAAATTGTCACTTCATATTTGGTGATTCTAGCCGCTGATAGATGTTTTGTCTTTGCTTGGTGCAATATTTCAACAACAGCATGAGGAATTCGAATGACCAATTTATGATCTAGCACATCGTCTGTACACTTGTCTTTTGGAACTGCAGCTGCTGCCACTGCCCTGACACAGATAGGTGCACCTCTAATGATGGAGTCAAGACTTACTGAATAGTAAGCTACAGGCCGCTGCTTGCATCCATCTCCCGCATTGACTATTGCAATTCCCTCCTTACTGGTCTTCCCAAAAACAGACTAAAACCCCTAAAATCTATTTTGCATGCTTCGGCAAGACTGATTTTCCTTGCAAATAGCTATTCCTCTGTTGAATCACTCTGTATGTCTCTACACTGGCTGCCTGTCTTCTACCGAATCCAATATAAAATACTTTTACTAACCTACAAGGCCATCAACAAAGCTGCACCAACATACATCTCCTCTCTTGTCTCAAAATATCTCCCAACTCGGCAACTCCGTTCTGCAAAAGATCTGCGTCTCTCATCCACCCTCATTACATCCTCCCATTCCCGGTTACAGGACTTTTTTCGGGCTGCACCCACTCTATGGAACTCTCTCCCTCGCACAATAAGACTCTCCTCTGTTCTACAAACTTTCAAGCGTTCTCTGAAAACCTACCTATTCAGACAAGCTTATAATATTCCTCAACCACCATCTTAACCTCACTACCTTTAGCCTGTTACACAATTTCACACAAGACAACTACCCCCGGAATAACATTGTTGTGTGACAGGATCATTTAGCTTATGAGTCACCCTACCTTTGCAGTCTGGCTGGGCCAAGATGCAAAATGTATACTTAACCTCATGTGTCAATCTCCCATTGTCCCATAGATTGTAAGCTTGCGAGCAGGGCCTTCTCACCTCTTTGTCTGTTTTACCCAGTTTGTTTATTAGTTTATTACGTTTGTCCCCAATTGTAAAGCGCTACGGAATATGTTGGCGCTATATAAATAAATGATGATGATGATGATGATGTTCCTGTGTAAGTATTCCTAGAGCGTGCCCATCGTCCTCATGACAGAACAAATTAAAAGGTTTTTCATAATTAGGAAGTCCTAGTGCCGGGGCTGTTAAAATAGCTTCTTTTAGCTTTCTCATAGCTTCAGAAATCTGTTATTTTGTGGGAAATGGTCTTTCCTTTTTCGTTGCATTGTACAAAATTTGCATATACACTGATGCAGACAGGATCCACTCTCTGCAGAAGCCAATTAATCCCAAAAGAGCTGTAGTTTGTTTTATTGTTGTTGGTATAGGAACCTGTTGTATGAGTTGGATTCTTTCCTGTGTAAGGTGTCTTGTTTCCTTGGAGATGCAATGTCCCAGAAATATCACCTTTTGCTGCACCAACTGTAATTTTGTTTTAGAGACTCTGCAGTCTTGCTGAGCCAAAAATGTCAACAATGATACAGTTTTGTCTCGACACATCTGTAGTGTAGTTGTAGCTATCAACAAATCATCAACATATTGCAGTAGTTGTGTATGCTGTGGATGTTGAGGTCTCCATCTCTGCAGTATGGTTGACATAGCTTCTGTAAATTCAGATGGACTTGTTGCTCCCCCCTGTGGTATTCAAGTCCAACAGTACTGATTTCCATCATGCGTAAAAGCCAGCAAGTGTTGCGAGTCAGTTGTTATGGGTACAGAGAAAAAAGCATTCGCCAAGTCTATTACAGTAAAATATTCAGCTGTGGATGGTATCTGATTAAGCAGAGTATGTGGATTTGGAACTATTGGAGTATCCACTATAAGTCTTTTATTTATTTCTCTTAGATCGTGAACACGCCAATATTGTGGAATTCCATCTTCACCTATTTCCGGCTTCTTTATTGGGAACAGTGGAGTGTTAAAAGGTGACTTACATTTGCGTGCTATCTTCCGTTCAAAATATTCCTGCAATTGCAAATATTTAGCTGTTTTCTGTGGTATGGTCAAGGAATATTGTTTGATTGATACTGGCATAACATCTTGCTTGAGCTTTAATTTTACAGGCTGTACATTCAGTAATCCCACATGAGTCTTCCCTTTAGACAATACTTTATCAGGAACAGCCTTCAGCCATTCTGGGAATATTGTTTTGTTATTCTTTTTTTCATAAGTTCCATTGATGGTATAAATGTACACTGCTGCCTTGACTTGGTCTTGAACTTCTGCAGGTAAATTACTGGTGTACTGTATACCTTCTGGTGTGTACTTTGTACATGCTCTCATGAGATGTAGTATGTCTGCTCCCAATAAGTTGACAGGACAGGTATCTGATGTGAGGAACTCAATTGGGGCTAGAGTGTACTGTTTCTCAATTTGTATTCAGACTTTCTTGCTTTTAGTAAGTTTCACAGTCCATCCCGTAAGTCCCGAAGCAATAAATTGTTCTTTTGTTAATATAATATCTGGAATCTGCTCCTTTTTCAACACAGTTTGGCTTGTCCCCATGTCAATTAGACATTCTAATTCATGTCCAGTGGGTAATGTTATTTTCACAGTCTTTCTAGAGATTTTTCCATTATCTACAGCTAATATTGGTACAGGTGACATCGGGGAGCCATTACTTCACGCATCCAACAAAGGTTGCCTTATCCCTGGGGTCCCTGCTGTTTGAACTCCAACCAATTGTTTTTGTTGTCCTTGTTGCTGTCACGAATGAATGCAGGAATACAGCTAAGGAGCCATGAATAAGGTGAAAAAACATTCAAGTTTATTGCTGAAGAGTCAGAACAGATGTTGTAATAATGAGCTTGCAGTAATTACCAGGTATACAGCAGTTGCAGGTAAACAGGAGGTGTGGAAAGATTACAGGCAGCAAGTACAGGGAAATGCAGGGGTAAATACCAGGTTCACAGGTGAAACAGGTCAGCAGAATGTAAGTAGAGATCTCAAGCAGCAAAAACCCAGGAGCACGGCAGGAGGAAATGACCACAGAGTGTAACATCAATAACCAGCAATGAATGCTGGGAGAGACAGGTATACATAGGGAACACCCAGGTGCCAGAGATAATTAGTGCAGCAGGGTTAACTCCTAAGGGACTAGAAGCAGGCACAATAGCAGCACCTCTGGTGAATAGAGGTACTGCTGCAACACATAAAAAGAAACACAAGTAATAAAGTCTAATAGTCCTGGAGGCAGGAGCTGCCAATACAAAGCAGCAAGCTGCAGGCAGATCGTGACAGTTGCCACTTGTTGTACTTTCGACAGTCTCTTTTCATGTGTCCCGGTAATTTGCACCATAAACACTAGCCTGACATATCTTCTCCTGCACCTATTCTCTGGTTACCAGTTTGCTGAGCCGACACCTTAGCTGGTGCCCATGGTTTTCTCTTCTCTTGCACAATATGCACCGTTATCTGTGGTATTTTACTTGCTTTTCTTTCTTTTCTCTCTCTTGGTCCTCCAATCCTTCTAGCACCTGTAAAATAGCTGATATGTCCATTGACATTGCTTCAGGTCTGATTGCAAACAATTGCACTATCATGTCATTCCTCAGTCCTTTCAAAAATTTAGTTCTCAACATTCTTTGTCCATCAGGTTCTGCTGCTTGGTAGCCATCATCGTTCTGCCTAGTAGTAAGTTTATCAAGGTATACCCTTACTGTATCATCTCTTTGGGTAATGTCAGGAGCAGCCAGTGCTCGTAATGATTCTTCATGGAACCACCACTGAATCCTTGCTAACAGCGCCAATCCACTCTGATAGGTATGTCTTTCTCCCACCAGTGGTGCATTTTCAATTGCTTCTCTGTCTCCATCTGCAAGGACTTGTGTCATTAATCCAACTCCAAGCAAAGGCTTGCAGATTTGTTTCAAATCAGTCCAACAGGGATTCCACACAGACTGCACCCGAGTCATATAGGTTGAGAAAGCTGCTGGGCTTTTTCTTGGATCTGGTGCTTCAGTAATTATTGCATGCATATCAGATTTGTACCATGGGGAATAAATTTACTGCAGAACCAACTGATATCTCCGTGCATTTTCAGTGCCCTCTGCCGCAGCAGGGTCAAAATTAGGATTTGGCATTTGTGGTATTCTTACTGGATACATCCGTGGTTCATCATTTTTGCTCGATCTTTTCTAGTTTCCTTTGTGCACTCCACTGTAATCCTTTCAGAACTTTTGTTATAATCTTGAACATAGCTGCTGACTGTACCATCCTACTGTTGTTTCCATTGTCACAAAGAGGTTCTCCAGGTGGTATATCATTTTTACAGTTTGGACAAAATATATATCTCTCAGGTATACAAAAATTACATACTGGACATTTCTTCTCTGGATATGATGGATACTGCATAGTTTCTGGGTTGGAAGCAGGGGGCAATTGAACCCCCTGCTTCCAACCCAAAAGGTGTTGGAGAATTTCCTGCTGCTATTTTTAGACTTGTTAAGTCAGAGTATCTGACAGGTATATTTGAAATAACCCACAAAGAGGGGTCTATTACTGGTATGCCTTCCTGCTGTTCTCGGGGTTGCAGCTCTGGTGGGGCATTAGCATACCGTGGCGATGAATTAGGAACATTATCCTGATCTTCCTGTTTTCTTTTTCTACCCTCATCTTCTATTAGTAATGATACTGTGAGCCGCATATTCACCACATCTGTGTGTCCCTTTCTAGTTATGCATGCCTTATTATTTGCAATGAATCGCTGCCACTAAATGGAATAAAGTGTCCATTTTAATATCTCATTGAGTCCTATCTGTTATTTCTTTCCTTCCCTGCAACGTAAAATATGTCTTGGAGTAATTTCCCTCTGACCCTTGCTAGCTTGTGCACCCATTATATAGAGATGGCCAATTCCCCAAATATACTGTAAATTGGGCTGCTAAATACCGCACACACTTTCTAGCTTACAGTGTTGTACTTTGAGAATAAAAAAAAACTCTTATCACAGTACTGTACTGTAGGGGACCTCAATGAATATCAAACGTTATCAACGGTAGTTAATTTTATTACACTTCAACTCCTCCGTTCAAAAACCTCTTAACTCCTTCCATTTCTGCTGTGATGTATTTGCAAACTATGCAAATAAACATAGCTAGGAAACAGACAACCAGAACAATCATGCAAATCTCTGTTGTAGCCGCAACCATTTTTGTTTTCTAGCTAAATAATCCTCAGCGCAACCTTTGACAGAAATGTCCCGTATATCCACCGATAACTTTTTTACTCTGAAGAAACAGTGGTTGCTGGCCGTTCGACAAAAGATAATTAGGAGGCTAATGTAAAAGCACCTATGACCAAGTATACTGCATATTCTTTTGTAACACAATCTTATTCAACTGAACATTCTGCCTTTTAAGCCTTCTAAACCCCCACACTGTAATTACTTAACATTTACTGTAAATTAGAGTAAAAATAACTTTTTTTTTTATATAGATGCTTTATTTTAATTTAATGTATTTATAAGGACACAAGCCGGGGCGTAGGAATGTAAATTTTCATGGGGGGGGGGGGGGAATCCAAGGACTACTATAAGGCTTCAAGCCCCTTTTTCTTGTGCTTGGTATTTCGTTTTACAAGATACCAATAACTGTAACAGTGACTGTAGATATACAAAGACTCCCAATCCTATGTTAAGTTTTGTCAGTGTTTCAGAGGTTTATTTTACCCCAAAAAAATATTCATACATTATTATATAAAAATTATTAATATTAACTACTAATTAGTACGAAAGCTGTTAGAAAGATAGATAAATTCAATTGTTCATCTTAAAAATTTACATTTTTCAAAGTCATTAACCTAGTTTTTATTCAGATTTCATTGGCAGCCTTATCTAATTTGATTGGGAGTATTTTTAAATCTATAGTTTGCTACTGAACGCACCACACTAAATTCAGGGTAAAAAGTAAAGCGAAAAGAAGTTCATCATCAATACAGGTTATTTATTAAATATTTTTGATCGGCAAAGTGCGGTAAAGGTGAGCTCTGATGTTGCAGCTGAAGCGATCACAGTCATGATCAGCACCAAAAGCTATACCACCTGCTGGAGAGGGTCTTTCGTCTTTCGTTGCGCTAGACTCCTTACTAAGCTTCTCAGTGAAACCACTGCAGGAGGAGGTTTGCATGCACCTCTGAAGAAGAACATTTTACAAGTCGGACATTTTGGAGGGAATCATGTTCAGACCCTGGGACCCACACTGGTGTAGATAAGTAACTGTGGTTAATCTGTCTTTCAAGTGGGGTTTGGACTATATCTGTGCACAAGGGCTGAAGAGTCAGAGATAGATGAGCGGGCAGGTAAATGTGCACAAAGTTTTTGTTTAATCAACATTTGAGCTTATACCACAATGTGATCTCTCTGGTGTTATAATAAAGCTGTGGAACTAAAAGTCCCAGGATTAAGCAAGGATACAAGCTGAGGATTTTACAGCTGTTGCTACAGGAAGGTTTGCATACTGTGACTATTGTACCTTGCTGCAAATGATTGAAAGACCCCTAAAAACTGCAAACCAGACATGCTGCATCCATGCCATGCTGGCATCCATACAGAAGAGCACCAACTTGCAGTGCACTGCTCCATCTCTCTGGTGTGTTTGAGTGCTGCCAGTGTGTGTGTTCGGCAGTATATTGTATAGATAGAAGTATATATATATATATATATATATATATATATATATATATATATACATACATATATATATATATATATATATATATATATATATATATATATATATATATATATATATGTATATATATATATATATATATATATATATATATATATATATATATATATTCACCCCTTGAGATAATTCCAGTACCAGGAGCCAGTAAGGTTAGCATCTGAAATATTGATCCAGTGTATAAGGTTGTGACAATTAATGTTATTGTCTTATGCTGTTGATATTAAAGTTATTGTGTTAAGCTGTTGTTCAAAGTGAGAGTTGGTGCTCTACTTTCATCCTGTCTTATTATCGTCTTATTATTGTATTGTTCACACTATTATTTTAAACTATGCCAAAGTATATATATATATATATATATATATATATATATATATATATGTATATATATATATATATATATATATGTATATATATATATATATATATATATATATATATACATGAGCAATAGGATAAATCAAGATATCTAAATGACACTTAACCCAGTATTTGGATATTTTTACAAAGGAAAAAAAAAAGGGAATTATATTTACAAAACACCTCCACAGATGTGTGTGTGGCAGCCAATCTTCAAAAACGTATGGTTAGTCCGGATAAAATAGCAACACAAACATAGGCGCCTTCAGGTGTGTATCTGAATATGTAGATGATAGGTATATGACAATAACAATCAATGAAAACAATAATAACAAAACAGTCCAGAGGGTATCTAGCTGGTCAGCTTATGTTGGACACATCAGGTAGTTCATATAGCCAATGTGCAGGATATATGTAGAATATTTCGGTGATTTGTCACCATATATCAATGTGAAACACTGTGCAGTATAGTGATAGGATGGCATGCGTACCACATATAAACAATATAACAGCTTATCTGTATGTTGGCTCCTCAGTCATCCCGAAATGTTGTCTCTAGCTATGTCTCCGTCGACCGCAGAGATAGGATGTAAAATTGAGTATGTTCTTATAATAATAATCACAGCCGCATCACCCTTCTCAACCGCTCATTATTAGGAGAGAGTATATAAAAAACCATATGGTGTAGTATTTTATGCAAATAATCAGAAAATAAATGGATAAAATGCAAACTCACAATAGAGATAAAATATATAAACTTATCTGTATAATATAAAGGCGAGATCACTGGTCTGTTGTAGTATACCCTGGTGGTACTTAAAGATGTCCCTCAGTAAGCTCCATACAAAAGCTCTGTGCAGGGTGAGATGTAAAGTGTGTTCCCCGGGATATGGCAGTGTACTTTAATAGGTGCAAAGGGCCTCAACGCGTTTCGTTCATCAAAAGCACTTCATCAGGAGTAATCAATTTTTGTATGTGAGAGAGTGAAATTTATAGATATGATGCGTGGCACCATCTTGCCGCGATTAGCAGTCAGTGTGCTTGTGTTGCATGTATGAATTATATTACATATGGGGCTTTAGTATATATGCACTAGTGGGGTAAAAAGTAAACATTAGGTGAGAGCAAGTGCTGATCTACAAGTGTAGGTATTATATCCCTACAAAGGAATAGAATGTGGCCATATTGGATAAGGGAAGTCCTGTATTGGACACTAGGAGGAGACCCCTGGATATAACACATTAATACCATAAACTGAGCAGATATGTACATTCATGAATAAATAAATCAGCAGAAATGTAAACATATACAACAATAATAATATTAAGAATAATTATATATATATATATATCTATATCTATCTATATATATATATATATATATATATATATATATATATATATATATCTATATATATATATATATATATATATATATAAAAGTGTAAGATATAATGTGATAAAAATATAATATTTCCCTCCCTCTCTGCCACTGATTTCGCCTCCTTCTTCTCCTCTAAAATTGAGGCGATCAGATTGGACATCTCCCCCTCATCGCATACTTCAGCCACTGTCATCGTACCTTCCTCCTCTAATAACCAACCCTGGTGCTCCTTTTGCCCCACATCGGGTGACGAAGTCCACTCCCTCATTCTCTATTCTCCTCCCTCCACCTGCCAGCTGGATCCCATCCCCTCTCACCTCCTTCACTCCCTTTACCCCTCTGCCTGCGCCCACCTTGCACACATCTTCAATCTGTCTCTCTCTACTGGCATCGTCCCCTCTTCCTTCAAACATGCCCTTATCTCCCCCATTCTTAAGAAACCTAACCTTGACCCCACCTCTCTAGCTAACTACCGCCTCATTTCACTTCTCCCCTTCGCCTCCAAACTACTTGAGAGGATTGTCTGCAACTGCCTCTCCAGTCACCTCTCTGCTAAGTCCCTACTTGATCCCCTCCAATCTGGCTTCTGCCCCTTCCACTCGACTGAAACCGCCCTGGCCAAAGTTACTAATGACCTCCTCTCTGCCAAATCCAGGGGCGACTTCTCCCTTCTCATTCTCCTGGACCTCTCTGCGGCCTTTGACACCGTGGACCACCCCCTCCTTCTGCAGACCCTTTGTCACGGGCACTAGGAGTCTTTACCCAGGGATCACCAGGTGGTAGGCTTACCAGAGCAATGTAGATGGTAATAGGGTACTCTGGTAGCTGGGTGATCACGGACCAGGAAGCAGCAGATGATGAGATGCTCAGGAAAGTCTATGACTAGCAGCACTGGTAATATGGAGGTAATAGTACACGAGGAACTGTAGGACAAGGACACGTGAAGGTAGTCAGTGGTCTGCGGTAGCAAGTTGTACCACTGCTATAGTGAGGAGGAATGTCCAACAGAAACGAGGAGGTGATGAGAGTCAGCGGTCTGCGGATAGCAAGTGGTACCGCTGTCTGAGTGAAGGAGTGGAATCCAAGTGGAGGTATCCGGGGAGTCAGTGGTCTGCGGTAGCAAGTTGTACCACTGCTATGTGAGAGGATACTGGAACAGGTGATACTGGAAACAGGGATCAGTGGTCTGCTACTAGCAAGTTGTACCACTGAATATATATGTGAGGAGGTGCACGGGGAGAGACTGCAACACAGGATATACACAGGCACCTTATATACGATCCACAGTAACATGCACAATATATATAAATGACTGAACAGGTCTGCAAATATAGAAAGTCTCTTGAAGTAGTCCAGCACAAGTTAACACAGTCAATGATGGCAATAGACTCAGCGGATAGCAGACTCCAGAGGAGAACCAACACAGTCCAGCAAGATATGCAATACACCAGCACAGTCAATGAGAAGTATGCATACCGTGGTTCAGAAGCAGGCAGTCAGATAGGAGTGCAGCGATACCTGAGCGGCAGGAGGCCGGATGGATGAGAAGTCCCAGGATAGATGAGGCACCGGTCTAGTAGGTGCAGCGCACAGATAAGAGACCAACAGGGACACGAATCCACAGGAATCAGTAACACGTGGAACTGGACTCAAGGAGGGCCCAGGAGAGTGGAGATGATCCAGCAGAGGAGTAGTTGATGAGATATAAATCCAATGCGGACAGGAGGGTAGACCTGCGGGACACGTGAAGGCGTGGAGAGCGGATCAGCAGTAGATGGGTGATAGCGCGGTCAGCAGCAGCAGGACTCTGCGGTACACGGAGGTAACCAGTAGCAACCAATAGTTGTCAGTAGCGATGGGACACGGGAGAGCAGAGTAGACTAGGAGCTGTTGATCACGGAGAGTAGCAAATGGCAATGAGAGCAGCAGTCTCGAGGAAACACAGGAGAGCTGAGAAGAGACTGCAGTGCACAGGGGCAGCGGATAGGAATCAGCTAACTTGTCACGATGATGAACACAGGCGAGTTGTAGGCTGGAGGCTGTAGTGCACGGAAGCAGCGGATAGACATCAGCTAACAGTCACGATGATGAACACAGGCGAGTTGTAGGCTGGAGGCTGTAATGCACGGAAGCAGCGGATAGACAACAGCTAACAGTCACGATAATGAACACAGGCGAGTTGTAGGCTGGAAGCTGTAGTGCACGGAGGCAGCGGATAGGAATCAGCTCACGGACTTGATGAGGAACAGGTGAGTGGATGTAAAGTAACGGTTGGAGTGCACAGAGGCAGCGGGTAGGAACCAGCAAACAGTCACAGTGAAATATAATAGGGTGATGTGGATTAGAGGACTGTAGTGCACGGAGGCAGCGGATAGGAATCAGCAAACAGTCACAATGATAAGTAATAGCGTTGAAGTGGTTTGGAAGACTGTAGTGCACGGAGGCAGCGGATAGGAATCAGCTAACAGTCACGATGATACAGATGATGGTAGAAGTGGTATGGAAACCACAGAGGTAGAAGTGGTTTGGAAACCACAGGAATCAGCAGCGCTGAAAACACGAGGAATACAGGAACACCTTCAGAGACTCATAGGAAATGAGACTCCAAGATCAGGCAACGTGGTGTTGACCACAGGTGCTTAATATAGGGAGTGTTGCCTGATCTGCCAATTGAGTTAAAGGGACATACACTGAAGTATAGAAAAGGGCTGCGCATGCGCAGACCCTCAGGATGGAGGACGGCCACGGTTCCTAAATGTCCGGGAAGAGGCACTCACAGTACGGTGAGTGACAGTACCCCCCCTTTTAAAGGTGTGCACAGAACGCCTGGAACCGGGCTTGTCCGGATTTTTGGAGTAGAACTTCTTCAAAAGAGCAGGAGCATTAAGATCTTCAGCTTTGATCCAAGAGCGCTCCTCAGGACCAAAGCCCTTCCAATGAACGAGGAAACGGAGGACTCCTCGCGAAATTTTTGCGTCTAGTACCTCAGTAATCTCAAAATCCTCCTCCTGATGAACTTGAACTGGCTGCGGAGCTGAGGGAGGATTTGAGAAACGGTTGATAATAAGAGGTTTGAGTAAAGACACATGGAAGGCATTAGAAATCCGAAGATTCTTAGGAAGAAGAAGTTTCACACATACTGGATTGATTACTTGAATGATCCTATATGGACCAATAAAACGAGGGGCGAATTTCATAGATGGAACCTTCAAACGAATGTTTTTAGTAGATAACCAGACACGATCTCCAATTTTTAGTGGTGGAATAGCCCGCCTCTTCTTATCTGCGAAAGATTTATATTTGATAGATGTCTTCTTTAAACAGGTTTTGACCTGAGACAAGATATTTTTAAAGGTCTGACAAGCAATCTCCACCGCAGGAACTTGGGTGGGCGGGAGGGCAGGAAATTCCGGAAAAGACGGATGGTGACCGTAGACCACAAAAAATGGAGTTTTGGATGATGACTCATGGTACATGTTGTTATGGGCGAATTCAGCCCAAGGGAGCAACTCTACCCAGTTGTCTTGATTGGCTGAAGAGAACATCCTTATAAAAGTCTCAAGATCTTGATTGACACGTTCAGTTTGTCCGTTAGATTGCGGATGGTAAGAAGATGAGAGTGCTAATCGTATGCCCAAGGTTTTACAAAGGGCTCGCCAGAATCTGGAAACGAATTGTACTCCTCTATCCGACACAATCTCAGAAGGACATCCATGGATACGGAAGATCTCTTTAATGAAATGTTCAGCCAGAGTAGACGAGGAAGGCAAACCAGATAGAGGAATGAAATGAGCCATCTTCGAAAATCTGTCCACCACCACCCAAATAGTGTTATGATTCTTACTAGGTGGTAAGTCAGTAACGAAATCCATACTAATATGGGTCTACGGTTTGGACGGAATGGGTAGTGGTCGCAGCAACCCTGCTGGAGTTCTGCGGGAGGATTTGAACTGGGAACATAGCTCACAGGAAGCAATGAACTCTTTGACGTCTCTCCTCATTGAGGGCCACCAGTAACTTCGAGAGAGAATCTCAAAGGTCTTGTGTTCACCGGCGTGTCCAGAAAAACGAGAGGCATGGAACCACGAAAGGATTTTCCTCCTTAGAGTAGGAGGCACGAGGGTCTTCCCAAATGGTAGCGTTTTGGTGGAAGAAGCAGCCAGTGAGATACATTTGGGGTCTAGAATGGTATGGTTGGAAACCTCTTCTATATCAGAGGACGTCACAAAGGCTCTAGATAAAGCGTCAGCTTTTTTGTTCTTGGCAGCTGGTTTGAAGGTTATTATTAATTCAAAACGGGAAAAGAAAAGAGACCATCTTGCTTGACGAGGGTTCAAGCATTGGGCAGACTGGAGATATGACAAGTTCTTATGATCCGTGAAGATCGTCACCGGATGGCGAGCTCCTTCCAATAAGTATCTCCATTCCTCTAATGCAGCTTTGATAGCTAGTAACTCCTTGTCCCCGATAGTATAGTTCTTTTCTGCGGGCAGGAGGCCCCGAGAATAGAAGGCACAAGGATGGAATTTTTGCTGTTCCGAGCGTTGAGAGAGAATAGCTCCTAAGCCCACATTAGAGGCATCTACTTCCAGGAAGAAGGGGAGTGTCACATCAGGCTGTCGAAGGATTGGAGCCGAAGAGAAGGACTCTTTTAGTGTTTGAAAGGCTTGAAGAGCCTCAGGTGACCATTGCTTAGGATTAGCCCCCTTCCTAGTCAGGGCCACAATAGGAGATGCAATGGAAGAAAAGTCTTGAATAAAGCGTCTATAGTAATTGGCAAAACCTAAAAAACGCTGACTAGCACGAAGAGTAGTTGGCTGGGGCCAATGTAGTACAGCATTCACCTTGTCTGGATCCATCTTCAGGCCAACTCCGGAAACTATATACCCCAAGAATGGAATCTGGGGTAATTCGAATGAACATTTTTCTAATTTACAAAACAATGAATTTTTCCGTAGCCTGGAAAGGACTTCTGCCACATGTTGGTGGTGAGAAGGCAGGTCCTGTGAAAAGATCAATATGTCGTCCAGATAGACGACGACACATGCATATAATAAGTCCCGGAAGATCTCATTGATGAAACCTTGAAAAACAGCGGGGGCATTACACAGCCCGAAAGGCATTACCAGATATTCGTAATGCCCATCTCTGGTGTTAAACGCTGTCTTCCATTCGTCACCGGAACGGATTCTGATTAAATTGTAGGCACCACGAAGATCCAATTTAGTAAAGATACGGGCTCCCTTGATGCGATCGAATAGCTCAGTGATCAGCGGAATGGGATACCGATTCTTAATAGTAATGGCATTGAGTCCACGAAAATCTATGCAAGGGCGTAAAGATCCATCCTTCTTTTTAACGAAGAAGAACCCAGCTCCAGCGGGAGAGGTGGAAGGTCGAATAAACCCACGCTGGAGGTTCTCCTGTATATACTCAGATGTAGCTTGAGTTTCAGGTAACGAGAGTGGATAGACCCGGCCCCTGGGGGGAGTCTTGCCAGGTAGAAGATCGATCGGACAATCCCAAGAACGATGAGGAGGAAGACGTTCAGACTGAGCTTTATCAAAAACATCAGTAAATGAAGCATATTGAGGAGGGAGTCCCGGTGAGGTAGATGAGATGGAAGATTGCTGTACTTTGAGAGGAATGACTTGGGAAAGGCAACGATGGTGACATTCAGACCCCCAAGACGTGACTTGAGGGGTGCGCCAGTCAATCTGGGGAGAGTGACACTGAAGCCATGGAAGGCCTAAGACAATTGGACTAGTCGTAACAGGGAGGATTAAAAACGATATTTCTTCATGATGCAGAGCACCAATCAGAAGGGTTACTGGAGACGTACTCTGGGTGATGAGACCGTTGATGAGACGTGATCCATCTATAGCCGTCACAGTAATGGGTGTTTTTAAGGTAATCACTGGTAGGGACCATTGATTTACTAATGATTTAGAAATAAAATTTCCTGCTGCTCCGGAATCAATCAATGCCTGTGACTCAAAGGTTTTGGTAGCACAGGAAATTGTAACATCAAAGGCGCAGACTTTAGATTTCATGGAAGATGGAGAGGACTCCAGGGACCCTAACTTCACCTCTCCAGAACTAGTTAGGGCCTGGCATTTCCCGATCTCTTAGGGCAAGAGCTGAGCATATGAGTGGAATCAGCACAATAGATACAGAGTCTATTCTTTACTCTTCGTTTCCTCTCCTCTGAAGATAATTTGGAACGTCCTATCTCCATGGGAATCACAGAGGGTGAAACTGGACGAAATTGAGGGTTAGAACGAAGAGGTGCTTTAGCAGAAGTTGTTTTCTCAGCCTCTCTTTCACGAAATCTCCTATCAACACGATGGCAAAGAGAGATCAGATCTTCAAGTGACGAAGGAAGCTCCTGGGTAGTCAGTGCATCTTTAATTTTATCGGAGAGCCCCTGCCAGAAGGCGGCAACTAGGGCTTCAGTGTTCCACTGAAGTTCAGAGGCTAAGATCCTAAATTGAATGACGTACTGTCCTACTGTATGAGATCCTTGTCGCAGACGGAGGATGCTGGAAGCAGCGGAGGTCACACGACCTGGTTCATCGAACACACTTCGGAATGTAGCAATGAATTTGGCACTATCTTGCAATATTGGGTCGTTTCTTTCCCACAGAGGGGAGGCCCAAGCCAGGGCTTGTCCAGAAAACAAAGAGATAAGATAGGCCACTCTGGAACGATGGGTAGAAAAATTTTGAGGTTGGAGCTCAAAATGGTCTGAACATTGGTTAAGGAAACCCCTACAAGTTTTGGGGTCCCCATCGTACTTTGACGGAGTAGGCAGGTGAAGCGTAGAAGCTGTAGACACCAGGGATGGCACTGGGGAAACGGAGGAAAGCACAGGAGCCTCAGTAGTAGCTGTCACTGTCTGTCCAGATGTTCCTTGGGAGGTTAACGATTGATAACACTGAAGTAACAGCTGCTGGCGGGCATCCTGTTGCTCTACACGGCTGACCAGATGCTGCAGCATCTCTTTGGCTGTAGGTTCCGTATCTGGGTCTGTCATGGCCTGATCTTACTGTCACGGGCACTAGGAGTCTTTACCCAGGGATCACCAGGTGGTAGGCTTACCAGAGCAATGTAGATGGTAATAGGGTACTCTGGTAGCTGGGTGATCACGGACCAGGAAGCAGCAGATGATGAGATGCTCAGGAAAGTCTATGACTAGCAGCACTGGTAATATGGAGGTAATAGTACACGAGGAACTGTAGGACAAGGACACGTGAAGGTAGTCAGTGGTCTGCGGTAGCAAGTTGTACCACTGCTATAGTGAGGAGGAATGTCCAACAGAAACGAGGAGGTGATGAGAGTCAGCGGTCTGCGGATAGCAAGTGGTACCGCTGTCTGAGTGAAGGAGTGGAATCCAAGTGGAGGTATCCGGGGAGTCAGTGGTCTGCGGTAGCAAGTTGTACCACTGCTATGTGAGAGGATACTGGAAC
The DNA here is from genome assembly GCF_038048845.1 of Mixophyes fleayi. Lineage (NCBI taxonomy): Eukaryota > Metazoa > Chordata > Amphibia > Anura > Limnodynastidae > Mixophyes > Mixophyes fleayi. The sequence continues at coordinate 28,824,334 of NC_134404.1, read as the reverse complement.
AGGTGATACTGGAAACAGGGATCAGTGGTCTGCTACTATCATCATCATCATCATCATCATTTATTTATATAGCGCCAACATATTCCGTAGCGCTTTACAATTGGGGACAAACGTAATAAACTAATAAACAAACTGGGTAAAACAGACAAAGAGGTGAGAAGGCCCTGCTCGCAAGCTTACAATCTATGGGACAATGGGAGATTGACACATGAGGTTAAGTATACATTTTGCATCTTGGCCCAGCCAGACTGCAAAGGTAGGGTGACTCATAAGCTAAATGATCCTGTCACACAACAATGTTGGTCCGGGGGTAGTTGTCTTGTGTGAAATTGTGTAACAGGCTAAAGGTAGTGAGGTTAAGATGGTGGTTGAGGAATATTATAAGCTTGTCTGAATAGGTAGGTTTTCAGAGAACGCTTGAAAGTTTGTAGAACAGAGGAGAGTCTTATTGTGCGAGGGAGAGAGTTCCATAGAGTGGGTGCAGCCCGAAAAAAGTCCTGTAACCGGGAATGGGAGGATGTAATGAGGGTGGATGAGAGACGCAGATCTTTTGCAGAACGGAGTTGCCGAGTTGGGAGATATTTTGAGACAAGAGAGGAGATGTATGTTGGTGCAGCTTTGTTGATGGCCTTGTAGGTTAGTAAAAGTATTTTATATTGGATTCGGTAGAAGACAGGCAGCCAGTGTAGAGACATACAGAGTGATTCAACAGAGGAATAGCTATTTGCAAGGAAAATCAGTCTTGCCGAAGCATGCAAAATAGATTTTAGGGGTTTGAGTCTGTTTTTGGGAAGACCAGTAAGGAGGGAATTGCAATAGTCAATGCGGGAGATGATTAGTGCATGAATTAAGGTTTTAGCAGTGTCTTGTGTGAGATATGTGCGGATTCTGGAAATGTTCTTTAGATGTATGTAACATGATTTAGATATAGAGTCAATGTGGGGAACAAAGGATAGGCGTGAATCAAGGATTACACCTAGGCAGCGAGCTTGTGGGGTGGGATTTATGGTCATGTTATCAACAGAGATAGAAATGTCAGGTATGCTCTTGTTGGCGGGTGGGAATATTATTAACTCTGTTTTAGAAAGATTAAGTTTGAGTTGACGAGAGGACATCCAAGATGAAATGGCAGAAAGACAGTCAGTTACACGGGACAACACAGATGTCGAGATATCAGGAGAGGATAGATAGATTTGGGTATCATCCGCATAGAGATGATACTGAAAGCCAAAGGAACTTATTAGATTTCCAAGAGAAGCGGTATAGATAGAGAACAGCAGAGGACCTAGCACCGAGCCTTGTGGTACTCCAACTGATAGGGGAAGCGGAGCAGATGTGGCTCCAGAGAAATTAACAGTGAAAGAGCGATTAGAGAGGTAAGATGAGAACCAGGATAGAACTGTGTCTTGAAGACCTAGGGATTGCAGCGTTTGTATGAGAAGAGAGTGGTCAACGGTGTCAAATGCAGCCGAGAGATCCAGGAGAATTAGGAGAGAGTAATGGCGTTCAGTCTTAGCAGTGATCAGATCATTAACAACCTTGGTCAGCGCAGTCTCTGTGGAGTGTTGAGAACGAAAGCCAGACTGAAGAGGATCCAACAGGTTGTTTGCGGAAAGAAAGCGTGTGAGGCGAGTGTAGGCAAGTCTCTCTAGAAGCTTGGAGGGGCAAGGGAGCTGAGAGATGGGACGGTAATTTGAGAGAGAGTTTGGGTCGGAGTTTTGTTTTTTTAGAATAGGAGTAATCACTGCATGCTTGTATAGTGATGGAAAGATGCCAGTAGAGAGTGAGAGATTACAGATTTGAGTTAGAGGTGAAATGAGCACAGAAGACAGGGATCTACCAATTTGCGAGGGAATAGGATCAAGAGGACAGGAGGTAGAGTAGGAAGATAAGAAGAGCGTAGAAATTTCCTCTTCATTTGTGGGGTCAAATGAAGAAAGGGTGTCAGAGGGTAGTGGGAAGGAAATGAGCTGATGGCTTGTTGAGGAGGAGGATACCATTTCTAGTCTGATCTTATCAATCTTGTCCTTGAAGTAGGTAGCAAGATCCTGAGCACTGATAGTAGATGGAGGGTTCGGGGTGGGAGGATTGAGAAGATGATTAAATGTATTGAAAAGGTGTTTGGGGTTAGAAGCCTGAGCATAGATAAGAGATTGAAAGTATGTTTGTTTTGCAGTGTCCAGAGCATTTCGATAGGAGTGGTAGACAGAAGTATATGTGAAGAAGTCATTAGAGCTTCGAGATTTACGCCAGTGACGTTCTGCTTTACGGGACAGTTTTTGAAGATTTCGTGTTGCTTTGGTGTGCCACGGTTGACATCGAAGTCGACGTGTAGTATGAAGTGTCGCTGGAGCCACTTGATCAAGGGCCGTTGCTAAGGTTAGGTGAAAATGAGGTACTGCCATCTCAGGGGATGAGAATGTAGAGATAGGGGAGAGAAGGTGTTGGAGAGAGGTGGAAAATTGTTGAAGATTAATAGAATTAAGATTTCTACGAGTATGAGGAGGCTTGGTAGAGTTAGACAGTAGAGAGGTTAGAGCAGTGGGGGTGAGAGTGTAGCTGATAAGGTGATGATCCGAGAGGGGGAAGGGTGTATTAATAAAATTAGAAACTGAGCATAGTCTAGAGAAAACAAGATCAAGGCAGTGGCCATCCTTATGAGTAGATGATTCAATCCACTGGGAGAGGTCAAGTGAGGATGTTAGAGAGAGTAGTTTGGAAGCAGCTTTGGAAGGTGGGTTATGAATGGGGATGTTGAAGTCACCCATGATGATGGTGGGGATGTCTGAAGATAAGAAGTGAGGGAGCCATGCAGAGAAATCCTCAATAAATTGTTGGTGTGCTCCAGGGGGACGATAGATCACCGCAACACGTAGGGAGAATGGATTAAAAATGCGAATAGCATGTACTTCAAAAGATGTGAACGTGAGTGATGGGACATTTGGTAGAACTGTGTATGTGCACTGTGGGGAGAGAAGTAGTCCAACCCCACCTCCTTGTCTGCCTTCAGGTCTGGAGGTGTGGGTGAGATGGAGGCCACCATGTGAAAGTGCTGCAGGTGAGGCAGTGTCTGATTGCATGAGCCATGTTTCTGTTATTGCCAGAAGGTTGAGGTTTTTTGAGAGGAAGAGATCATGAACGGAGGTAAGTTTGTTACAAACAGATCGTGCATTCCAAAGGGCACATTTAAAGGACTTGGGAAGAGAGGGTAGACAGGTGATGTGTTTGAGGTTTGCTATAGAACGGTAGTGTTCCGATGTATGTGTGTGTGAGGAGTGTGGGGGACCTGGATTAGGTGATATATCACCAGCTAATAGAAGCAGAGTGAGCGAAAGATAGGCAAGGGGATTGTAAGATGTGTGGCCTTTTATTTTCTGGCGACAGGTGGAGGCTGTACTTGTTAGAGATAATAAATAGGACAACAGTTCATGGGTGTTAAATAGAGGTGAGTGGAGTAATGCAGGTGCAATATGAACAAATTTGTGTGTTGGTGGAGGGGTGAAAGATGACACAGTCCTAAAGATCATGCCATGAAATGAGACTAAGAAAAGCAATTTGTGAAACATTGTGATAAAAGGGGTAAAAGCAAAAAGCAAGGGTATTTTAAGAATTACCTCTTAGCAGTATTCCATATAAATAGACAAGTAGTGCAGAAATAGGCTGTGGCAGATGTTGCTTATTGCTGGGAGTAAAAGCAAGTCAAATGTAGTCCAATGTTTGTCCAACTGTGTTGTCTAACTGTGCATTTTCGTCCACTTTGTGAGAAAATCCCACTTAGTGCAGAAATCACACACGTCTAACCCCACATACGTCTCCCCATAGAATGAAGCTAAGATGTAGTCAGTCTAATTTAGGAATACACTACACATGTGCTAATTGGTCAGCTAATCAAAGGAAAAGAAAACATTTGTGGGAAAGGATAGAGGCCAGATACCTATCATAAATTAGGCAGCAATAAAAGACTGTGCCAACCTAAGTTTAAACAGATAACAGTTTCCTATAACATACTTAAACACGGTAGCAAGTTGTACCACTGAATATATATGTGAGGAGGTGCACGGGGAGAGACTGCAACACAGGATATACACAGGCACCTTATATACGATCCACAGTAACATGCACAATATATATAAATGACTGAACAGGTCTGCAAATATAGAAAGTCTCTTGAAGTAGTCCAGCACAAGTTAACACAGTCAATGATGGCAATAGACTCAGCGGATAGCAGACTCCAGAGGAGAACCAACACAGTCCAGCAAGATATGCAATACACCAGCACAGTCAATGAGAAGTATGCATACCGTGGTTCAGAAGCAGGCAGTCAGATAGGAGTGCAGCGATACCTGAGCGGCAGGAGGCCGGATGGATGAGAAGTCCCAGGATAGATGAGGCACCGGTCTAGTAGGTGCAGCGCACAGATAAGAGACCAACAGGGACACGAATCCACAGGAATCAGTAACACGTGGAACTGGACTCAAGGAGGGCCCAGGAGAGTGGAGATGATCCAGCAGAGGAGTAGTTGATGAGATATAAATCCAATGCGGACAGGAGGGTAGACCTGCGGGACACGTGAAGGCGTGGAGAGCGGATCAGCAGTAGATGGGTGATAGCGCGGTCAGCAGCAGCAGGACTCTGCGGTACACGGAGGTAACCAGTAGCAACCAATAGTTGTCAGTAGCGATGGGACACGGGAGAGCAGAGTAGACTAGGAGCTGTTGATCACGGAGAGTAGCAAATGGCAATGAGAGCAGCAGTCTCGAGGAAACACAGGAGAGCTGAGAAGAGACTGCAGTGCACAGGGGCAGCGGATAGGAATCAGCTAACTTGTCACGATGATGAACACAGGCGAGTTGTAGGCTGGAGGCTGTAGTGCACGGAAGCAGCGGATAGACATCAGCTAACAGTCACGATGATGAACACAGGCGAGTTGTAGGCTGGAGGCTGTAATGCACGGAAGCAGCGGATAGACAACAGCTAACAGTCACGATAATGAACACAGGCGAGTTGTAGGCTGGAGGCTGTAGTGCACGGAGGCAGCGGATAGGAATCAGCTCACGGACTTGATGAGGAACAGGTGAGTGGATGTAAAGTAACGGTTGGAGTGCACAGAGGCAGCGGGTAGGAACCAGCAAACAGTCACAGTGAAATATAATAGGGTGATGTGGATTAGAGGACTGTAGTGCACGGAGGCAGCGGATAGGAATCAGCAAACAGTCACAATGATAAGTAATAGCGTTGAAGTGGTTTGGAAGACTGTAGTGCACGGAGGCAGCGGATAGGAATCAGCTAACAGTCACGATGATACAGATGATGGTAGAAGTGGTATGGAAACCACAGAGGTAGAAGTGGTTTGGAAACCACAGGAATCAGCAGCGCTGAAAACACGAGGAATACAGGAACACCTTCAGAGACTCATAGGAAATGAGACTCCAAGATCAGGCAACGTGGTGTTGACCACAGGTGCTTAATATAGGGAGTGTTGCCTGATCTGCCAATTGAGTTAAAGGGACATACACTGAAGTATAGAAAAGGGCTGCGCATGCGCAGACCCTCAGGATGGAGGACGGCCACGGTTCCTAAATGTCCGGGAAGAGGCACTCACAGTACGGTGAGTGACACCCTTCTTTCTCTCAGCCACTCCGGCACTGTCCTCACTTGGTTCACCTCGTACCTTGCCAACCGCTCCTTCTCTGTCTCCACTCCGGATTCATGCTCTCCCCCTTCCCCCGGCCTCGTTGGGGTCCCTCAGGGCTCTGTTCTTGGCCCTCTTCTTTTCTCAATCTACACCACCTCCCTGGGTGATCTCATCTCCTCCTTTGGTCTCCAGTATCACCTCTATGCTGCTGACATTCAACTCTACATCTCTTCTCCTGACCTTTCCCCCACCCTCCTCTCTCGTGTTTCTGACTGCCTCTCCGCTATCTCCTCCTGGATGTCTTCACGATTTCTCAAAATCAACATTGCGAAAACTGAACTCATTGTTTTCCCTCCTTCTAAATCTTCTACCCACTGTGAACTTTCCATCACCATTAACAACACTACCATCTCTGCTGTTCCCCAACACCGCTGCCTGGGTGTCATCCTGGACTCCTCCCTCTCCTTTCCCCCCCCCACATTCAATCTCTTGCCCACTCCTGTCGCTTCCAACTACAGAACATTGCCCGCATTCGGCCCTTCCTCTCCCAGGAGGCTGCCAAAACCATCATCCATGCTCTCATTATTTCCCGTCTCGATTACTGCAACCTTCTCCTCACCGGCCTCCCCCACTCCCATCTCGCCCCCCTACGCTCTGTACTTAACGCGGCTGCAAGACTTATTTTTCTCTCACGCCGCTCTTCCTCTGCCTCCCCTCTCCTCCTTGCCTTCCACTGGCTCCCTTTCCCCTTCAGAATCCTCTTTAAACTCCTCACCTACAAGGCCCTCTCCCACTCCACTGCCCCTTATATCTCCAATCTCCTCTCTATCCGCATTCCTGCCCGTTCCCTGCGTTCGGACAATGACCGTCGCCTTTCCTCTGTACTGATCACTTCATCCCATGCCAGAGTCCGAGACTACTCCCGTGCTGCCCCCCTTCACTGGAACAACCTCCTTTCCTCCATCCGCCTGTCCACTAATCTTGGCTCCTTCAAGCGGGCTCTCAAAACCCATCTGTTCCTTAAGGCCTTCCAACCTTCCACTTAACCTTATCGTTCTCATCTCCTCCGACTTTCCTGTCTACTCTTGTACTTGAACCCCTCTGACCCCCCTTGTGCCTGCTGTCCATCTCCCCTCCCCATAGTATGTAAGCTCCTTTGAGCAGGACCCTCTTCCCTTCTGTCTCAATACCATTTCTTCTTTTCCTACACCACTCTATTTGCTTGGAGATATTGAAGTCTTGGTGATACTTGTTCTACTCTGTACTGTCATATCCTTGTATTCTGTCTGTACTGTATATTGTACGGCGCTGCGGACACCTTGTGGCACCATATAAATAAAGAATAATAATAATAATAATAATATGACAAATAATAAAGTGTAATATATAATATATAGAGTTGCATAAAAAACACATATATAAAAAATATGCGGACAAGAACTCATTTGCAACCGTAAGTAAAAGAGCAATTTCTATAAGATCAAGTACTAGAAGAAAGGAGCTATTTCATAATTTTCATTTAAACCTTGTGGTGTTAAAGTCCCTAATTCAAAAATCCAAAACATCTATCTTTTTGAGATTGCGCTCCTCTGTGCTTTGCTCGCAGTGAATGTCAGGCGTGATGACGTCATTAAGCATGACATTTACTGCGAGCGCAGCACAGCAGAGGGGTCCAGGGAGGGAGCCGGATCTCCACCTGACCGGAATGGTCAGGCGACCGCAAAAAGTAAGTTTTTGGTTTTTTGGTTTTTTTTTATAGGACTTTTTATTTTCATCCTGCCTTGGGCCTCCTTGCCCGCTGGGCCCCAGGGCACCTGCCTATCGTGCCCAGTCAGAATGACGGCCATGGGTGCATGGGTATGTAGTGCAACTCCTCCCCTGTGCTTTCTTCTTTGATCTGGCTTGCTCTTGGTTGTGAACATAAGTGACCTGAGGATCCCCAGCACATTCACTATTTAAAGCAATCAATTTTGAGAGTGGACACAACTGTTGAGTGGTTGTACAGTGCCATAGATTTCACAGTAAATTGGGTGCCAGGCCTTCTCTATATTGCAAAATAGAAACTCTATTGTTTACTTGTTTACTCTATCCAGGACAATATTTGGGTTGCAAATAGTAAATTAAAAAGGTACAGCTCCTGCCTACTCCAGCACAGTTCTTCAATAGGTAGCCAGAATAGGTATAGGTCAGTCACAGTTAACATGGTACCTCAGCGCACACCTGTCTATCTCACCAATGTTTAACTCACCATCCACCTATCCTCTAGATTCCTCTCAGCCCCACTCACCCCTACTGTATGAGGGATGACAACCCACTTGCATGCTGCCTCATTGATCTAAGCAGAATGCCATCGGTTTAATTCACTCTGATACTGTGTCTCTCTGTCACATCACTGTTTTTTCATGTAGCACACAAATACTTGATAGCTTATTTGTACACTGAAATTTAAAGTTGATATTTGTGTGCTACATGAAAAAACAGGCAGTATTTAACTTATGTGCAAAACAGAATACTAATTTGCACCCCTTGCATTGTAACATGGTTTTGCCCAGGAGACTGAAATAAGAAATTTCTCAAGTTAAGATCCTTAATGAATCAGGCCCCAGGAGAGGGTTCAGTGCTGAAACAGAAATTGTAATAATAGGGCTGTCAGTGTTCTTAAAAGTATCCAGTGACATTCTACAGTGCTATAGCTCATACAGAAACCTCCTGTATTGCTCTTGTCACTCTCCAGTCTCAGTCATGACAATATTAATCCCTCTGGTTTTTAGTCAGGGAAACAAAAATGTAAATTAAAAGATTGTACGTTTTTAAAGAAAAAAAACACCTCTATAACAAAGGTGAAAGTTTACTGTAGAAAACCATAATTATAAATAAAATCATATTTACCCTCATCATTGTGTACATCATCATCAAACAATAGTAATTAATCCCCGCTAGAATCTACCATCACAGACGTCTGTGTACTTTGATGTTATTGCCGGTAATGGTCTTCCTCATGGAATTTGTAGTTCATTTTACGGAAGAGCTGTCACGATTTTTGGGCAATTATTTTAGACCAGACCAAATGTCAAACTGTTGTGCAGACTCATCTGCTTCACCACTGTGTTTCTTGGGAAAGTTAATTTTTTCCCTAGCAGCAATTTCCAGAGAAACTGAAGGAGGAGTCGTTATTGTGTCATGTACCACTTTCTGTCAGCTTGCTGACCAGGAGCTCATTGCATTTCTTGAGATCTGGGTCAGTTTGAAAGAAAGAGAAGACATAGCTCTTAAACCTAGCACAAGATCAAGCACAGTTGCCAAAATGTAATGATACGATTTCAAGAAGCGAATGAAGTACTTATTCTACAAGTCCAACATAATTAGCGGAATTGTTTAGTTTCATTTCTTCCTTCAATTTCTCTTGCTACTTTTCAAAAAGTCTAATTAGGGGAATCACTTGACTCAAGCTAACAGTGTCTGCACTCTCTACACAGATGACAACTTCGATTGGTTTCAGCACCTTGCACAACACGGAAAGTGTTCTAAACTGTGCTGGACTACAGTACATTTTCACTAAATTGTATTTTTCTTGCAGCTGCTGCATTCTCCTAAATGCTGTTGCAGAATCCTGAAACCACAAATATTTTGGGACACAGACAGAGTCTCTTGCATTTCATTGTCATTTTTAAAAAGTTCTGTATCACCAAGTTGATTGTATGAGCAAAACAGAGAATGTGATGGAATTATCTAACTATATTGGTGGCGTTATCACAAATCACATATCCTCAGGAGAGTCCAAGCAGGATAAGCCATGTTGCAATGACATACCTTAGTTTTTCAAACATGTTGTCAGCAGTATTACCTCTGACCTGCGCCTTGTCTCGTCTCTGATGAGTACCTCTCACTCCCGCCATCAAGACGTCTCCCGTGCTGCTCCCAACTTATTGAATTGCCAACAACGCTCAATCAGACTTTCCCACAGCCTTCAAATCTTTAGATGCTCTTTGAAAATCCATCTCTTTTTTAGAGGTGAGATTATCCTCGATAACACTATTCACACTAATGCACCCTCACAACTATCCCAATCTCCACTCTGAGCCACACTCGCTCCTCTTGTTTCAGTTGTGCCCTCCTACCTTTAGAATGTAAGCTCTCTACCCTTGGTTTTCATTTCTCCCTTCATTTTGTTTGCCTTGTCTGTTCTTGCTTTACGTATGTCTTGTTTTATGTATTTCCTTTTCTTCCCTACTGTACGGCGCTGTGGAGCACTGTGGTGCCTTACAAATCTATGATAATAATAATAATAATAATAATAATAATAATAATAATAATTATATGCTGCGTAGTGAAGCAGATGATACATAGAGTAGCTTTCCTTTGAAAAATGTGAAGTTCTTGGGTACATGCTGCTGCTTTACCTGCTGGTGAAGGCGAATAAACAAACCCGTTGGGCTGTCACAATCATATAATCTTTAGTTTGCCCAGTTCCGCTTGTTCACATATCTGTGGTTAAGTGTACAGTGGGAAGAATGGCATTTTCTAGCCCAATAGTTACATTTTTACGAACCTCCTGGTACAGGTGAGGAATAGCTTTTCTAGTAAAATGGTGTCATGATGGAATTTAGTAATGGGAACAGAAGACCTCAAGTAACTGTCTAAAACCAACTGCATTAATAGTGGATATTGGACGCAGATCTAATACTAGCATAGTCGCCATGGCCTCTGTGATCCGCTTTGCAACTGGGTGACAGCTTTCATACTTGCTTCCTCTTGCACGGGATTGTATAACAGTTAATTGTTGTAGACAACTAGTAGTCTTCTTCTTGGTCTGCTGCTGGGATGAAGATCCACCCCCAGCAGCAGGAGCAGCAGCAGTGGGTATAACGCTCAAGGATTCTTCTGAGGAGTCCTGGATAGGGGAGGAGTCAGGCTGAGAAACTTGGATACAGGACTAACTTCGATCACTTGCGAGGATATTGATGATGAAGGTGTTGGGGGTGTAGATTGCAGGTGCTGAGAAGCTGAGACAAGGGAATTAGCTGATGCTGGACTGCTTGTTGTTATTGTTTAGCATAAGTTTCTGAGTTTCACAAAAGCTTTCCATGAACTCACCTCAAATGGCGTAACATGGATGAGGTTCCTAGATGGTTAAGGTCACTACCTCTACTGACTGTGGCGTTACAATGCTACAAATGTCTAGACAACTGTTGTCAGGACTTGTGTAAAGATAATTCCACACATAAGAGGTGGATATTTTGGTCTTATGCCAAGGAATGACAATGGCCTTCTTCTTATCACTGGCAAGAACTGCTGCAGTCTTTATCTAAAAGTGTATGAAAAGAATATTGTGACCTGTAAGATGGGCAAAATTGACTGCTAATAACTTTAAATTAGTGTTATTGAGGTTAATAATAATGTAGGGGGGAAAAAAAGCAAAATGATTTGATTTTAGCAAAAAAATAGGGATTTTAGAAAAAAAAGCGATCCAAAACCTAAACCAAAACACGCAAGGGCGGTTTTGCCAAAACCAAATACGAAGTTAATCCAGATGCAAGACCAAAGCCAGAACATGGGCGTCAGTGAACATCTCTCGTAGAATTATATCTTTTTCTAGACACAATTGGTGTTTTTCTCAATATGTGTCCAGAAAGTGGTGACTTCATTCATTTATGTATTCTACTGGTTTTTGTAGCTTATTATTGTTCTTATTATAGGTTGGAGGACGGTAGATGTCTCTTGGTGGCCACGATTACACATTTTGTTCTTTTGTTCTTCTCTGTATGGCATTTATTCTAGAATAGACTTTATCTTTCTACAGACATTTGCAGCTCTTACATGGGGCAGACTCTGCTCGGTATCTTGGTCTCATCATGATCCCATATTTGCCACAACTCAATTGCCTCACCCTTTCTTCAAACAGTGGTCCTGGAGACTTAACAAATGTTTATTACAAGATAACTACTGTGAATCACAATTGGAGTCCTCCATTGAGGAATATATGGATGCCAATGACACTCCTGACATCTCTAAAATCTGTTTTTCTGGAGATTACACAAGTGTGTGATTAAGGGTATTTGCAGCGATTTGAAATCACTGAGAAAAAAAACGCAGCTTGATATATGTATTACACATGTAACTTTTGTATAAATTTGCCTCGAAAATGCGTTTCTCTGCAAATTGCAAAATATGTTTCATTAAAAGTATAAGATCAGACACGATATCTAAGAGCTCAGAGTTGGTGCGACACTCAAGTCATTTTGTTAATTGGAAATAATTGGCTGCCCTTCAACACAGCAAAACCCCCTTCTCCCCAGAGATACACCCACTCTCTATTAATCAAGGAATGTTCTTACTCCGCCCAGCTGCAAATGCTGACATCTACAAACCAATGTACAAAATTTACATGGAGCATAAAACACATAGGACAGTTCTAAAGACAATTTAATATGGAGCACATAGAAGGACAGATCTAAATATAGATTAAGGTAACATTTACATGCCTTCTCTTTTATAGAATCATTAGTTAATATTATAAATATCCATTCATCATGCTAAATTTGGGCATTGATAATTAAGCTTGCATGCTATGATAGTTATCTTTTCGTTTATTTGACATTGTGCCTATTTGTCAAGCATATTACAGTCCAAAGAGATAATTAAATTATTTAACTCTGTACCATAAAGATAGACAACACAATAATACTGCTCTGTCCAGGAGCTTGTAACCTCTATTATATCAAGCTTGTTGGTCATGTAAAATAAGACGTCAGCATAATATCTACTCTCTGTGTTACAGACAAGACAATCTTTGCACCACGGTGACTCTGGCTCAGGAGTGAATGTTATGAAACTGTTATAGATAAGGTAAAGGTGAAGTGAGTTTTCTAACTAGAAATACTGAAAAAGCAAAAGAGGAAAAACATGTTTTAATTGGTCACTCTGTGATTTGTGTTATTTCACATTTGTATTAAAAAATGTATTTATTAAATCATTTAAAATGAATATGAAACGAGTGTTCCCAATATTGTCCTGAGTATTACTGGTAGCGAAATAATAAAAACAAAGTGGTGAAAACGATAGACTTGGTTAAAAGTTATAAAATGGCAGCTATGCCGCCAGGCCTCATTGTGTATATATTTGAACAATTTATATATACACCAATGTGTTACTTATTAGTATCAATCTATTAAAGTCCTTATTCTGTGATCATCATTATTTCTCAAATAACGATGTATTATCCACCAAAATTAGTCTTGTGTCAATTCTTTAATCAATACACTAGTTATATTAGGAGAATTCCAAAATGAATTCCCCATAAATATATTGGCTTAAGGAACATACTTCTAAGAAATGTAAATGTATAGGACCTGACTATTATCTTATCAATACACTGATATCTTAACAACCTATGGTGAACGGATTCCGACTGAGGCAGATATTAATGGTTGCAATACAGAGGGCATTAATACTGACTGATATTCCATAAGAGGGTATAAGAGCCAAATGTATTCAGCTTATGCTATTTGTATTAGAGATAGCTTGCATGCAATAATGACAGGCTCTCTATCTAGCTTAGCTAGCTGGCAGTGAAAGCAGTGTGAAGCTATCGGTACAAGGCATCGTACTCTTTGAAAAGATTTTATTCTCTATATATTAGTAGTCAGTCCCCCATATTGTTAATCAGAATGTTATTGATGAAAACAGCATAAGGCTATCTTATTCATACACATCTTATGAGTAAGATAACCTTATGCTGTTTTCAATAATAACATTCTGATTTACAATATCAGGGACTGACTACTAACATATAGAAGAGGTTAAATTCCTTTCAAAGGGTCCGATGCGTTGTAACGATAGCTTCACAGTCCTTTCCCAACCTCAGTGAAATTCGTTGGTTGTCTAAGAGGGCATTGTACTGTCCAGATCTTATGGCCATGGTGGTATCAGCAGTTTTGAATTGAGGCCCTCCTGACATACTTATTGTACTTCTTCGAGGGAACAATTTGAGTAAACGCAAATCCAAATCCTTAGAGCCTTAGAGTTGATGTTTAAAATCAGATTTTAGGGCGATAAAGAATGGATGAACAGCACTTAACTTGCACTGTTCGTATGTCATCACCAGGATCTGCTGGAGAGGTAGTATTTCTGCCCCTATTATAAGGAGTCTACTGAAAAAACTTAATAGAGCAACTGGTTGTGACTTGTGGGGTATGGTAATTTAACATCCCTTGATTATGGTGGACCAGACTCAATTGTTCAAATTGGATGGAGTGCATTTTATGGCTGAGGGGTTGTGGCTGTTTATAGAACAGAGCTATTGGAAATTAGGCGGTTTGTTTAGATTGTTTTGGTGATGGGCTGTGTGTCCTTCAGAGGACCACAGTGTTGGCAGGAAAGCATTGTGGTCAGCGGCTAATACAAGGCGCTTTTGTTGATTGGCCGCAGATCACTTCCCCTTTGAAGTAAAAGTGGCTCTTGGTCCTTTTGTATGGTGGACCCCTGGAGCTGTTTTTGGTGAGCACATCATTGTGAGTTTAGAGGGGGTATAGTTTCTCTGATGCCAGATTAAGTGCCGGCCATTCAGTAACGGATAATATCCTTGGTTTAGTGAATTCTGGGCAATTTTTCCATCCACTCATTTGGTTTAGTATTAGTCTGTTTAGCTGAACTTGCATTTTGCTTTCTCTGCTACCATTTAAATTTTAATTTAAACTGAGACCGTGTTTGCTAAATTTACATTGGTGTCTGTGTCTGTACTTCATGAGTAATAATTTAATGTGTTACAAAGAGTTTTATTGTGCAGTTGAAAGAAACATTATAATTAAGCAGTTAAATCATGTAGAGGATATGAAAAGGCAAAGTTTAGCAGATATAGTGCATTATCTGATGGAATAGAAGGGGGAGGGACAAGTCAAATGGGTTTTTGAACTGATTGATGTAGCTTCCACAAACAAAGAAAAGGTTAGTTAGCAGTAAGGTAATGTGAGTTCTTTCGGTAGAGTAAAGGTGAAGTGTAGTGTATATGTTTTTATTTTTATGGTGTCAAAGAAATCATGCAGTTCTCTCCAGTTATGATACAAACATTGTATAAAAAAATACAAAATCTATTAGACCAAAAAGCCCATATAAGTATTATTAACTAAAGTGGTGGAATATATTTTTAATACATAAAATTTAAAAGGCAATTAACATGCCATATGTATACTTTACTTCTAAATGTAAAATCAATGGCTTTTGTGATAGAAATGATAATAATATACATACAAAATCACATTGACATTATTTACGTTTCCATTTCCTTCACACCCACTGCACTTAGTTCTGCTTCCATTGTATTGTAGCCCAACTGATGGAAGACTAATATTTTATTTTTTATCCTCTGATCACAGATACACACTTTGGGCCTGTACATAACAGGTACAAACCTTTTCCCTGGAATTGTCAGCAGTGTAGTTCACTGGCCAATCAGAGGTTGGTATTAAATTCAAAGTAATTTACTGCACCTAGTGTGGGAGAAAATAAACAATAATAAATATGATTCATACATGCTATATAAAGTCCCATGTCCACAGTGGGCACTGTTACTGATGTACATCAATGCTTTCTAGCAATCAACCAAACAATACACAGCCAAAATCTCTGGGTGAGAAGTTCCCATCTGAACGTGTGACATGTATAATGTGCAATTTTAGACCAGGTTACCTCAAATTCATGTAACTTTGTTAATCTAATGATTATAGATAGAATGTGATTGGTTGCTATGGGCAACACTTCCACTTTTTAATTTCAGAACATTTGCTAAATTGACCCCTCTATGAGGAAGTGCTTTGTGATCATGTCTATATGTATGGCATTCTTATCCCCATCACCTTATGTAGCATGGCTCCTAACAGTGACTTCAGGAGGAGGTGCTATCTTGTGGAGCAGCTCTCCTCTCAGTGACTATAAGAGGAGTTACTCAGTGATCATGTCTATGTGTATTACATTAGCACAAAATATTCCATATGGAGTATATACATTAGTAGCCTTTGAACCAGGGTCTCCTGCAGTACTGTGTCTACAGACTGCTTTACAGTCAGTGCACTGAGTTACTGTAATCAATTATGTTTTTCAATTAAAAATCTTAAAATGTCAGAATATTGAAATCCACAAATGAAACACGAAGGATCATTAACTCTGGGGCAAACTGTACTTACTATCATTTTTTTTTTGGACTGATAGAAGTAAGAGTTATTATATAAACTTACTTAACCTCTTCATGAATTGCTGGTGGTAGGTTGGTGACTATTATATAGCAACAGGTCAAAACGCTCTCGAATAATGTATAGAATATATTTACTGTGGGAGGAGTAATAAAGAGAATAGCAGTTGGAATGTTAACAGTCCAGAAATATAAACACATGATGACAAGATAAGGTTTATATATTCTCTTAAAAGCAATTGATTCTGAATACAGAAGGACAGAGGAGAAAAGACCAGAGACACTCATTGTTTATGCTCTACACTGTACAGTGCTCAGTAAGAAACCAAATCCTAATTCTTTTCATTAAATAGCTGAAAGCTTATTTTCTAGGAAAGAAAAAAGAAAACATAGCGTTATACTGTATAAACAACATAAAATGTAACATGATGACAACACCTGCTGTGGTTGAAACGCGTTGGATATAAAGGTTCTGTCCCCTAGAGGCATATGGACACTTATACCAGGATCTGAGCATTTGGAGGGACCCCTACTACAATCATCCCGGGAGACCTCATGCTTTAGTACCATGCATTATGTCATCTGTTTCTGGTAGGTGTCCATCCATATATTTGATGTGCCCTAGGATATGTTATGTTTTTATTATTTTATATATTTTTTTATGTCATTAAAATTTTGTATTTACTATATTATACGAGATATACATTTTTTTCCCCTTTTTTTCTGATGCCTAATATATTTACTGGGGAGATGTTCATCACTAAAACCACTGGAATCTGGATATTGACAAATTCCTAAATTACAATGCTCTCAACATTTACATGGTTTGTAAGTACACAGACAATGGGAGTTTGGAGGTGAAGGTGGAAATCACATTGGATATACTCAACGAGGTGTTTTGATAAGCACAGAAAATAATTTGTTTTTGTAAGTGCACTCCCCTAAGGGGCAGGAATTGATGAAGAAATTGAGAATAGCATCACATAGAACACAAACTTTTTCATGTTCATATTTTAAATTTTATGTTGTTTATACAGTATAATGCTATGTTTTGTTTTGTCTTTTTTTTTACAATAATTTTTCTATGAGTGCACGATTGATATAGGAAGAGAAGAGGATTTATCCCTTATTACAACATAAGTATTTTTGTCACTTGTATTCTGTTATTAAGTTTGATGTTTATAGGGGATTATTTTTTTGTCACATGTTAGAGAGGATCATGTCCTTTCTATTCTCACTTTTTTGAAAAATGCAACAAACACTATTAGCTCTTTAATTTTTAGTCTTATATTTATCTTGTTTATCTTTTTCTAAATTAGTAAAGCAGCTTTTAGTTAGGAGCGCAGGATCCACTTGGGGGTATATTTAGTAAATTTAGCCCTTGGTGTTTTTTTAAATAACCCAAATTATGCACTCATGAAGTTTAGTGTAGAAAATTATACATCTGTGTTATCATTCAGTTTATATTTCTTATGTGATATTAGTCATTCTCCTTCATCTCCATTCCCCTGTGCAGGACAACTTGCCTAATTTCATGTTGTACACAGCTGTTCATGTAGGTAAACATAAGCGTAAGGATTCCATATGTGTATTCTAAAATAAGCCTGACTTTTTCAAATTAGCACTTGTAGCTGGATATATATATTATGCTGTAACGTACGATCACTAATAAATGTCTGTAAACATGTATAAACTCATCTATGATAGCGATAAAAAATTATTTCTTTTTCTTGTTCATTTAAAACAACTCCTGATTATTTCTCATTGGCCATTTGAAGGTTGAGTTGTATTAAAGTGATTTAAGTCATTAAATATATAAATATTGCAATCATCATCATCATTATCATTATTTATATAGCGCCAGAAAAGTCCATGGTGCTTTACAATTGGGAACAAATGCAGTGATAACACAATACTGGGTAATACAGACAGAGAGGTAAGAGGGCCCTGCGCGCATACAGGTGTTATAGCTGAAATAGGTGCAATTGCTGTTATAGATTAAAGGAAATAACAAGATGAATGTTCTGAAGATTTTTGTGTGGTTATAATTTATTATTAACCCCTACTATATTATCAGGAAATTATAAATCTTCAAAGTGTTCTGAGTCCATCTAAAGGTACAAGACTGCAGGAAGGATTTTGTATAGGTCACAGGAATCTGTGCTGAATTGGGATATCCATAATACTGTGCTGTTGGAGGTGTGTTATTCTTTATAATACACAAGTTTTCCCACATCAGACATCAGAACTCAATGATTATAACTAGTGACATCAGAACACATTGTTGTTACAGATAATATTTCAGAAGATTTCAGATATATTAGTAATACTTCTGCTTTATTAGTTAAATTGAGCGAATTTTTTATAGAGATCTTAAAATACATTAGCTGGGAATAAACAAATAGATGAGGTGACGGATAACATGGATTTTGGTTGACCTACTGCATAAGTCCATCAATTTTTTTTACATTTAATTACTTTTTAATTAGACTTTGGCTGGAATTTTTCTTTGATAGCTTCTCATTTTGTTTTAAGAAAATGTAATTGCTGATACGCAGTAAGTGGTATGTACTCTAGACTACTGTAACACAAGAAGTGCAATGATGAGGCCTTCTCATCAGGCTTTTGGTGTCCCCAAGGCTTGAACCTTTGGTGTCCCCATGGTTGTTCATCTTCTCCAGTCCTGATCAAAGGCTGTTGCATGTAAATGATCATCTCCTCCTAAAACCCAGCACAATGCACCATCTTTCCCTATCCTGAACCAGAGATGTAGCATGGAGGTCAACATCTCCTAACATCCAGTGCTATGCTCCATCTTATCCTGTCCTGAACCAAGGCTATAGCATGGAGATCAATATACCATCCTAACACCAAGCACCATCTTCACCTTTTGTGCCAAAAACTTTCCCCTCTTCTACTGTCCCGAACTGCCATAGACATGTATAAACATAGAAAGAAGATGAGCAATTGCTGTCTGAGGTACATTCAACTTAGGCACCACTGCTAAAGATATTCCAAGGTGGGAGAAGTAGTCACAACAGTTCGGGAGAGAAAGCAAGTGTTGTCTTTTGTTTGGGAAATGAGAAGAGGATGGAGGGAGCAGGGATAAGAATTACTACAAATAATGAGCACAAAGCGGTAGGGAATGTTAGCTGATATCTTATTGGTTGCTATGGGTTGCAATACATCATTCTTTGCAGCATGTCAATCAATAAATGTAACCATTAATTTGATTAAGATGATAGTTCTCTATTAAAGTGGATATATACTCAGTTAGTTATCTAAGGCAGTGGTTCCCAAACTTTTGCAGTTCGCGGCACCCTTAGAGTCTCCAAATTTTTTCAAGGCACCCCTCCAAAATAATTATTGAGCAGTCCTGTTTTAGAAGTAGTTGGGTCAAAAAATTATAATAAGTATTTAGGTCAGGACAGAAATACTTATTTAGTTGTATGCAAAAATGCCCCCTCTGCATCCAGACACACTGCCTCCTCTGCATCCAGACACACTGCCCCCTCTGCATCCAGACACACTGCCCCCTCTGTATCTAGACACACTGCCCCCTGTCACCCTGCCCCCCCTCCTCTGCCCTCTCTCACGATGTCCCCCTCCTCTGCCCTCTCTCACGATGTCCCCCCTCCTCTGCCCTCTCTCACGATGTCCCACCCCTCTGCCCTCTCTCATGCTGTCCCCTCCTCTGCCCTCTGTCCCCTCCTCTGCCCTCTCTCACGCTGTGCCCCCCTCCACTGCCCCTCTCACACGGACCCCACTCCTTAGGGAATCCAGCCCAGCGCTGAACAGTCTAGGGTTGGTTAGTCATTATGGCAGGGGGACCCCTGCCGTGTGTCCCACTGCTATAGTGCCGCCAACCCTGGCTGGTTTGCCTAGTGCTGGTAAAGTGAAAATCGGGGGGACCCCACACAAAATTGTTCCCCGATTTTCACGGGACCAGCACTAGTCATGCAGCACTAGGGTTAAGCTGGAATAGAGGGGGGGACCCCACGCTTTTTTTTTTTTTACTTTGATCTGTTCTTTACAGTTTTAACACTGCCAGGGCAGTGTAACAGTGATGTGTTTGTACAACACGCTGCAATCAAGCAGCGTGTTGTATCTGGCGTGTTTTGAAGCAAACTCTCCTGAGTTTGCTAACTCGCAGCTTCATACATTTGAGAGCTGTATAGCTGCAGTGGCAAACAGTCGGGAGTTTGATCTCTGGCGATTTTTCAAACAGCGATTTTGACAGAAGCACAACTCTGGCGATTTTGCATGAAATCTCAGCTTCATACATCGGCGAGTTTCAACTCTCCCGAGAAAATCGCTGGAGTTGCAAAATCGCACTTTGATACATTTACCCCCTGGTCACAATTGCCTTTCATATTCAGGAATATTTGTACCCTCTCTTTTTTTGGCATTTAGTCCCTTCATTTAGCGCCATGTAATATTAATGTATTTGTCCATTAATGAATTACCTGCTTGCTGGCTGCTGTCATTACAGTAATCTACAGGTGTGTCCCCATGTGCATTAAACCGCGCTGCTGTAACCGCTCCTCCTGGGTTCTAAGCGTCTGCGAGTGACGTCATCGCGCCGCTGCGCCGCCATGACATTATCGCGCGGCTGCGCCGTCATGACGTCATCTCGCGGCCACGACATATATGAAAAAAAAACACAGCTTGCCGGCGCTTCAGTGCAGGGCGAACCGGCCCATCTGGCATTCGGCCCTTCTGTCAAATGCCAGAATTGCCAGATGGCCAGTCCGGCCCTGGATAGATGTTAAACCTTGTACAAAGAATTGCTATATACTAACTACATTCTTCTGTAGTCTCATCTGCATTGGCCTTGCGGTCATGTAGATCCCTTTATTTCTCTCTGATGGCCCGAACCATAGCAGGACAGGAGTGAGATCTTCCTTGACCAAGGTTTGTTTTACTTATAAATATTTTTTTCCTAATAAAAAAGAACTATGTTTTGTCTTCCCTCTCTAGATTGTACAGAAGACATGATTACCATTGACCCTGTCACAATTCTTCTGTCTGTTGTTGTCATCCTATTTTTGGCCACATTTTTTAACAACCGGAAACAACACAATGGCAAGAATTTCGCCCCTGGACCAACGCCTTTACCGATCATTGGAAATACACACATCATCGACATGGGAAAACCTCGTAATACATTTATAGAGGTAATACAGTACTAGTACTTAACACCACTAAATCATTTAAATGTTTTTTCCACTTTATTTAAATGCTGTTCCCAACAATAGTACGTTGAGGAGTGAACCCCGCCATTCACTCTGACTAGCAGGGTCCTGGCACTCACATATAGCCGGGATCTCTGCAAATCTCCCTTGTTGCTGCTTAAATTTCCTCATAACTTGGATGATCTGTCACAACAGGCTTTCAAATAGAGCAGAAAGACAACTGGGAAAATACTGTTATTGAAATCCTTTAAATTTAACAGGTATGTCTAGAGTTTGGTCAAAGTAATGCGCATTTACTTACATTTTGTCTAGGTGCAAAATTTGCACTAAAATACACCAATCAGACATTTATTTTCATCATTTAGTTTGAGCTACACATATATAAGCTAATTGCTCATTTATTCCTGTGGTTTACTGCAAATTGTGCCACTAAATGCAATGTTAGTAAAGAGTCCTTTGTGAATTTAACTTAAGTAAACCCAAAGGATATTTTTGCTCAGTTCTGAATATGCCATTCACAAGCAAACAGAGGAGAGGTTTTCCAAACTAAGGTATGTGTTAGATACAGTCTTTTACACTTTGTATACAATACATAATAGCAAATAAGTTGGTGCCACCAAATGGTGTGAACATACTTTAACTTTTTTACTGTCATTTTTTAACTTTTTTGCTAGTGTGATATATCACCCCACCTAAACCCTCATCCAGCATTACTACATGTAATAAACTATCCAGATTATTAGTGCCAACAGTGCTATGGCATGTCAATAACATGCAGAGTAGTAATGCCCACTTACATGTCAGCTGTAGCTTTATGAATATTTTAGTTGCCCAGTAATATTCCTGACAGCACTTAGTGACTTTAGGTTGGTTGGTGCCTATTTCTAATTGTTTACTTGTCAGACGCCAATTAGAAACCAAAAATCAATGCAGAACTTGTGTTCAGGGACAATTTTAGACAAAATGGTATTCTGGGCAGAACTCATTGTGAGTCATACTGAATATGCTGAGCTGCAGGTAAGTGCGGTTTCACATTGCCAACCACTTTATATAGACACCACTGCGCAAATCAACCATTGCACAGACTCCTTTGGTCTTATGTATTTTATTTTACTGCGTTTGGAGAGGAGGCACATTATTGTGCACCAAATTGTGATGAGCAGTTACTGCTACAACTCATACCTACTACTTACTCAACTGTCTCAACAAACACATCTAAAATCTATGAGACAGCATGCATAGTAACCAATTCTGATGTCAGGTGTCATACAATGGACTATATCTGGTGCCAAAAAATATATCTGTATATGGTGCCCAGATTAATATGCAGACCCCTTATTTGGTGCACAGCAGGGCCGTCTTTCCCATTGGGCACGCTGGGCAGGTGCCCGGGGGCCCTGCAGCCCAGGGGGGCCCTTCGGAGGCAGAAAAAAAAAAACCCTGAAAAAAAAGAAGAAAATACTTACCGTGCTGTCAGCTGGCGATCCGGCCCGCCCGACATCCATTGCGGAGCGCGACGGAGGAGGAGACCATGGAGGGAGCCGGAGGGCCCCCCTGGGCTGCAGGGCCCATATATAATCATTATTTTATTTATTTTTTATATATAGGGGCCCTGGTGCACTGCTGTGCCCGGGGGCCCAAGAGGTTCTTAAGAGGGCCCTGGTGCACAGCTTAATATACAGATGCATGTCTGGTGCCCAGTTTAATATAAAGTACATATGTTATGCCCAGTTTAATTTGTCAACTCATATCAGTGTTCAGTTTACTATGCAGATCAAAAAAGATACAAAATAAAAAGCCCTTTCTACACTCGGCTGAATACTTTCCCCATCTTCTTTCTCCAGGTTCTGCTCACAATGATATTAGTCCATTGGCAAATATCGCTGTTTCCTGTCCTGTTCTGAACTCACATTATCACATTAACAAGCACACCCACAATAAACTCTTTATGTGTCTGGTGATAACCAAATACAGAAAAATCTCTATAAGTATGCATGAAAAATCCTTCAAAAACTGCACACAGGTACTAATGATCCATCCCCATGAGGGAAATGTTTATCGATGCAAACACAGAAAATAACAAAAATGCACCATATGCAAAAGTTTGGCCGAACCTGTAACATTGTGTTCTTTTTTGTGTTTGCATCAATAAATATCTCCCAATGGAGAGGAATAAGTGCTAGCTTTGTGCAGCCTATGAACAATATCTTCCTACTCTGGACTGTGCCAGTCAGTCAGAGATTAATGCAGCGCAGGCTGTTACCAGTTCAGAAGAGAAATAATCACAAGTGGCACCTTGAAAGTAAGGTCATAGGTGTAGATGTGAAGTCTCTTTAATTCCGAATCAGCAAATAAGTGTCTCGAGACCTGCCTCCCCTCCAGCATACTCTGAAGCGCATTACAAGTGGGGAAAAAAGGAGCGAAATAGCCTATTCATTAATAGTAGTCAAAAGATGCAGATGGGGATATAGTCAGCAGTAATTATAAGTAAAGAAGGATAAATTGTATTCTATTCATTCATTGTAACAGTTGATATGGGAAGAAATGTACATTAATTTTCAGGAAATGATGCCTCAGAGTTTGGGTAGAGCTGCACTGGGGAACTGTGTAGCTGCCAGGAGAGGAACGGATACTTCTGCTAGTCTAAGAGAGGAAGGAACAGAGGAAAATAATTTTAGGTGTATATTCCCTTTTCCACAGCAATAGTTTTAGAAATAGAATAGAGGAATAAAATATAGGCTGCTCCAGAATTGTACCTGAAAATGTGGGATTCTTACTTGCATACATTTGAAATGATTACATACAAATGATTGGTTTCACAATTGCAATAAATTAAACATTCCCTCTAGAAAAAAATATGCAGAGGTTTATTTGCTCAAAGGTACAAATCCGTACTGAATCACAGCAATCGGTCAGCAACTAGAATTTTATGTGTCTAGTATAAGACAATCAAAGTAAATATCCGATTGGGTGCAATAGGTTAAGTGAAGATTTTTAACACTGAGCATTGTTAGTAAATGTTGAGTGGGATTCACAAACAAATTGTATGCTATTGCATCATCATCATCATCATCACCATTTATTTATATAGGGCCACTAATTCCGCAGCGCTTTACAGAAAACTCACTCACATCAGTCCCTGCCTTATTGGGGCTTACAGTCTAAATTGCCTAACACACACACCGACACACACAAAGACTAGGGTCAATTTGATAGCAACCAATTAACCTACCAGTATGTTTTTAGAGTGTGGGAGGAAACCGGAGCACCCGGAGGAAACCCACACAAACACGGGGAGAACATACAATCTATGTTTTAAGCATTTGTTGTGCAGCCAAAATATGCTTTTTTAAATTTACTGATTCACAGCAACCGGTCAGCAACTAGAATTTTTTGTGTCTAGTATAAGACAATCAAAGTAAATATCTGATTGGGTGCAACAGGTTAAGTGAAGATTTTTAACATTGAGCATTGTTAGTAAATGCTGAGTGATATTCACAAACAAACTGGTGTGCTAATACATGTACAAATATATGTTCAAACAATTTTTAGTGCTGCCAAATTTTTATATTTTTAAAATTTTATTTATTTCCATTGAAAATGAACAACTTTCATTTGCTTCATTAAAATTTCTCCTCTCAACATTATTATATGGATGTGCCATGTGCTATTTTTAACAATAACAGTCAGAAAGTACTAATTCTAGAAATCATAAATAGTGACTTAAAATAAATAAATAACATTCCACTATGAAAAAAGATTTCTTCACAAAGCGATGTAAATTTAATCATAAATCTTGCAGTAAGATATCAGTAATAAATGTTGAAAACATTTTTAGAAAAATATATTTGTGAATTTCATTACGCTACACTTAGCCTATCTAAACTGTTCCCACCTATTTGGGAAGTGTCCAAATGCAAAGTACGGATTGAATGAGTACTTGACAATTATAGCTCAAGCCTCACATGCTAGATGGAACATTCCACGCGGGATGGGGCCGGCCATCAGCATTTGTGAAAGAGGCATATGGGTGAGGGAAAAGCATGGGTGATTGTGGGAAATGGGAGCCAAAACTTTTAGCTTACACTATTTAATGATTGTTCTAATGGTCCGTTGATTTTATTCTTACTTCTTTTACTTTTGTCCAAGAAGTACGGCTCAGTATTCAGCATCCAGTTAGGGTTAGAAAAGATGTTCATCCTGTGTGGTTATGACACTGTAAAAGATGCTCTAATCAGTAATGCAGAGGAATTTTCTGAAAGACCTGATTCACCAATGTTTGCTAAAACATCAAGAGGACAAGAGGACATGGTAACTATTTTGAGTGAAAAGGCAGTAGAAAACATAAAAAAAGATGGATGCATACATTAAACACATTGCAAGTACATAACAGTAAAATAAGTCCCTGCAACATGCATTTCAAGTGGTGACATACAGATACCACTGACATGAAGGCAATTCTATTATATGTTATAATAGGTATTGACACTCTGAGCAAATGGATCTGAAACTGTTTAAACATTCTAGAACTAAAAGTAAATATGTTGTGTCAAAATGTTCATACTGGGGTGATCCTTTGACAGCTGTCTTAAAAGACCTACTTTACTAATCAGCATTTTCCAGAATTACTGCTGAGCACATATAGTTCATGAATGATCTCAGTGAACTGAAAAAAATAATTTGCTCTACAGCATTGCATATAAATACATTAATATTGACACCGGGGATGCCATCAGAAACTATAGGGCCCAGTACTAATTAATATGGCAGCCCCTCCTGCCTACCTCTTCGTCGTACTTTCCCCCATCCTTCTGCATCGTACATAACCCCCTTCCTTATCTCAGTGCATGCCTCCCTTCTTCCCTCATCACAGTACATGCCTACCCCCTCCCTCATCACAGTACAGGCTCCACTGCCCCTCATCACAGTACATGCCCACCCCCTCCCTCATCACAGTACAGGCTCCGCTGCCCCTCATCACAGTACATGCCCACCCCCTCCCTCATCACAGTACAGGCTCCGCTGCCCCTCATCACAGTACATGCCCACCCCCTCCCTCATCACAGTACATGCTCCGTCGCCCCTCATAACAGTACATGCTCCGCCCCCTCCCCATATCACATTACAGGCTCTGCTCCCCACACTCACATTAAATAGTCCACTCCCCCTCCTTATCACATTACATTCTCCACCCACCCCCTCATCACATTACATGCTCCGTTCCTCCCCTTAACACAGTACATGCTCCACTCCCCCCCCCTCATCACAGTACATGATCTGCCCTCTTCCCTGATCATATTACATGTTCTGCTCAACCCTACTCACATTACTTGCTCCTCTCCACCTCCTCATTACAATACATTATCCACTCCCCCCTCATCACATTACTTTCTCTGCTCCCTCCCTCCTCACATTACATGCTCCACTCCCACCGCTTCATCAAATTGCATGCTCCACTCTCCCCTCACATTACAGACTCCGCTCCCTCCCTCACATTACATGCTCCACTACCCCCTTATCATATTACATGCTCTGTCCCCCCCAATTCACTTACTTTGTTAATAATGTGATGTGGCGGTTCCCAGACTTTAATTGCCTGGGAGTGTGACACACTGTGATGATGTCATCTTTCCGGCAACTCCCAGCCCATCAGTGTCTGGGAGCCAAGGCATTGTGGAGGGGGATAGGTGTCTGGTCTAAGGGGCCCGGACAGGCCAGGGGGCCCAGACAGGCAGAGGGGTCTGTCCGGGGCACCTAGTTTGCTCCATGTCCTGTACTCTTCTGCCGTCTCCTCTAAGAATGAATATAGCTCATTGTTCGTGTTCAGTGCGAAGCTTAATGATATTCCTGATGTGTGACCACCAACACCACAAAGCATTGGAAGCCTCAGGATGCTGTGCATACAAGCCAGGCTTAAAGGGCTCCACCTCTCTAGCATAGAGTTTTGGGGTCCTTAAAAAAGAAAAAAAAGAGTTATGTTCCCATCAGAGCAGAATTTAATTTTGGAGTCTATGGGGTAAATGTATCAAAGTGCGAGTTTGCCAGCGTGTTTAAATCACGGCAAATCGTTTACCCGCGATTTTTTTTTAAAAAAATGGGAATGTATCAAGCTGTGATTTTGACACTCATGTTCAAAATCGCTGGTCATCTCTGGCGATTTTGAGCGATGTAAACACTCCCGAGTTTAGCTAACTCTCCTGTGTTTGGCAAACTCGCCTGTGTTGTAACAGTGAGTTGTCAACACATCACTGTTACAATGGCCCTGCTAAAAAGTGAAAGATTAGATAAAAGTTAAAAAAAAAGAAAGCGTACTGCCTGACTAATGCTGGTCCCGTGAAAATCGGGGAAAAATTTTGCATGGGGTCCACCAGATTTTCACTTTACCAGCACTAGGCAAACCAGCCAGGGTTGGCGGCACTATAGCAGTGGGATGCGCGGCAGGGGTCCCCCTGCCATAATGACTAACCAATCCTAGACTGTTCAGCACTGGGCTGGATTCCCTAGGGAGTGGGGTCCACCGGAAAAAACGAACGCCCCCCCCCCTAGAAATTACCAGCCCAGTGCTGATAGCACTAGGGCTCTTCCTACTACCCCTGGGCTGTGGGTAGTAGGGTAATACGGCGGTAAAGGGTTAAAAAAAAAACTGACACCAATTTTGTTTGTGGAACTACAAGTCCCAGCCAGCCAGGTTGCCCTAAAAACTGTGGGCATGCTGTTGCTTGTATAACTACAAGCACCAGCATACCCACGGCAGGGCATGTTGGCACTTGGAGAACCACAAGTGCCAACATGCCCTGACATCCCTGGCTTGCTGGGTCCTGTAGTTCCACAAAGAAAAAAGTTTACAAAACCACGAGTCCTTCATAAAAACCACATATATTTATTAAAAAAAAAAAAAAAAAACACAATAAAGACACTAACCACCCTCTTTTTTACCACATCTATTTATTAAAAATAATAAAAACCCAAATACTTACCAAAGATGTCTTCTTTCTTCTTACAAACGTCCTGGCTTGCCCCAGTCCCTTAATATTTATACCTCCATCTTGACGGCTTGCCCCAGTCCCAGCCATTTTATACCTTCATAAACGATTGTTGAAAAACTGGAACACTTCGCCCAGAAGGGGCCAATATTTGTAAGTTCCCGAATCTTTGTGCTTGCTTGAAGAAAAATAAAAAAAGTCTTCAGACGCCGCAAACACCTCCTACCTAGTAGGAGGTCCGTATCGCAATGATCTTACGTTGTTTGCGTAAGTTAAAAGTACTGTATTATGGGATTTTCCCACGCTAGTGGGCAAATCACCTATTACTGTATTCAGCGCTTACGCAATTAACATAGCGCATTGCGCATGCGCTACGCTACTTGCGTAAGCTGTAATACAGTAAATACAGTAAATACAGCTTAGGCTGGTTTGCCTAGTGCTGGTAAAGTGAAAATCGGGGGGACCCCACGCCAAATTTTTCCCCGATTTTCACGGGACCAGCACTAGTCAGGTAGCACTAGGGTTAAGCATGAATAGCAGGGGGAACCCACGCTTTTTTTTTTTAACTTTTATCTATTCTTTAACTTTTTTACACTGCCAGGGCAGTGAAACAGTGATGTGTTGATACAACACGCTGCTATCAAGCAGCATGTTGTATCTGGCGTGTTTAGAAGCAAACTCTCCTGAGTTTGCTAACTCGCAGCTTTATACATTGGAGACTTGTATAGCTGCAGTGGCAAACAGTGGTGAGTTTGATCTCTGGCGATTTTGCAAGTAGCAATTTTGACAGAAGCAGAACTCTGGCGATTTTGTATGAAAACTCAGCATCATACATCGGCGAGTTTCAACTCTCCCGAGAAAATCGCTGGAGTTGCAAAATCGCACTTTGATACATTTACCCCTTAGTATACTGACACAGCATTCCTGGGCGTCATATGCCTTGTGATGTACATAGTCACAAAACAGGAAACTGACTGCAGACACCAGAGAAGGGAGCTCACATCTTAAAGCTGGATGTCAGATGTCACTCCAGGCTATGGTACACCTACAGAAGCCATGGCTATATAGCTTTATGACACATTTGTCTCAGGATGGTATTAACATGTATGTGTTCAATAATAGCTGCAATCTATTCAGGTAAATGGAATTTGAGAAGGTGGTTTATGGAGAAGGATCTGGTAGTGGGTTGGGGATAATGCAACATTTAATCGATAGGGACAACTGTCATTTTAATGACATTCATATCTCAGCATAAATATTGTTTAACGTAAATGCAGGAGAAATAAGTGTAACGCAGTGATCTGTATTCATTCTATTCAGGTATTGTCTTTGCTCATGGTGAGAATTGGAAAGTAATGAGACGATTTGCTCTTTTAGCACTACAAGATTATGGAATGGGGAAGAAGAGTATAGAAAACAGGATTAAGGATGAATGTGAATGTTTAAAGCAGACATTTAGATCCTATAAAGGTGAGTGTTTGCACACACTCTCATATTCACAATAGCACAGATAACAGGGCACAAGTAACACTTTTGCCATTTTGTTAGCATATATATTTATACACCTTCCTCTCGCTATATGGTTATCGGCAATGACGTGTTCACTTTAGCTGAACTATTGCTAATTAAACTGATGAACACAACTAAATGATTAGTTGTGCTGTGCTATAGCTTTCTTAAGTGCAGGGGTTTTAGCTGGGTATACTGGGACCAGTGTAATGACTGGATGGATTTGATGGTAGAATTGTGGAATGAAATAAAAGTTGTATTAACAAATATAATGCAATTTTATATTTTGCCCATTCTGAATGTAAAAAAAATCTATACTCTATATTCTATTTTCAGGACCATCATTACCGCTGCTGTAGCCAATATAATAGTGTTCATACCACTCGGTCAGTGATATGAATATGATGATCCAACCATACTGAGGCTCATGCGATTAACTAATGAAAATGTCAGGATTCTGGAAAGCCATATGGTCAGGGTAAGTATTCTCACTCTGTCCAATGGATTTTAAAAACGTCCAATGTATTTTTCTTACATATTTTGATTATTTTTTTGCTGCTTTATAACTGAAAAACAATCTTTGAACTTATCAGTATTTCTGCTACCCCTACTTTGGGTGTATATTAGACCCTACACTTATTAGCGCAAATTCAGAAAAATACAGTTTAATCCCTGCTAGTCCCTCCCTAACCAATACAGTGCTATATTAGAATTTCAGCACTCACAAATTACAGCTTTTTTTTTAGAAGGGGCTATATGAGACCCCAAACACTTTGTAGTGCAAATTCATAAAAATATAGTGCTATTAGGATTTTTTTCAGCACTCAGACAATTCAGCTTTTTTTTTTTTTTAAGGGGGTATATGACACCCCGAAAAGTTTGTAGTGCAAATTCAGAAAAATACAGTGCTGTTAGGATTTTTTCAGCACTCAGACAATTCATCATTTTTAGATGGAGGTATATGACACCTCAACAGGGCTGGATTAAGGGAATGGAACTCTCGCAAGATCTCCTCAGTAAGCAGATAACTGAGCGGCGCCAGGGACAGATGACTGCACTGACAGTGCTCAGCAGCATTGATCGGGCTGGGGGCGCCCAGGACTTTGAAGGGCCCCGTGGACGCCCGAGGCCCCTGGGCTATAGCCCAGTTAGACTTCGGATTAATCCGGCCCTGCACCCCAAACACTTTGTAGTGCAAATTCAGAAAAATACCCACCCACCTATTTCTACTCTATCACTTTGCCTGCTCTACTGTGACCTAACCCTTTTCTATCCCTCTCTCAAATGGCGCTAGAACGCCATGCAGGCGGGTATTTATTGATTCCAAAACTCGCGAGACCCGAGATCCGACGACGTAGCAATGACGTTTTGCCTCGTTTTGGAATCCGAATAGGCGCGAAAGTACCGAGTCGACTCGGGTCAGTACTCGGGTCCCCGAAGTTCGGTGGGTTTGGTTTCAAGGAAGCCGAGCCCGCCCATCTCTACTAATAATAAAAATGTGTCATGTATTATTTTATATTTTATTTGACTATGAGTAGAGTAGGTTAGTGTGTTCAGGAACACTGATAATCTAAGTAAACAATTTTTTGCGGTCAAATGCAGAATTAGTCTAATGTTTAGTTGAACATTTTTTTAAAAATTTTGCGCATCTTTTTTGCCTGTTAATCAGTGCTAAGGATCTGGCGTATTATGCGAATATGTCTAAGGTACAGGTGATAGTACTAGGAGAGAGACTGAATGTGAGCAATAAAGCATAGGGCGGAGTCATCTGTGTCACCAAGACAGCAGGCTCATGAAATTGGGGAAATTGTGGCATTATAGACAGTAAGGGAGTTTTGAGGGGAGGTGGTAATTCTGAGATCTGGGAAGATGATAAGCTCTTTAGGCAGAACTGGGACATTCTTGTGTAGACAGCAGAAAAACAGTTGATTACAAAATTTAGTACATAAGGGGAAGGATGAGGGGAGGAGAGGTGGATTTGGGTTTCCTCACCGTAGAAGTGGTAATGGAGGTCGAATGAGCGAAATAGTTCCATAAGAGAAGAGGTGTACAGAGAGAAAGCAGAGCCAAGAATAAAGCCTAATGGGACCCAACAGATAGTGGGAGTGAAGGGGAGGATATGCCAGAAGTAGAGACACTGAAGTAGCAGCTCAGTAAGTAAACCAGGTAAGAATTGTGTCATGATGGCTAATGAAGTGCAGGATGTTCAGGGGAAGTAGAGAGTGAAAACTGTGTTGAAACTAGTACTAGTTAATCAGAAGTGACGAGTGCTGTTGAAAGTCATCACCATCATTGCATATCTATGCACAGGTCTTCAACAAGTACTATTTACTCATGCATCCATGTCTAACTATGTCACAATTGTGTGAACACGCCCTTATTGTACTCTGCAAATGCTTGCATATTGTTTCCCACCCCCGTTCCACCTATCCAGGTAGAAGTAGATGAAAATGTGCATCTACAGTAAAAACATATGTACGTGCAACTCTAAATGAGCCCCAAATGTGTTCTTCTATTTCACCAAACATAATTTTTAACATTTACAATATTGAAAGGTACTTGTACATGCACTCAACATCTCATCTTACTGCAATATTCCAAACTAGGTTAACTCCAACTTAAATCTTGAATGCAGCTGCCAGACTGATTTTACTCATTAACAATCTTACTAAAACTGCAAAGCGTTACTAGTCCCTGCACTGGTTACCCATTTCCTCCAAGATAAAATCCTTGCTCTCACTGAGAACGCCCTCCACAACACTCTACACCACTTTAGGTCTCTCTACCCATGTCTAATACCTATAATATGTCAACTTTACTCTGTCAATGAACTATGCCAGTCTTCCTCCCTTGTTATTGCATCCCACTCATGTCCCAGGAGTTTTCCATTGGTGTGACCAGACTCAAGAAAAGCAATACCCTGTTTAAATCACGTAAAGTCTTCCCTTCAAATGTTTAAGCATTCCCTAAAAAAACACCTCTTCAGAAATGCCTTTTATAGATAATTGCATTTGTTCCAAAGTGGTTTCCAAACTGGTTCTAATGTTCCAAAACATGCAAAATATTTTCAAAATAAAAAAAAATAACCTAAATTAGTAGGTGAACAGGTTTGACCATGTTTAACCTTCGATAGATACATTGTATAGTATTTTTAATGATTTTCCTTGCTAACAGTGAATTCAAAGAAGAACTTGAACAAAGTAATGTTGGCTGTTTAACCTAAACCATTTTATACACCTATACAATTTGGCTATTTAAACTAAAATGAACTCAAACATGATTGAACACATACATTTTATAGTTTATTCAATGTCTTTTAACTGCAAACTTTGGTGTAAACTTAGCAGCTTAGCAGTTGTAAAAAAATTTCACCATGGTGCTCGAGCCAGAAGCAAAACTAAAATGAGATATTTCTGGAATTGGTTTGACTAAAAGTAAACTCATAATTTGTGCTGCATCAATCAAATTTAGAACTGATTCGAACAGTTTGAGCATCTCAAACTATTATTTTTGAGGTTCTATATATATCCTGGCTCTTTTTGTCCTAGTTCACCTGTTTAACCTGTGTCATCTTCTGCCAACATCACTACACCTGTTTCTCTGGCCCATACAGGGTTACCAAGAACTTGCATCCCGCCTGTCTCTTGACAATGCTCTTGATATTTCATCATATCTCCCTCTCCCTTCTCTGCTCAAAACTGTTTAGATCCTTTAGTCTTCACTGCTATTTTTTTTTCATTTTGGCCATGCATCATTTTATTTGCCCTTCTTCTCACAATCTCTTTGGGCCTGATTCATTAAGGATCTTAACTTGAGAAACGTCTTATTTCAGTCTCCTGGACAAAACCATGTTACAATGCAAGAGGTGCAAATTAGTACTCTGTTTTGCACATAAGTTAAATACTGCCTGTTTTTTCATGTAGCACACAAATATCAACTTTAAATTTCAGTGTACAAATAAGCTATCAAGTAGTTGTGTGCTACATGAAAAAACAGTCAGTATTTAACTTATGTGCATAACAGAATACTAATTTGCACCCCTTGCATTGTAACATGGTTTTGTCCAGGAGACTGAAATAAGACGTTTCTCAAGTTAAAATCCTTAATGAATCAGGCCCTTGTCCAGATTATAATTCTCTACACTTTACACATTTTAATAATTTCGCTGAAACACTAGCATCATTGGAATAACATAAGTCCATGTTTTACTGAAGTGGAATACCTGGTGCTTTTCAAGCAAGTTAAATTTAGATTACATCTTTCAGGCTTTTTCGTGTTTGTGCACCACAATGTAACACTTCTTACCTACAGTGATTTGTATTCTGAGGACATTTTATAACATACTTTTTAGACAATACTATACCAATGAGATGATTCCAGAATCTAGTTTATTTTACCTACTACACATTTTTAATAACTTTGTTAAAATCTGTCCTAATTGATTTCACATAGGGCAGTATTTACTGAAGAGGTATATGTGGTGTTTTTTTACATCATTGTACATCTATATAACAAGATCCAGAGCTTTTAGTGTTATACAGAGGTCCAAGATGGACCAATTAGGTGAAGGGCATCGGGTCTACTTTCGCTTTGCAAGAAGTATGTAGTGTCTTAGATGGCAAGGGGACATTTTAAATTTCCACCCCCTCCAATGCAACATGTTTTTTCCCAAGTGCAAATTTACTCCTTTTTATGCTTTACTCTCCTTAATGACTCAGGCCCACTGTGTGGTCCAAGTTGCTCGCTAAACACATGTTAATTTGGGACACATATATTACGTGTTAAATTCAGAGGTACAATACAGGCCATTTGGGTAAAAGTTGAGTCACCATCCCTCCTGTGGGAAATCTGACCATATATCATGTTGCCTTCTGTAAATTGTCGGACCACATGATGGTTGATACCTGGACATGTGTCACCCCGATTGCATTTACTTTTGGTGCAACTTTTGAGGGATCCATTGAATTTATTGGCTTAGACTCTATAAAATATGAAAACTGGTCATTTAGAATTGAATCGGCTGTACCCGTGGCCTTAGACGGCTCTTCCATTGAGGCAATAAAGCAATTAGGGAGATGAAAGATCGATGTCTACAAGAGATATATCAGGCCCTCCAGAAAGTGGGGTCTCCAACCCTCGGTAACTCAAGGCTTTGCTGCTTGTCATTTTAGTGAGGGCATGAACAGATTTTTCCTATTTTTTCCTCAGACAAAGACTTGATTAGCTACGTGCCTTGGAGGTTTTTTATGTCTTTTTTACCTTCATATAGTTTTCCGCATCCCTCCATCCATCATTCATGACAGCGACTCTTTGCTGGTTGATTTTGTTTATTTGTCTATCAGGACACCAATTGCATAAAGGTTTTTCATTTACAGATGATATGGGTAGTTGGGAATTAATTTGTGCTCTGGGAGTCAAGGCACAAGGTGGCACGTGAGTGGTCATCCTTTGTCAACCCCGGTGAAATTTGTTGGTTTGCTAAGGGAGATTTGTGCCAGCCAGATGTTATTGCCATTTTAATATTAGCAGTTGAGAATTTGAGGCCCTTCCGACATACTTATCGTACATTTTGGAGGGAATGATTTGGGTAAATTAAAGGGTTTGGTTAGGTCGTTTTGGTGGTGGGCTGTGTGTCCATTAGAAGACAACAGTGATGGCAGGAAAGCATTGCGGTCAGCTGCTAAAACAAGGAGCTTTCATTGATTGGCCGCAGGTCACTGCCCTCTTCAAAGTAAACGAGGCTCATGGCCCTTTTGTGTGAGGGATCTCTTGACCTGTTTTGTGTGAGCAGGTCATTGTGAGTCTAAAGAGGCATGGTCGGGTCCAGAGTATCGGAAATCTTGAAAATTGAGCTTCGTTGCCGGGAGGGTGAATTCCTGGCACCGGAGGGGTTAAATGTTCTGGTTCTAGGCACAGTGTGAACTTTATGTGTATTTGAGTGCTTTAAATGTAAACAAAAATGTTTTACATGTGTGCACCCAGCGCTGCAGCATGTAAGGGGTTAAAATCCTGGTGCTAGGTGCCGTTCAAGTGATGTGTTAAATATATTTAATGGAAAATGGATATGTGTAGGTGCAGCGCCGATAAAGAACCACAGCAATCAGCGCCGGGAGTGTACCTATGTATAATCAATGTGTAAACCCTGTCCCAAGTGGTCCAAAAAAGGATGCAGGAGCTGCCCTGGATCCTTCACCCTCCTCCACAGCCAGCTTCAGTGGCTGCTGGAAGGACATCCACACCAGCCTCCTGGAATGAAATAGATCCAGTATGTGCAGTGCCTCCTGGTGGTCCCAGGAAGCTAAGTCCCTTGCTGGAGCTCAAAGAGCTTCAGCTGGCGATAGGCAGGGGCTGTTGGCCCGGGACATGGTCTCCCTCCCTCTGGTACTATTTTCGGCGAGGGGGGAGCCAGACCTTGGAGCAGAGTCCCTAGAATTCAGTTTAGGAGTGAGATTTAAATGATAAATCTCCAGCCTCAGACAGAACGGCACCAGGGGAGGAGAGTGGGCTGAACCCCCCTCTCCCTGGCAGCTCGTGGACAGGGGGGGAAGTATACTGTGTCATGGACAGGAGGATGTATTACCTCCTGCCAAGCTAGTCTCCAA
Organism: Mixophyes fleayi; assembly: GCF_038048845.1. NCBI lineage: Eukaryota > Metazoa > Chordata > Amphibia > Anura > Limnodynastidae > Mixophyes > Mixophyes fleayi. The sequence continues at coordinate 28,788,227 of NC_134404.1, read as the reverse complement.
AAACTGTATAAAAGTCATTGGTTTTGTATTGAAATGTATTATTGTTCCATCTGACTTTTTGGTCACTGGTACCTTAATCCAGTGTGAACTGTCCTTGTCAGGACACTTGAGCTAAAAATACATTATTTGCATCAAGACCTGCTTGACAACTTCTACCATGCTGTAATTTCCTGTGACCTACAGACTAGACCCAATTTTTATCCAATTCTGGCTTTTCTAAGGTTTGGACCCAGCTTTCCGGTACTACCCTTCTGCCTGCTACCCAACAGCTCTGGTCAGTGTGATAGACCAGGGGGGGTCCATTTACAGCAACCCTGATCTATAGGAAGAGGTCAGGGGTACCAGCCCAGGTTCACCAGCAAGTGGGTACACTAGCAGCAGCAGTTACCAAGAAGGAATGCAGTTCTGGATGCTGTGAAAGAGTCCATTGGTGGCAGCAGCTTATGCCCCTCCTACTGTGGTTAGAGGGTGCATTTGTGATAAGGAAAAGGAACGGTGGCAAAGTAAGCCCAGCCGGTTCCCATCAACACAACAAACAGGGTGGCATAGGTGGTTCATCCTGTCACAAGAGGGTCCAGTTTCTCTACCGACCATTCAGTAACAAATAATATTCTTGGTATAGTGGAATCCGGGCCATTTGGTTATCCACTCATTTGATTTAGTATTAGTCTGTTTAACTGAAATCACATTTTGCTTTCTTTGCCACCATTTAAATTTTATATAAAACTGTGACCTTATTTCCAAATTTACCTTGTTGTCCGTGTCTTTATTTCATGAGGGCAGACATAATTAAACGTGTTACTAAGAGGTTTATTGTGCAGTGGAAAGAAACATCAACATTATGCAGTTAAATCATGTTGAGGATAAGACAGAGTTTGGCAGAAATACCGTATTATCTGATGGAATAGAAGGGGGAGGGACAAGTCAAATGAGTTCTGGAGCTGATTGATGTAACTGCCACAAATAAAGAAAAGGTGAGCTGGCAATAAGGTAATGTGAGTTCTTTTGGTAGAGTAAAGGTGAAGTGTAGTTTATATGTTTAATTTTTATGGTGTCAAAGATTCCATGCAGTTCTCTCCAGTTATAATACAAAATAGTATATAAAAAACAAAGTCTATATAAGGAATATTCTCTAAAATGATGACATGTATTTTTAATATACAAAATTTAAAAGGCCATTTATCTATCATATATAAACCTTACTTTCAAATGTTAAATCCATCAAAGTAATTTACTGCACCTGGTGTGAGTGAAGATAAACCACTGACAGATATGACTCTTACATGCTGTGTAAAGTTCCATGTCCACAGTGGGCACTGTTAATTTTGTAGATCAATGTTTTCTATCAACCAAAGTAATACACAGCCAAAATCTCTGGTTGAGAAGTTCGCACCTCAACATGTGACATGTAAAGTGTGTAATTTTAGATCAGATTCCCTTAAAATCCAATTTCATTTATGTGGATCTTGGGTCAGTGGATTATAGTGGACACAACATTGGAGCTGCCATCATCTCTGGCACAAATACATGAACAGTCCAGATGGCCAACATAATTTCTTTAAAGAACACGTATTCTCTGTTTTAGAGATATTCACTGACCCCCGTTTTTTATTTTTGGTTTTGGATCTGGATTAAATTCGTATTTTGGTTTTGGCAAAACCATCCTCGCGTGTCTTGGTTTTGGTTTTGGATCCCTATTTTTTTTCTAAAATCCCAAATTTGTTTGCTAAAATCACAGAACTTAGCTCATTTTTTTGTTCCTACAATATTATTAACCTCAATAAGATTAAGTTCTAGTCATTTTCAGTAATTTTTTGTCAAGTGACAAGAACACTGCTACTCCTCCTGTTTCTGTATGTGCAATGTCACTGAGCAATGTCACTGGAGACTTCAGAGTGACAAGAACACTGCTACCCCTCCTGTTTCTGTTTGAGCAATGGCACTGAGCAATGTCACTGGAGACTGGAAAGTGACAAGAACACTGCTACTCCTCCTGTTTCTGTGTAAGCAATGCAACTGAGCAATGTCACTGGAGAATGGAGAGTGACAAGAACACTGCTACCCCTGTTACTGTGTGAGCAATGGCGCTGGACCTCCTGGGAAGGGAATTGCTTATGGAATCCAAAACTTGCAAGATCCGAAAACGCAGCAATGATGTTTTGCCTCAATTCAAATGCAAGAATGTGCAAAAGTACCAAGCTGGCTTGCGAGCCTTCTCGGATCCCCTAAGTTCGGGAGGGGTTCGGTTTTCAGAAAACCGAGCCCGAACATCTCTACTCTGTATATAAAAACCCTCCTGCTTTCATTCAGGATTGTCCAATAAGGGAAAAATAAATAAAGTCTGCTTTATTTATTTATTTTATTTATTTCTGCTTTTATTTATTTTAAGTTCTTACTTGGAGATTAAAACAATTTGTGTATTAGGATCAGTCTGTATGTATGACACTCCGCCTTCTCATTATCATGTATAGCAGGGCTTCTCATAGTGGCTGAGCCCCCCTCTCCCTGGCAGCTCGTGGACAGGGGGGAAGTATACTCCCCCTGCCACTAGTTTATATGAATAAAGGTGTTAACCTCTCTTGGCTGATTCACATGCAGGCTGCATGAAGCAGTTGAGATCGGTTAAAGGGACAGGAGGATGTGTTACCTTCTGCCAAGCTAGTCTCCAAAAACTGTATAAAAGTCACTGGTTTTGCATTGAAATGTATTATTGTTCCATCTGACTTTTTGATCACTGGTACCTTAATCCAGTGTGAACTGTCCTTGTCAGGGCACTTGAGCTAAATAAACATTACTTGCATCAAGACCTGCTTGACAACTTCTACCATGCTTTAATTTCCTGTGACCTACCGACTACACCCATTTCTAATCCATTTCCGGCTTTTCTGAGGTTTGGACCCAGCTTTCCGGTACAACCTTTCTGACCGCTACACAGCAGCTATCGTCAGTGTGATAGACCAGGGGGGTCCATTTACAGCAACCCTGATCTATAGGAAGAGGTCAGGGGTACCAGCCCAGGTTCATCAGCAAGTGGGTACACTAGCAGCAGCAGTTACCAAGAAGGAACGCGGTTCTGGATGCTGTTAAAGAGTCCAGTGGTGGCAGAAGCTTATGCCCCTCCTACTGTGGTTAGAGGGTGCATTTGTGATAAGGAAAAGGAACGGTGGCAAAGTAAGCCCAGCCGGTTCCCATCAACACAACATACATGGTGGCATAGGTGGTCCATCCTGTCACAAGAGGGTCTAGTTTCTCTGCCGACCATTCAGTAACAAATAATATTTTTGGTTTGGTGGAATCCGGGCCATTTGGCTATCCACTCATTTGATTTAGTATTAGTCTGTTTAACTGAAATCACATTTTGCTTTCTTTGCCACCATTTAAATTTTAATTAAAACTGTGACCTTATTTCCAAATTTACATTGTTGTCCGTGTCTTTATTTCATGAGGGCAGAAATATTTAAACATGTTACAAAAAGGTTTATTGTGCAGTGGAAAGAAACATCAACATTATGCAGTTAAATCATGTTGAGGATAAGACAGAGTTTAGCAGAAATACCGTATTATCTGATGGAATAGAAGGGGGAGGGACAAGTCAAATGAGTTCTGGAGCTGATTGATGTAACTGGCACAAATAAAGAAAAGGTGACCTGGCAATAAGGTAATGTGAGTTCTTTTGCTAGAGTAAAGGTAAAGTGTAGTTTATATGTTTAATTTTTATGGTGTCAAAGATTCCATGCAGTTCTCTCCAGTTATAATACAAAATAGTATATAAAAAACAAAGTCTATATAAGGAATATTCTCTAAAATGATGACATGTATTTTTAATATACAAAATTTAAAAGGCCATTTATCTATCATATATAAACCTTACTTTCAAATGTTAAATCCATGGCTTTTGTGATAGAAATTATTTTAATAAACTTAATAAATCATGTTGAAGTTATTTACATTTACATTTCTTTCACACCCACTGCACTTGCGTCTGCTTCAGTTGTCAGTCTAATATCTTAGTTTCTCTCCTCTTGTTGCAGACACAATTTGGGCTTTTGAGGCAGAAAATGTTCCCTGGAATCTTCAGCAGTGTATTACACTGGCCAATCAGAATTTGGTATTAACATCAAAGTAATTTACTGCACCTGGTGTGGGTGAAGATAAACATGACAGATATGACTCATACATGCTGTGTAAAGTTCCATGTCCACAGTGGGCACTGTTAATTATGTAGATCAATGTTTTCTATCAACCAAAGTAATACACAGCCAAAATCTCTGGTTGAGAAGTTCACACCACAACATGTGACATATGAAGTGTGCAATTTTAGATCAGATTCCCTCAAATCCAATTTCATTTATGTGGATCTTGGGTCAGTGGATTATAGTGGACACAACATTGGAGCTGCCATCATCTCTGGCACAAATACATGAACAGTCCAGATGGCAACATAATTCCTTTGAAGAACACGTATTCTTTGTTTTAGAGATATTCACTGACCCCCGTTTTTTATTTTTGGTTTTGGATCTGGATTAAATTCATATTTTGGTTTTGGTTTTGGCAAAACCATCCTCGCGTGTCTTGGTTTTGGTTTTGGATCCCTATTTTTTTTCTAAAATCCCAAATTTGTTTGCTAAAATCACAGAACTTAGCTCATTTTTTTGTTCCTACAATATTATTAACCTCAATAAGATTAAGTTCTAGTCATTTCCAGTAATTTTTTGTCAAGTGGCAAGTACACTACTACTCCTCCTGTTTCTGTATGAGCAATGGCACTGAGCAATGTCACTAGACTGCAGAGTGACAAGAACACTGCTACCCCTCCTGTTTCTGTATGAGCAATGGCACTGAGCAATGTCACTAGACTGCAGAGTGACAAGAACACTGCTACCCCTCCTGTTTCTGTGTAAGCAATGCAACTGAGCAATGTCACTGGAGAATGGAGAGTGACAAGAACACTGCTATCCCTGTTTCTGTGTGAACAATGGCGCTGGATCTCCTGGGAAGGGAATTGCTTATGGATTCCAAAACTCGCAAGATCCGACAATGCAGCAGTGATGTTTTGCCTCATTACAGATCCAAGAATGCGCAAAAGTACCAAGCTGGCTCGCGAACCTACTCGGATCCCCTAAGTTCGGGAAGGGTTCGGTTTTCAGAAAACCGAGCCCAAACATCTCTACTCTGTATATAAAAACCTTCCTGCTATCATTCAGGATTGTCTAATAAGGGAAAAATAAATAAAGTCTGCTTAATGTATTTCTTTTATTTCTTTTTGCTTTTATTTATTTTAAGTTCTTACTTGGAGATTAAAACAATTTGTGTATTAGGATCAGTCTGTATGTATGACACTCCGCCTTCTCATTATCATGTATAGCAGGGCTTCTCATAGTGGCTGAGCCCCCCTCTCCCTGGCAGCTCGTGGACAGGGGGGAAGTATACTCCCCCTGCCACTAGTTTATATGAATAAAGGTGTTAACCTCTCTTGGCTGATTCACATGCAGGCTGCATGAAGCAGTTGAGATCGGTTAAAGGGACAGGAGGATGTGTTACCTTCTGCCAAGCTAGTCTCCAAAAACTGTATAAAAGTCACTGGTTTTGCATTGAAATGTATTATTGTTCCATCTGACTTTTTGATCACTGGTACCTTAATCCAGTGTGAACTGTCCTTGTCAGGGCACTTGAGCTAAATAAACATTACTTGCATCAAGATCTGCTTGACAACTTCTACCATGCTTTAATTTCCTGTGACCTACCGACTACACCCATTTCTAATCCATTTCCGGCTTTTCTGAGGTTTGGACCCAGCTTTCCGGTACAACCTTTCTGACCGCTACACAGCAGCTATCGTCAGTGTGATAGACCAGGGGGGTCCATTTACAGCAACCCTGATCTATAGGAAGAGGTCAGGGGTACCAGCCCAGGTTCATCAGCAAGTGGGTACACTGGCAGCAGCAGTTACCAAGAAGGAACGCGGTTCTGGATGCTGTTAAAGAGTCCAGTGGTGGCAGAAGCGTATGCCCCTCCTACTGTGGTTAGAGGGTGCATTTGTGATAAGGAAAAGGAATGGTGGCAAAGTAAGCCCAGCCGGTTCCCATCAACACAACATACATGGTGGCATAGGTGGTCCATCCTGTCACAAGAGGGTCTAGTTTCTCTGCCGACCATTCAGTAACAAATAATATTTTTGGTTTGGTGGAATCCGGGCCATTTGGCTATCCACTCATTTGATTTAGTATTAGTCTGTTTAACTGAAATCACATTTTGCTTTCTTTGCCACCATTTAAATTTTAATTAAAACTGTGACCTTATTTCCAAATTTACATTGTTGTCCGTGTCTTTATTTCATGAGGGCAGAAATATTTAAACATGTTACAAAAAGGTTTATTGTGCAGTGGAAAGAAACATCAACATTATGCAGTTAAATCATGTTGAGGATAAGACAGAGTTTAGCAGAAATACCGTATTATCTGATGGAATAGAAGGGGGAGGGACAAGTCAAATGAGTTCTGGAGCTGATTGATGTAACTGGCACAAATAAAGAAAAGGTGACCTGGCAATAAGGTAATGTGAGTTCTTTTGCTAGAGTAAAGGTAAAGTGTAGTTTATATGTTTAATTTTTATGGTGTCAAAGATTCCATGCAGTTCTCTCCAGTTATAATACAAAATAGTATATAAAAAACAAAGTCTATATAAGGAATATTCTCTAAAATGATGACATGTATTTTTAATATACAAAATTTAAAAGGCCATTTATCTATCATATATAAACCTTACTTTCAAATGTTAAATCCATGGCTTTTGTGATAGAAATTATTTTAATAAACTTAATAAATCATGTTAAAGTTATTTACATTTACATTTCTTTCACACCCACTGCACTTGCGTCTGCTTCAGTTGTCAGTCTAATATCTTAGTTTCTCTCCTCTTGTTGCAGACACAATTTGGGCTTTTGAGGCAGAAAATGTTCCCTGGAATCTTCAGCAGTGTATTACACTGGCCAATCAGAATTTGGTATTAACATCAAAGTAATTTACTGCACCTGGTGTGGGTGAAGATAAACATGACAGATATGACTCATACATGCTGTGTAAAGTTCCATGTCCACAGTGGGCACTGTTAATTATGTAGATCAATGTTTTCTATCAACCAAAGTAATACACAGCCAAAATCTCTGGTTGAGAAGTTCACACCACAACATGTGACATATGAAGTGTGCAATTTTAGATCAGATTCCCTCAAATCCAATTTCATTTATGTGGATCTTGGGTCAGTGGATTATAGTGGACACAACATTGGAGCTGCCATCATCTCTGGCACAAATACATGAACAGTCCAGATGGCAACATAATTCCTTTGAAGAACACGTATTCTTTGTTTTAGAGATATTCACTGACCCCCGTTTTTTATTTTTGGTTTTGGATCTGGATTAAATTCATATTTTGGTTTTGGTTTTGGCAAAACCATCCTCGCGTGTCTTGGTTTTGGTTTTGGATCCCTATTTTTTTTCTAAAATCCCAAATTTGTTTGCTAAAATCACAGAACTTAGCTCATTTTTTTGTTCCTACAATATTATTAACCTCAATAAGATTAAGTTCTAGTCATTTCCAGTAATTTTTTGTCAAGTGGCAAGTACACTACTACTCCTCCTGTTTCTGTATGAGCAATGGCACTGAGCAATGTCACTAGACTGCAGAGTGACAAGAACACTGCTACCCCTCCTGTTTCTGTATGAGCAATGGCACTGAGCAATGTCACTAGACTGCAGAGTGACAAGAACACTGCTACCCCTCCTGTTTCTGTGTAAGCAATGCAACTGAGCAATGTCACTGGAGAATGGAGAGTGACAAGAACACTGCTATCCCTGTTTCTGTGTGAACAATGGCGCTGGATCTCCTGGGAAGGGAATTGCTTATGGATTCCAAAACTCGCAAGATCCGACAACGCAGCAGTGATGTTTTGCCTCATTACAGATCCAAGAATGCGCAAAAGTACCAAGCTGGCTCGCGAACCTACTCGGATCCCCTAAGTTCGGGAAGGGTTCGGTTTTCAGAAAACCGAGCCCAAACATCTCTACTCTGTATATAAAAACCTTCCTGCTATCATTCAGGATTGTCTAATAAGGGAAAAATAAATAAAGTCTGCTTAATGTATTTCTTTTATTTCTTTTTGCTTTTATTTATTTTAAGTTCTTACTTGGAGATTAAAACAATTTGTGTATTAGGATCAGTCTGTATGTATGACACTCCGCCTTCTCATTATCATGTATAGCAGGGCTTCTCATAGTGGCTGAGCCCCCCTCTCCCTGGCAGCTCGTGGACAGGGGGGAAGTATACTCCCCCTGCCACTAGTTTATATGAATAAAGGTGTTAACCTCTCTTGGCTGATTCACATGCAGGCTGCATGAAGCAGTTGAGATCGGTTAAAGGGACAGGAGGATGTGTTACCTTCTGCCAAGCTAGTCTCCAAAAACTGTATAAAAGTCACTGGTTTTGCATTGAAATGTATTATTGTTCCATCTGACTTTTTGATCACTGGTACCTTAATCCAGTGTGAACTGTCCTTGTCAGGGCACTTGAGCTAAATAAACATTACTTGCATCAAGATCTGCTTGACAACTTCTACCATGCTTTAATTTCCTGTGACCTACCGACTACACCCATTTCTAATCCATTTCCGGCTTTTCTGAGGTTTGGACCCAGCTTTCCGGTACAACCTTTCTGACCGCTACACAGCAGCTATCGTCAGTGTGATAGACCAGGGGGGTCCATTTACAGCAACCCTGATCTATAGGAAGAGGTCAGGGGTACCAGCCCAGGTTCATCAGCAAGTGGGTACACTGGCAGCAGCAGTTACAAAGAAGGAACGCGGTTCTGGATGCTGTTAAAGAGTCCAGTGGTGGCAGAAGCTTATGCCCCTCCTACTGTGGTTAGAGGGTGCATTTGTGATAAGGAAAAGGAACGGTGGCAAAGTAAGCCCAGCCGGTTCCCATCAACACAACATACATGGTGGCATAGGTGGTCCATCCTGTCACAAGAGGGTCTAGTTTCTCTGCCGACCATTCAGTAACAAATAATATTTTTGGTTTGGTGGAATCCGGGCCATTTGGCTATCCACTCATTTGATTTAGTATTAGTCTGTTTAACTGAAATCACATTTTGCTTTCTTTGCCACCATTTAAATTTTAATTAAAACTGTGACCTTATTTCCAAATTTACATTGTTGTCCGTGTCTTTATTTCATGAGGGCAGAAATATTTAAACATGTTACAAAAAGGTTTATTGTGCAGTGGAAAGAAACATCAACATTATGCAGTTAAATCATGTTGAGGATAAGACAGAGTTTAGCAGAAATACCGTATTATCTGATGGAATAGAAGGGGGAGGGACAAGTCAAATGAGTTCTGGAGCTGATTGATGTAACTGTCACAAATAAAGAAAAGGTGACCTGGCAATAAGGTAATGTGAGTTCTTTTGCTAGAGTAAAGGTAAAGTGTAGTTTATATGTTTAATTTTTATGGTGTCAAAGATTCCATGCAGTTCTCTCCAGTTATAATACAAAATAGTATATAAAAAACAAAGTCTATATAAGGAATATTCTCTAAAATGATGACATGTATTTTTAATATACAAAATTTAAAAGGCCATTTATCTATCATATATAAACCTTACTTTCAAATGTTAAATCCATCAAAGTAATTTACTGCACCTGGTGTGAGTGAAGATAAACCACTGACAGATATGACTCTTACATGCTGTGTAAAGTTCCATGTCCACAGTGGGCACTGTTAATTTTGTAGATCAATGTTTTCTATCAACCAAAGTAATACACAGCCAAAATCTCTGGTTGAGAAGTTCGCACCTCAACATGTGACATGTAAAGTGTGTAATTTTAGATCAGATTCCCTTAAAATCCAATTTCATTTATGTGGATCTTGGGTCAGTGGATTATAGTGGACACAACATTGGAGCTGCCATCATCTCTGGCACAAATACATGAACAGTCCAGATGGCCAACATAATTTCTTTAAAGAACACGTATTCTCTGTTTTAGAGATATTCACTGACCCCCGTTTTTTATTTTTGGTTTTGGATCTGGATTAAATTCGGATTTTGGTTTTGGCAAAACCATCCTCGCGTGTCTTGGTTTTGGTTTTGGATCCCTATTTTTTTTCTAAAATCCCAAATTTGTTTGCTAAAATCACAGAACTTAGCTCATTTTTTTGTTCCTACAATATTATTAACCTCAATAAGATTAAGTTCTAGTCATTTTCAGTAATTTTTTGTCAAGTGACAAGAACACTGCTACTCCTCCTGTTTCTGTATGTGCAATGTCACTGAGCAATGTCACTGGAGACTTCAGAGTGACAAGAACACTGCTACCCCTCCTGTTTCTGTTTGAGCAATGGCACTGAGCAATGTCACTGGAGACTGGAAAGTGACAAGAACACTGCTACTCCTCCTGTTTCTGTGTAAGCAATGCAACTGAGCAATGTCACTGGAGAATGGAGAGTGACAAGAACACTGCTACCCCTGTTACTGTGTGAGCAATGGCGCTGGACCTCCTGGGAAGGGAATTGCTTATGGAATCCAAAACTTGCAAGATCCGAAAACGCAGCAATGATGTTTTGCCTCAATTCAAATGCAAGAATGTGCAAAAGTACCAAGCTGGCTTGCGAGCCTTCTCGGATCCCCTAAGTTCGGGAGGGGTTCGGTTTTCAGAAAACCGAGCCCGAACATCTCTACTCTGTATATAAAAACCCTCCTGCTTTCATTCAGGATTGTCCAATAAGGGAAAAATAAATAAAGTCTGCTTTATTTATTTATTTTATTTATTTCTGCTTTTATTTATTTTAAGTTCTTACTTGGAGATTAAAACAATTTGTGTATTAGGATCAGTCTGTATGTATGACACTCCGCCTTCTCATTATCATGTATAGCAGGGCTTCTCATAGTGGCTGAGCCCCCCTCTCCCTGGCAGCTCGTGGACAGGGGGGAAGTATACTCCCCCTGCCACTAGTTTATATGAATAAAGGTGTTAACCTCTCTTGGCTGATTCACATGCAGGCTGCATGAAGCAGTTGAGATCGGTTAAAGGGACAGGAGGATGTGTTACCTTCTGCCAAGCTAGTCTCCAAAAACTGTATAAAAGTCACTGGTTTTGCATTGAAATGTATTATTGTTCCATCTGACTTTTTGATCACTGGTACCTTAATCCAGTGTGAACTGTCCTTGTCAGGGCACTTGAGCTAAATAAACATTACTTGCATCAAGACCTGCTTGACAACTTCTACCATGCTTTAATTTCCTGTGACCTACCGACTACACCCATTTCTAATCCATTTCCGGCTTTTCTGAGGTTTGGACCCAGCTTTCCGGTACAACCTTTCTGACCGCTACACAGCAGCTATCGTCAGTGTGATAGACCAGGGGGGTCCATTTACAGCAACCCTGATCTATAGGAAGAGGTCAGGGGTACCAGCCCAGGTTCATCAGCAAGTGGGTACACTAGCAGCAGCAGTTACCAAGAAGGAACGCGGTTCTGGATGCTGTTAAAGAGTCCAGTGGTGGCAGAAGCTTATGCCCCTCCTACTGTGGTTAGAGGGTGCATTTGTGATAAGGAAAAGGAACGGTGGCAAAGTAAGCCCAGCCGGTTCCCATCAACACAACATACATGGTGGCATAGGTGGTCCATCCTGTCACAAGAGGGTCTAGTTTCTCTGCCGACCATTCAGTAACAAATAATATTTTTGGTTTGGTGGAATCCGGGCCATTTGGCTATCCACTCATTTGATTTAGTATTAGTCTGTTTAACTGAAATCACATTTTGCTTTCTTTGCCACCATTTAAATTTTAATTAAAACTGTGACCTTATTTCCAAATTTACATTGTTGTCCGTGTCTTTATTTCATGAGGGCAGAAATATTTAAACATGTTACAAAAAGGTTTATTGTGCAGTGGAAAGAAACATCAACATTATGCAGTTAAATCATGTTGAGGATAAGACAGAGTTTAGCAGAAATACCGTATTATCTGATGGAATAGAAGGGGGAGGGACAAGTCAAATGAGTTCTGGAGCTGATTGATGTAACTGGCACAAATAAAGAAAAGGTGACCTGGCAATAAGGTAATGTGAGTTCTTTTGCTAGAGTAAAGGTAAAGTGTAGTTTATATGTTTAATTTTTATGGTGTCAAAGATTCCATGCAGTTCTCTCCAGTTATAATACAAAATAGTATATAAAAAACAAAGTCTATATAAGGAATATTCTCTAAAATGATGACATGTATTTTTAATATACAAAATTTAAAAGGCCATTTATCTATCATATATAAACCTTACTTTCAAATGTTAAATCCATGGCTTTTGTGATAGAAATTATTTTAATAAACTTAATAAATCATGTTGAAGTTATTTACATTTACATTTCTTTCACACCCACTGCACTTGCGTCTGCTTCAGTTGTCAGTCTAATATCTTAGTTTCTCTCCTCTTGTTGCAGACACAATTTGGGCTTTTGAGGCAGAAAATGTTCCCTGGAATCTTCAGCAGTGTATTACACTGGCCAATCAGAATTTGGTATTAACATCAAAGTAATTTACTGCACCTGGTGTGGGTGAAGATAAACCTGACAGATATGACTCATACATGCTGTATAAAGTCCCATGTCCACAGTGGGCACTGTTAATTATGTAAATCAATGTTTTCTATTAACCAAAGTAATACACAGCCAAAATCTCTTGTTGAGAACTTCGCACCTCAACATGTGACATATGAAGTGTGCAATTTTAGATCAGATTACCTCAAATCCAATTTCATTAAAGTAGATCTTGGGTCAGTGGATTATAGTGGACACAACATTGGAGCTGCCATCATCTCTGGCACAAATACATGAACAGTCCAGATGGCCAACATAATTCCTTTGAAGAACACGCATTCTCTGTTTTAGAAATATTCACTGACCCCCGTGTTTTGGTTTTGGATTAGTATTAAATTCATATTTTGGTTTTGGCAAAACCATTCTCGAGTGTCTTGATTTTGGTTTTGGATCCCAATTTTTTTTCTAAAAACCCAATTTTTTTTTATAAAATCATAGAATTTGGCTCTTCTTTTTGTTCCTACAATATTATTAACCTCAATAAGATTAATTTCTAGTCATTTCAAGTAAATTCTTGTCAAGTGACAAGAACACTGCTACTCCTCCTGTTTCTGTATGAGCAATGGCACTGAGTAATAGCGCTGGATCCCCTGGGAAGGGAGGTGCTTATGGAATCCAAAACTCGCAAGATCCAACAACGTAGCAATGATGTTTTGCCTCGATTCAGATCCGAGCACATGCAAAAGTACCGAGCCGGCTCGCGAGCCTACTCAGATCCCCTAAGTTCGGGGGGTTCGGTTTTCAGAAAATCGAGCCCGAGCATTTCTACTCTGTATATAAAAACCCTACTGCTATCATTCAGGATTGTCCAATAAGGGAATAATCTCAGTCTGCTTTATTTATTTATTTTATTTATTTCTGCTTTTATTAATCTTTTATTTTTATTTATTTATTTATGCTTTTATTTATTTTAAATTCTCACTTGGAGATTGAAGCAATTTGTGTAGGAGGATCAGTCTGTATGTATGACATCCTGCCTTCTCATTACCATGTATAGCAGGGCTTCTCATAGTGGCTGAGAGAGGAGATGCTTGGTAATCCTCTCTGTGTGTATGACATCAACCCTTCTCATTGCCTTCTATACCAATACTAATCATAATAACTGTAGGGAAGGTGCATTAGTGTTTATGTCTGATATATTGCCTTCATACTGCCGCCCCGGCAATATCCCATATATATGAACTCGGGATATTGCCGGGGGACTGGATCTCAGACAGGCAAATTCCCGTGTCAACCGGGTTCACACTGACCCGAGGGAGACCCAGGTCTGACAAAAAAAATCTAAAAATAAAAGACTAAAAAGTCCTCTCGTGTAACCTGCCAGACAGTCAGCGATCAGGAAATACTAAGGTATTAAGAAGATTTTTTTATTCTTTTTTTTTTTCAATTCAATTTTTTTTTTTTAAACTTTTTTACACTGGTGGGTGAGTCCCGGGTTTTTCAACCCAGGTCTCATCATTCATAGTGCAGACGACCCTGGAATTATCCCACCAAAAGACCAGGGTCTAATTCCCGGGTCAGTCGACCCGGAAATTAGACTTGGAGTCATTCATTCTACAGCCTCGACCCAGGTTGCCAAGGCTCACGCCAGCAAAAACCAGGGTCGAGGCTGCAGTATGAAAGGGGTATAAGAGAATGTGCTTTATAACCATCACTTTCTTATTACTTTATGTAACAGGGCTCCTCACAGTGGCTGTAGGGTAGATTTATCAAACCTTCTAAGAAGGAAAATTAAGGATACTGCCCATAGCAATTAGTCAGATTCTAGCTAACATTTTCTAGAATGTATAATATAAATGTTATCTATAATCTAATGTATAGCTATGGGCAACACATTAACTTTTCCTTTTTAGAACATTGATAAATCTACTCATGTATGAGGAAGTGCTTAGTGATCATGTCTATATGTATGGCATTCTCACCCCCATCACCTTATGTAGCATGGCTCCTAACAGTGACTGCAGGAGGAGGTGCTACCTTGTGGAGCAGCTCTACTCTCAGTGACTATAGAAGGAGTTACTAAGTGATCATGTCTGTATGTAGTACATTAACATAAAATATTCCATATGTGGTATATACATTAGTAGCCTTTGAACCAGGATCTCCTGCAGTACGTTGTCTGCAGATTGTTTACCACTAAGTTACTGTAATCAACCATATTATTTAAATGAAAAGCTTAAAATGACAGAATATTGAAATTCACAAATGAAACATGAAGGATAATTAACTCTGGGGAAAATTGGACCTATCATCATTCTCCTTTTGACTGATAGAGGTAAAAGCTATTAATGTAAACTTACTTAACCTCTTTATGAATTGCTGAGCTGGTAGGTTGGAAACTATTACGTACCAATAGGTTAACGCTCTTTTGATTGATCAGTAATATTTATTGTGGGAGGGGTAATAAAGAGAATAGCAGTTGACAAATATCAACACGTGAGGACAAGATAAGGCTTATTTATTCTCCCAGGATTTAAAAGCAGTTGATTCTGTACAGAAGGACAGAGGAGGAGAGACCAGATCCGCTAATTGTGTATGCTCCACACTGTACAGTGCTCAAAGTAAGAAACCAAATACTATTTCTTTTCATAACATAGCTGCCAAATTTTTTCTAAGAATCTTTAAAGTATTTGCAACACAGATATTAATAAACTCTAATATACTCTGTTACTTAATACCTATTTGTTTGCTAGAGCTGTGTACCTCATACCTGTCTCTCTCTCTCTCTTAAAGGGACAGTACTTAATCAAAGCCTTCTCTCTTGTTTCTTATTCTCCCTCTTACTTTTTCTATCAATATAACTTACATTTTGTAATCATGAAGTTTAGTGTAAAAAAACTATACACATGTGTTATCATTCAGTTTATATCTGTAGACTTGCCTAATTTCATGCTATACACAGCCTTTCTTGTAGGAAACTATACGCTTTCATTGTGTATACTAAAATATAGTGCAAACTTGATTTGGAGTTATAGCTTAAAGGAAATAACAAGATGATTGTTTTTGTGTGGTTTTAATTCATTATCAACCCCTACAGTAATTTATCCGGATATTAAAAGTCATCAAGGCGTTCCGTGCCAATCTAAAGGTACAAGACTGCAGGACTAGGGATTTTATATAGTCCAGGGACATCTGAATTGAATTAGAATATCCATAATATTGTACATTAGGTGGTGTGTTATTGGTTATAATACATTTCTTTTCCAAATAAATATTGAAGTGATGGCATCGGAACTCAATGATTTTTAAAATACATAAACTGGGAATGACCAGATAGATGAGGTGATCGATAATATGGATTTTGGTTGACTTACTGCATAAGGCCATCAAATAATTAACATTTAATTACTTTTCAATTTGACTTCTTTGATAGGTTCTCATTTTGATTTAATAAAACTGTAGATTACTGTGACACAAGATGTGCAATGTGATAAACACTAGTATGTAGAAGAGCACTGCAGACATGGGGGGCCTGCTCGTCAGGATGTTGGTGTTCCCTAAGTTTTTATATGAAAGCCCTACCTCGCACTCTTCATTCATCTTATCAAGTTCTGGAAAAAGATTGCTGAATGGAAGTCGTCATCTCCTAACATCCAGTGCATGCTCTGTTTGTAGCAAACTTGCCTCCATACACAACCTTTTTCCTCTCAAATAACCTTAACCTTATGGCAATAACAGAAACATGGCTCATGTAATCAGACACTGCCTCACCTGCAGCCGTTCCACATGGTGGCCTCCATTCCACCCATTCCCCCAGACCTAGAGGCATACAGAGAGGTGGGGATGGACTACATCTCTCCCCACAGTGCACATTCACAGTTCTACCAGATGCCCTATCACTCATGTTCACATCTTTTGAAGTACATACTGTTAGGATTTTTAACCCATTCTCTATGCTTGTTGCTTTAATCTATCGCCCCCTGGACCCCACCAACAATTTCTTGAATATTTCTCTGCATGGCTCCCTCACTTCTTATCTTCAGATATCCCCACCATCATCATGGGTAATTTCAACATCCCTATTGCTAATCCACGTTCCAATGCTGCTTCAAAACTGCTCTCTCTAACCTCCTCAGTTGACATCCTCCTGTGGATTGAATCCGCTACTCATCAGGATCTTGCTTCCTATTTCAAAGACAAGATAGATAAGATCAGACTTGAAATGGTATCATCTCCCTCAACTAGCAATCAGCTCAATTCCTTCATTCTCTGACTCCCTCTCTTCATTTGATCCCACAAATGAAGAGGAACTTCCCCCCTCCCTTTAGGATGTTAGCTCTCATGAGAAGAGCCCTCTTTCCTAGTGTGCTCCTTCTATTATTCCATCACCCTCAGTACCTCTTGGCCTGCTTCGCTAGCCTTGTTATCCCTGTTTTCTTAAGCTTCGCCTTCTTCTCGCTGATTTCTAGCATCCCTTTCACTATCTGTGCCAGAAATAATCTGATTTGTATTAACCTTGTCACCTGTGTTTGTATATATTTTTGTATCATGTTGTGTCTTGGTTCTCTTTTTTCTGTATAGTAATGTACGGCACTGCGGACCCTTTGTGGCGCCTTATAAGTCAAAGATAATAATAATAATAATAACTTTCTACTCTCTTCTTATCTTCCTACTCTATCTCCTGTCCTCTTGATCCCATAGCCTCACAAATTGGTAGGTAATTGTCTCGTGTGCTCATTCCACCTCTACCTAAAATCTGTAATCTATTGCTCTCTACTGGTATCTTTCCATCACTATTCAAGCACTCAGTGATTACTTTTATTCTGAAAAAGCAAAATTCTGATCCAAACTCTCTCTCAAATTACCATCCCATCTCTCAGTTCCCATGCCCCTCCAAACTTCTCAAGAGATTTGCCTACAGTAGCCTCACACGTTTCCTTACTGCAAACAACCTATTGGATGCTCTTTAACTAGGCTTTCGCTCTCTATAATCCACAGAGACTGCTCTGACCAAGGTTGTCAATTATCTAATCACAGCTAAAACTGAAGGTGATTACTCATTTCTAATTCTCCTGGATCTCTCTGCTGCATTCGACACTGTTGACCACTCTCTCCTCATGCAAATACTACAATCCCTACGTCTTCAAGACACTGCCCTATCCTGCTTCTAATCCTACCTCTCTAATCTCTCTTTCAGTGTTAATTTCTCTGGAACAATATCCTCTCCGCTTTCTTTATCAGTTGGTGTACCACAATGCTCAGTCCTAGGTCCTATTCTCCATCTATACCACTTCCCTTGGAAAATTAATAAGCTGCTTTGGATTTCAATATCATCTTTATGCAGATGATACACAAATGTATCTATCTTCTCTTGATCTCTCACCTTCTGTGTTGTCTTGCGTTACTGACTGTCTTTCTGCCATTTCATCTTGGATGTCCTCTCGCCAACTCAATCTTAATCTTTCAAAAACAGAATTAATAATATTCCCACCCAACAATAGATGCTTCCTACCTGACATTTCTACTTCTGTTGACGACATGACCATAAATCCCACCTCGCAAGCTTGTTGTCTAGGTGTCATCCTTGACTCATATATCCTTTGTTCCCCACATCAACATCAATATTTACATCATGCGGTATACATCTAAAAAACATTTCCAGATTAAGCACATATCTCACATAAGACACTGCAAAAACAGTCATTCATGCCCTCATCATCTCCCGCATTGACTATTGTAATTTCCTCCTTACTGGTCTTCCCAAAATCAGACTCAAGCCCCTACAATCTATTTTGCACGTAGTGGCTAGATTGATTTTCTTTGAAACTCATTTTTCGTCTGCTAAGTTATTCTGTCAGTCTCTACATTCTTCTACTAACATACAAGGCCATCAACAAAATTGCACCAACATACATCTCCCCACTTGTCTCAAAATATCTCCCAACTCAACACCTCCGTTCTGCACAAGATCTGCCATCTCTCTTCTACTCTCATCACTTCCTCCCATTCTTGGTTGCAGGACTTTTTTCGGGCAGCATCCTTTCTATGGAATTCACTCCATCGCGCCATAGAATTTCCACTAGTCTTCAAAACTTCAAGCGTTCTCTGAAAACCCACCTCTTCAGACAAGCTTATAATATTCCTCTACCATCCTCTTAATCTCCCTAGGTTACCCTATTACCACAATTTACACAGCTAACACAAGACAACAGCCCTCTGACCAACATAGTTGTGTGACTGAGCATACAGCCCAGTAAATTCTTTGCAATCTTAGCATTCTACCTGGAGAAATATTGAATACGATGCAGCATTTAACCTTGTGTATCAAACCCCCTTTGTCCCATAGATTGTAAGCTTGCAAGCAGGGCCCTTTTACCTCTCTGTATGTATGTATTACCCAGTATTGTTTTATTACTGTTTGTTCCCAATTGTTAAGCGCTACGGAATGTGCTGAACATATATTTGTTATCGATCTGGTAGATTATAACATACCCATTAAACAAGATCTGTTGGATCCAACACTGGCTACTGTGGGAACCACTATACATTCACTTATAATGAGACTTCACATAGAAGAGTAAGCCTGCATAAGTATAGATGTTAAGCCAGGTACAATAGATTACTATAAACTAGCTACATTCTTCTGTAGTCCCATCTGCTTCGGCCTTGCAGTCTTCCAACGCTTTCTGTTTCTCTCTGATGGCCAGCACCAAAGCGGGACAAGAGTGAAATCTTCATTGACCTTGGTTTGTTCTGTATTTTGATTATAACTAATTTGTTTCCTTATAAAATAAAAATATATTTTTTCTTCCCTCTAGATTTTACAGAAGACATGATTACCATTGATCCTGTCACAATTCTTCTGTCTGTTGTTGTCATCCTATATTTGGCCAATGTTTATAACAACAGGAAACAAGACAAAAACAAGAATTTCCCCCCTGGACCAAAGCCTTTACCGATCATTGGAAATATGAACATCATTGAGTTGGCAAAACCTCATAAAACGTTTATAGAGGTAATACTGTATGTCAACTAAATACCGCTAAATCGATAATAGCCCTTATTTAAAAATTTTACAAAATCCTCTTGTTAATAGTAATTAGTAATACTTTGAGAAGTGCCCACTACCATTTACTCTAACTGGCAGGGTCCTGGCAAATTGCCCATTTTGCTATTTAAATCTGCAGAGGACTAGGGAGATCTGACACAACAGGCTTTAAAATAGAGCTGGAGCTGAAAGACAGACACCGAAACACTGTCATTGAAATCTTTTACATTAAAAGGCTATGTCCACTGTTTGGTTAATATAAGGCTAATTTACTTACACTTTATCTAGGGGCAAAATGTGTATTAAAGTACACCAATCAGACATTTACTTTTATTATTTAATTTGAACAAGACAAGTATAAGCTAATTACTATTTTTTTCCTGTGGTTTACTGCAAATTTTGTCACTAAATCATCATCATCAACATTTATTTATATAGCGCAGCAAATTCTGTAGCGCTTTACAATGCAATGTTAGTAAAAGCCCCTTTGTAAATTTAACTTAAGTAGACACAAAGTGTATTTTTGGGTAAGTTTTGAAAATGCCATTCACAAGTAAACAAAGCAGAGGTTTACCAAACTAGTTACACATTGTATCTAATATACAAAATCATATAAGTAGGTGCTACCAAATGTTATGAACATACTTTAACTTTTTTACTTTTATTTTTTTAGTATGAAATATCGCCCCACCTAAACCCTCATCCAGCATTACTATAAGTAATACGCTAAACAGAGTATTAATGCCAACAATGCTAGTGACATGACAATAACATGCGCAGTAGTAGTAATTCTAGCTAATATGCCAGCTGTAGTTTTATGAAAATGAACACTCACTGCATTATTATCCCATAACCATCAGAAAATGATGCCTCGGAGTTTGGGTAGAGCTGTTGTTGCTTTTCTAGTCTAAGGGGTATATTTACTAAACTGCGGCTTTGAAAAAGTGGAGATCTTGCCTATAGCAACCAATCATATTCTAGCTATCATTTTGTAGAGTATACTAAATAAAAGATAACTAGAAGCTGATTGGTTGCAATAGACAACATCTCTACTTTTTCAGACCCGCAATTTAGTAAATATACCCTTAAGAGAGGAAGCAATATAGTAAAGTAATGTTAGGTGTACATTCCCTTTCCACGGCTGTAGTTACATAAATAGAAGTGAGGATAAAGATATCAGCTGCTCCAGAATTGTACATAAAATATGTGATTTTTACTTGCATAAATTTGTTTAAATGAGTAGTATCATAACATTGAACACAACATGTAATATTATTTATTTTATTATTACCATTCATTTATACTAGTTTCCCAATTTCACAATTGCAATGAGCTAAACATTCCCTCCAGAAAAAAAAGGCAGAGGATTATTTACTAATATTGCTCCTTATTACTACAACTCCTTACTGAACCACAGCAACCAGTCAGCAGCTTGATTTTAGTCTTTCTAGTATAAAACAGTCAAAGTAAATATCTGATTGGGTGCAATAGGTTGAGTGAAGATTTTCACCATTGAGCATTGTTAGTAAATATTGAGTGGGATTCACAAACAAATTGGTATGCTAGTACATCTATAAACATATGTTTAAATAATTTTTCGTGCAGCCAAAATATGTTTTTTTAAATTGTATTTATTTCCATCGAAAATGAACAGCTTTTACTTTTCTCATTAAAATTTCTCCACTCAGCATTATTATAAGGAGTTGGCTTGTGGTACTTTTAACAATAACATTAACAAAGTGCCAATTCTCTAAATTATTTCATTCATATTGACCTAAAATAAATAAATAAATAACATTCCACTATGAAAAAAGATTTCTTCACACACCGGTGTAAATTAAATTATTAAAATAGTATTAAGATATTTTTAGACAGATATATTTGTGAATTTCATTTTGCTACACTCAGTCTATCTACACTGTCAAGGCTCATTGAGTTTTGTGTTGTCTATATTTATTTAGGAAGTGTCCATCTGGCATGTACATAATGGACCTAATTTAGAGTCGGACACAAAGTCATTTTAAGAAGTGTAGGAGTGGGAGTGTGCCACAGCTTGGTAGGGTATTATGAGTGGCAAGCAACCCCAGTTGCGTCCCACTCTTAATACCCTACCGAGCTGCGAGCAGTCCCTGCAGCTAACTAATGCTTGCACCATCTAATTCCTGCCACAGAGTTCTAGCCCTGTTTTGATGTGTGTTGCGTCTGCGCCTCACTGCGACTAGGATGTATTTACATATATTTACATGTATTTGCCTTTAAAATTCCGCGTTCCTCCCATTCTCTCGTAGTGAGTCGCAAGCTGTCGCAAGTGTTAATTGCGTCCAAGATGCAGGCGGATTTGGTGCTCTATGCACATGCGTGGTAGTGGTTTTTGGTTAGATGCGCCTAAAACGGACTTTGCGTCCGACTCTAAATGAGGTCTTATGAGTGTATACTTGACAAGAATAACTTAAGCCTCACATGTTAAATGGGACATTTCACAGTGGATTTTACCAGCCATTTGTGAGAGAGGGGGAAATGGGTGAGGGCAAATCATGGGTGGGGTGATTTGGGGAAATGGGAGCCAAATTTTTAATAATTGTTCTTTTAATGATCTGCTGATTCTTTTTTTTAATTGTTTTTACAGTTGTCCAAAAAATATGGCTCAGTATTCAGCATCCAGTTAGGGTTAGAAAAGATGGTCATCCTGTGTGGTTATGACACGGTAAAAGATGCGCTAATCAACTATGCTGAGGAATTTTCTGAACGATCCGATTTACCAATATTTGCTAAAACATCAAGAGGACATGGTAACTATTTTGAGTGAAAAGTCATTATATAACAGAAAAAAGAGTTGAATGAATATATTAAACACATTACAAGTACATCATAGTAAAATAAGTCCTGCTCAATGAAACCAATTATATTATATTTAATAATAGGTAATGACACTCTGGGGAATGTGCCTGAAAGTGTTTTAAAATTCTAGAACTAAAAGTAAATCTGTTGACTCCAAGGAGTATATTTACTAAGTGGCAATTTGCTGTAATTTTTTTTAAAATGGCAATTTAATAAAAGACAAAGCCCATAGGGTTTGTCTTTAATTAACTTGCCACTTAGTCTAATCTGTCGGATGCTACTCCAGACTACATTAAACCTACACAAGCCATGGCTATATAGCTTTATGACACACTTGTCTCAGGATGGAATTAACAAAAAAATGTGTTAAATAATAGCTGTAAAGTTTTCATGTGAATTGACTGTGAGAAGGTAGTCCATGGATGAGGATCTGGTGGTTTGTTGGTGGGGAGAGAGCGACATTTAGTAGTTATGGACAACTGTCATTTTGGTGACATTCATATGTCAGCATAAATATTTTCCATTGCAAATTCAGTAGAAATATGTGTAACGCAGTGATCTGTATTCATTCTATTCAGGTATTATCCTTGCTCATGGTGAGAACTGGAAAGTGATGAGAAGATTTGCTCTTTCGACATTACGAGATTATGGGATGGGGAAGAAGAGCATAGAAAACAAGATTAATGATGAATGTGAACATTTAATGCAGACATTTAGATCTCATGAAGGTGAGTGTTTGCTCTCGCCCTCATTTACACAATAATACAGATAACAGCTCAAATATCACTTTTGCCATTTTGCTAGTATATATATATATATATATATATATATATATATATATATATATAGTGCATTAAATGTAAAATACAGTGAATGTAAATCTCATATATGCAAGTCCCGTACCAGAGATCCAAATATTTATCAGCTTGATATGTATACCAGTGCTTCTCTCCTAAGTACCGTCTGTTCAAGACTCGCTGGGACCACAGATGTATTCTGACAGATAATCCTCCCAGGAACGTGCAACACAACTCCGGAGTGTCTATAACTCAAACATAGCCACAATAGTGTAGTGACATCAAGCACATATCAATTGGATATAAAAAAAATTAGATTTTTTTATATCCAATTGATATGTGCTTGATTTTTTATATCCATAAATTTCTAGTGACTTCCTTGCATATATGAGATTTACATTCACTGTATTTTACATTTAATGCACTATGTTTGGCGCCCCTTCTCTCTCTCTCATTTTATATTAGGTTGACACTTGCAGGCAGGTGTCGGATGTTTTAGGAGCTGCCATCTTATATATAAATTAAGTATAATTTTTTCTATCATCATCACTGCTGTGTGGTATTGCACTTTAAGCGCCTGTTATAGCTTAAATTTGTTGGGAGTATATATATATATATATATATATATATATATATATATATATATATATATATATATATATATACAAGTTAACCCGTGCATGAGACTCATGCATTCTAGTCAAATCCAGCTACTTAAGGTGTTAAAAAGGTTCTTGTCATGCATTTGGGCCATAGCCCAGGACTCCTCAGGGGAAGAGCGTTACTTCCCGACGTAAGCGCCCTTTTTTAACGTGGTTTTCTCCACATGTCACCACCTCATCATTCTTCTCCATCACCTCATCCTTCATTTTCATCGCCACATCCTTCCAGATGTCTATCCAGACACAGGGATCTCTCTCAGCGGTCCTGAGTATCACACTCCTCTCACTTTGTCATCCCCGGCAACCACCAACCACTCCCCACTGTCACCCCCGGCAACCACCAACCACTCCCAACTGTCACTTCTCCTTCAAGAAATATATATATATATATATATATATATATATATATTTTAAATCTTTATAAACACTTTTAACAATTAACAAATTAAATTAACAAATTAAAAACATCTTAGTATACCAAATTTCAGCCCTTTCTGAATTTTTTTTCCACACACACTAAGAATTTAGTAGGTCAGTGTATAACTCTGCCCAGCAGGTGGCGCTGCAGCTTGGTTTTATTTTTTCCACACACACACAGACAGACTAACACATGCCACTAGACATTTATATTATATATATATATATATATATATATATATATATATATATATAGGGCCTGCGTCATTAAGAAAAGTAAAGCAATAAAAGGGTGTAAATGTTCTGTGGGACAAACCATGCTACAATGCAAGGGGTGTAAATTTGTTTATTCTTTTGCACATAAGTTAAATACTGGCTGTTTTTGTATGGTCCACAAAAATACTTGATGGCTTTAATTTTGCACTAAAATTTACAGTTGATCTAGGACATGCCCTACCCCAACTATAAATCTGTTTCCACATTTTAAATTTACCTCCCCCTCCAATGCAACATGAGTTTTACCCAACTTCAAAGTTGCTCCTTTTTTATGTTTTGCTCTTCTGAATGACTCAAGCCCATAGTGTGTATGTATCTCAAAGTGGAAAATTGGAAGTGCCGATACAGGAATTTAGAAGTGGTGGTATGGAACGTGATGTAGGAACTCTCTTCCCAATAGTCATGCTGACTGCCTCCTTGTCATCTGCACTGGTTCTGGGTATTAAAAGCTCACAAGATAGATCTTTATATATATTTCTACATACTAATTAGGTCATCTCTAAAACATTTTTTTTCCCAATGTAAACAAGTCCTACTTATACAGGCCTTGTTTATAATGTAACCCCTCTATTTCCTTAATTAAAAAGATTGTCCACCTCTGAATTTCTCAAGCTCTGCCATGTCTACCTTATAGACAGGAGTCAAACACGGTTAAAAGTTCTTGTCCAATCAGGTGTAAAATCCAATATCTAGAGTTAGGGGGGAACAAATACAGCTAAAAGTGCAAATTTGCACTTTGTCAAACCATTGTGCAATGATTTTGTTTTGCTTTATTTTTTGTTCATGCATTGCTTGGCTTTCCAGGATGCAAATCTCACTTATCTGCTTTCCAAGCCAGACAGGCAGCAACAGGTAGTGAAAGTTGCAAGAACAGGTAGAAAATAACAGCTGTTCCAGTTCTGGTAGCACAGTCCCAATTTTGAGGGACAATCAAACTTATGGTATGACTCAGCAAGGGGCTGAGGAGATGGCTCAGTGAGTAGCTAAGGAAACAGCTTGGTGAGGAGACAAGTAGATGGTCCAGTGTGAGGCTTGTGTGTGTCCTACAGGAGGCAGGAGATCAGAGACAAAGGACCTTTTGACGGACAGTTGAGTGTCCTGTCCCTGAAGGAGCAGAATACAAGGACTGAGTATTCATGTTCAGCCACTAAAGAGAAAAGTGCTAAGTGGCTTAACTGGCCAATGGCCATCCAATGACATGTTTGGTTTAATGGAGCTATTGCTAATTAAACTACTGAGCACAACTAATTGAGTAGTTGTGCTGAGCTATAGCAGACTTAGGTGGAGAGGTTTATCTGGATACATTGGGATCAGTATAATATCTGGCTGAATTTGATGGTGGAATTGTGGAATGAAATAGGAGTTGTATGAACAAATGTGAAGCATTTTAAATTTGTCACCCTCTGGCATGAATGTCATGGACACTGTAGTGTTTTTATCTTTGATGACTAGTGATGTCAGTAGTTGACAAGGATATCTTTCACAGCTGTTTATACAGTCACACCGCTTATCTATTATAATGATACAATATATTCTTATATGTACATTTTTACTTTTTCTCATTGTTAATTTTGCTTATTCTGAATGTCAATAAATCTATTCTTGTTCCTATTTTCAGGAAAACCCTTTGATAATTTGACCATCATTACCGCTGCTGTAGCCAATATAATTGTGTCCATACTACTCGGTCGTAGATATGAATATGATGATCCAACCATACTGAGGCTCATGAGATTAACTAATGAAAATGTTAGGATACTGCAAAGCCTTATGGTCAGAGTAAGTATTCTCACTCTGTCCAATGGATTTAAAATTGTCCAATGTATTTTTCTTCCCTTCATATTTCTCAAATGCATAATATATCATCTGCAAATATGTTTATTAATTTTCTGCTATTTTATAACTGAAAAAACAACATTTTAACTTATCAGCATTTCTGCTACACTCCAGGTTAAGTGTTTGCAGAGTGCAGCAACATTGCAACTAAGCGAGAAACATGAGTTCTGACAAGTTTCATTGTAACAAGCAGGGAAGGGAGGAGTTAGAGCTCAGTCATCTATGTTTTTCAAATGTATCTAATAGATGTCAGCTAACATTCTAGCTCACAAGTAAATAGGCTACAAATAATTTGAATGTTTGCCTTTAACATAAGGCAGCAGAAAAATGAATGTCATCTTATTATCAATGGAGAGATATTATTTAAGACTTTATCAACATAAGAAGGCAAAACAAATGTCAGTAGTGCATTATATTGTTTTTTCTCAGACCCAGCGCTCATTTACCATTAGCTGTACGTATTCCATATACTCCCGTTTGTACACAGCCAGTGGTGCACACAGATGGAACCTGATTGTTTTAGACAATCAATGATTCCAGCATTTGTCTGATTCATGTCAATGCAGCAGATCCATCATCTTATATAATTTTGCATGTGAATGGGGTGCGGTTAGAAACAATGAGCAGGATGTTAGTAGAGTAATACTACTACTACTACTACTACTGCTACTTCTACTACTACTACTACTACTACTACTAATAATAATAATAATAATAATAATAATAATAATAGTAATAATAATAATAATAGTAATAGTAAAACTTTGTTTAAAGATCATCATCATCATCAAAATTTATTTATATAGCGCCAGCAAAATTCCGTAGCGCTTTACAATTGAGAACAAACATTAATAAGACAATACTAGGCAATACATACATACAGAGAGGTAAGAGAACCCTGCTCTCAAGCTTACAATCTATAGGACAAAAGATACCTGGGTTAATTAATGGTCAGGATAAACGTATACTGTATATATAAAGCAAAGGGTACAATAAAAATGTTTACTTTTGGTTTAGTTCCCAACATAAATGATTTTTTAGAATGTGGTAGCATTCACTGCATACAGCTTAAATATTTAAATTCTATGTAAATATATATTAAATATTTAAATACAAAACTCTGCATTTGTCTATTATTTTCTTTTTCTAAATGTAGTTTAATTTTTACATTTGAACCCATATCACCATTTAATATTTCACATAATATTCTATTTTTACTTGATATTTTTTTTAATTTTTATTTTCCTTTTAAGTTGTACAATAGTTATCCCTCGGTGATAGGCTGGCTGCCTGGGAGTCACAGAAAAGTCTTCAATAACATCAAAGTGATGCAGGAATTTATTATAGAGACATTTACTAAACAGAAGAAAGAACTGGATGTAAATGATCAGAGGAATCTTATTGATTCATTCCTTGCCAAGCAACAAGAGGTATGTTTTGAATCTAGGTGCATGGGTTGTGTGTCCTTAAAAGACATATATACACATGTTAGCATAGAATTCAATAAAAGTGATATAATCAAGTGTTTTATTGCTTTAGTTTTTTAGTAATATGAAGTCATTTTTCTCAAATTTGCCCCTAAACATAATACCCACCTGCTTTAGCGCATGTCCTGTTCCAATGTTTCTTGTCCCTGGAGACGGATTCCCTCCTATACATTGTGAACGCCCTTGATATATTTGAAGGGCTCCATCATATCTCCCTCTCCATTCTCTGCTCAAAACTAAAGTGGTTTCCAAACTGGTTCTAATGTTCGTATGCATGCAATAAATTCTCAAAATAAAAAAACCATTAAGCTAAATGTTCAGATGGGTGAACTGTTACGATTATGTTTGACCTTCAATAGCTAAATTGTATAGTATCTTTAATGATTGAGGAAAGGGGGGGTCTTCCTAGAAACCTTGGACGCTCCTTTATAATTTTCTATGGATCCCATAAATTTCTAGTGACTTCCTTGGTTGTTTATAAGGCAATTAGGGGCTCTTTTGGCTGCAAACTGCAAGTGTAACCATATACACCGAGGCAAGATACATGCTGGTCAGCACCAGTAGTATATGAGTCTGCTTTACAGCCGGCATACAATACATACAATTATGTCCCATGTATTTCACCACTTATTTTATTTGCAACAAATGATTCGCTATGAGGCATCAATAACTTAATCTATCCTCTAGTGCAACAGAAACAACTCTTCATCTTTTACCAAATAAAAATGGTTTAAACACGCATACAATAACGTAACATATGAAGAAATCACCAATCAGCACAAGGGGTTTGCTACTGCTGGAGACCAACATCATCATCTGCTATTTGCACTTTCCCCGGCAGCCCACAAATTGCACAGCATTCTCAGATGAACATGCTTCTTTGTCCATGTATGCGTCTGTTTGTAATTGCACAAATACGCCCTTCTTGTATTAAGCCTACATTAGAACATCCCATCCCCCGTATCCAGGCGCAAGCTGGCATAAGTGGCTGAATCATGCAAATCTGCATGGGCTCAAATGAGTTTGTCCACATTTATGCGCATCATAGAACGATTTCATGCAAAATATATTTTGCTATCTAGTGTAGTACTCAATCTGCATCGGCCCCTTAGTGGCAAGGCTTCTAATTAATCAGGAACATTGAAACATATATGATGAGACTGTGTAAGAGACTGAATTGTTTAAGGTTTGAATTGATCTTACAGTATGTCATGTAGTTGTAGCAGATGTGACTGGGTAGCAATATTTCATGTGATATTAAACAGGTTGGATGACTTGTTAGAGGTCCCTTAAGTAGTTTGATGCAAATGTACCTACCCAGTGGCCATGCAAGGCAATGCCACTTTAGGCACAATTATCTTTCTCAGTGACCCAAATCTATTGATCCCTGTTATTGCTGGCTGACTGCAAAGCTATCGGTGCTAAGATAGACAAGATGGGAGCCACTCCATGGAGGGAGAAAGTAGTAGGTTAAGGTAAGTTAAATACACTTGTCTGAGGATCAGATTTACATAAAAAAAGACTGCAGGTACACAACCCCTGGCTCCATATACTATCCCACTCTGGGTTGTTTGTGAACATATGAACCTGTCTTAGACTAATGTCCAATTGTCACAATTGCATTACTCTACAACTTTGCTTGACATAATGCAGTTGTATAAGTAGAAAGCACCAGAGGTGATATTTGGTGGGTCATCCAGTCTGTCTGTTTCAATAACCAGTCAATAGATTATTGGACCAAATAATTTGTCAAACACTAACAACTTTCACTTTGCAACATATGTGACCCAGTTATTTTTTTTTTATTGATTTTCATATTTGAAAGAACATATTTTTACATTTATGTTACCTTTATATGTGTTTAATTCAAAGAGATGCATTTATAAAAATATTCTTGTCACAGAACTTTACATAATGTCTATATTGATGTTAGCAACATAGGAACTTTACGTTTGCAGATGGGAACCATTTGGTCAATATAGTCTGCCCATTTTTATCACTGACAACCTCAAATCTTATTTTCTCTTTAGCTTTTTTTTCAGATTATTTATTCCGATCATTTATTTACTTAGGATAGCCTTACTTCTATACTACACATGTTTAAATTCTAGTGTTCACTTATCCACTACCCTTTTGGTGAAGTAATTTTTCTAAAATTTCCCCTAAACATACTACCCACCTGTTTTAGCGCATGTCCTGTTGCAATAGTTGTCTTCCCCTGGATAATGATTCCCTCCTGTACATTGTGGACGCCATTGATATATTTGAAAGCCTCCATCAAATCTCCCTCTATTTTCTCTGCGCAAAAATATATGTATTTAGATCCTTTAGTCTCCACTGCAATTTTTTTCATTTAGGCCATGTTCAATTTTAGTTGCCCTTATTTGCACAATCTCTTTGTTATTATTTATATCCTTGTGGAGATATGGCATCCAGACCTGAACTCAGTATTCTAGGTGTGGTCTCACAAATGACCTTTTATAGTGGCCTCACCACATCTCTCTTTTTGCTATCAATTCTCCTCCCTATGATTTCTAGCTTTCTACCGACCATTCCCATTGTTATTTTTATATTGTTTTCTTACTTTTAAGTCTCCTGAAATAGTCAGACTTTTACAGTAAATCCCCTTTCTCTTCAATAGTTGATATTTTATTGTCATCAATACTATATTGAGCCTTTGAGTTTTTGAAACCCAAGTGCTTATTTGTGCATTTTTTTACTTTTATTTAGATTTAGTAAGTTTGCATGCAGAGCTTACTGTTCAGTAAAGTTATCATTGTTTGACTTTTTCATAGTCTTTATCTCCTCCCATATCTTTTTCTAATTAATATTAGATGATAATCCTGACACTATAGTTTGGCAACATAGGCTACTGGCAATATATGTGTGACATCATTGGTGGAGGAGTATGAGCTCATTGGTAGCCAAATCCTGAAAGGACCTAAATCATGGTTGAGAGCATGCAGAGAGATCTGTCACAACCTTGAGTTTGCTAATAGCTTGCAGAGAAGATTAGAGTAAATAACAGTATATACAATTCCCAATCAGACAACTAATCATATTTTAGGTTACAATTCTTGAACTGTTTGATCTTGTAGCAGAGAAGTGTGTCATAAAGAGATTTTTCTACTAGGACTGATAGTCTAACTTGTATAATGCCTGTTACACAATTATTGCTCACATATGTTGTGGTTTTTCCAATACTGATGTATTTATAAAATATTGTATTGGTTAAAAGGATTGTTTTGTTTATATTATGCAGGGAAAGCCAGAATCTACTTTGTATTACCACGACAACAACCTAACCGAACTGGTTTCCGATCTGTTTGGTGCTGGAATGGAAACAACCACAACTACTCTGCGATGGGGCCTCCTGCTAATGATGAAATACCCTGAAATCCAAAGTAAGACATGAGTAAGAATCATGATATGAATGTCTTGTCATAGATTAGACATGTCGGACCTGATTCATGTTCGGACATAAGCCTGAATTTGCTCTGCGCATGCTCAAAACAAAAGTTACACCAGTGATCCGAATTGCATCATTGCATATGACATAAATGGCAAAAGAGGGGTGGGAAGGGGAGGGGAAGAGGAACATTGCCCATGTACAATGAGGGCATGCCAGGGGCGTTCCGATACAGAAGAGGACACTTCCAGTCCTGGATTTCTCGGAAGTATGCTTGTTTGTCGAATCAATTGAACCAGTAAATGTGTCAACTGATAGTGATGACTGACACGGCAAAGTCTTTTATTAAAATTTTATAAACTACATGTTTGCGTGACAATAGATAATAAAAAAACATATATGCACACTTAATGCTTCAGCATACCAAGTCATTTTGGACAATGCTATGCTTCCAACTTTGTGGCAACAGTTTAGGGAAAGCCCTTTTCTATTCCAAAATGACTGTGCCCCAGTGCACAAAGCAAGGACTACAAAGACATGGTTTTATGAGTTCGGTGTGGGAAGAACTTGACTGGCCTGCACAGAGCCCTGACCTCAACCCCATCAAACACCTTTTGGATGAACTGCAATGGAGAATGCGAGCCAGGCCTTCTCATAAAACGTCGGTAGCTGACCTCATAAATGCTCTACAGAATGAACTGGCACAAATTCCCACAGAAACACTCCAACATCTTGTGAAAAGCCTTCCAAGGAGAGTGGAAGCTGTTATCGCTGCAAAAGGGGGACCAACTCCATATTAAAGTATATGCATCTGAACACAATGTCATTACAGTCCCTGTTTGTGTAATGGTCAACCGTCCGAATACTTTTGGCCATTTAGTATATATATATATATATATATATATATATATATATATATATATATATATATATAAAAGCTGGCACCTTATCAGAGTACCATGCTTGAAGTCACTCACCTCTTCAGAACGACCCTCTTCATATCACAAGTGTTTGCACAGCTAGGTGTCTGATTTTGTACACCTCTGGCAATGGGTCTGATTGAAACACCTCAATTCAATAATAAACAGGTGTGGCCAAATACTTTTGTCCATACAGTGTAGACAATATATATATATTGTGGCAAGAGCCCGCTACTGCGGAAGCACACGCGAACAACTTCTTCCTTTTTATGTAGTTTTATTGTCAGGATGGTAAATGTTTTGACACCGTACAGATTTCACAGCAGTTCTTGGAGACCCTAAATGCCCATCAATGGCTCTCTTTGCACTAAAAGACACACCCTCTCTGTTTGCTGAGAGGAATGAGCTTTCACATCATGTAAGTTAACCAAACTTAAACTATTGCTTTTCATACTTAAGTCTTTACACTCAATCTAGGTGCATTACTGCACAAATGTTTTACTCTACTTCCATGCTTTCTCTGCATATTGCCAGCTAAATGCCTCCTTTGTTACAATATATATATATATATATATATATATATATATATATATTTATTCAGTACCCATGCCATGCTCACGCTCCTCACTCAAACCCAAACCTCTGACCTGCACCTTGTCTCATCACTGGTAGCCATCTCTTACTCGCACCTACAAGACTTCTTCCTTGCTGCTCCCCACTTATGGAATTCCCTACCACGCCCAATCAGGCTTTCCCACAGCTTTCAAATCTTTAGACAGTCTCTAAAAACTCATCTATTTTTTTAAAGCTTACCTTATCCCTGATGATACCCTTCACACAAATATACCCTCACAGCTGTCCCGATCTCCACTCTAAGCCACTCTCGCTCCTCTTGTTCTAGCTGTGCCCTCTTCCACTTAGAATATATGCTCTCTAATGTTTCATGTCTGCATTTATTTTGCCAGCCTTGTATGTACTTGTTTCTTGCATGTCCTGTTTTCCCTACTGCAAGGAGCTGTCGAGCACTGTAGCGCCTTACATATCTAGGATAATAATAATAATACATATTATGTAAAAAAAATTAATGTTTTAAAAAACACATATTTTTATTAAATATTATAGTATTATGAGTTGTTCATTTATTTTCTAAAATATCTTTTTTTGCATGCTGTTCTGATGTGACTTTATATTGCACATATGTATGTGCATATCCTCCAAATGCATGTGCATGTTAACATTCTGCAATACCGTTTAGGTAGAGTGTACTTAGTCCCAGATTCAAATTGAAAATCACGGGCAGAATTACACTAAAGTTCCATGCTGTTTGTTTAACCACAGGTTGGGTGCAAGTTGAATTTGGATTGAATCAGAGCCTTCATGTCTATAGAAGCATTGTCCTAGTCAGTTTTATATAATGATGTTTCTGACTTATCTGTCTCTGAATGATCACACTATGGTGTCATTATCAGTATACATTATAAATCAAGAGACATCTTCTTTTCACCTGACAGAAAAAGTGCAAAATGAAATTGAAAGAGTGATTGGATCAGCTCAACCACAAACAGAGCATAGGAAAGAAATGCCGTACACTGACGCTGTCATTAATGAAATTCAAAGATTTGGTGATATTGTACCCGGTAATCTCCCGCATGCCACTACTCAGGATGTCACATTCAGAGGATATTTTATTCCAAAGGTGATTTGTTTCTTCCTACTGTGCACTGGTGACTTCTTCTAGTACCAAGACCCTAGATCATGATGTGGCAGGGCCGCCGGCTATCTCCTCGCCCATCCTTGGGAGTGATGGCTCCCACATTTCTGCAGCAGATAGCAGCAATAAGGCAGTCCTGAAATATTTTACTATATATGTATATGTATTATATGAGGATTTTAGTCAAGAGTTTGGATGCATATAGAGGCACGAGGACAGAGTGTCTGAGGTGATTACTCATATCTATGTAACCTCGGAGGTTCCTTATAATATGCTTCTAATGAGTATTAAGCTGATTATGTGCCTATGCAAACATTAGAATGCATGACATCATCATTTACTGTTTATATGTAGTGTATCCTTTGTATCGGTTGTACTATCATCATCATCACCATTTATTTATATAGAGCCACTGATTCCGCAGCGGTGCACAGAGAACTCATTTACATCTGTCTCTGCCCCTTTGGAGCTTACAGTCTAAATTTTCTAACATACACACACACAGACAGAGAGAGAGAGAGAGACTAGGATCAATTTTGATAGCAGCCAATTAAACTACTAGCATGTTTTTGGAGTGTGGGAGGAAACCGTAGCACCCAGAGGACACCCACGCAAACACCGGGAGAACATACAAACTCCACACAGATAAGGCCATTGTCGGGAACTGAACTCATGACCCCAGCGCTTTGAGGCAGAAATGCTAACAACTTAGCCACCGTGTTGCCCGTGTTGTACTACTAATACTGTGGGTCTCACTTAGAGCTAGGAGTTAATCCAGTTAGAAGGGGCAATTTTGCCCATTCTAGCTGGATTGCACTGTTGCAATGCATGGGGGGTAATTAAAAATGTGAAGACAGATTCGGTGGGAGTGGGAGGGGTGTCACAGTTTAATATTAAATTGCAATGCAAAAATAAAGCTGCCCAGTATTTGTGTGCTCCAGACCGTATTCTCCGCGCATAGAAAAAGAAAGCCTTACGCCCTTTGCACGCAACATGGTTTTGCACCTAACTGTAAATGAATATGCGTATTTAAAAAAAAATTGAAATCTAAGATTCATGAGGAAAATTAAATTAAAAGACAAGAAAAATGAGAAGTGGAAGTTGCAGGAGGAAGATCAGTTCGAAATAAGTACTAACCATTTTAGGTGTGTGTTGCCAAATGCATGAATCACCTCTTGCTTTACTCAGATGCTTTACTCAGCACTTTTAAACTTAAATCAATTTACAGTAGTTTTCTCTGTCTTTCTGTCATTTTCATGATGAACCCGTGCAGAGAATGTTTGTTTTTTTAGGAAGCAGTGATGTCTAATATTGATGATCTGTCTTTACCCACACTGTTATATTTCCATCCAGGGCACCATTGTTATCCCATTACTGTCCTCTGTACTGAGAGATAAAGCCTACTTTGAGAAGCCGGAAGAGTTCTACCCAGAACATTTTCTTGACTCAGAAGGACATTTCAAGAAGAATGAAGCGTTCATACCTTTCTCATTAGGTAACTTTCATTATGATCATCTTTTTCTCATGCTATCACTCAAAAACAATATGTTATTTCTATCTAAAGCATTAAAGTAGAAAGATCATATGCTCTAATTTTAAAATCAGTATACGTATTGATGTTCGACAATGTATATTATTTATATATCACTGCTTCCATGAGGATGAATGAAATGTGAGAATGTCCAAATGAACTTTATTAGAAATGTTGGACCCTATAGCAACAATTGTGATGGTGCTCCTCTATGCACCATCATAAAGGCATACCCACCATGATGTCTACTACATTTCAAGTATGCAATCGGGCAGAACATTTGATTAGGACATAAGTCTGAATTATATATGCAGTCATTTTATCCCCATTTTCCAAATCATATAAATGGATAAATTCATTATATTAGGTTTTTACTTTAACTCACATTTTTTCCTTTGAGACAGTGCCCTACACGCTGCTGCCCATGTCAGTCACAGTGATTACTGTGGCTATAGTTACACCAGTAATTGTACTTTTATAATCTGTTTTAGTATGGATGGGTCTAAATATTACAGTGGCTGCCTAATCATATAGAAAGAACATACAAATTACTAGTTTGTTATTTTGATTTAAATGTTGTATATTTTTTTACTGAATTCGTCTGTTTACAAAATACTGTATTTTTTAAACCAATTATACATTATGCTATAACTGTTAGGCCACTGACATGAACCTTTAGAACAGGTGAAAAGAGTTCTTCGCCTATAGTAGCCACCTTTCCCGCAGACCTAGTCGCACTCACAGGTACTCGGATGTCCCCAGGTCTTGACTCTTGCATAGTAAAGGTTTATGTGCAGACATCGTAAGAGGAGTAACCAGAATACAGGAGACAATAACCAGGAACTCTCCAAGGGTTGTGGGTCTGAAGCAAACAGTATAATGAAGGACAGGCCAAAGGTCAGGGCAAGATACAAGCAAGGAGAATCCATAGACAGGCAGAGGGACAATCAGCAAAGAAGCGGTTGTGACCTTTACTGTAATCTTTGGTTTGTTCTGGACTCTCCAGCAAGTGTGGTGGACAGGCACTATAACCGGCAGGAAGTCTAAGCCCTCCCTTCCTATAATAGTACTGGTATCCAATGAGAAACAGCCAGATATGAGCACCATAATTAGCCACATGAGGCTAATAAAGAGGTAATTAATTATGCCCTGCGTACACGCCCCATCTTTTGCTAGAACGTGGCGAACTGACAGGAGTGTCCAGGTCACCCTGGTAGCCGCTGGGACTCATTGGCCAGAAGTGATGTCATGGTTAGCAGGGGAACAGCCTGGATGCAGCCAGAAGAGAAAACATTTCTGCCATGGCGAGTAGCGCGTGGCGAGTGACAATGCCAAATAAAAGTTCACTTGTTGCCTACACACAGTGGAGGCAGCCATTTTGTTGGATGAACCAAATTCATGAGAGCGCACATTGTTGATTCATTAGGAACCAGTGATGTTTCTCAGGCACTAAATTAAAAACGTAATACTATCACTACGCTAGCTGGTGCCTTAAGTATACTTTTTAGCCCATAAAACTGACTGCATCTACTGTGCATAGACTGTTGCTCTTTAATTGTATTACGAACACTAGATATTAGTAGGAATATGATATCCAGAGAGGAAACAGACACAAACTAGTTCAGAAATAGATCTAAATTGATGTCAAATGTAAGCCAGGTCTCATACACAAGAATGCAGATTGGGAGAATTTACACATAACCCAGTTTTGATAGACATAATTATTGATCAACTAGAAATTACACTGGAGTACAGAGCAGAAGAAAACCACTATACTCAAGCATTGAACACAACAGGACATGGCGATTTATAGGCCTAGACAAATAACAGGAAACATAATAATCACAGATGATGAGCGATGCAGCACTGGGCATCATGGATGATGGCTGAATTATTAGTCAAAATGGACAATGGTGGTTGATAGTAGGGCGTGTCAAGAGAAGGCCACACTATCATTTGATTAAGCTTTATTTAGTGCATTATTAGAGTTAAATATTCAAACTTTATACTTTATTAAATTTATCACAAAGGGGGAAATTACTCCCTTGCAAGAAAGGAAAAAGAGTTCAGAAATTGAAATTCATACAATTTGTCATTTGTTGCTCCTAAATTCTTATATTATGACTGCTGGTCAATCTGCTTTATAATTGGACTTGTGTCAAATTATGATATGTGTTTAAACAGACAAGCAAGCATATTTTCAATCAATATATGTTGCTTTGACTAAATCACATTGATAGATGTTTGTTATTAAACCACTGTAATGCCTGCTCTATAGGTCTTCCTTCTCTTATAAAATACTATAAAAACATTTTAGATTTTAAATCACTAAACAAGATCCATAAAAGAGCAATGAATGGAAGAGCAGACTATTTTACTTTATATAGTGCACATATCACACTTTCTAAAAGAAAATATAGAGAAAAGTTTTCCATCATTATAGGCTTTTAACTTACAGCTTGTAAACTGTGTCCACTGGTGTATTTTCATGTGAGAAAGAGCCCAATGGAGCAGATATGAACATCACCATTCAACGCTGCTCGTAAGCTAATAAACCTCATAGCAGTTGGCATTAATGCAGCCAAACATGGTCATTAATTGTTCATCTCCTATGCTCATCATCCTCTATCCAAATGAAAAAAATAAGACACTCAAGGATGCCAAGCCTTGATTAGTTTGTCCCCACTGGTAAAACATAAATCAAGTATTTTATTTTATAACGTGTTCTGCATTATTGATTAATTATTTATATAAGATATTGTAAAGCGCTACGGAATTTGCTGGCGCTATATAAATAAATGTTGATGATGATGTTGATGATATATTGGATGTTGCTTTTTATTGACATACGCTAGCACTTAGCTAGTTTCATTGTTTTTTATTTATGTTTTAACTAGGTAAAAGAAGTTGTGTTGGAGAGAACCTGGCCAAAACGGAGCTGTTTGTGTTCTTCACGACTCTGCTACAGAACTTCACATTCCAGGCTCCACCTGGAGCTAAACTAGACCTCACCCCTGCATTAGGGGTCACTAATGCACCATTACCTCATGAAATCTGTGCCATACCGCGCAACTAGACATGTTTTCAGCCAAGCTATATCATAAGATATGTCATAACTGTTTTGTATTGTATCAACAAAATGAGTCAGCTAGAAAAAATATTAATTATCTACTTTGTACACTAAATTACTTTTGCTGTATTTTTTTCTGTATATATATATATAATTATTGTGCAATAAAATATGCAAGACTTTTATATGAATGCGAACAGCAAGATATTCATTATTGATCAAATAAAAAAAGAGAATGAAGGCTCATTACATAAAAAAATGTTAGGGATTATAGTTCTCTACATTAGCGAGCACTAATGCCAGGTCTGCTGGTGGTGATGAACATTATTTGATCCTTGTAGAATTGATGCATACAGGATTTGAGTCAATGTAGTGGGAGTACACATTTATCCTTTCTATTAAATAAATAATTTGTTATTATTAATAATTATTAATAATAATTGTAATTATTATTATTAGCCTTTATTTATAGGGCAACACAAAGTTTCAGCAGTGCCGTACAGAGACAGACATAAGACTAAACAGGGTAGATACAGTACTAAACATTAAACAAATACTACCAGGACTTCAAACACTCCAAACATAGCTTGCATAGTGATGTGGGAGCAGAAGAATAGGTAGAGAAACAAGACGGAAGAGGGCTCTGCTCATAAGAGCATACATCCTAGAGGGAAGGTAAACAGACAAGAGCCACAAAGGGAGTTAGAGGAGGGGATCAAGCGCAAGAGAGCGGGAGTGAGAGGGTAAGGTAATCAAGTAGATTGGGTGGATGGCTGGTAGGCTTTGAGGAAAAGATGAGTCTTAAAGGCCCGTTTGAAAGAGCCCAAATTAGGGGACAGTCGGATGGAGCGAAGCAGGTCATTCCAATGAAGAGGGGCAGAAGCCTTGGATTCTGGAGTGGGATGAGGTGATCAGGGTGGAGGACAGGCGACGGTCATTGGCCGACCACAGGGAACGGGATCAAGTGTGAATAGAGAGGAGGTAAGGGGCAGTGGAGTGAGAGAGGGCCTTGTAGGTGTGTGTGAGAAGTTTGAAAAGGATTCTGTAGGGGAAGGAGAGCCAGTGAAGGGTGAGGCAGAAAGGGGAGGCTGAAGAGGAGTGGCAGGAGAGAAAGATGAGACAGCTGAGTTGAGTATAGGCCTTAGGGGGGCTATTTGGGAGAGGGGAAGGCCAGTGATAAGAAGGTTACAGTAGTTAATACAGAAGATGATGAGAACATGGATGATGGTTTTGGTGGCATCCTGGAACAGGAAGGGCCAGATGCGGGCAATATTACGGAGTTGGAAGCGACAGGATTAGGCGAGACATTGAAGTGGGGGGGTAAAAGAGAGGGAGGAGTCAAGAGTGACTCCCAGGCAACTGAGTTCTTAAACAGATGAGATATTGGTGTTGTTGATAGTGATAGAGAGACCAAGATGGGATGACCATTTAGAAGGAGGGAAGACAATGAGTTCAGTTTTGGCAATGTTGATTTTGAGAAAACATGAAGACATCCAAGAGGATATGGCAAAAAAGGCAGTCAGATGCACGAGAGAGAAGGAAGGGGGAGAGATCGGGAGAGGAGATGTAGAGTTGAATATCGTCAGCGTACAGATGGTATTGGAGACCAAAGGAGGTGATGAGATTACCCAGGGAGGATGTGTACATCGAGAAGAGTAGAGGGCCAAGAACCGAGCCCTGAGGAACTCCTACTGGGAGGGGGGCAGGGGGGGATGAACAATAAATGTATATATAGAAGGAGCGGTTGGTGAGGTAAGAGGAGAACCAAGAGAGGACAAAGCCAAAGAGACAGAGAGGGAGGAGAGTTTGCAACAGAAGGGGATGGTCTACAGTGCAGAAGGCTGCAAAGAGGTCCAGGAATATGAGCAAGGAGAAGTGACTCTTAGATTTGGCTGAAAGAAGGCTGTTATTTACTTTAGCCAGGTCGGTTTTAGAGTAGTGGAGGGAGTGGAAGCCAGATTGGAGAGGGTCAAGGAGGGAAATGTCTGAGAGGTGTCTATTGAATGGGTTTACAGACAACCCTCTTGAGTTGTTTTGAGGCAAAGGGGAGAAGTGTTATAGGGCAGTAGTTAGCGAGAGAAGAGGGTCAAGATTGGGTTTTTTGAGGATGGGAAAGTTAAGGGCATGTATGAAGGAAGAAGGGACAATGCCAGTGGAGAGGGACAGATTGAAGAGGTGTGCAAGGTGAGAGAGCAGGCAGTAAGGGAAAGGGAGCGAAGGAGGTGAGAGGGGATGGGATCAAGGTTGCAGGTAAAAGGGGGAGAGGAAAGAATGAGGGAGTGGATTTCTTGGCCCAAGGTAGGGCGGAAGGAGCACCAGTGTACTAAAAAATGTCTCACTGTCTCCTTTAATTGTTTTCAGAGCTTGACAAGTTGTGGTACAGAGATATAAAATAAAATTTCTTATTTATATGTCCAGCTGTTTAAATTTATGATGTTAAATTGTGGATTGCTAGCTATACCTTAAACAGTACTGCAGGTGTAACAATTCAATTACGCAGCACTGAAGTGAAAATCTTTTAATAAATGCTTTGAAAGTAAATTAACTTTTTAATATTAGATAATTAGTATTGTTAAAATCACTGCAATTAGTTAACATTTATTGTAAAATAGAGTAAAAATAACTATTTTATAGATGCTTTCTGTCAGGAGTCGTGGCGGCCGCGGGCACCGCTGCGACTGCCCGCCCCAGGTCTCTGGCGACCCGGCCGAAGCTATGACGACCGGGTCATCACTTCCGGTCCCGACGTACCGGTTGTCTAGGCAACAACTGGAACGCTTGTATTTTCCTGTCGCAGCGCCCAGCCAGCTGTCAGATAGCCGAGCGCGTGCGCACAGGGGTTGTCTAGAATTAAGGGGAGCCCATTACTCTTTTACTGGTTGTATGCCAGTAATTTATTATGCAGCCACCTGGCCGATTACTACTGCTGGGTACCTTTATTCTCATTGGCCACCAGCATTACTAATCAATTAGGCTAGTCCTGTGGATGCTTGTGGGGCTCTGTTCTGATTGGATCTTTGTACTATTTAAGGCAGTGAGGACTTAGCCTCACTACCGATTATAGTGTCCTGTCTCCAGTATTGCTGCCTGCTCCTGTACTATTGTCTGGTGTTGAACCTGAGATTGAGTACCCGTGTATGACCTTTGCCTGTCCCTGGATTCTGAACCTGTGCTAGTGACCCTGATCTATCGCCTGTACCTGGATTCCGAAACTCTGCCTCTGACCTTGACCTTTTGACCTTTTTGCCTGTACCTGACATCCTATGGTGCTCTGTCCAGTCCGCTGATCTTTGGTCTGCCGCTACTCCGTGTGCTACCTCCTGTACCTATGCGCTGCTGTGTTAGCATAAACTCACACTACTCTGAGCATAAGACCTGGGGGCATCTGAGTACTTGTGAGCATAACCAGTCTCTACGGGAAAGGCGGCTGCTAAAGGTGAAGACCTCTTCTACCTGTTATATGAGTTTCTGCTGCACTGGCGGCCAGAACACTTTCTTTTAATTTAATTTATTTTATAAGTACACAAAGAAATTGTGTTTACAAAGATCATAAACTAAAAACACAAGCTAACAAACTACAACAGGCTCTTAAAAAGCTGAGGAGGCAACCATGGTTAATATAGATAGATTTGAACAATGGTAGTACATAGCCAAAAGCTGCTTCCAGAATACAAATATTGAGGAACTAGGACTTTTCCATTAAAGTGCATTTACCTTTCCTGTTATTTAAAATGAAAAATGTGTTAGGAGCCGACTTGCTACAGCTAATACTGATTCTTTCCAGTGTTCAGTCATTTCCTCTTTTATCTTGACCAGTTGAGAGGTACCTGGGACGCTGTGCTTATGATGGGTGGTCACATGATCACAATTACCACTTAGATTGCAGGGGGCCTAGCTTCAAAGTTGCATTTTCATTTGTCCTCATTCCTTTAAATAGAAGAGAGGGCTTACCTTGCATGTCATTGTGCCTGAACCTTGTGAAGCCTGCTATTTGCTGTTTCCATACCCATTGACTACCTGTTGCCTGACCTGTTGCCTATCCCTGATTACTGCTCTGTCTGCTGCTTCTCTGATCCCTTCATTTGTTTCTGGACTATCCCTGCTCACTCACCACCCTGACCTTATGGCTTGTCTTTGATCATCCCTGCTTGCTGCCCGATCTCATCCATTTGCATATTTCCTGGTTTACCTTCTGAATACCAACTACTGTACTAATATTGTTAGGGTCGCAGATACTGATAAGCCTTTAGAGCCAAGCTAGTAGAGGTCTTCACCTATAGCAGCCGCCTTTTCCATAGAACTATACACTTTCACCAGTGTTCGAATGCCCCCAGGACTTTTCTCTTTGGTAGAAGAGGCTTATCAGAATAACCGCATCTTAGGATAAAGTAACTGGAAGACTGGAGGCAGAGGCTGAGGCAAGACCTGGGTAGCAAATCCGTGGCCAGAAGAAGGGTCAGAATAGAGGCTGAAGGTCAAGGCTGGCAGAAATCAAGCAGGTCCAAATATTCAAGCCAAAGTCAGGGTCACAGGCAAAGAAGCAATATTCAAAATCCAGACAAAAGGTCAGGGCAACAGGCAATAATCAGGCAAAGTCCAAAAGTTCAGGTAAGGTCACAACAAAGAATCCATCAGGATTGTAGGAAACAAACAGATAAGCAACACACAAGCAGCGGACCCTATAACCGTCAGGGATCCTAAGCCTCTCTGCCTTAAATACATGGAAGGGCCAATCAGAAACATGAAGGCACAGAAGGGAGATTTAGCCACAGCAGGATAATAATTATCTAGAAATGCGCACGCTCCTGGCTGCCCAGATGGCCAGGTTGTGGCGATGAATTAAAGAGCGTCATAGAAAAGGCTGGTGCAAAAACTGGAAATGACATCCTGGTCATCACGATGACAGCCTGGACACAATCAGGGTTCAGGAACGAGTCGCGCCGGCTCATCTCCGCCGCAGCTCGTGACAAATACTTCCAGTCTGAAAACCTTATTGCTACCTGGAGATAAACTGTTATTACTCTGAGTATAAGTTCTGGGGGCATCTGAGTACCTGTGAGAATATCACTCTGTACGGGAATAGCAGACCTCTTTCACGTCCTGATCTAAGAGTTTTTCTGGTTTCCAGTGGTAGCCATTACATGCTAAGGATTATGCTTTCATGTTTAGTAGGAGTTATGTGGCCTTGCCATGGACCAGGGGGATAACTTATATTATACCTGGATGATCATCTTATAAAGTCAAATTTCCCGGTGTTACTCCTCAAGCATGTAACAGACAGCCAGGATCCTAAAGGCACATGGGTGGGAATTGAGCTTCTATAAATTCAACTTGATACCATCACAGCGGATTGTTTTCTTGGGGTTACTCTTCGACACCCTCCTACAACATGTGTTTCTGATGGAGGACAAGATCATCTCCCTTCAGGATAGGGTGAAGACCCTCTTGATCAATAAGCAGGTGTCCATCCATTTTTGCATGAGTCCTGGTCAAAATGGTGTTCTCCTTTAAGGCTGTCAAATTCTTTCACTTCCACTTAAGGGCATTTCAGAATGAAATCATCTCGTTGTGGAGCAAGTCCTACTTAGAGCTCACCTCTCTGTGCAATGCTTTGTCCCACAGAATTGCCAGTTTTTGCTTTTCATCAGCTCTTGATCTGAGGGCAGTATTAACGTTACAAATAGCAACTTTAAATTTCAGTGTACAAAATAAGCTATCGAGTATTTGTGTGCTACAT
The DNA here is from genome assembly GCF_038048845.1 of Mixophyes fleayi. NCBI lineage: Eukaryota > Metazoa > Chordata > Amphibia > Anura > Limnodynastidae > Mixophyes > Mixophyes fleayi. The sequence continues at coordinate 28,743,905 of NC_134404.1, read as the reverse complement.
GAAAAAACAGTCAGTATTTAACTTATGTGAAAAACAGAAAACTAGTTTGCACCCCTTGAATTGTAACATGGTTTTGTCCAGAAGACTGAAATAAGATGCCTCATCATTTAAGATCCTTAATGAATCAGGCCCCATGACTCTACACGCTCCATAGAGATCTTTGTACATTGCTGGCCGTGACTGCATACACACTATTATGTACTATTATTTATAGTCCTCTAATAAAACAGACTTCCATTCCACCCGACATTGTTACTTGAAACAAAATGAGGCTTGGATCTATTAGTTACATCAGTAGATGTTTTCTTGTCCCATAAATAAACAGCACTGAAACCGAGGCTTGAGTGCCCGGTGTGGATTGGCCAGTTTTACAGCAAGGCTTGGATATTGCCTAGAGTTATATCCCTTGTATTTTATATTCAGACGATATACCCTGGTATTTCAACATTTATACATTGTATCTTATTTTGTTTTAATATTGCTATGATTGTAGTTGACTATCGCATAATATGGTTGTAATTTGGAGTACAAACAAACTCATGCCTTGTTTCTATATACAGTGTTCCATACATCGGCAATATCCAAGCCTCACTGTAAAACTGGTCAATTCACACACGGCACTCAAGACTCAGTTTCAGTGCTGTTTATCTATGGAGCAAAAATACATCTACCAACGCAAATAATAGATCCAAGCCTTGTAACGATGCTGAGTGGAATGGAAGTCTGTTAATTAGAGGCAAACAGTGTGAAGATGTGACAAGTGTGATTAAAACAGCTTTAATCACACTTGCCCCCTCCCCATCACATTACCGCTTCTTCTTACCTTTTTCTCAACCAGTGACTTCCAGCTAAACAGGAACTTGAAGATTTCCAGCAGCTCCTGCACTGTGTTTTATGTGACTGCTGCAGCCACATGACCTGCTGATGTCAAACTCTGAACGGGATCTATCCACTACCTTACAAAAGATGCAAATCAGACAGCCTGTGCGGTTCGTTCATTGGCTGTCACATTGCATAGTACTCGTTGTGGCTGTGTCATTCCTTCACAGAATATTGTGCTACAAGCTATAGTACAATATTCTATGAATGAATGATGCGGTCACATTGAGTAGTATGCGATGTGACACCTCATGCACAGATCGCACAGGCTGTCTGCATCACATTGCCATTGGACCACCAGATGGCTCAAAATACAAATTAATTGTCCGGCCTGAGGGGCATATGACCCCCTGCTTCCCCATTTGTCCAGCATATTAGGGTCTAAATTAACAAGTTAGCAGTTAAGTAATTTTATTTATCTCTGTGACATGAGGATTGAGAAAACAGTAATATTTTCTGCCCATGTGCTTGTAACCATTATTACATACAGCTTGTGGGTAATAAATAAACTAAGAAATCAGCATAATATTTAATTCCTATATTACATGCAAGAGAAACATGGTACAGGGGTCAAATGAGTTCTGGAGATAATGTTACATAATAGGAGTAGACAGGGTAGAGAGGTTAAGCAAGTTTTTGAACTAGATAAAAGGTAAAGTGTTTATTTAAGAAAGGAGATATTCATAATAACTATTGAGAATGATTGCACCACAAAATGTGTATTTTATTATAATGTACTTTGTAGTAAAGTCCTGTACACCTTTTGTGGCGCAATCATTATCAAACGTGTTTCTATTTTGCATTATAGAGATGACCTGGCACCCAATTTACTATAAAATCTATTGCAATGCACAACCACTCAACAACAGTTGTGCCCACACTCAAAAGAGATTCTTGTAAAACTTACATGTGCTGGAGAACCTCTGGTCACTTATGCTTACAGCCAAGAGCAAGCTAGGACAAAGAGGAAAACACAGAGGAGGAGTTGCATTACATACCCATGCACCACCCTTCTTCCACAAGTCGACAGGCGGTCACATTAATATTCATTTTAATTAAAATTTAAAGGGTCTGATTTATATACCTGACAACAGAATGATATTTGGTAGATATAATTGGCATACCCTGGCTGAAAATACATGTGACATGGTGTGGTTTGTTGTATATGGGTGTGCCTATTATGTCAAGGGTCTGGCTTTTCCTTTATTTCCACTTAGAAATGTTAGCAGGTTGGCCTTTGGCTTGTATGTTTCCCCAAGTAATAAAAGGTGGGCTCCTGACTCTTGCGCCCGTATGACCTTGGAATTGGCATCAATTCTTTGGAAACTGATAGAGAATATGAGCATTCAGTGGACAGTTCTAAAACAGGTCATAAGAATATTTGTGTATAGGACAGTCACAGTTAACATGGTGCCTAAGCGCACACCTGTCTCTCTCAGCAGTGTTTCACTCATCACTCCACCTACCTGCTAAAGTTCTCTCTGACCCACTCACCCCTACTAAATGAGTGACTACCCACAGGCAAGCTGCCTTTTTGACCCCAGCTGGTTGTCTTTGGGCCAACTCACTCTGATGCTGTGTCTCTCTATCATATAACCACATTCTGAGGTAATTGTGCCCTGATATCTGTCCCATTTCACTCATATTTTCTTTTCGTTTTTATTTTGCTAATGTTCACGAAGATATCTCTTCAGTTGTTATTGTCTCCGTTGAGATTCCATGACTGTTGTTTCCTCACCGGGACACTGTGAGACATTTCCTTACACTTGGGTGATACCTTTCTGATAACATTTCCCTGTTACTTTTTTGACTGTTGCACTATTTATACTTCTAAGTTAGGTCAGGGATATGAGATATGTCTGCTCAATTTTTTTTTTTGCTGAGATCATTTGTTCTTATAGGGGACTTATTTCTCGCTCCTTGTATTTTGTATGTGTTCTCTGAAATTTCCATTTTGCAATATTTATCTTATTATTAGATGACTGTTCTTTTAGACTTGCATTGTTACCACAGCTGTTACCTATTGATTTCATTATTTTTGTTTATGTTGAAAATTACTGTCCCCCAGTGACCCCCACCGTTTGTATATAGAAATATATATTTTTATGGGCATAGTTGGTGTTTTTGTCAATATGTGTCCTGAAAGTGGTAATTTGATTCATTTTTGTATTCTCCTTTCTTCTCCTTTCCACCTGCCACCTCTGACCCAACCCCACCCAACCCTGAGTGGATTGTTTCACCGTTTATATGACACAACTAGCAGTAGCTTTCCTCCTGTAAAAAGATGGATTTCCCAGATATTGGCTCTATTATTGCTAAAGGGCTAAATATTCCTGGAAAAAGATCAGGAGACCTCTGGGCGGATAAGGTTAATATAGCGTTAGTCCAGGAAACGCACTTTAGACATGGTCCCCAAACTCCTTCACTACATAAGTACTATTACCAAAATATGTTTAACAGTAACAACTGGACAGAGGTAGTCAGAATAGCTAATGTTATCTTAAACTGTGAAATTCCTATGGTCCTAAGGTTTTTTGGCCTCTCAATCTGTTTAAAATCCCCATTAGCAAATACCAAAAAATCCTTACTTAATCATCTAAGCAATGCCACAAAGACTGTAATTCCAGTTCAATGGAAATGTTACAGTCCTCCATCACTTAAAACATTGTGTAATCTGATAGATTACTATACTTTGATGGATGATTTGATTACTTCTGTGAATGATAAATCCTTTGCATTTGTAGCCACTTGACTCTAAAATTTGGAATGCAAAGACACTGATTGCTAAAAAAAGATATATGTTTCAGGAGGATACGGGAACGGGAAATTGAGCTTTTGTCTTTAAGAGTCTGATGTTCATTCCAACTGTTTCTCCTATTCCTTTATACAAACTATAAACTACTTGAGCACTCATGGGTATTGCTTTTTATCCAACTCCGAACGGTCTTCCCAAAAACCCTCCACCCTGTTCTTTCTCTTCCTCTCCTGCCTTCCCCTTACTTTTGTAATGAAGGGTTAAAAACATTGCTTCTCAGGTCTTGTTTATTTCAACATAGAATGAGCCATCTGCTGACCACATAGAATAGGACCTGTATATTTAAAGAATGTCAAGGACACTGAATTTCTCTGTCAAACTTGTTTATGTCTTTGTAGCACCAATGAATGTTTAATACTAAAGCTCCAGTAATTAACTATATAACCCCCTAGGGAAGTAAGGGAATCAGGTTTTTTAAGCCTCATCTCGGACCATAACCATCAGAAAGTTTTTCCTCCCATGTGATTTTCTGCTTGGGACTAGCAGATTGATTTGCTTTATGCTTGAGGCAGACTATGAAGCTAAGTATATCGTGACTTTCACTGATCATGGAATGCTTTGGGACCTATGGCAAAAAGTCCCTACACCACGAGACAGAAAGACACCCCAGGCGACAGAAAGTTGCCAATAGGTTTTTGGATGAAGGAATTCAGCAGTACACAAAGACTGAATTCACCTTTGCAAAAACAGTTACTGACTGCATACATGACATTGCAACATGTGGAAGCAACAACAAAACAACAACCAGTTACCATCTGTACAGATCTGCCCTTTGCAGGATGGGTGTGACAGGGAAGTCTGGAATCAGGAACAGCAGTTGCACAAAAAACCAACACTGTAGAGGTGGAAATTGTACATGTCATAAACAGGAGAGGTGTCTTCACAAAAGGCTTCTGCTATTAATACACAATTTGCTGGCATGATTACGTTTGAAGCCTCAGAACAAGAGCTCTCTCCTTTGCAAATTGGAGATGGACAGTGACAAGTGTTACAGATAAAAATGGAGGTATATCCTCTAGGAAATGTTCATCTTGAGCGAAATGTGTCAGTGGGTGCTAGTGGAAGTTAAGCTGATCAAGAAGTTAATCTATTTTGCTTCACTTAATGTATTAAGATCGGAAAATTTTATGAAAGCAAGAAGTGCAAACAGTGATTTGTATAATTTGTCCAGAGCAGAGAGGATATCTATATATTGGCCACCTAGATTTACTACGGCTGATAGAGAGAACTTCCCTTACTGCTGCACTAAAGACTTCCATCCCAGGATCTGGGAAATTAACTGAGCAGCTGAAATCTCACTGTGAAACAGAGATTAAATGGTGTTTCTATATCTGACTGCATACTTTGCTTCAAACGATTGTTGTCCCAGGATTTGGGTAAATAAACAACTAATGATCATCATCAACATTTTTTTATATAGAGCCACCAAATTCCGTACAATTTTGAACAAACAGTAATAATACAATACTGGGTAATACATACCGACAGAGAGGTAAGAGGGCCCTGCTTGCAGGCTTACAATCTATGGGACAATGGGAGTTTGATACACAAGGGCATGTGCTACATCATATTGCATAATGGTCCAGCTAGAATGCAAAGGTAAAAAGTATTGAGTGGGCCATATGATCAGTCATATAGCAATGTTGGTCAAAGGGTTGTTGTCTTGTGTTAGCTGCATAGATGGTGGTAATAGGGTAACCTAGGGAGACTAAGAGAGTGGTTGTGGAATTATTATAAGCTTCCCTGAAGAGGTCGGCTTTCAGAGAACACTGGAAGGTCTGAATACTAGAGGAAAGTCTTAATGTGTGAGAGAGGTGAGAGAAAGAATTTCACCGAATGGGTTTAGCCCAAAAAATGTCCTCTAGCTGGGAATAGGATGATGTGATGACAGTGGAAGTGAGATGCAGATCTTGTGCAGAACGGAGGTGTCGATTTGGGAGATATTTTGAGATACGTGAGGAGCAGGCCCGGCGCTCCCATTAGGCAACGTTAGGCATATGCCTAGGGCGCCGGCTCTGGTGGGCACCACAGAAGTATTGTATTTTAATACTTTAATACTGTTGTACTTTAATACTGAGTGGCGACCGCTGAGCATATCTTCCGCGGCCGCCTCACAGCTTCAGATATATCCACAGGGAGGGGTGAGGGGCCATGGATAGCGACCGCCGCCCTCCCCTCCAACAGCTGATGAGGTGGACAATCCCTCCGACTCCTCTTCTCCACTCCCCCTCCCCTCACTGACTGTCGGGCGTGACATCATCATCACAGTCCGACAGTGTCAGTGATGGACGGGACCCAGCAGCGAGGAGCATTTTATGGAGTCACCTTTAAGGTAAGGAAAGAGAGGGGAGGGCAACATTTAGACCCTGAGGGGGGCGCATTGAGACCCAGGGGGTGGGGCAGTGTGCTGGGGGGGATTTTAAAATTGTGCCTAGGGCGTCGTGGACCCTAGCACCGGCCCTGGTGAGGAGATGTATGTTTGTGCAATTTTGTTGATGGCCTAGTATGTTATTAGAATAATTTCATATTAGATTCTTTGAAAATCAGGCAACCAATGTAGAGACTGACACAGTGGCTCAGCAGAGGAGGAACGATTTCCAAGTAAAATCAATCTAGCCGCTGAGAAAGGTAGCAGGCCGGAGGTGGATCTAGAGAAATTAGCACTGAAAGAACGATTAAATAGGTAGGATGAGAACCGAGATAGTACAGTCTTAGGGATTGTAGCATTTGTATGAGGAGAGAGTGGTCAATAGTGTTAAATGCAGCAGAGAGATCCCGGAGAATTAGAAGAGAGTAATGGTCTTCAGTTTGAGCTGTGATCAAATCATTGACAACCTTGGTCAGCACAGTTTCTGTGGAGTGTTGACAGCGAAAGCCTGACTGAAGAGGATCCAATAGGTTATTCACTTTAATAAAGTGTGTGAGTTGAGTGTAGGCAATTTTTTAAAAAAAGTTTGGAGGGGCATGGGAGCTGAGAAATGGGGCGGTAATTTGAGAGAGAATTTGGGTAAGAATTTTGTTTTTTAGAATAGGAGTAATCACTGTGTGCTTGAATAGTGATGGAAAGATACCAGTAGAAAGAGATTACAGATTTTAGTTAGAGTTGAAATGAGCACATGAAACAAGGACCTACCAATTGTTGAGGGTATGATATCAAGAAGATAGGAGGTAAAATAGGAAAATAAAAAAAAAGTAGGTACTTTCTCTACATTTGTGGGATCAAATGAAGAGAGGGAGTCAGAGGGTACTGCAAAGGAATTGAGCTGATTGCTTGACGAGTGAGATGATACCATATCAAGTCTGATCTTATAAGTTTTGATCTTGAAAAAGGAAACAAGATCCTGGGCACTGATGGTAATCGGAGGGTTTGGGGTGGGAAGGCTTAGAAGAGATTTAAATGTATTAAAAATGCATTTGGAGTTAGAAGCAATCAATATACAAAGGGGATTCATCAGAGAAAATGACTTTACCCCAGTCCTCAGCAGTCCAATCCCTGTAACATTTGCATAATATCAGTCTGTCCCTGATGATTTTCCTGGAGAGAAGTGGCTTATTTGCTGGCCTTCTTGATACCAGGCCATCCTCCAAAAGTCTTGCCTCACTGTGCGTGCAGATGCACTAACACCTGCCTGCTGCCATTCCTGAGCAAGCTCTGCACCCTGAAGCCTTCTTCACAACTATTGATCCTCTCCTCTTGAAGTTCTTGATGATCCGATAAAAGGTTTATTTAGGTACAATCTTTCTAGCAGCAATATCCTTGCCTGCGAAGCCCTTTCTGTGCAAAGCAATGATGGCTGCATGTGTTTCCTTGCAGGTAACCATGGTTAACACAGGAAGAATAATGATTTCAAGCTTCATCCTCCTTTTAAAGCATCCAGTCTGTTATTCTAACTCAATCACTATGACAAAGTGATCTTCAGCCTAGCTCTCATTAACACGCTCACCTCACCTCATGTCAGCTGGTCCATTCGTGGCAGGGCTGAAATGCAGTGGAAATGTTGTTTTTGGGATAAAGTTCATTGTCATGGCAAAAAGGGACTTTGAAATTAATTGCAATTCATCTGATCACTCTTCATGGAGTATTTGCAAATTGTCATCATAATCTGAGGAAGCAGACTTTGTGAAAAATATTATTTCTTTAATTCTCAAAACCTTTGGCCATGACTGTATATTTCATTAATTTGTTCTTGTTATATTCATTAGAATATAATGTATTTTTTTCCCATGGGTTATAACCCCTCTCTGTATTCTGACAAGAGAATCCCTAAACCCAAACGCACTTAAAGTCAATAAGTTTGTATGTGTATACAATGTTTTAGTAAGTTTAAGCAAGCTTCCTGGCATCAGCCAATAGAATCCTTCGGTCAGGTTCTGGGATTCTTTATACAGGTTTCCACACTTGGACATTCTGCCTCTTTTGCTGTATTAATTCATTGGGATCTGTAACACAAAGAAGGATCAATATTGGTTACTTCACTTTTATATCTTTTAATTTGTCTTCTCTTATTCCTATCTTTCTCTCTCCACTTCTGTTTCTTTAGCCTCAATCTTTCTCAGCTCCTTGCCTTTACTCTTCTTTCTCTTTCTTCAACTTCCCCCTTCTGTCCTTATTATTTATACAAATCCCCCCCTTGTTTATTCTCCTTGCCCTGCGTCAATGCCGCATCCAACTCCCGCCGCTTCCATCATTCACTAATCCTGCCCTCCCTTCTCCATTCACCTCTGCTCCCCTTTGCTGCCTCCATCCCTCCCCACCCATCCAGTTCCTTCACCCTTCATTTTCCACAAACTCAGGTTTCTGTTACGAATCTCCCCTTGCTGGCAGGCGAGAATATTGCCCACCAGTCTCAACACGTGGCAATGTGAGCGGCTTGGCAGTTGCTAGGCAGCCAGCAGGCCTGGGTTTAGTCCTCGGAGCGAGCAGTTTCACTGCTTAGCTGACAGGGCTGCATTAATGTTCCTCCATGGTGTAAACTGAGGAGAGGAGGTCCCAATTCCCTTGTGCATGGCTCATTTAGTTTTGGCACAGGCAGCACCTTCTCTGCCTGTGTCCTTATTCCAAACAAGCAGCGTTTTTAAGGATGTGGAAATTTGTTGGCCATAATGAGGCCGAGTGCAGTCATCATGCCTAATTGCATTGGGACAACATTTTTCCACACATGGGAGACTTGTCATGCATCTCCACAGTCAAATTGGGGATTCGACTTTAATACATCTAACTATAATGATATACCTCCATGCAATCATCACCAAAGGGATTGATTTTGTAATTAAATATTTCATATGCAGCCATTTATAGTTTCATTATTTTATCGATTGGCAATTAAAATTAAATTTTTTATATGCATATTTCATAAGTAACACCTACATTATATAGCTATATCCAGACAAGTTTATACGTAAGGTTAGACATCATTCTATTCAATGAATGGAAATTATAGGGAATATGTGATACCAGAGGCAGGTACACCTATATCCTGTGCGTGATTATCAAGTTACCTGATGATTGGTTGATACAAGTTTATTTGTCCTACTCTGTAAGCATTCGGCTTGCCTTGACAAAGCATATAGCAATTATACGCAGGCATACATTGGGGATCTCCATTTATATGTCCAGGTGAATAGAACACAATTGACTAAAAGGATATATTACCAATGTAGGTTTACAATGCGTATTCTGTCCGCGAGGGATAGTGAGGATCTACTCTTGCAAAATCCAATCTCTGTGTCATCCATTGTACCTTTCAGTATATCTATCACTGAAGGTGGATAACCTGTTGGAGTTCAACAATGTTAATGCAGTACTGGTATGCGGCACAGTGTGCGAGGTATGGCTGGGTTATCGTAACTACCTGCTACTCAGTGACTTGCTACTTAAGGGGTATACCTAGTCTACCAAGCAGAGATTATTCTGGATACTATTATTAGTAGACTCAGATTTACCATTAAAGAAAAATCAGAAAACAGCGTGGTATTAACTAACTTCAATATTGAGATACCAACATAGGGAAAGCTGAATAAAATTATTTTATTACTATAAACACATAATAAAATATTATATAAAAAAATCCATCATACAATGATGCCACACATGATCTGACCAAACTCAAATAGTAGTGATTGTTTGTCTGTGCTAAAATCACTTACTAGCACTCTTATAAAGACCATATAAAACAATAGACAACAGTCAATAAAACATCTGTGCTTATAGATGGAGATTTAAGTCCAGCACCAACTTCTTAGAGCTACTATGAATAATTATTAATCATAAAAAATAACAATTTTGAAGCATCTGGACATATAACTCTATAGCCAGAGCTCAGCAGCTATGATCAGATATATATATATATATATATATATATATATATATATATATATATATATATGCAGCTCTTACCCAATGTTGTTAACATACACAAAATGGAGCTCACTCTCGGGACTAATGTAAAGACCCTACTTCTGCAGTTAACTAAGTTAGGGCTGTCTCTCAGGGATCCGATCTAACCACATTCAGTGGCGGGATAGTATCCCAGCAGCTTGACAGCAGCTGTTCTTTAATAAGCACATTCTATTGCCTGTCCCAGAGAGCTCTAGTATTTTAGTATTGCAGCAGAAGATTCCTATTTGGGATTATGCTGCTTGGAAAAAGGGCTTAAAAAAGTCCTTTTGTGATGGTACATTGTTATATCAAATTCTGGATCTAATCCTTGAGTTAATCAGAGCCAGAATTACTGATGTCTTTTTTTTTACCAATAAGGTAACTTCTTCAAAGGAATATATTCAATCTTAGTTCAGCAAACAATATGGTCACAGGGATTTACTATTAACTCTGTGAGTGAGCATAGTCTATGGCTCCGTTATTGGGCTCTACAATTAATGTTCACTGTTGGCCCAGTCTAATTTTAACTAATTTGTCCAAGGTTAAAATTGTGTAACGCAATCGAAGGAATCGCGGTTCAAATGATTTTGTGATTCCGGAGCATAACTGACAGCTGTTTATTCAGCAAATGCACAGGACCTTATTTCAGTTATAATTAACCTACATTTCTATTTTGAGGACATATTATTCCATATTATTTAGATGAAGCCAATAACAACAATATCATTCCCAAGTCCATAATTTAATTCTCTACACTTTACACATTTTAATAATTTCGCTGAAACACTAGCATCATTGTGATAGCATACGTCCATGTTTTACTGAACCGGAATACCTGGTGCTTTTCAATCAATTTCAATTTAGATAACATCTTCCAGGCTCTTTCATGTTTGTGCACCACAATGTAACCCTTTTTACCTACACTGATTTGTATTCTGAGGACATATTATAACATACTTTTTAGACAATACTATGACAATGAGATGATTCCAGAGTCCAGTGTCTAGTTTATTTTAGCCACTACACTGTACACATTTTTAATAACTTTGTTAAAACACTGTCCTAATTGATTTCACGTAGGTCAGCGTTTACTGAAGAGGTATATGTGGTGTTTTTTTACATCATTGTACATCTATATAACAAGATTCAGACCATTTAGTGTTATTCAGAGGTCCAAGATGGACCATTTAGGTGAAGGGTCTTGGGAATACTTGGCAAGAAGTATGTCGTTTCATAGATGGCAGGGGGATGTCACATGGTTTGATACAAACTGACTTTTCTACACTGCCTAGTTTTAAATTTGGGGCAATTTTTAATCAGTCCATCGAGTTTAGCAGCTTAGGCCAGAAGAAATATAGCACTCATTTGAATCTGTTATGGACAGCTACAGCTGTAGCTTCAATTGAACTGATAACTAATTTAGGTCGATAAGAGACAATAGTTACAGGAGCTCGTAGCACAGTCTAAACATGCCAGAGTCATTAGGGAGAGCAAAGCAAACAAAAGGAGAAAGTTTGCTCCTGGACAAACCATGTTACAATGCAATGGGTGCAAAATAGATTATTATTTTGCACATAGGTTAAATATTGGCTGTTTTTTCATGTAGCACACAAATACTGGATAGTTTTATTGTTACCATTAAATTTAAAGTTGGTCTAGGACATGCCCTACCCCAACTATAAATCTGTCCCCACATTTTAATTTTACCACCCCCTCCAATGCAACATGTTTTTTCCCAAGTGCAAATTTACTCCTTTTTTATGCTTTACTCTCCTTAATGACTTAGGCCCACTGTGTGGTCCAAGTTGCTCTCTAAACACATATTTTGGGACACACATACTGCGTGCTAAATTCAGAGATAAAATACAAGCCATTTGGGTAAAGGTTGGGTCAACATCCTTCCTGTGGGTAATCTGAACATATATCCTGTTGCCTTCTTTAAATTGTCGGACCACAGAGGGATGGTTGATATCTGGACATGTGTCATCCCAACTGCATTTACTTTTGGCGCAACTTTTGATGGATCCATTGAATTTATTGGCTTAGACACTATAAAATATGAAACCCGGTCATTTAGAATTGGGGCGGCTGTACCCGTGGCCTTAGACAGGTCTTCCATCGAGGCCATAAAGCAATTAGGGAGATCGAAGATCGATGTGTACAAGAGATAAATCAGGCCCACTTGAAAGTGGGGTATCCAACCCTCGGCAACTTAAGGCTTTACTGCTTGTCATTTTAGTGAGGGCATGTACAGATTTTTCCTAATTTTTCCTCAGACAAACACTTGATTAGCTACGTGCCTCCAAGGTTTTTTATGTCTTTTTTACCTTTACATAGTTGGCCGCATCCCCCCACCCATCATTCATGACAGCAACTCTTTGCTGGTGGATTTTATTTGTCTAGCAGGGCACCAATTGCATAATGGTTTTTCACTTACAGATGATATGGGTAGTTGGAAATTAATATGTGCTCTGGAAGTCAAGGCACGAGGTGGCACATGAGTGGTCATCCTTTGCCAACCTCTGTAAAATTCATTGGTTTGCTAAGAGGTGTTTGTTGTGGCAGCCAGATCTTATTTCCATTTTGATATTAGCAGTTGAGAATTTGAGGCCCTTCCGACATACTTATTGTACATCTTGGAGAGAACGATATGGCTAAATTAAAGGGTTTGGTTAGGTTGTTTTGGTGGTGGGCTGTGTGTTCATTAGAGGACCACAACGATGGCAGGAAAGCATTGAGGTCAGCGGCTAATACAAGGAGCATTCATTGATTTGCAGCATATCACTGCCGTCTTCAAAGTAAACAAGGCTCTTGGTCCTTTTGTGTGAGGGATCTCTTGACCTGTTTTGTGTGAGCATGTCATTGTGAGTCTAAAGTGGCCTGGTCGGGTCCTGAGTACCGGAAATCTTGGAAATTGAGTTTTGTTGCCGGGAGGGTGAATTCCTGGCTCCGGAGGGCTTAAATTACTGGCACTAGGCGCCGTGTGAACTATATGTGTATTTGAATGTTTTAAACGTAAATAAAAATATTTTACATGTGTGCGCTGCAGTGATGGCTGGGTAGTGTGAGGGTATAAAATAATTGATAGTTATTAAGATGTACAAATATATGTGAAATGCCTTAAAAACTATACAGGACTACGCTTTGAAGAAAAAAAACAGATGCTTCCTATGGAACAGACAGCAGCAGGAAGCCAGACTGAAGGAAGCAGCTGGCAGGAAAAGCATGTAATGCTGAACAGAGGATGTGGCCTTATATGTATATTTGCTGAGCTAAAGAGATTTCCTTATATGTCCTTGTCGTTAACCAGTTAATGCTGGTCACTATGTATAAATAAAGGATCAGCTTGCATAGACCCTCAGAGCTGATTTTGAAACTGCAACACCTTGTTTGTGTTTCATTTCTCCACTTTGCTGTCGACGGCAAAATACCACATAGGAAATCAGGTTATCAGAGATTGATAGTAGGGGCACCAAGCCTCGGTACCCCGACAGTTTCTGGGGACTTCGTCTGGGATACTCAACATACCAGCCCAGGACTGACCAGAGACCTCCTCAATCTTCAGGAACAGCAGACAAATCCGTGCGGTAAACAGTTGAAGTTTTGTGCATTTGCAACTCCCTACTCCATCTGCTCTTCCTGTAAGATATAAGGTGGGGTTCAGTAGGGGATGGTATAACGGGTATTTGAACAAATTACTGAATAACCTGTTTTCCTGATATATATTTGTTTTTTTGTGAAAAATAGATAAGTGAATGTATGTGTTTGTGTTGATACAGGATATATATAAAAGGATGCAAATACATAACTTATTAATTGACCTCAATAATCAAAAGCAATCCTCTATACTTGTTGCTGAGACCTCACCTTGTTTTGTGTAGATGATTGTCCTTGGGTTTGAGAGGTCATTATAAGAATCCTTCGCTCCTGTAAAGATTGAGTAATAATTGTACTAGTATTAATATATTGTTTCATAAAAACATCAAAGGGAGCTGAGGGAATCAGAGACAAGCTGTGGGGAGTATAAATGTCAGAAAATAATCTTAGTTGTCCAGACTGTAAATGTGTTGTTATAATTCAAAAGGCATTGACGATACAAACTAGTAAATTGATAGCGGTGATAGGAATTGACACTGATTGTTCAGTAACATATGGTAAACATAAGGAGGGAATTTTTAATCCAACGATATATACAGCAATATTTGGAAGACACGGTTGTCCAGACTATCTGAAAACCCAAATAGGATTGGGATGGTGGCAAATATGTTATTTTTACCAGAAAACATTAAAAGGATAGGGCCACTTACATGTCCATTAATTAATACAATATCAGTAAAGTATGTACCCAAGTTGATCAAACAATCCATAACAGGATTTGATTGTAAAGGTGTATAAAGTTAGATTAACAGTCACTTCTCAGGCACACTAGGGGCCGGTATTCCCATAACTGCAGTAATGGGGGCCCAGGGCAGTAAAGGTATGATGGTACAGACATCATACACTCCTGCGGATCTAGTTAAGGAAAGAGAAGGTATGGTGGCTGTTAAAGAAATCCATATCATCTTTAGGAAGGCAGGATTGCCAGATTTTCAGAAAAAATATAGTATATGGATTACTAGGAATAATAAAGAACACCAAGTATCAGCATGGGTAAGGGCATGTAGACAAATAGAACAAGAACAAATGGTAAAGGAGGAGATGTTAGAAGACATCCAGGGGCATACAGCTGTAAACTTGCCTCCTACTCAGCCACCCCCAAGTGCACCATCAGACCCACATAGTCACCCATAAGAAGGGACATCAGGACAACTACCCCCTGTAAAGGAAATTATGATATTTTTAATTAAGCAATATATAGCTTTCATAGATAATGTAGAAGTCAATTAGTTAAAAATGACTAACTACAGACCTTCGTAGGTAAAGAAATTCCAATTAGATTAACAGATTTAAAGGATGAGCGGTTATGCTTCAAAAATTTGGATATAACTCACTTTCAGTAAAGATAAGCAAGATAAGCTGTCTGTCCTGCTCTAAGTGAGAAAGATTTACAGATGTCTTTGTTCAATTGATTGCAGGTCATAGCTACAATTGAAAGGATTTTGTTTATTATTATAGTATGTAACCACAAGATTGGTAGGAAGAAGGTATGCCATGTTTTATGTATAAATATTAGTATACCAGTTTCAGTAAAACAGAACTGATTAATCCAGACAACAGTGTGAGTCTCAGATCAATTCTCTAGTGTGCACCGTACATCTGAATTAGAAGGGATTTTACTGATGGCAAAAGGTCTATTGCCTTTAACATACTTAGAGGCCACAGTGAGCTTCGAAAATCTTCCTGAAAAACTGTGAAGGAGTCAGGGAGAGGCAGAACTAGGAACGACAAAACCGCGGTGGGTAGAAGTTTTATTCTGCTCTAAAAAGGTCGTTGTTATTTCTGTGTCTTCTAAGATTCATCAGTTTGATGTGAAGGTTCAAGAATCCTCCCCCTTCTGGTTCTGATAAGATTCATTGTTTGTATTTGTTATATTTTGACATATTGCTTTATATGTCTGTTGTTGAAGAAAAGTGTACAATAATATTTGAATTAGCCACTGAAGGATTTAGAGTTAACAATATTTGTGCTGGTAGAAATTCGAGAAAGTCTTTTAAATTCAGAGGGTCATTCTTTTTGGCTATTGGAACTTGAGAATTGCACTGGACTATTTTTAGCTGCAGTCTTATTTTTTTTTCCATATATTCTCTTTTGCGCCAGATATAATACTTTTTGTGTTGGTTGTACAAAATGAATTAGGAAAAAGAAAAGACAAATTACACATGTGCATATTTATTTTTTTAGTTTTTTGTTATGTTTCTGTCTTACAACCTGTGAGTGAGAGACAGAGAATGGAATGTCTTCCCCTTCCTATTCTGTGTAAAAGACTTCAGTGTGTTGAGAAAGGGAGGGGGGATATGAGCAGAGGGGGAATGAAGTTGCAGATTCTCTCCCCAGTTTGTTCAGTGTTCAGTGTGAAAGAGAAGGATTTATTTGACAATATATGTGGTAGATAGAAAAGAGGTTTTCACGTGTGCTTCAGTAATTTAAGAGTAATTGAAATATCTCTGCAGTGGTAACAACCTAATTGAAGCTGAAGCTAATTGAATGCTGGGACTTGTAGTTCCACAACTGTATGCTGTAACATCAGTTATATTTATCTTTTTCTTCCTCTTTTAGCAAGAAAGAGAGTGTTTTGTGGATTACTGAAAGAATAATCTTTTCTGCTTTTCCATTTTTAAACTTGTATTAGTATAATTTTACCACATTTCTGGATATTGATTTGAAGGTATTTTTGTTAGTAATTTGACTTGTGGTACAATGTTAAGATTCCAGCTAGGTCATTTAGGTCTATTGTAGGTGCAAATGATTTCTTTTTTTGGTGTTGCCTCTATGGATAAATGTATGCCTGCTGAAAGTATATTCAGTTGAGAGAATGTTAGGTGAACATTTGTGTGTGATTTAATGTCAGACCCCTAGACCAGGTGAATTGAAACCAAAAGAACCTCCTGCCCCACCCGCATACAACGATATGTTGGATGCAGTAGCAGGAGATTCAGTGACACAGGCTAATTCACAGAGTCAAATAAATGAAGTAGCTGGTCCTGCTGGAGTAGCAGAAAACCCAAAAAAACAAAAAGAAACAAACAAACCAAAACTGTAGGTTCTGGGGACTTGTGGTTAGTGAGGTGTTTAATACATTGTACACAATTACTAGAACAGGCTCCAGCAGCTGTTGAATAAAAACAAGATACTCTTCTAATATGTAGATAACTTATTACCATGTTGCCAAATGAATGAGGGGGTGTCAGGAAGAGACTACATCATTAATTAACTTCTTAGGGCAGCAAAATTGCAAGGTATCACCCACAAAAATACAAGCAGCGCAGAGTAAGGTAATATTTTTAGGACATTGCATCTCACAAGGTACCAGACACCTCACACAGGACAGGATAACTGCAATCCAGCAGGTAAAGCCACCACAGACCACCAAGGAATTAAGGGCATTCCTAGGTTTGGTAGGGTACTGCAGGGAATGGATTTCCGGAGCATCACTCCTGATGCAACCCCTCTATAATGCTCTTAGTGAGGTAAAAGGGTCCAGGATATATTTAACTGAATCACAACTAATATCGTTTGAAACATTAAAACAAGCCATTGTGCAGGCACCAGCGTTAGGATTACCACAATATGATAAGCCATTTACCTTGTTCTGCAATGAATCTAAGGGACATGCACAAGGGGTCCTTTCACAGGTACACTCACATAAACAGAGACCGCTGGCTTACTAGTCATTACATCTAGACAGTATCATAAGAGGAGCCCCGTCCTGCATAAGGGCGGTGGCAGCCGCAGCCTTGCTAAAAGATAAGGTGGCAGATATAGTACTAGACCACCCCTTAACTATACAGGTCCCACATGCAGTTACAGAAATACTAAACCAAGCAAGAACAAAGCATCTGTCCACAGCAAGGCTCACTAAGTATGAGGTGTCATTATTAAGTCATGCACATGTAACAATTAAAAGATGCACAGTTTTGAACCTGCTACACTGTTTCCAGTTGAAGCAGGTTCAACAGAGGGGAGAGAGGTGGGTGGGGACCTACCCACCCTTGATGAATCAGAAAGGGAGAAATGTATCAGTACCAGACAAAATACACACCAAAATTTTCCCTTTTCTGAGTCACATGACTGTGCTGAACTAATGAAGCTAGAAATGAAGGAATTAGAAAATGTGACAGATGTCCCCATACCTAATGCAGATTGGAACTTATTTGTTGACGGTTCCAGGTATTATTATGAAGGGTCACCACACACAGGGTATGCTGTGACCACCCTGGAAGAGAATTTGATACAACAACCACTCCCACCTTTCTGCTCAGCACAGGAGGCGGAGTTGCATGCACTCACTGAGGCATGTATAATGGCAGAAAACCAAACAGCTAACATATACACAGACTCCAGGTACGCATATGGCGTGGCCCATGATTTTGGGCCAATATGGAAGAGCAGGGATTTTGTGGGGTCAGCAGGAAAACCTATCAAGCATGCAGAACAGATAAGGGCTCTGTTTAGAGCTCTGCAGCTACCCAGGAAGGTAGCTATATTGAAAGTCCAGGCACACACTAAAGAAAAGACTAGGGAGGCTATGGGAAATGCCAAGGCAGATGCTGCTGCTAAACAGGCAGCCCTTATGCCCAGGGTGCAGGTCTGTCATGTGATACAGGGTAAAAACCCTGTAGAGCCTGTAACCCTTGACATACTGCAAAAGTTCCAGGAACAAGTCTCCTCAATAAAAAATAAAAAAAAACATGGGAAAAGGAAGGTGCTACATGTCAGGGAGGGCTCTGGAGAACAGATAATAAGTATTGTCTGCCCAGAAGCCTATACCCTATGATGACTCAATTGGCACATGGGCTGGTCCACAATTCTAAAGAAGCTATGACCAATATTGTCTTACGACATTGGGTAGTACCAGAATTCAATGCAGCTGCTACGGCAGCCTGTGTGATATGCGGAAAATACAATCCAGGTCAGGTAGTGAAAACACCACAGAAGAACACACCAAAGCCATTGTACCCATTTCAGAGATTGCAGATTGACTATATACAGCTACCTAGGGTAGGAACATATGAGTATGTCCTTGTGTGTACAGATCTATTCTCAAATTGGCCAGAGGCCTGGGCAGTGGCTAAGGCAAAAGCTAAAAACACTGCCAAGAAACTGATAAGTGAGGTAATTTGCAGGTATGGAATACCTGAAACAATAGAATCAGACCGAGGATCGCATTTTACGGGGGAAGTAATGCAAAATATAATGAAGGATATGGGGATACAGCAAACCTTTCATACCCCGTATAGGCCGCAGGCAAGTGGAAAAGTGGAAAGATTGAATGGCACATTAAAGTTAAAAATTCAGAAAATGATTGCAGAAACAGGAAAAACCTGGTTAGATTGTCTACCTTTAGTTCTATATTCAGTTAGAACAACACCAGGAAAAAAGCATAAGTTGTCCCCTTATGAAATATTGTTTGGGGGAGCCCCGAAGACAGGGTGTTATTTTCCTCAGCAATTGCAACATAATCATGCAGATCTAACTGATTATTTAATACAGCTTACAAAGATAATGACTAATGTGCACTCTCAAGTTTTCTCCTCCATTCCAGATCCAAATAACGATACAGTAACACATGCCTTGCAACCAGGAGATTGGGTCTACCTAAAAAGGCACATGAGGAAAACTTTGGAACCCAGATTTAATGGTCCATATCAAGTGGTCTTGACTACTCCCACTTCTGTTAAGTTAGGAGGACGAGACACCTGGGTCCACGCATCTCACTGCAAAAAGCTGACAGTGAATGCCTTGAATCCTTTTTGTGTGATAATGTGCATAGCACTAGTAACAGTACAGATAATGTATATACAGATGTATACGCCAGGAAATAAAGTTAAGAAGGTAGACTTAACCAAATGTGCAGGTATGATATGGAATAAATCAAGTAATCAAGAAGAATGTGTAATGGTAGATGTAGGAACAGGAAGTAGTAGAAGAATGATTCCATATCCCTGTTGTAAGTTAAACTTTACATTTACTGGTGGCCATGGGTTTGTAGAAACAGCAGGGAGGAATGAACCCCATCATTTTTGGGCACCAGGGGAAAATGATACTATGACCATGACTAATAGTACTCCCATCATATGCTGCACTGAACCATTTATCAAATTAAAAGGGTATACCCAAGCCTGGATAGAAGCCCTCAAGTGTGTAAATGGCTCCAATAATAATACAGTACCTATAGGAAGGGCGTGGAAGGGAATAGGGGATTTGATGATGATGTGTACCAACAGTACTGAGATACCAGGGGAGTATGTACTCATGAAAAGACTATACATATTAGACCCCAAGCCAAGAGTCATTAATGATACTCTAATCAAGGTGCCCTCTACTTGCAGAAATATAGGTACTAGGAAATATGCAACCCAGCACACTTTCAATATCACATTTCCTCTTGATCCCATGTGCCAAAATGGGAAGAAAAGGGAGTGGTATGATACATTATTGGGGGCAACAGGTACTGGAATGGGGTACTTAACAGTATAGACATAGAAACATTGAGTAATAAGATGAGTGCAGCAGGAGAAGATATAAACAAGGTAATCACCATGCAGGCACAGTGGATGCCTACAGTTTTCACGCCTTTGCAGAAACTAATATTATGGGACAAAGAATATTTACAGATATTTAATGCAACATTTTTCAATTCCTTAGGAATAGATGTAAATATCTCCTTGATGTTTAACTGGACTGAATGCTCAATTAAAACACTGTATCAGAAAATACAAAAGAGTAACGCTCAAACTCAATAAATTACTAACAATGAACTGGTATATAGAAATATGTTTAATGTAGCTATGCAGCTATGGATTCAAACTGATGGAATGGGTGTGAAGTGTACAGAAAACTGGTGCATAGGAAGTTTTCAGACATACAGTATACTGAGGACTGAGATAATGTGTAAATTCCTCATATTGCCTGTCCCACTCTATGCCCAGGTTGGTGGAACACAATTATGGACCCCGCAGATAAGAGGGGAGTATATAGATGATAATAACAACACACATAACTTAGGATTGTGTTCAAATACAGACAATGGAATAGTGTGCTCTCAAAACACTCAAGTTTATGAACCTTGTAAGCTAGAACATCCAACTAGTGTCTGTAATTGGGAGCTCCATGACAGGAGAAATGATATGTTTATAGAAGTAGCACCACAATAGTGTGCTTAGTAACCCATGATAAACAAACTATAGAAATGTATAACTTGACTAACCCATTTTCAGGATGTATCCAAAATGTTACTCATCTAATATGGAGGAATGAGACTTATATATTCTATAAAGATAGGGGAGACAATATATATCAGCAATTTATCCCAATTAAACTACCCTCCTATAACTTGACTATTAATCTTCAGGGGATAATCAATGCTATAAACAACACCCAGCACCTGGCAGAACATTTGGCACAGGTAAACTATTCAGCTAATCATGCACAAATGCAGACAGTAATAGAAGCACGGGAATTAAAATATGTAGCTCGTCAATTAAAAGATAATCTGCAACACCATTGGTGGGATGTGTTCATAGGTAATTCCCCCACTGCAACAGGTATTTTTAAGGTAATGCTCCATCCAATACTGGTAATAATAATGGTTTTGATCCTGTTGATTGTGTGAAATTGTTATTTGTCCTGTAAGTTTAGGAAAATGGTTAATCAGGCCATGACTCCGGTACCAACATATTTTAATCAAACTCAAAAAGTATGTATGTCATGTAAACGGAAGAACCCCTATCAAGCAAAAATAACATGTGTATACTGCAGTGAAATACTGCTAGGGAAAGAATAAATGATGCAAGGATACTTTCTCTTGTGAATGATCAATTCTCTATCCACATGGAGACTTTAGGTCAAAGTCGGGATAAATGTAGCTTGAGACCAGGTAGCCCTGTATCATGACATGATAGGAAGGGTCAGGAAACACATGTATATTTGTTTAATGTAATAAAAAGAGGGGATTGTGAGGGTATAAAATAATTGATAGTTATTAAGATGTACAAATATATGTGAAATGCCTTAAAAACTATACAGGACTACGCTTTGAAGAAAAAAAACAGATGCTTCCTATGGAACAGACAGCAGCAGGATACCAGACTGAAGGAAGCAGCTGGCAGGAAAAGCATGTAATGCTGAACAGAGGATGTGGCCTTATATGTATATTTGCTGAGCTAAAGAGATTTTCTTATATGTCCTTGCTGTTAACCAGTTAATGCTGGTCACTATGTATAAATAAAGGATCAGCTTGCATAGACCCTCAGAGCTGATTTTGAAACTGCAACACCTTGTTTGTGTTTCATTTCTCCACTTTGCTGTCGACGGCAAAATACCACATAGGAAATCAGGTTATCAGAGATTGATAGTAGGGGCACCAAGCCTCGGTACCCCGACAGTAGTACCCAGTGCTGCAGCATATAAGGGGTTAAAACCCTGGAGCTTGGTGCCGTGGAGTTCAAGTGAGGTGGGAAATGTGTTTAATGGAAAATGGATATGTGTAGGTGCTGCAGCGCAGATAAAGAACCACAGCAACCAGCTCCGGTTGAATGGGTTAACTTCTGGCGCCTATACTTCAGTAGCTGCTGAAGGACATCCACACCAGCCTCCTGGAATCAAATAGATTCAGGATGTGCAGTGCCTCCTGGTGGTCCCAGGAAGCTAAGTCCCTTGCAGGAGCTCAAAGAGCTTCAGCTAGCGATAGGCAGGGGCTGTTGGCTCGGGACATGGTCTCTCTCCCTCTGGTACTATTTTCTGCCAGGGGAGAGAGCCAAACCTTGGAGCAGAGTCCCTAGAAGTCAGTTTAGGAGTGAGATTTAAAAGATAAATCTCCAGCCTTAGACAGAATGGCACCAGGGGAGGAGAGTGGGCTGAGCCCCCCTCCCACTGGCAGCTCGTGGACAGGGGGGAAGTATACTCCCCCCTGCCACTATCTTCTATGAAAAAAGATGTTAACCACTCTAGGCTGATTCACATGCAGGCTACAAGAAGAAGTTGAGATCGGTTAAAGGGACAGGATGTATTACCTCTGCCAAGCTAGTCTCCAAAAACTGTATAAAAAGTGACTTGTTTCGCATTAAAATGTATTATTGTTCCATCTGACTTTTTGATCACTGGTACCTTAAACCAGTGTGAACTGTTCTTGTCAGGACACTTGAGCTAAATAAACATCATTTGCTTCAAGACCTGCTTGACAACTTCTATCATGATGTAACTTCCTGTAACCCACAGATTAGTCCCAACTCTAATCCGTTTCTGGCTTTTGTGAGGTTTGGACCCAGGTTTCTGGTACCACCTCTCTGCCCGCTACCCAGCAGCTCTGGTCAGTGTGATAGACCAGGGGGGATCCATTTACAGCAACCCTGATCTATAGGAAGAGGTCAGGGGTACCAGCTAAAGTGCACCAGCAAGGGAGCACACTATAAGCAGCAGTTACCCAGAAGGAATGCGGTTCTGGATGCCGTGAAGGAGTTCAGTGGTGGCAGCAGCTTAAACCCCTCCTACTGCTGTTAGAGGGAGCATTTGTGATAAGGAAAGGGAACGGTGGCAATGTAAGCCCAGCCGGTTTCCATCAACACAACAGACAGGGTGGCATAGGTGTTCCATCCTGTCAGAAGAGGGTCTAGTTTCTCTGCCGACCATTCAGTAACAAATAATATTCTTGGTTTAGTGGAATCCGGGCCATTTGGCAATCCAATCATTTGATCTAGTATTAGTCTGTTTAGCTGAAATCACATTTTGCTTTCTTTGCCACCATTTAAATTTTAATTAAAACTGTGACCTTATTTCCAAATTGACCTTGTTGTCTGTGTCTTTACTTCATGAGGACAGTAATAAATAAACATGTTACTAAGAGGTTTATTGTGCAGTGGAAAGAAACATCAACATTATGCAGTTAAATCATGTAGAGCATGTGAAAAGGCAGAGTTTGGCACAAATACCGTATTATCTGATGGACTAGAAGGGGGAGGGACAAGTCAAATGAGTTCTGGAGCTGATTGATGAAACTGCCACAAATAAAGAAAAGGTGACCTGGCAATAAGGTAATGTGAGTTCTTTTGGTAGAGTAAAGGTGAAGTTTAGTGTATATGTTTATTTTTTATGGTGTCAAAGAATGCATTCTGTTCTCTCCAGTTATAATACAAAATAGTATAAAAAAACAAAGTCTATATAAGGAATATTCTCTAAAATGATGACATGTATTTTTAATATACAAAATTTAAAAGGCCATTTATCTATCATATATAAACCTTACTTTCAAATGTTAAATCCATGGCTTTTGTCATAGAAATTATTTTAATAAACATAACAAATCATGTTGAAGTTATTTACATTTACATTTCTTTCACACCCACTGCACTTGCGTCTGCTTCAGTTGTCAGTCTAATATCTTAGTTTCTCTCCTCTTGTTGCAGACACAATTTGGGCTTTTGAGGCAGAAAATGTTCCCTGGAATCTTCAGCAGTGTATTACACTGGCCAATCATAATTTGGTATTAACATCAAAGTAATTTACTGCACCTGGTGTGGGTGAAGATAAACCTGACAGATATGACTCATACATGCTGACTAGAGTCCCATGTCCACAGTGGGCACTGTTAATTATGTAAATCAATGTTTTCTATCAACCAAAGTAATACACAGCCAAAATCTCTGGTTGAAAAGTTTGCACCTCAACATGTGACATGTGAAGTGTGCAATTTTAGATCAGATTACCTCAAATCCAATTTCATTTATGTGGATCTTGGGTCAGTGGATTATAGTGGACACAACATTATAGCTGCCATCATCTCTGGCACAAATACATGAACAGTCCAGATGGCCAACATAAATTCTTTGAAGAACACGTATTCTCAGTTTTAGAGATGTTCACTGACCCCCGTTTTTTTATTTTGGTTTTGGATCTGGATTAAATTCGTATTTTGGTTTTTGTTTTGGCAAAACCATCCTCGCGTGTCTTGGTTTTGGTTTTGGATCCCTATTTTTTTTCTAAAATCCCAAATTTGTTTGCTAAAATCACAGAACTTAGCTCATTTTTTTGTTCCTACAATATTATTAACCTCAATAAGATTAAGTTCTAGTCATTTTCAGTAATTGTTTGTCAAGTGACAAGAACACTGCTACTCCTCCTGTTTCTGTGTGAGCAATGTCACTGAGCAATGTCACTGGAGACTTCAGAGTGACAAGAACACTGCTACCCCTCCTGTTTCTGTGTGAGCAATGGCACTGAGCAATGTCACAGGAGACTGGAGAGTGACAAGAACACTGCTACTCCTCCTGTTTCTGTGTAAGCAATGCAACTGAGCAATGTCACTGGAGAATGGAGAGTGACAAGAACACTGCTACCCTTGTTTCTGTGTGAGCAATGGCGCTGGACCTCCTGGGAAGGGAATTGCTTATGGAATCCAAAACTTGCAAGATCCGAAAACGCAGCAATGATGTTTTGCCTCAATTCAAATGCAAGAATGCGCAAAAGTACCAAGCTGGCTTGCGAGCCTTCTCGGATCCCCTAAGTTCGGGAGGGGTTCGGTTTTCAGAAAACCGAGCCCGAACATCTCTACTCTGTATATAAAAACCCTCCTGCTTTCATTCAGGATTGTCCAATAAGGGAAAAATAAATAAAGTCT
Source organism: Mixophyes fleayi (assembly GCF_038048845.1). Lineage (NCBI taxonomy): Eukaryota > Metazoa > Chordata > Amphibia > Anura > Limnodynastidae > Mixophyes > Mixophyes fleayi. The sequence continues at coordinate 28,718,561 of NC_134404.1, read as the reverse complement.
GCTTTATTTATTTATTTTATTTATTTCTGCTTTTATTTATTTTAAGTTCTTACTTGGAGATTAAAACAATTTGTGTATTAGGATCAGTCTGTATGTATGACACTCCGCCTTCTCATTACCATGTATAGCAGGGCTTCTCATAGTGGCTGAGCCCCCCTCTCCCTGGCAGCTCGTGGACAGGGGGGAAGTATACTCCCCCTGCCACTAGTTTATATGAATAAAGGTGTTAACCTCTCTTGGCTGATTCACATGCAGGCTGCATGAAGCAGTTGAGATCGGTTAAAGCGACAGGAGGATGTGTTACCTTCTGCCAAGCTAGTCTCCAAAAACTGTATAAAAGTCAATGGTTTTGCATTGAAATGTATTATTGTTCCATCTGACTTTTTGATCACTGGCACCTTAATCCAGTGTGAACTGTCCTTGTCAGGGCACTTGAGCTAAATAAACATTACTTGCATCAAGACCTGCTTGACAACTTCTACCATGCTTTAATTTCCTGTGACCTACCGACTAGACCCATTTCTAATCCATTTCCGGCTTTTCTGAGGTTTGGACCCAGCTTCCCGGTACAACCTCTCTGACCGCTACACAGCAGCTATCGTCAGTGTGATAGAACATACATGGTGGCATAGGTGGTCCATCCTGTCACAAGAGGGTCTAGTTTCTCTGCCAACCATTCAGTAACAAATAATATTCTTGGTATAGTGGAATCCGGGCCATTTTTGCTATCCACTCATTTGATTTAGTATTAGTCTGTTTAGCTGAAATCACATTTTGCTTTCTTTGCCACCATTTAAATTTTAATTAAAACTGTGACCTTATTTCCAAATTGACCTTGTTGTCTGTGTCTTTACTTCATGAGGACAGTAATAATTAAACATGTTACTAAGAGGTTTATTGTGCAGTGGAAAGAAACATCAACATTATGCAGTTAAATCATGTATAGCATGGGAAAAGGCAGAGTTTGGCACAAATACCGTATTATCTGATGGAATAGAAGGGGGAGGGACAAGTCAAATGAGTTCTGGAGCTGATTGATGTAACTGCCACAAATAAAGAAAAGGTGACCTGGCAATAAGGTAATGTGAGTAAAGGTGAAGTGTAGTTTATATGTTTAATTTTTATGGTGTCAAAGATTGTATGCAGTTCTCTCCAGTTATAATACAAAATAGTATATAAAAAAACAAAGTCTATATAAGGAATATTCTCTAAAATGATGACATGTATTTTTAATATACAAAATTTAAAAGGCCATTTATCTACCATATATAAACCTTACTTTCAAATGTTAAATCCATAGCTTTTGTGATAGAAATTATTTTAATAAACATAACAAATCATGTTGATATTATTTACATTTACATTTCCTTCACACCCACTGCAGTTACTTCTGCTTCCATTGTCAGTCTAATATCTTAGTTTCTCTCCTCTTGTTGCAGACACACTTTGGGCTTTTGAGGTAGGAAATTTTCCCTGGAATCTTCAGCAGTGTATTACACTGGCCAATCAGAATTTGGTATTAACATCAAAGTAATTTACTGCACTTGGTGTGGGTGAAGATAAACCTGACAGATATGACTCACACATGCTGAGTAAAGTCCCATATCCACAGTGGGCACTGTTAATTATGTAAATCAATGTTTTCTATTAATCAAAGTAATACACAGCCAAAATCTCTGGTTGAGAAGTTCGCACCTCAACATGTGACATATGAAGTGTGCAATTTTAGATCAGATTACCTCAAATCCAAATTCATTAAAGTAGATCTTGGGTCAATGAATTATAGTGGACACAACATTATAGCTGCCATCATCTCTGGCACAAATACATGAACAGTCCAGATGGCAACATAATTCCTTTGAAGAACACGTATTCTCTGTTTTAGAGATGTTCACTGACCCCTGTTTTTTTATTTTGGTTTTGGATCTGGATTAAATTCGTATTTTGGTTTTGGTTTTGGCAAAACCATCCTGGCGTGTAGGGAAGATTTATTAGTGTTTATCTCTGATGTACTGCTTTCATACTGCAGCCCGGGTATATGAACCTGGTAATATCCTGGGTATATGAACCCGGATATTGTCGGGGGGCAGGCTCCCAGATAGGCAAGAAAAAAAAAAAAGAATTTAAAAGTCCTCTTAATACCTTAGTATTTTCTTATCTCTGACTGTCCGGCAGGTTACATGAAGATATTACATCATTCCTATTGGTCAGGGAGAAAATTATGCATTTAAAGTGGACCCTATGGCTGTATAATGTAATCCAGACGTAGGGTCTGCTATTGCCACTTTAAATGCATAATTTTCTCTTTAGCCAATAGGAATGACGTAATCTCTTCATGTAACCAGCCAGACAGTTACCGATGAGAAAATACTAAGGTATTAAGAAGAGTTTTTTATTCTTGTTGTTTTTCAATTCAATTTTTTTTTTAAATACATATTTTTTTTTAACTTTTTTACACCATTCATAGCGTGGGCGACCCGGGTCTCCTATCCCACCAAAAGACCCGTGTCTAATTCCCGGGTCAGTCGACCCTGGAATTAGACCTGAAGTCATTCAGACTGCAGCCTCAACCTGGGTTGCCGGGGCTCACCCCGGCAAAAACCCAGGTAGAGGCTGTAGTATGAAAGGGGTATAAGAGAATGTGCTTGAAAATCATCATCTTCTTATTACCTTATGTAGCAGGGCTCCTCACAGTGATTGTAGGGTAGATTTATCAAACCTTCTAAGAAAGAAAAGTGAAGATGCTTTCCATAGCAAATAGTCAGATTCTAGCTAACATTTTCTAGAATGTATAATATAAATGTTATTTATAATCTAATGTGTAGTTATGGGCAACACCTCCACTTTTCAGTTTTTAGAACATTGATAAATCTACTCATGTATGAGGAAGTGCTCTGTGACCATGTCTATATGTATGGCATTCTCACCCCCATCACCTTATGTAGCATGGCTCCTAACAGTGACTGCAGGAGGAGATGATACCTGGTGGAGCAGCTCTACTCTCAGTGACTATAGAAGGAGTTACTCAGTGATCATGTCTGTGTGTATTACATTAACAAGTTACTGTAATCAACCATATTTTTAAATGAAAAGCTTAAAATGACAGAATATTGAAATTCACAAATGAAACATGAAGGATAATTAACTCTGGGGAAAATTGGACCTATCATCATTCTCCTTTTGACTGATAGAGATAAGAGTTATTAATGTAAACTTACTTAACCTCTTTATGAATTGCTGAGCTGGTAGATTGGAAACTATTACGTACCAATAGGTTAACACTCTTTTGATTGTACAGTAATATTTATTGTGGGAGGGGTAATAAAGAGAATAGCAGTTGACAAATATCAACACGTGAGGACAAGATAAGGCTTATTTATTCTCCCAGGGCTTAAGAGCAGTTGATTCTGTACAAAAGGACAGAGGAGGAGAGACCAGATCCGCTAATTGTTTATGTTCCACACTGCAGTGCTCAAAGTAAGAAACCAAATACTATTTCTTTTCATAACATAGCTGCCAAATTTTTTCTAGGAATCTATAAAGTAATTGGAACACAGATATTATTAGACTCTAATATACTCTGTTACTTAATACCTATTTGTTTGCTAGAGCTGTGTACCTCAAACCTGTCTCTCTCTCTCTTAAAGGGACAGTACTTAAACAAAGCCTTCTCTCTTGTTTCTTATTCTCCCTCTTACTTTGTCTATCAATATAACTGAAATTTTGTAATCGTTGAAGTTTAGTGTAAAAAACTACACATCTGTGTCATCATTCAGTTTATATCTGTAGACTTGCCTAATTTCTTGTTATACACAGCCTTACTTATAGGCAACTATAAACTTTCATTGTGTATACTAAAATATAGTGCAAGTTTGATTTGGAGTTATAGCTTAAAGGAAATAACAAGATTGTTTTTGTGTGCTTTTAATTCATTATCAACCTCTACTGTAAATTATCAGGATATTAAAAGTCATCGAGGAGTTCCGTGCCCATTCAAAGGTACAAGACTGCAGGACTAGGGATTTTATATAGCCCAGGGGAATCTTTGTTGAATTAGAATATCCAATATACTGTACAGTAGGTGGTGTCTTATTGTTTATAATACTTAACTTTTCCCAATAAATATTGAAGTGATGACATCAGAACTCAATGATTTTTAAAATACATAAACTGGGAATGACCAGATAGATGAGGTGATTGATAATATAGATTTTGGTTGACTTACTGCATAAAATAAATAACATTTAATTACTTTTCAATTTGACTTCTTTGATAGGTTCTCATTTTGATTTAATAATACATAATTGCTGATGTGCAGTTAGTGGTATGTACTGTAGATTACTGTGACACAAGATGTGCAATGTGGTAAACACTACTATGTAGAAGAGCACTGCAGTCATGGGGGGCCTGCTCGTCAGGCTGTTTGTGTTTCCTAAGTTTTAAATGAAAGCTGTACCTCACACTCTGTATTCATCTTCTCCAGTCCTGAACAAAGGTTGTTGAATAGAAGTCATCATCTCCTCCCAACATCCAGTGCACGCTGTTTGTAACAATCTTACTTCCATACACAATCTTTTCCTCTCAAACAACCACAACCTTATGGCAATAACAGAAACATGGCTCATGCAATCAGACACTGCCTCACCTGCAGCCCTTCCACATGGAGTCCTCTATTCCACCCATTCCCACAGACCTGGAGGCAGACAAAGAGGTGGAGTTGAACTACATCCACAGTGCACATTCAAAGTTCTACCAAATGGCCCATCACTCATGTTCAAATCTTTTAAAGTACATACTGTTAGGATTTTTAACACATTTCTATGCTTGTTGCTTTGATCTATCGTCCCATGGACCCCACTAACAATCTCTTGAACATTTCTCTGCATGCCTCCCTCACTTCTTATCTTCAGATATTCCCACCATTACCGTGGGTGATTTCCACATCCCTATTGCTAATCCACATTCCAATGCTGCTCTCTCTAACCTCCTCACTTGATATCTTCCAGTGGACTGAATCCGCTTGTCACTCACCGGACCGTGAGTGCCTCTTCCCGGACATTTAGGAACCGTGGCCGTCCACCATCCTGAGGGTCTGCGCATGCGCAGCCCTTTTCTATACTTCAGTGTATACCCCTTTAACTTAATTGGCAGATCAGGCAACCTCCCTATATTAAGCACCTGTGGTCACTACCACGTTGCCTGATCTTGGAGTCTCATTCCTCATGAGTCTCTGAAGGTGTTCCTGTATTACTTGTGTATTCAGTGCTGCTGATTCCTGTGGTTTCCAAACCACTTCTACTACTGTGGTTCCATACCACTTCTACCATCAACTTTATCATCATGACTGTTTGCTGATTCCTATCCGCTGCCTCCGTGCACTACAGTCTTCTACTCCACTTCAACGTTATTTTATATCAATGTGACTGTTTGCTCATTGCTATTCGCTGCCTCCGTGCACTCCAGCTTTTACCTCACTCACCTGCTTCTCATCAAGTCTGTTTGCTGATTTCTATCCGCTGCCTCTGTGCACTACAGTCTCCTGCTTGCAACTCGCCTGTGTTTAACATCGTGACTGCCAGCTGACTACTATCCGCTGCCTCTGTGCACTACAGTCTCCTGCTTGCAACTCGCCTGTGTTCAACATCGTGACTGCCAGCTGATTACTATCCGCTGCCTCCGTGCACTACACTCTCATCTCATCTTTGCTGTGACTTCCTCGAGACTGCCGCTTTTCATTACCATCTGCTACACTTCGTGATCTACAGCTCCGGCCCTGCGCTGCACTCCTGTTTCCTATCGCTGTTGGTTCCTGTGGTTGCTACTGGTTACCTCCGTGTGCCGCTGAGTCCTGCCGCTGTGGTCAGCGCTATCGTCCATCTCCTGCTGATCCACTCTCCACGCCTTCACGTGTTCCACTGGCCTCTACCCTCCTGTCAGCATTGGATTTGTATCTCTTCTACTACCCTCTGCTGGATCATCTCCATTCTCCTGGGTTTCCTATGAGTCCAGTTCCACGTGTTGCTGACTCCTGTGGATTCGTGTCCCTGTCGGTCTACTCACCTGTGCGCTGCACCTGCTAGACCGCTGCTTCTCCTATCCAGGGACTTCCTATCCAGTCGGCCTCCAGCCGCTCAGGTACCGCTGCAATCCCATCTGACTGCTACTGCTGAACCACGGTATGCATACTTCTCATTGACTGTGCTGTGTATTGCATATCTTGCTGGACTGTGTTTGGTTCTCTCTGGAGTCTGCTATCCGCTGAGTCTATTGCCATCATTGACTGTGTTATCATTGTGCTGGACTACTTCAAGAGACTTTCTAGATTGCAGACCTGATCAGTCATTTACATATATATATACCTATATTGTGCATATTACTGTGGATCGTGTATAAGGTGCCTGTGTATATCCTGTGTTGCAGTCTTCCCCCGTGCACCTCCTCACATATATATGCAGTGGTACAACTTGCTGATGTCAGACCACTGATCCCTGTTTCCGGTATCACCTGTTCCATTATCCTCTCACAGAGCAGTGGTACAACTTGCTACCGCAGACCACTGACTACCTGGATACCTCCACTTGGATTCCATTCCTTCACTCAGACAGCGGTACAACTTGCTACCCGCAGACCGCTGACTCTCATCACCTCCTTGTTTCTGTTGGACATTCCACCTCACTATAGCAGTGGTACAACTTGCTATCGCAGACCACTGACTACCTTCACGTGTCCTTGTCCATACAGTTCCTTGTGTATCATTACCTCATTATTACCAGTGTTGCTAGTCATAGACTTTCCTGAGCATCTCATCGGCCATCATTTCATGTTCCGTGATCACCCAGCTACCAGAGTACCCTATTACCATCTACATTGCTCTGGTAAGCCTACCATCTGGTGATCCCTGGGTAAAGACTCCTAGTGCCCGTGACAGTAAGATCAGGCCATGACAGACCCAGATGTGGAACCTACCGCCAAAGAGATGCTGCAACATCTGGTTAGCCGTGTGGAGCAACAGGATGCCCGCCAACAGCTGTTACTTCAGTGTTATCAGTCATTAACCTCCCAAGGTACATCTGGACAGACTGTGACAGCTACTACTGAAGCTCCTGTGCTTTCCTCCGTTTCCCCATTGCCATCCCAGGTGTCTATAGCTTCCACGCTTCACCTGCCTACTCCGTCAAAGTACGATGGAGACCCCAAAACTTGTAGGGGTTTCCTTAACCAATGTTCAGTCCATTTTGAGCTCCAACCTCAAAATTTTTCTACCCATCGTTCCAGAGTGGCCTATCTTATCTCTTTGTTTTCAGGACAAGCCCTGGCTTGGGCCTCCCCTCTGTGGGAGAGGAACGATCCAATATTACAAGATAGTGCCAAATTCATTTCTACATTCCGAAGTGTGTTCGATGAACCAGGTCGTGTGACCTCCGCTGCTTCCAGCATCCTCCGTCTGCGACAAGGATCTCATACTGTAGGCCAGTACGTCATTCAATTTAGGATCTTAGCCTCTGAACTTCAGTGGAACACTGAAGCCCTAGTTGCCGCCTTCTGGCAGGGGCTTTCCGATAAAATTAAAGATGCACTGACTACCCAAGAGCTTCCTTCGTCACTTGAAGATTTGATCTCTCTATGCCATCGTGTTGATATGAGATTTCGTGAAAGAGAGGCTGAGAAAACGACTTCTGCTAAAGCACCTTTTCGCTCTAACCCTCAATTTCGTCCAGTGTCACCCGCTGTGATTCCCATGGAGATTGGACGTTCCAAGTTATCTTCTGAGGAGAGGAAACGAAGAGTCAAGAATAGACTCTGTATCTATTGTGCTGATTCCACTCATGTCCTCAGCTCCTGCCCTAAGAGATCGGGAAATGCCAGGCCCTAACTAGTTCTGGAGAGGTGAAGTTAGGGTCCCTGGAGTCCTCTCCATCGTCTATGAAATCTAAAGTCTGCGCTTTTGATGTGACTATTTCCTTTGCTACCAAGACCTTTGAGTCACAGGCATTGATTGATTCCGGAGCAGCAGGAAATTTTATTTCCAAATCGTTAGTTAATCAATGGTCTCTACCAATGATTACCTTAAAAACTCCCATTACTGTGACGGCTATCGATGGATCACGTCTCATCAACGGTCTCATCACCCAGAGTACGTCTCCAGTAACCCTTCAGATTGGTGCTCTGCATCATGAAGAGATATCGTTTTTAATTCTTCCTGTTACGACAAGTCCGATTGTTCTAGGCCTTCCATGGCTTCAGTGTCATTCTCCCCAGATTGACTGGCGCACCCCTCAAGTCACGTCTTGGGGGCCTGAATGTCACCATCATTGCCTTTCCCAAGTCATTCCTCTCAAGGTACAGCAAGCTTCCATTTCAGCTATTTCACCGGGACTCCCTCCTCAATATGCTTCATTTACCGATGTTTTTGATAAAGCTCAGTCTGAACGTCTTCCTCCTCATCGTTCTTGGGATTGTCCGATTGATCTTCTTCCTGGCAAGACTCCTCCCAGAGGCCGGGTCTATCCACTCTCGTTACCTGAAACTCAAGCTACATCTGAATATATACGGGAGAACCTCCAGCGTGGGTTCATTCGACCTTCCACCTCGCCCGCTGGAGCTGGGTTCTTCTTTGTCAAAAAGAAGGATGGATCATTACGCCCTTGTATAGATTTTCGTGGACTCAATGCCATTACTATCAAGAACCGGTATCCCATTCCGTTGATCACTGAGCTATTTGACCGCATTAAGGGAGCCCGTATTTTTACTAAGTTGGATCTTCGTGGTGCTTACAATTTAATCAGAATCCGTTCCGGTGACGAATGGAAGACGGCGTTTAACACCAGAGACGGGCATTACGAATATCTGGTAATGCCTTTCGGGCTATGTAATGCCCCCGCTGTTTTTCAGGGCTTCATCAATGAGATTTTTCGGGACTTATTATATGTATGTGTCGTCGTCTACCTGGACGACATATTGATTTTTTCACAGGACCTGCCTTCTCACCACCAACATGTGGCAGAAGTCCTCTCCAGGCTACGGAAAAATTCATTGTTCTGTAAATTAGAAAAATGTTCATTCGAATTACCCCAGATTCCATTCTTGGGGTATATTGTTTCCGGAGTTGGTCTGAAGATGGATCCTGACAAAGTAAATGCTGTACTACATTGGCCCCAGCCAACTACTCTTCGTGCCATCCAGCGTTTTTTAGGTTTTGCCAATTACTATAGACGCTTCATTCAAGACTTTTCTTCCATTGCATCTCCTATTGTGGCCCTGACTCGTAAAGGGGCTAATCCTAAGCAATGGTCTACTGAGGCTATTCAAGCCTTTCAAACATTAAAAGAGTCCTTCTCTTCGGCTCCAATCCTTCGTCAGCCTGATGTGACACTCCCTTTTTTCCTAGAAGTAGATGCCTCTAATGTGGGCTTAGGAGCTATTCTCTCCCAACGCTCGGAACAGCAAAAATTCCACCCTTGTGCCTTCTATTCTCGGGGTCTCCTACCCGCAGAGAAGAATTATACCATCGGAGACAAGGAATTACTGGCTATCAAAGCCGCATTAGAGGAATGGAGATACTTGTTGGAGGGAGCTCGCCATCCGGTGACGATCTTCACGGATCATAAGAACTTGTCATATCTCCAGTCTGCCCAATGCTTGAACCCTCGTCAAGCAAGATGGTCTCTTTTCTTTTCCCGTTTTGAATTAATAATTACCTTCAAACCAGCTGCCAAGAACAAAAAAGCTGATGCCTTATCTAGAGCCTTTGCTACGTCCTCTGATATAGAAGAGGTTTCCAACCATACCATTCTAGACCCCAAATGTATCTCACTGGCTGCTTCATCCACCAAAACGCTACCATTTGGGAAGACCCTCGTGCCTCCTACTCTAAGGAGGAAAATCCTTTCGTGGTTCCATGCCTCTCGTTTTTCTGGACACGCCGGTGAACACAAGACTTTTGAGATCCTCTCTCGAAGTTACTGGTGGCCTTCAATGAGGAGAGACGTCAAAGAGTTCATTGCTTCCTGTGAATTATGTTCGCAATTTAAATCCTCCCGCAGAACCCCAGCAGGGTTGCTGCGACCACTACCCATTCCGTCCAAACCATGGACCCATATTAGTATGGATTTCGTTACTGACTTACCACCTAGTAAGAACCATAACACTATTTGGGTCGTAGTGGACAGATTTTCGAAGATGGCTCATTTCATCCCTCTGTCTGGTTTGCCTTCCTCGTCTATCCTGGCTGAACATTTCATTAAAGAGATCTTCCGTATCCATGGATGTCCATCTGAGATTGTGTCTGATAGAGGAGTACAATTCGTGTCCAGATTCTGGCGAGCCCTTTGTAAAACCTTGGGCATACGATTAGCACTCTCATCTTCTTACCATCCACAATCCAATGGACAAACCGAACGTGTCAATCAAGATCTTGAGACTTTTATAAGGATATTTTCATCAGCCAATCAAGACAACTGGGTAGAGTTACTCCCTTGGGCTGAGTTCGCCCATAACAACATGTACCATGAGTCATCATCCAAAACTCCATTCTTTGTGGTCTACGGTCACCATCCGTCTTTTCCGGAATTTCCTGCCCTCCCGCCCACCCAAGTTCCTGCGGTGGAGACTGCTTGTCAGACCTTCAAAAATATCTGGTCTCAGGTCAAAACCTGTTTAAAGAAGACATCTAACAAATATAAGTCTTTCGCAGATAAGAAGAGGCGGGTTATTCCACCACTAAAAATTGGAGATCGGGTTTGGTTATCTACCAAAAATATTCGTTTGAAGGTTCCATCTATGAAATTCGCCCCTCGTTTTATTGGTCCATATAGGATCATTCAAGTTATCAATCCAGTATGTGTTAAACTTCTTCTTCCTAAGAATCTTCGGATTTCCAATGCCTTCCATGTGTCCTTACTCAAACCTCTTATTATCAATCGTTTCTCGACTCCTCCCTCAGCACCGCAGCCAGTTCAAGTTCATCAGGAGGAGGATTTCGAGATTACTGAGGTATTGGATGCAAAAATTTCGCGAGGAGTCCTCCGTTTCCTCGTTCATTGGAAGGGCTTTGGTCCTGAAGAGCGTTCATGGATCAAAGCTGAAGATCTTAATGCTCCTGCCCTTTTGAAGAAGTTTTACTCCAAAAATCCGGACAAGCCCGGTTCCAGGCGTTCTGTGCCCACCTTTAAAAGGGGGGGTACTGTCACTCACCGGACCGTGAGTGCCTCTTCCCGGACATTTAGGAACCGTGGCCGTCCACCATCCTGAGGGTCTGCGCATGCGCAGCCCTTTTCTATACTTCAGTGTATACCCCTTTAACTTAATTGGCAGATCAGGCAACCTCCCTATATTAAGCACCTGTGGTCACTACCACGTTGCCTGATCTTGGAGTCTCATTCCTCATGAGTCTCTGAAGGTGTTCCTGTATTACTTGTGTATTCAGTGCTGCTGATTCCTGTGGTTTCCAAACCACTTCTACTACTGTGGTTCCATACCACTTCTACCATCAACTTTATCATCATGACTGTTTGCTGATTCCTATCCGCTGCCTCCGTGCACTACAGTCTTCTACTCCACTTCAACGTTATTTTATATCAATGTGACTGTTTGCTCATTGCTATTCGCTGCCTCCGTGCACTCCAGCTTTTACCTCACTCACCTGCTTCTCATCAAGTCTGTTTGCTGATTTCTATCCGCTGCCTCTGTGCACTACAGTCTCCTGCTTGCAACTCGCCTGTGTTTAACATCGTGACTGCCAGCTGACTACTATCCGCTGCCTCTGTGCACTACAGTCTCCTGCTTGCAACTCGCCTGTGTTCAACATCGTGACTGCCAGCTGATTACTATCCGCTGCCTCCGTGCACTACACTCTCATCTCATCTTTGCTGTGACTTCCTCGAGACTGCCGCTTTTCATTACCATCTGCTACACTTCGTGATCTACAGCTCCGGCCCTGCGCTGCACTCCTGTTTCCTATCGCTGTTGGTTCCTGTGGTTGCTACTGGTTACCTCCGTGTGCCGCTGAGTCCTGCCGCTGTGGTCAGCGCTATCGTCCATCTCCTGCTGATCCACTCTCCACGCCTTCACGTGTTCCACTGGCCTCTACCCTCCTGTCAGCATTGGATTTGTATCTCTTCTACTACCCTCTGCTGGATCATCTCCATTCTCCTGGGTTTCCTATGAGTCCAGTTCCACGTGTTGCTGACTCCTGTGGATTCGTGTCCCTGTCGGTCTACTCACCTGTGCGCTGCACCTGCTAGACCGCTGCTTCTCCTATCCAGGGACTTCCTATCCAGTCGGCCTCCAGCCGCTCAGGTACCGCTGCAATCCCATCTGACTGCTACTGCTGAACCACGGTATGCATACTTCTCATTGACTGTGCTGTGTATTGCATATCTTGCTGGACTGTGTTTGGTTCTCTCTGGAGTCTGCTATCCGCTGAGTCTATTGCCATCATTGACTGTGTTATCATTGTGCTGGACTACTTCAAGAGACTTTCTAGATTGCAGACCTGATCAGTCATTTACATATATATATACCTATATTGTGCATATTACTGTGGATCGTGTATAAGGTGCCTGTGTATATCCTGTGTTGCAGTCTTCCCCCGTGCACCTCCTCACATATATATGCAGTGGTACAACTTGCTGATGTCAGACCACTGATCCCTGTTTCCGGTATCACCTGTTCCATTATCCTCTCACAGAGCAGTGGTACAACTTGCTACCGCAGACCACTGACTACCTGGATACCTCCACTTGGATTCCATTCCTTCACTCAGACAGCGGTACAACTTGCTACCCGCAGACCGCTGACTCTCATCACCTCCTTGTTTCTGTTGGACATTCCACCTCACTATAGCAGTGGTACAACTTGCTATCGCAGACCACTGACTACCTTCACGTGTCCTTGTCCATACAGTTCCTTGTGTATCATTACCTCATTATTACCAGTGTTGCTAGTCATAGACTTTCCTGAGCATCTCATCGGCCATCATTTCATGTTCCGTGATCACCCAGCTACCAGAGTACCCTATTACCATCTACATTGCTCTGGTAAGCCTACCATCTGGTGATCCCTGGGTAAAGACTCCTAGTGCCCGTGACACCGCTACTCATCAGGATGGCCACTGTCTTGATCTTGTTTTCTCTAGACTATGCTTAGTTTCTAATTTCCTTAACATTCCTTTCCCCCTCTCGGATCACCATCTTGTTGGTTACTCGATCACTCCCAGTTCTTTAACATCCCTGCTTGCAAACTCTTCCAAGCCACCTCATACCCGCAGGTATATTAGCTCTATTGATTTTCAGCAGTTTTCCACCTCTCTCCAACACCTTCTCTCCCCAATTTCTACATTCTCCTTCCCTGATATGGCAGCTCCTCATTTTCACCATGCCCTAGCAACTGCCATTGATCAAGTGGCTTCAGCGACTCTTCATACTCCGCGTAGACAGGAGTTAGACTTAACCATGGCACACTAGAGTAACACAAAATCTGCAAAAGCTTTCTCATAAAGCTGAATGTCACTGGTGTAAATCTTGTACTTCTAAAGATTTCAGAGCATATACTGCTATCTGCCACTCCTACCAAAATGCTGTGGACACTGCTAAACAAGCAAACAAACATACTTCCAATTTCTCATCTGTGCTCAGGCTTCTAACCCCAAACGCCTTTTTAACACATTTTAATCTCTTTTAAATCCTCCCAACCCAAACCCTCCGACTTCCATCAGTGCCCAGGATCTTGCTTCCTTTTTCAAGGACAAGATTGATAAGATCAGACTTGAAATGGTATCATCTCCCCCGACTAACAATCAGCTCAATTCCTTCCCAGCATCCTTTGACACCCTCTCTTCATTTGATCCCACAAATGAAAAGGAACTTTATACTCTCTTCATAACTTCCTACTCTATCTCCTGTCCTCTTGATCCCATACCCTCACAAATTGGTAGGTCCTTGTCTCGTGTGCTCATTCCACCTCTACCTAAAATCTGTAATCTATCGATCTCTACTGGTATCTTTCTTTCATTATTCAAGTACTCAGAGATTAATTTTGTTCTGATAAAGCAAAATTCTGACCCAAACTCTCTCTCAAATTACCTTCCCATCTCTCAGTTCCCATGCCCCTCCAAACTTCTCGAGAGATTTGCCTATAGTCGCCTCACACGTTTCCGTACTGCAAACAACCTATTGGATCCTCTTCAACCAGGCTTTCGCTCTCAACAATCCACAGAGACTGCTCTGACAAAGGTTGTCAATTATCTGATCACAGCTAAAACTTAAGGTGATTACTGTCTTCGAATACTCCTGGATCTCTCTACTGCATTCGACACTGTTGACCACTCTCTCCTAATGCAAAGGCTACAATCCCTACGTCTTCAAGACACTTTTCTATCCTGGTTCTCATCCTACCTCTCTAATTTCTCTTTCAGTGTTATTTTCTCTGGAACAACTTCCACTCCACTTTCTTAATAAGTTGGTGTACCACAGGGCTAAGTCCTAGGTCCTCTGCTATTCTCTATCTACACCACTTCCCTTTGAAAAGTAATAAGCTCCTTTGGATTTCAATATCATCTTTATGCAGATGATACACAAATTTATCTATCTCCTCCCGATCTCTCACCTTCTGTGTGGTCTTGCACTACTGACTGCCTTTCTGCCATTTCATCTTGGATGTCCTCTCGCCAACTCAATCTCAATCTTTCAAAAACAAAATTAATAATATTCCCACCCAACAATAGAAGCTTCCTACTTGACATTTCTACTTCTGTTAACAACATGACCATAAATCCCACCTTGCAAGCTCGCTGGCTAGGTGTAAACCTTGACTCGCATATATCCTTTGTTCCCCACATCAACTCTATATTTACATCATGCGGTATACATCTAAAAAACATTTCCAGCTTAAGTATATATCTCACACAAGACACTGCAAAAACTTTAATTCATGCACTCATCATCTCCCGCATCGACTATTGTAATTCCCACCTTACTGGTCTTCCCGAAATCAGATTCAAGCCCCTACTATCTATTTTGCACTCAGTGGCTAGGTTGATTTTCCTTGCAGCTTGTTTTTCCTCTGCTGAGTTACTCTGTCAGTGTCTACATTGGTTGCCTGTATTTCAACGAATCCAATAGAATATTCTTCTACTAACATACAAGGCAATCAACATAATTGCACAAAAATACATCTTCCCACATGTCTCAAAATATCTCCCAACTCGACATCTCCGTTGTGCACAAGATCTGCCATCTCTCTTCTACTCTCATCACTTCCTCCAATTCTTGATTGCAGGACTTTTTTCGGGCAGCACCCTTTTTATGGAATTCACTCCCTCGCACCACAAGACTATCCTCTAGTCTTCAATCCTTCAAGCTTTCTCTGAAAACTCACCTCTTCAGACAAGCTTATTATATTCCTCTACCACCCTCTTAATCTCTCTAAGTTACCCTATTACCACATTCTACACATCTAACACAAGACAGCAACCCTCTGACCAACATAGTGGTGTGACTGAGCATACAGCCCACTAAATTATTTGCAAACTTAGCATTCTAGCTGGACAAATATTCAATATGATGTAGCACTTACCCTTGTATATCAAACTCCCTTGGTTCCATAGATTGTAAGCTTGAAAGCAGAGCCCTTTTACCTCTCTGTATGTATGTATTACCCAGTATTGTTTTATTACTGTTTGTTCCCAATTGTACTAATGGCAATATATAAATAAATGCTGCTGATAATGATGATGATGATGATGATGATGAAGAGAAAGTATGATTCTGAGCTATTAACTTTGAGAGGTCGATATGATAGAAAATAATAATAGGTGGCTTATTGTGCCTATAATAAACTTGCATCTTCTACATATACTGCATGTAATTGTGCTAAGCATCTTGCTACAGTACAGTACAATGTGCTGAACATATATATGTTATAGATCTGGTAGATTATAACATACACATTTAACAAGATCTATTGGATCCAACACTGTTGACTGTGGGAACCACTAAACACTCACTTATAATGAGACTTCACAAAGAAGAGTAAGCTTGTATAAGGATAGATGTTAAACCCGGTACAATGGATTACTATAAACTAGCTACATTCTTCTGTAGTCTCATCTGCATGGGCCTTGCAGTCTTGCAGCTCTCTCTGTTTCTCTCTGATGACCAGAACCATAGCAGGACAGGAGTGAAATCTTCATTGACCATGGCTTGCTCTGTAATTTGTTTATAACTAATTTGTTTCCTTATAAAAAAATTCCTATATTTTGTCTTCCCTCTCTAGATTTTACAGAAGACATGATTACCATTGACCCTGTCACAATTCTTCTGTCTGTTGTTGTCATCCTATATTTGGCCAATGTTTTTAACAACAGGAAACAAGACAATAACAAGAATTTCCCCCCTGGACCAACGCCTTTACCGATCATTGGAAATATGAACATCATTGACTTGGCAAAACCTCATAAAACGTTTATAGAGGTAATACAGTACTTCTACTAAATACCACTAAATCATTAATAGGTCTTATTTAAGAACTTTACAAAATCCTCTTGTTAATAGTAGTATTTTGAGGAGTGCCCCCTACCATTCACTCTAGCTAGCGGGATCATGGAAAAACTACCATGTTGCTGCTTAAATCTGCAGAGAGCTAGGGAGATCTGACACAATAGGCTTTCAAATAGAGCTGAAAGACCATCACCGAAATCAGGGCCGTCTCTTCCATAGGGTACGATGGGCAGGTGCCCGGGGGCCCTGCAGCCCAGGGGGGGCATCAGAGGCAGCTAAAAATAAAAAGTTCCTGAAAAAAAGAAGAAGAAAATACTTACCTTGCTCTCAGCTGGCGATCCGGCTCCCTCCCTGGTCTCCTCCTCCGTGCGGCGCTCGCAGTGCATGTTGGGCATGACGTCATCACGCCCGCCCGACATCCATTGCGGAGCGCAGCACGGAGGAGGAGACCAGGGAGGGAGCCGGATCGCCAGCTGAGAGCAAGGTAAGTATTTTCTTCTTCTTTTTTTCAGGAACCTTTTTCTCTCGCTGCCTCTGACGGGCCCCCTGGGCTGCAGGGCCCATATATATAATCATTTTATTTATTTATATATATATAGGGGCCCCGGTGCACTGCTTTGCCCGGGGCCCCAAATGTTGTTAAGAGGGCCCTGACCGAAATACTGTTATTGAAATCCATTACATTACAAGGCTATGTCCATTGTTTGGTTAATGTAAGGTAGTTTACTTACATTTTATCTATTTGGTAAAATGTGTACTAAAATACACCAATCAGACATTTACTTTCATTATTTAATTTGAACAAGACAAATATAAGCTAATTTATTTTCCTGTGGTTTACTGCAAATTTTGTCGCTAAATGCAATGTTAGTAAAGAGCCCTTTGTAAATTTAACTTAAGTAGACCCAAAGTGTATTTTTCGTTAAGTTTTGAAAATGCCATTCACAAGTAAACAAAGCAGAGGTTTACCAAGCTAAGGTAGGTGTTAGATACACTCAGTATCTAATATACAATAGCAAATAAGTAGGTGCTACCAAATGGTATGAACATACTTTAACTTTTTAACTTTTTTTTTTTTTTTTTTTACATTTTTAGTATGAAACATCACCCCACCTAAACCCTCATACAACATTGCTACAAGTAATAAGCTAAACAGAGTATTAATGCCAAAAATGCTAGTGACATGACAATAACATGCGCAGTAGTAGAAATTCTAGCTAATATGCCAGCTGTAGTTTTATGAAAATGAACACTCACTGCATTATTATCCCATAACCATCAGAAAATGATGTCTCAGAGTTTGAGAAGAGCTGTTGATGCTTTTCTAGTCTAAGGGGTATATTTACTAAACTGCGGTTTGAAAAAGAGGAGATGTTGCCTAGAGCAACCAATCAGATTCTAGCTATCATTTTGTAGAGTGTACTAAATAAAAGATAACTAGAATCTGATTGGTTGCTATAGACAAAATCTCCACTTTTTCACACCCGCAGTTTAGTAAATATATACAGAGGAAGTAATATAGCAAAATAATCTTAGGTGTACATTCCCTTTCCACGGCAATAGTTTCATAAATAGAATTGAGGATAAAGATATCAGCTGCTCCAAAATTGTACATAAAATGTGTGATTTTTATTTGCATAAATTTGTTTAAATGAGTAGTATCATAACATTGATCACAAAATTTAGTTTCCCAAATTCACAATTGCAATGAGTTAAACATTCCCTACAGAAAAAAAGGCAGAGGATTATTTACTGACATTGCTCCTTACTACTACAACTCCGTACTGAACCACAGCAACCAGTCAAAAACTGGCTTTTATTATGTCTAGTATAAGATAGTCAAAGTAAATATCTGATTGGGTGCAATAGGTTGAGTGAAAATTTTCACCGTTGTGCATTGTTAGTAAATATTGAGTGGGATTCACAAACAAATTGGTGTGTTATTACATCTATAAGCATACGTTTAAATCATTTTTCGTGCAGCCAAAATATGCTTTTTTAAATTTTATTTATTTTCATCGAAAATTAAAAGCTTTTACTTTCCTCCACTCAACATTATTATAAGGAGTTGCCATGTGCTACTTTTAACAATAACATTCACAAAGTACCAATTCTTTCAATTATTTCCTTCATATTGACCTAAAATAAATAAATAATATTCCACTATGAAAAATAGATTCCCTTTCACACCGGTGTAAATTAAATTATGAAAATAGTATTAAGATAATTTTAGACAGAGATATTTGTGAAATTCATTTTGCTACACTCAGTCTATCTACACTGTCAAGGCTCACTGAGTTTTGTGTTGTCTGTGTTTATTTAGGAAGTGTCAATCTGGCATGTACATAATGAGTGAATACTTGACAAGAATAACTTAAGCCTCACATGCTAGATGGGACATTCCACACTGGATTGGGCCAGTCGTATGTGAGAGAGGGGGAAATGGGTGAGGGTAAATCATGGGTGGGGTGATTGTGGGAAATGGGAGTCAAAATATTTAATAATTGTGCTTTTAATGCTCTGCTGATTCTTTTTTTTTTATTGTTTTTACAGTTGTCCAAAAAATATGGCTCAGTATTCAGCGTCCAGTTAGGGTTAGAAAAGATGGTTATCCTGTGTGGTTATGACACTGTGAAAGATGCTCTAATCAACCATGCTGAGGAATTTTCAGAACGACCCGATACACCAGTGTTTGCTAAAACATCAAGAGGATATGGTAATTATTTTGAGTGAAAAGTCATTAGATAACATAAAAAGAAATGAATGCATATATTAAGCACATTACAAGTACATCACTGCTCAATGAAACCAATTATATTATAGGTGATAATAGTTATTGACACTCAGGAGAAATGTGCCTGAAAGTGTTTTAAAATTCTAGAGTAAATCTGTTGACTCCAAGGGGTATATTTACTAAGAGGGAATTTGTTGTCATTTTTTTAAAATATCAATTTAATAAAAGACAAAGCCCATCAGGTTTGTCTTTAAATTACTTTCCACTTAGTCTAATCTGTCAGATGTCACTCCAGGTCACTCTAAACCTACACAAGCCACATACACAAGCCATGGCTATAAAGCTTTCTGACACATTTGTCCCAGCATGGAATTAACAAAAATGTGCTAAATAATAGCTGTAAGGTATTCCGGTGAATGAATTGTGAGAAGTTAGTTTATGGACTTGGATTTGGTTGTGGGTTGGTGGGGAGAGAGTGACATTTAGCTGTTAGGGACAACTGTCATTTTGGTGACATTCATATTTCAGCATAAATATTTTTCATCGTAAATACAGAAGAAATATGTGTAACGCAGTGATCCGTATTCATTCTATTCAGGTGTTGTGTTTGCTCATGGTGAGAACTGGAAAGTAATGAGAAGATTTGCTCTTTCCACACTACGAGATTATGGAATGGGGAAGAAGAGTATAGAAAACAAGATTAATGATGAATGTGAATGTTTAATGCAGATATTTAGATCCTATAAAGGTGAGTGTTAGCTCTCACTCTCATTTTCACAATAACACAGATAAAAGGGCTCAAATACCACTTTTACCATTCTGTTAGTATATATATATATATATATATATATATATACTTTCATCTATTTCTATAGCACTACCAATTCCGCAGCGCTATACAGAGAACTCACATCAGTCCCTTTCCACATTGGAGTTTACAGTCTAAATTGCGTAACATACACAGACACAGACCGAGAGAGAGACCAGGGTCAATTTGAAAGCAACCAATTAACCTACTAGCATGTTTTTGGAATGTGGGAGGAAACCGTATATATATTCTGCATTTCTTTTTTCAAAAGGGAGGGCTGTATATGAGTTTCAGTTGCCAGCAATAGGTGTTTATTAGAATAAATTTGACGTTTCAGTAGTACATTTTCAGCAATATAACTTTCCTCAGTGATGTAGTGCATATACAAGACTAAATGTGCAATATATATATAGATATATATATATACACACGAGATAATCACTGTGATTTACTCCACTACTTATAATGCACATTTATTCTTCTATATGCACTACATCCCTGAGGAACGGTATTATGCTGTAACTGATACCTCAAATTTATTTTCTAATAAACACACATTGCTGAGAATCTCACCTCTGAATGTCCTTGAGTGGCACCTTCATTGCAAAATATATATATATATATATATATATATACATATATATATATATATATATATATATATATATATATATACCTACATATATATAAATTAAGATGTGACGGTACAGGGTATTAAAAGCTCACAAGATAGATCTTTGCATATTTTCTACACACTAATTAGGTCATCTAAACATTTTTTTTCCAATGTAAACAAGTCCTACTTATCCAGTCTTTGTTTATAATGTAACCCATCTATTACCTTAATTAAAAAGATTGTCCACCTCCGAATCGCTCAAGCTCTGCCATGTCTACCTTATAGATAGAAATCAAACATGGTTAAAATTTCTTGTCCAATCAGGTGCAAAATTAAATTATCACATGTGGTCTTATTTAGAGTTAGGGTGGAAAAAATCCAGCTAAAAGTGCAAATTTGCACTTTGTCAAACCATGTTGCATTGATTTTATTTTATTGTTAATGCATTGCTTGGCCATCCAGGAAGCATATTGCACCTATCAGCTTTCCAAGCAGGACAGGCAGCAACCCGGTGGTGATCGGCATCCCGATGCTGGGGATACCGACATCCAATACCACTAGAAAAGAATACTGAAGCGGGTATTGAACGAAGTTATTAAAACATACACTTACCTTCTCCCTGATGCAGGACATCCCCGAGGGGCTGCTCTGCGACTGCTGTAAAATCCTAAGAGGCTGGATGCCGGTGCTGCATTCTCATTTTAATTGTCAAAATGCAGCCCCGGCATCCAGCCTCTTCGGAAACCGTAACCAACCCCAGCGACTGGTAGTGAAAGTTGCAGGAACAGTTAGAAAATAACAGCTGTTGGACAAGTATTCCAGTTCTGGTAGCACAGTCCTGATTTTGAGGGACAATCAATTTTATGGTATGACTCAGCAAGGGGCTGAGGCGATGTCTCAGTGAGTAGCTAAGGAAGCAGTGTGAGACTTGTGTGTTTCCTACAGGAGGCAAGAGATCAGAGACAAAGGACCATTTGACAGAGACTTTGGTGTCCTGTCCCTGAAGGAGTAGAATACAAGGACTGAGTATTCATGTTCAACCACTATAGAGAAAAGTGCTAAGTGATTTAACTGGCCACTGGCCATCCAATGACATGTTCGCTTTAATGGAGCTATTGCTAATTAAACTACTGAGCACAACTAAATGAGTAATTGTGCTGAGCTATATCAGACTTAGGTTGAGGGTATATAGGGATCAGTGTAATGTCTGGCTGAATTTGATGGTGGAATTGTGGAATTAAATAGAAGTTGTATGAAGAAAATGAACTCTCTGGCATGAATGTCATGTACATTGTTGTGTTATTATCTTTGATTATGAGTAATGTCAGAAGTTGATAAGGATATCTTTCACAGCTGTTTACACAGTCATACCGCTTATGTATTTTAGTCATCATCATCATCATCCTCATTTATTTATATAGAGCCATTAATTCCGCCACTAACTCACTCACATCAGTCCCTGCCCCATTGGGGCTTACAGTCTAAATTTCCTAACACATACACACACACACACACACACGCAGACTAGGGTCAATTTGTTAGCAGCCAATTATCCTACCAGTATGTTTTTGGAGTGTGGGAGGAAACCGGAGTACTCGGAGAAAAGCCACGCAAACACGGGGAGAACATACAAACTCCTCATAGATAAGGCCATGGTCGGGAATTGAACTCATGACCCCAGTGCTGTGAGGCAGAAGTGCTAACCACTACGCCACCGTGCCTTATACATACATTTTAATCATTGTTAATTTTGCTATTTCTGAATGTCAATAAATCTATCCTTGTTCCTATTTTCAGGAAAACCCTTTAATAATTTGACCATCATTACTGCTGCTGTAGCCAATATAATAGTGTCCATACTACTCGGTCAGAGATATGAATATGATGATCCCACCATACTGAGGCTCATGAGATTAACTAAGGAAAATGTCAAGATCCTGCAAAGTCTTATGGTCAGGGTAAGTATTCTCACTCTGTCCAATGAATTTTAAAAATGCCCAATGTATTTGTGTTACATTCATATTTCTCCTATGAGTAATATATCACCTGCAAATATTTTGATTCATTTTCTGCTGCTTTATAACTGAAAAACAACATTTGAACATATCAGCATTTCTGCTACACTCCAGGTTGTTTGCAGAGTGGAGCAACATTGCAACTAAGTGAGAAATATGAGCTCTGACAAGTTTCATTGTAAAGAATAAGGAAGGGAGGAGTGAGAGCTCAGTCCAGGGGCAAACACAGGATTTTTAAGTGGGGGTTTTCTCCCCCCCCCAAAAAATATATATACAGAGAGAGAGCTGCTGCGCGTGTGGCCGCGCAAGCACAGCAGCTCCATTTTGGCGATGCTGTACTGTACAGCAGCCGCGGCGATGTCAAAGAAGCGTCCGTGACAGTGCTGTATTGTAGTGCATTACAGCACCGCCACGGACGCTTCTGTGACAGCGCTGCAGCTGCTGTACAGTAAAGTGCTGCTGTGTAGGGGCAATGTTTAGTGCCCGGTCATTCGCGGAGGGGAGGGGTTTCTGGAGAACCAGAAACCCCCCCTGCATGTGTCCCTGCAGTCATCTATGTTTTTCAAATGTATCTAATAGATGTCAGCTAACATTTTAGCTCGCAAGTACATAGGTTGCGAATAATTTGATTGTTTGGTTATTCTTCAACATAAGGCAGCAAGAAAATAAATGTCATCATATTATCAATGGAGAGATATTATTAAAGACTTTATGGACTTAAGCAGGTAAAAAAAATTCAGTATTGCAGTGTATTGTTTTTTCTCAGACCCAGTGCTCAGTGACCATTAGCTGCACGTATTCCGTATATACCGGTTTGTACACACCCAGTGGAACATACAAAAGGAGCCTGATTGTTTTAGACAATCAATGATTCCAGCATTTGTCTGATTCATGTCAATGCAGCAGACCCATCATCTTATATAATTTTGTATGTGAATGGGGTGCGGTTAGAAACAATGAGCAGGATGTTAGTAGAGTAATACTACTACTACTACTACTTCTAATATAAAATAATAATAATAATAATAATAATAATAATAGTAATAATAATAATATTAAAACTGTGAAGATACCGGTGTTAATTAATGGTCAGGATAAACGTATACTATATATATTAAGCAAAGGGAACTACAAAAATGTTTACTTTTGGTTTAGTTCCCAACATATTTGATTTTTTAGAATGTGGTAGCATTCACTGCATACAGCTTAAATATTTAAATTCTATATAAATATATATATTAAGTATTTAAATACAAAACTCTACATTTGTCTATCATTTCCCTTTTATAAGGGTAGTTTAATTGTTACATTTTAACCCATAACACGATTTCGTATTTCACGTAATATTCTATGTTTAAATGATCATTTTTTACTTTATTTTCCTTTAAGCTGTACAATAGTTATCCCTCAGTGATAGGCTGGCTGCCTGGGAGTCACAGAAAAATCTTCAAAAACAACAACGAGATGCAGAAATTTATTATAGAGACATTCACAAAACAGAAGAAAGAACTGGATGTAAATGATCAGAGGAATCTTATTGATTCATTCCTTGCCAAGCAACAAGAGGTATGTTGTGAATTTAGGTGCATGGGTTGTGTGTCCTTAAAAGACATATGTATACATATTAGGATAGAATTCAATAAAAGGAATGTAATCATGTGTTTTATTGCTTTTGTGTTTTAGTAATTGCTTTGAGTTTGTTTTGTTGTTATGTTTGCTGTAGAGATAACTAATAATAATAATAATAATAATAATAATAGTAACTTAAAATGTATTATTTTATATTTTGACTTTTCCATACTTTCTATCTCATCCCAGATCTCTTTTTTTGTTAATATTAGATGATAATTTTGTCATTATAGTTTGACAACATAGCCTATTGACAATGTATATGTTAAAACATTGGTGGAGGAGTATGAGCTCATTGGAAGCCAAATCCTAAACAGACCTAAATCATGGTTGAGAGCATGCAGAGAGATTTGTCACAACCTTGAGTTTGCTCATAGCTTGCAGAGAAGGATAGAGTAAAACTATGTCTAGTATATACAATTCCCTGTGCTTGTCCCAATCAGACAACTAACCATTTTTTAGGTTACAATCCTTGAACTGTATGATCTTGCAGCAGAGAAGTGCGTCATAAAGAGATTTTTTACTAGGACCGATAATCTAACTTGTACAATGACTGTTATACAATGATTGCTCACGTATGTTGTGTTTTTTCCAATACTGATGTATTTCTAAAATATTGTATTGGTTAAAAAGATTGTTCTGTTTATATTATGCAGGGAAAGCCAGAATCTACTCTATATTACCACGACAACAACCTAACCGAACTGGTTTCCGATCTGTTTGGTGCTGGAATGGAAACAACCACAACTACTCTGCGATGGGGCCTCCTGCTAATGATGAAATACCCTGAAATCCAAAGTATGACATGAGTATGAGACATGATATGAATGTCTTGTCATAGATTAGATATGTCGGACTCGATTCATGTTCAGGCATAAGCCTTATCTTGCCTGAATTTGCTCTAAACATGCTCAAAACAAAAGTAACACCAATGATCACAAATGCATTATATATATGTCCAAACACAAGGTGCCTGATTTTGTACACCTCTGGCAATGGTTCTGATTGAAACACCTCAATTCAATAATAAACAGGCGTGGCCAAATACTTTTGCCCATAATACATATATATATATATATATATATATATATATATATATATTTTTATATATATATATATATATATATATATATATATATATATATATATATATATAAAATACAGTACCCATTCCCTGCTCACGCTCCTCACTCAAACCCAAACCTCTGACCCGCATCTTGTCTCGTCACCTTGCCCCTCATTCCCGCCTACAAGTCTTCTCCCGTGCTGCTCCCCACTTATGGAATAACCTTCCTCACCCAATCAGGCTTTCTCACAGCTTTCAAATCTTTAGACAGTCTCTAAAAGCCCATCTATATTTTAAACCTTACCTTATCCCTGATGAAACCATTCACACTAATATACCCTCACAGCTGTCCCAATTTCCACTTTAAGCCACACTCGCTCCTCTTGTTTTAGCTGTGCCCTATTCCACTTAGAATATAAACTCTCTAATGTTTCATGTCTGCATTTATTTTGTCTGCCTTTTATGTTCTTGTTTCATTTATGTCCTGATTTCACTACTGTACGGAGCTGTTGAGCACTGTAGCGCCTTACAAATCTAGGATAATAATAATAATAATAATTATAGATATAATGTAAAAAAATAGAATGTTTTTAAAAACACATATTTCTATTAATATTATATCATTATGAGTTGTTCATTTGTTTTCTAATATATCTTTTTTTGTATGCTGTTCTTATGTGACTTTATATTGTACATATGTTTCTGCATATCCTGTATATTCATGTGCCGGTTAACATACGGCAATACCATTTAGGTATGATGTTATTATCAGTATACATTATAATTCAAGAGACATCTTCTTTTCACCATGCAGAAAAAGTTCAAAATGAAATTGAAAGAGTGATTGGATCAGCTCAGCCACAAACAGAGCATAGGAAAGAAATGCCGTACACTGACGCCGTCATCCATGAAATTCAACGGTTTGGTGATATTGTACCGGGTAATGCCCCACATGCCACTTCTCGGGATGTCACATTCAGAGGATATTTTATTCCAAAGGTGATTTGTTTCTTCTTACTGTGCACTGGTGGCTTTCTTCTAGGACCCTAGATCATGATGTGGGAGTGCCCCCAGCTATCTCCTCGCCCATTCTTAGAAGTGATGGCTCTCACATTTCTTCAGCAGACAGCGCCCATAATGCAGTCCTGAAATATTTTACAATATATATATGTATTATATGAGGATTTTAGTCAAGAGACTGGATGCATATAGAGGCACAAGGACAGAGTGTCTGAGGTGATTGATCATATCTATGTAACCTCGGAGGTACCTTATAATATTCTTCTAATGAGTATTAAGCTGATTATGTGCCTATGCAAACATTCAAATGCATGACATCATTATTT
This sequence comes from Mixophyes fleayi, assembly GCF_038048845.1. Taxonomy (NCBI): domain Eukaryota; kingdom Metazoa; phylum Chordata; class Amphibia; order Anura; family Limnodynastidae; genus Mixophyes; species Mixophyes fleayi. The sequence continues at coordinate 28,691,851 of NC_134404.1, read as the reverse complement.
ACTGTTTATATGTAGTACATCCTTTGTATTGTTTGCACTTCTAATACTGTGGGTCTCACTTAGAGCTAGGAGTTAATCTAGCTAGAAGGGGCAATTTTTCCCATTGGCAATACCATGTTGCACTGCATGGGGGATAATTAAAAACGTGAAGACTGATTTAGAGTCGGTGGGAGTGGGAGGGGTGTCCAAGCTTAATTGTAATTCAAAAATAAAGCTGCTCAGCACTTGTGTGCTCCAGACCATATTCTCTGTGTATAGAAATAGAATGTCTTACGCCAGTGGTTCCCAATCTTTCTTAGTTCAAGGCACCCGTAGGGTCTCCATAATTTTTTCAAGGCACCCCTAAGCCAAAATAATTACCAAGTAGTCACCCGCCTTGCTTACCACCAGCCCTGGCCACGGCACCCCAGGTAGGTCACCGCGGCACCCCAGGGAGCCACGGCACCCAGTTTGGGAACCACTGCCTTACGTCCTTTCCACGCAACGTGGTTTTGCCCCTAGCTGTAAATGAATATGCGTATGTAAAATAAATAAGAAATCTAAAATTTATAAGGAAAAATAGATTAAAAGATAAGAAAGATGAAAAGTGGAAGTTGCAGGAGGAAGATCTTTGAGAAATATGTACTAACCATTTTAGCTGTCAGTTACCAAAGTCAGGAATCACCTTTTGCCCTCATCTGATTCTTTTTATATTTCTATCCCCCTACATGTTGTAGTAGAGCATGTTATTTTAGGATTACACTGTATATTTGGCAAGTTTGTTATAGTCTTTCATGTATTTTCTGCCGAATCCCTTCTTCTGAATGCATATCCGCTAGTTAAGACACACCAGGATATAAAATGCTTCCCGCAGCTGTGTAGTGAAAGGTTTATTATTATTATTATTATTATTATTATTATTATTATTATCATCCTTTACTTACAAAGTGCTGAAATATTACATAGTACATTGAGGGAATCACAATATAAACAAATTACAAACAATGACATCGACCAGATGGTAAAGATATCTCTGCTCAAATAAATTTACAATCTAAGAAGTGCTGGGAACACTTGATACATAAGGTGAAGAAATAGCAATAGTGGATGCAACATAAATAAAATATTTATAATCTGTGTGTTCTGATGTCACAGCTCCCTGATCAAGAATATGTTTTTGGATAGATTTGTTTAGTTTATTGTGTAAAATATTTTATAAAACACATAATTTATAGCAGTTTATAAATATATTAGCTTCACTTAAGATGCTTCACTCAGCAATTTTAAACTTAAATCAATTTATAGTAGTTTTCTCTGTATTTCTGTCATTTTCATGATGAACCTGTGCAGAGAATGTTTGTTTTTTAAGGAAGCAGTGAGGCCTAATATTGATGATCTGTCTTTTCCCACACTGTTATATTATCCCCCAGGGCACCATTGTTATCCCAGTACTGTCCTCTGTACTGAGAGATAAAGCCTACTTTGAGAAGCCGGAAGAGTTCTACCCAGAACATTTTCTTGACTCAGAAGGACAATTTAAGAAAAATGAAGCGTTCATACCTTTCTCATTAGGTAACTTTCATTCTGATCATCTTCTTCTTATGCTACCACTCAAAAACAATATGTAATTTGTATCTAAAGCATGAAAATAGAATGATCGTATTCTCTAATTTTAAAATCAGTATAAGTATTGATGGTGGACAAGGTATATTATTTATATATCACTGCTTCCATGAGGAGGAATGAATGTGAGAATGTACACAGTGACATTACTAGAGATGTTGGACCATATAGCAAAAATGTATGATGATGCATAGAGATGCACCATCATACAGTCATACCCACCATGATGGCTATTCCATCCCCAGACATTATCCAATAGGGCAGAGGATTGGATTAGTAGAAATATAGGACGTAAGACTGAATTATATACACAGTCTTATTATCCCCATTTTCCAAATCATATAAATGGATAAATTCATTATATTACATTTTTACTTTAACTCACATTTTTTCCTTTGAGACAGTGCCCTACACGCTGCCGGGGCCCATGTCAGTCACAGTGACTGCTGGGGCTCTAGTTACACCCGTTATTATATCCTTTAGAATCTGTTTTAGTGTAGATGGGTCTAAATATTACAGTGGCTGCCTAATCATATCCAAAGTACATATTAATTACTAGTTCGTTATTTTGATTAAAATTTTGTATATTTTTTGACTGAACTCATTGTCAGTTTACAAAATACTATATTTTTTAAGCCAATTATATATTATGCTATATCTGTTAGGCCACTGACATGAACCTTTAGAACAGGTGAAAATAGTTCTTTGCCTATAGTAGCCACCTTTTACCGCAGGCCTAGTCGCGCTCACAGGTACTCGGATGCCCCCAGGTCTTGACTTTTGCATAGTAAAGGTTTATGCGCAGACACTGCAGGAGGAGTAACCAGAATACAGGAGACAATAACCAGGAACTCTACAAGGGATGTGGGTCTGAAGCAGACAGGTTAATGAGGGACAGGGCAAAGGTCAGGGCAAGTTACAGGCAAGGGGAATCCAATAGACAGGCAGAGGTCAGGGGCAATCAGCAAACAAGTGGTTGTGACCTTTGTGTGTGACCTTTGGTTTTTGCTGGACTCTCCAGAACAAACCAAAGTTCAGAACAAAGATCAGTCAGATTTTCGGACAGAGTTTAAACAGGAAACCTAGAGCTGTGTGGTGGACAGGCGCTATAACTGGCAGGAAGGCTAAGCACTCCGAGCCTAAATAGTACTGGTAGCCAGTGACAAAGAGCCAGAAATGAGCCCCATAGTTAGCCACATGAGGCTGGTAATTAATTATGCCCTGCGTATTCGCCCTATCTGATAGATTGCTAGAACGCGGCAAACTGACAGGAGTGTACCAGTCACCCTGGGAGCATTGACCAGAAGTGAAGTCATGGTTGGCAGAGGAACATCCTAGATGCTGCCAGAAGAGAAAACAGCTGAGTCGTGGCGAGTAGCGCGTGACTCGTGACAATACCCAATAAAAGTTCACTTGTTGCCTACACACAGTGGATGCAGCCATTTTGTGAGATGAACCAAATTCATGAGAGCGCACTTTGTCGATTCATTAGGAACCAGTGATGTTTCTCAGGCACTAGATTTAAAAACGTAATACTATCACTACGACATAGTGACATGAAAGCCTGTGGTTTCAAGTATACTGGTTAGCCCATAAAATTGACTACATATACTGTGCATAGACTGTTGCTCTTTAATTGTATTACGAACACTAGATTAAGGTAGGAATATGACAGCCAGAGAGGAAACAGAGGCAAACTAGTTCAGAAATATATATAAAGTGATGTTAAATGTAAGTCAGGTCTCATACACAAGAATGCAGGTTGAGAGAAGTTACTCATAAGCCAGTTTTCCTAGACATAATTGTTAATCAATTAGAAATTACACTGGAGTACAGGGAAGGAGAAAACCACAATACTCAAGCATTATGCACAACAGGACATGGCGATTTATAGGCCTAGACAAATAACAGGAAACATAATAATCACAGATGATCCGTGATGCAGCACTGGGCATCTTGGATGAGGGCAGAATTATTAGAATGAACAAAGGTGATTGGAAGTAGGAAGTGTCAAGAGAAAGCAACACTACCATTTGATAATGCTTTATTCAGTGCATTATAAGAGTTAAATATTCTAACTTTAAACTTTAATACATTTATCACAAAGGGGGAAATCACTCCCTTTCACGTAAGGAAAAAAGTTCAGAAATTGAATTCCATATAATATGCCAGCTCCAAAATTCTGATACTATGACTGCTGGTCAATCTGCTTTATATTTGGACTTGTGTCAAATTATGATATGTGTTTAAACAGACAAGTATATTTCCAATCAATGTATGTTGCTCTGACCAAATCACAGTGATAGACGTTTGTCATTAAACCACTGTAATGCCTGCTGTATAGGTCTTCCTTCTCTTATAAAATACTATAAAAACATTCTAGATTTTAAATTACTAAACAAGATCAATAATAACTAAGAGCAATGAATGGAAGAGCAGATTATTTACTTTTTATAGTACACATATCACACTTTCTAAAAGAAAATGTAGAGAAAAGTTTTCTGTCATTGTAGGCTTTTCACGTACAGCTTGTAACCTGTGTCCACACCGGTGTCTTTTCATGTGAGAAGGAGCTAAATGGAGCAGATATGAACAAGAAAATAATTATTTCTTGTGCTCCATCACCATTCAACGCAGCTCACACGCCAATAAACCTCATAGCAGTTGGCATTAATATAGCTAGACACGGTCATTAATTGTGTATCTCATATGCTCATCATCCTCTATCCAAATGGCAAAAAATAAGACACTCAAAGGCACCAAGCTTCGATTAGTTCGTCCCCACTGGAAAAAAATAAATCAAGTGTTTTATTTTATAACCTGTTCTGCATTATTGATTAATTATTTATTAAAAATGTATTGGATGTTGCATTTTATTGACATACGCTAGCACTTGGCTGGTTTCCATATATTTTATTTATGTTTTAACTAGGTAAAAGAAGTTGTGCTGGAGAGAACCTAGCCAAAACGGAGCTGTTTGTGTTCTTCACGACCCTGCTACAGAACTTCACATTCCAGGCTCCACCTGGAGCTAAACTGGACCTCAACTCTGCATTAGGGATCACTAATGCACCATTACCTCATGACATTTGTGCCATACCTCGCAGCTAGACTTGTTTTCAGCCAAGTTATATTATAAGATATGTCATAATTGTTTTGTACTGTATCAACAAAACGAGTCAACTGGGAAAGATTTTAATTGCCTACTTTGTGCACTAAATTACTTATTATGTATTATTTTTTGTACATATATAATTATTGGGCAATAAAATATACAAGATTTTTTATATAAATTTGAAAAGCAAGATATTCATTATTCATCAGAAAAAAAAAAAAAAGAATAAAGGCTTCTTACATAAAAAAATATATAGTGATTTTAGTTCTCTACATAAGCGGGCACTAATGTCAGGTCTGCTGGTGGTGATTAACATTATTTGATCCTTGTACAATTTATGCATTTAGGATTTGAGTCACTGTATTGGGAGTACATATTTATTCTTTCTGTTAAATACATAAAATGTTTGTACATTATGCTTTTACACTACAATGTCTCACTGTCTCCTTTAATTGTTTTAGAGTTTGACAAGTTGTGGTGCAGAGATATATTCAGAGCAACTCTGTCAGTACACTGAATTTACTTATCTGATTATCCAGCTGTTTAAATTTATGATGTTAAATTGTGGATAGCGATACCTTAAACAGTACTACAGGTGTAACAATTCAATTACTCAGCACTGAAGTGAAAATCTTTCAATTAAAGCTTTGAAAGTAAATTATCTTTAATATTATTATAGTAATACAATTTTAGATAGTAATGTTAAAGTTCCTGAAATTAGTGAACATTTATTGTAAATTAAAGAAAAAGTGCTTTATTTTAAATTAATTATTATTTTTAAGGACATAAGGAAATCATGTTTTTACAAAGAACATAAACTAAGAACACAAAATAACAAACTAAAATAAGCTCTTAAAGAGCAATAGAGACAATCCTGGTTAATGTAGATAGATCTGTACAATGGTAGTACAGAGCTGAAAGCTGCTGCCAGAATGCAAATGTTGAGGAACTAGGACATTTCCATTACACTGCATTTCCCTTTCCTGATAGTAAAATAAAAAGGTGTGTTATGAGCCGTCTCACTACAGTTCATACTGATTCTTCCAGTGTTCGTTCACTTCCATTTCAACTTTGGCTAGTAGACAGCCCGCCGGGCCGCTGTGCTTATGATGGGCGGTCACATGATCCCAATTACCACTTAGATTGCACGGGGCCTAGCTCCTAAGGAACATTTTCATTGGGACTCATTCATTTAAATAGTAGAGAGAGCTGAGCCTGTCTGCCAGCTATATCATTGTGCCTGAACCTGGTGTAGCCTGCTATTGCTGTTTCCATACCCATTGACTACCTGTTGCCTGACATTTTGCCTATCCCTGATTTTTCTCTGTCTGCTTCTTGTCTTGACCCTTGAATTTTTTCTGTACTATCCTTACATGCTCCCCTCTTAACCTTTTGGCTTGTCTTTGTCATCCTTGCTTGCTGCCTGCTCTCGGCCATTTGCATATTTCCTGGTTTGCCTTCTGTATGCCATCTGCTGTACTAATACTTCCAGTCAGTAAACCGTATCGCTACCTGGAGATAAATTCTTAATACTCTGAGTGTGTACCGAAAAATATGTTTTTATTATTATTGCAGTACCGTGTTAGCCAGAAAAATCTTTGTGATGTTGAACACTTTTGTGTCAAAAAAGGCATAAGTATTATAGGAGTGATACCTTTATTGTCTAACCAAAAAAAAATATTTTATATGTTAGCTTTCAGAGCACAGAGGCCCCTTCATCAGGCAAGTTTGAAAATGAATGACTGAGAAAAAGGCACAACATTTAAGGGCTGTTATATCAACAAATTTGTACAGGGGCGGGAATACATCATTAAGATAAGCTAAAGTAATAAAAAGAAGGTTTTCATTTTGAATGGAAGAGTAAAAGTCCTACGAGTTCAGAGGTCTGGAGTCCCTCTGCTGTGGGGTGTGCAGTGTGTCCATGAAGTGGGTCATAAATCCAGGTGTTAGATTGAGTCCTTAAGTCAATGACTAAAATGTCTTTTTCAGCTTGAAATCCCATATTTTTCTCTCCATGTCATTTTTAAAAAGACTTTTCAGTATTAGGACTTTTAAATCTGTCATACTGTGTCCTGGTCCAGAGAAGTATTTACCCATGGGGGTGTCCAGAGTCCCTTGCAAAAACAAAAAAATGCAAAACCTGCACCAATGTCCTACCAACAAACACAGTCCACATACCCAACACACAACAAGACTATACAATTAGGGTTAAAACTGACACATTCTCATGTACATCCTCCAATGTGGTGTACATGATACATTGTACAAGGTGCCCTGAGGGAATTTACATTGGAGACACCAAGCAGAAACTGCAATCCAGGAAGAATCTACACAGACACACAATAAAGAAGACTCTGGACACCACCGTGGGTAAACACTTCTCTGTTCAATTCATCCACTTCCACTCAAGGGAATTCCAGTCATCTCGACATGTAACATGTCCCACTTACAGCTGACCTCTCAGATCAACGCTTTGTCCCACAGAATTGCCAGTCTTTGCTTCTCTTTAGCCACCACAAAACTCACCATTGGACATCTATTCACCAATTGGAATTTGATCCTTTACCACAGATGCCAGCCTATGGGTTTGGGGCAGTTGTCCTCCAACAGCATTTCCAGGGTTGGTGAATGCTAGGTGTTCAAGTTCTTGATCCGAGGGCAGTATTAATGTTACTGGCCAGGGCCATGCCCAATCAGACAATGCCACAGAAGTGGCATATATGAGCCACCAACGTGGCAATAGAAGCCCAAGGCTATGAGGGAGATGGTTTGAATTATACGATGGGCCGAAAGACCTCTTCAAACCCTCAGGACTGTTTTTATCCATAGGGTGGACAATTGGGAAAGTGACAGACTGTCTCAGCCAACATGACATCCATCCAGTGGAATTGTCACTCCACCTAGCAGTGTTACAAAAGCTTGTGAATTGGTGGGAACAGTCAACCTGATGGCATCTTAACTGAACCACAAGGTAATGGAGTACAGTGCCAGGTCCAGAGACTTTGGGGCATTGTCTTTAGATGTTATGGTGGTTCCTTGGGTCTTCCTACTAGTCTACCTCTTCCCTCCTGTGGCCATGCTCCTGAGGGTCTTAAAAAAGACAAAAGGAGGATTCCACACTATCCTCGTGGCCCTGGACTGGCCCAGGAGGTCCTGATGCTCTGGTCTCATTAGCATGAGGGATGCTCCTCTGTGTAAACTTCTGTTGTATCAAAATATACTCTCTTCCGGCAATTAGCAAGTCTAGCTTTAACGGGGTGGTCTTTGAGGCCACTATCCTAAAAGCTAAGGGTCTCTCAAAAAGCGTGACCATTCTGGGTGCTCACGGAAACCAGTCCTCACCAGGAACTACCATAGAATATGGAATGCTTACATTTCCCACTGCAAACAGAAGGGGTTCCCACCATTTGTTTGTAGACTGTCTTGACTTCTCACCTTTTCACAGGATGTTTTTATTAGAGCCTTAAAATCAGGACCTTACAGGTCCAAGTGTCAGCTTTATCCATTTTCTTCCATAGAAAACTGGCACCCTTACCTGGGGTCCAATGCTGCATGTACAGGCTTGCTATCTCCAATCGGAAGTTCCTTTGGACCTTAACTTTTTGCACAGGGTATTACAATAGCCACCCTTTGAGCCCTTCCAATCTGTGGATTTAAAAAAATTGTCCTTAAAATTGTCCTCCTGGTGTTCTCTACAGCTCTTAAGGTCTAAAAATTGAGGGCCTTTTCTTGCAGATAGAGCAGTGCTCAGAATGATACCTACATTCCAAAAAAATGAAGGCTTCAGGTTACACCTGAAGCAGAAATTGTGGTTCTTGTTTTCCACCAGGATAGTGCCAAGACCGTAGATATCTCGTCAGACGGTCTAGACTCAGTACGCGCCTTGCAGATTTTTAGATTTTTACTCAGAGAACAAAAGAGATATGCCATTTGGATGATCTTGCTCTGTATGGTGCACAAGATAGGTTGGCTTTCCATTAAACTAACTATCGCCAGGTGGATTAAATCTGTGATCCATTAGGCTTATACCAATGCGGGTCAACCTGTTCCAGGGTCCGTGACTGCTCATTTTACCTGCTTAGGGGGTACTTTCTGGGTGGCATGATTATGTGCTACTGCTGCAGCTGTGCAGGGCTGCCATGTAGTCGCCAGTGCAGTTTTACCAAATTTTATAGGTTTGACAATATTGCGTCCAGAGATGCTTCTTTGGTCTCAAGGTTCCGTATATTAATAAGAAATATATGCTCCCTTATTGACAGCTTTGGGACATTCCCATTGTGACTTCATAGTCCCCCATGGATTAGGAAAAATTGATTTTATGTAAGTATCAAATCCCATTTTCATTTCTATTCACTTTGAATGTCCCTAAAATGACCTACTTTATTTGACAATTGAAAAAGATGAAATCTTTAGCAAAAACAGACTTTGACTTTCCAAGTGATATAAAGTCAGTTTTATGTGGTGTAAACTAAGGAGCAACTGCAGTAAAGTGAAAAGTAAAAGTGACAAGTGGACATTTTCTCCCCAAAAGAAACTAAAATGATAAAAAGAGAAAAAATAATCAAATGAATCATAAAAGGGAACATACTTTGATTTCAGTAAGGAACGTAAGTCAATTTATGTGGCGTATTTGCACATTCTATGATGCATGACATAGCTGTGTGCATGCTCAGAATGGACCTTGCGCTAACACAATTTTATGCAATTTATGTCCGAATGCAAATAACATGTATAACTGCCTGCGACTTGAGAGGCGGAATGGGGAAGGGAAGAAGTGGACTAACTTAACCCATGTACAGTAAGGGCATTCACAAGCAGATGTGACTGGTTAATGTCATGAGTTTCTTGTAGGTATGCTTACTATCAGCTGTAGCCTTTGCACCTACTACAGAGCAGGTGTAAATGCCGACTGCTAGTGATGACTGACATGGCATAGTCTTTAAATTAAAATGTACAAGTATTTGTGCACAGAACATCTATATCCAAGTAAGTCAAACTATAGTAAAACATTATATGTAGATTACGCATTCCAAGCATCTTTATTTATGAATTTAATATAAAACAAAAACATTACAAAATTAAAAAGAAAATTCTTAAAATTAAAATACTGTTGAGTTCTATTTTTTATTATTACAAATTTTTTGTATGTTCTGATGAGACTTTTTACTGTACTTAGGAATGTGCATATACTGTAGTAGTTTGTGTGTCTATGTACGGCAAGTAATGTTTACCCGGAGCGTACTCCGTTTAAACATTACAAAACAAAATGTATCTTGGGATATGCTTGGATTTGAATACAAACGAAACTAAGCACAAGTTCCGTGGTTTTTTTTCCTATGTGTTTTTTTTAAACGCAAGTTGTTTTCGGACCTGACTCAGGCCCAAAGTGGCTTTAGGTTGGTCTCTGCCTGCTTCTGTTTGGCTATCAGTCAGTGGACATTTAGAAGCCATTACAGCAGTTATGGTCAAGGCCAATTTTAGACAAAATGGTACTGTGGAGAGAAATCTTGGTGATCCCACTGTATGGTGAACTGCAGCTAAGTGCAGTTTCACATTGCCAACTATATTATATAGACCCCACTGCACAACTAACCATATAATACACCCCCATAGATTTATTTTATTTGTTACTGCAGTTTGAGAGGAGATCTATTTATTAATTTTTATTTATAAGGTGCCACAACAAGTCTGCAGCACCATAAATGACATATACAGAACGCAATGATCCATAAAACATTGCACGATACATGAAAAACAAAACACAAAGACCAAACTTACTGTATAAACAAATAAAATACAGATAATATGCAGATCTAATTATTTATGGGACACTGAGTGAGAGTGATGGTAATGACCATTATGAAGTAGGGCCGTGCTTGTGAAAGCTAACATTATAAGGGGAAGACACAAACAGGGCAGTTTCGACTGGGGAATGGGGGTGAAAGCTGAGACAAGGGAAGAAGACTTGAATAAAGAAAGATATTATTGCATTAAAATGTGATCAGCAGTTACTGCTATGGTTCATACCTGCAACTTCCCCATATTGTGTGAGCAGGTCTTTAAAAATACATCCAAAATGCATAGTTAGAAACTGTTATATGTTGAGCTAAATCTGTTGCCAAGTATCATGTGATGTGCCATATCTGGTGTCAGGTATACCAAACTAAACAAATCTAGCACAAAGTATGTCCTGCAGAGCTATGCCTTGTGTCATATACACAACATTCAGCTATATCTTGTGTCAAGTATATCAAATTGAGCCATATCCTGTGCGATGTCTAATATGCCAAACCTTACCTAGTGACAAGTGTAATATGCAGAGCTATGCCTGATACCAAATTTAACACCATATATGGTGCTCATTTTAATATGTAGACTTAGATCAGTATTCAGTTTTATATGCAGATCCATAACTAATGTAAAATAAAAAGCACTTTCTGACCTCAGCAAGTTACAATTCCCCAGCCTCATTCTCTGGGTCCTGCTAATATTATACTTTTAAGCTGTTGACTGATGTCAATGTTTTTTGTCATGCTCTGAACTCTAGTTATCACAGAAAGAAAGAACACCGATAATTAACTCTTTGTGTGACTGGTGATAGCCAAGAATAGGTTCTTCCCCCCAAAAAAACTCTAAATCTGCATGAAAAAATCATCAAAGGCCACACACAGGTATTAGTAATCTATCCCCACAAGGGGTATGTTTATTGATGGAAATACATAAAAGAACTAAACAGCACAACGTTTTGGGGGCAGAAGCACCTTTGTCCTATAGGAAAAGACCTAACTTGAAACTGCCCATGAGATGTCAGCAGGACTCATATGAAGACAGATAAGTTTCTTTTGCTTTGCTATGTTTAAGTTATTTAAGTGAGACATCAAACTATGTTATTAAAATCTCTGACCAGGACTGCAATATTGCTATTGAGAGGTATTATAGCACTGTCTAAAAGAAGAGCTTGTTCTAGCCAAATCTGTTGTATTTAAAGTTATATGCAAGCTGACTGGGACACAGAGAGCAATCATTTACCACAAGAGTTTGTCTATATTGCATTTGAAGATTGATTCTATTGTGAAACTGCCTAAAATGGTTGCTGATGTGAGAATTGCAAGTTTTTTAACCCTACAGTTGCTGGGAAAGAGCTGCTTATTTAATTATACGGATTGCTAAGTGGACAATGTCCTTTACACTGGAAATCGTTTATTGTGCAGATTTGCTTTTGTTTACAGAGCTCAGTAGTCACGCATGCGTCAAGTTGATTACTGATTTCCTAGCCATGGATCCAAAAGTTCGATGTTTTGATCTCTGAGCCCCAGTCCCTGTACCATTTGCAGAATATCAGTCTGTCCCTGATGTTTTTCCTGAAACGAAGAGTGGCTTCTTTGCTGACCTTTTTGACACCAGGCCATCCTCCAAAGTCTTCGCCTCACTGTGCGAGCAGTTGCACTCACACCTGACTGCTGCAATTCCTGAGCAAGATCTACACTGGTGGTGCCCCGATCCAACAGCTGAATCATCTTTAGGAGACAGTCCTGGTGCTTGCTGTACGTTATTTGGTGTTCTGAAGAATTCTTCACAACTATTGAAACTCTCTCCTTGCAGTTCTTGATGATCCGATAAATGGTTGATTTAGGTGCAATCTTACTAGCAGCAATATTCTTGCCTGTAAAGCCCTTTTTGTGCAAAGCAATGATGACTGCACTTGTTTCCTTGCAGCTAACCATGGTTAACAGAGGAACAGCAATGATTTCAGGCACCACCCCCCTTTTAAAGCTTCCAGTCTGTTATTCTAACTCAATCAGCATGACAGAGTGATCTCCAGCCTTATCCTCGTCAACACTCTCACCTGTGTTAACGAGAGAATCACTGACCTAATATCAACTGGTTTTTTTGTGGCAGGGCTGAAATGCAGTGGAAATGTTGTTTTTGGGATAAAGTGCATTGTCATAGCAAAGAGGGAGATTGAAATTAATTGCAATTCATCTGATCACTCTTCATGACATTCTGGAGTATATGCAAATTGCCATCATAAAAACTGTAGCAGCAGACTTTATAAAAAATAATATTTGTGTTTTTCGCAAAACTTTTGGCAATGACTGTACATAATGAAGGCACATTTGAAACATAACTGAATACATGTAATACATTTGCCCCTTTTGAGCGGGCATTAACTACAACACATTTTCTATCAAGTCTGTGATGAGGGGACCAGGGTTAAAAAAGTATAGTAACTCAACCACTATTAGTGTGAGAACTGAGATACAGTGTCTAGGGGATAAGGGTTATTTCATTTCTGCACAACCTGTGACATCCGACAATGACCTGTAGCACTGTCAACAAAGATGGATTTGGATCCACCAGAAATGTAGCCATGTCATCCACAAACTGGAACACAACTACCCCTTAATAGTAAAACAACAGCAACAAAAAAAGTGGCTGTGCCAGGAGAGTTGGCTTAAACCACATACTGTTTGAACTATCTCACTTGTAAGGAGCCAAAAACATTTAAATAGATGGGAGAAAAATACTCCCTTAACAGTCCTGCCTAATATGCATTGGCCTGTTCTCTTGGAGGTGAATGATAAAATGATGAGGCCACTGATCCTAGAGTACTGGCCACCACTGGTACCCCTGGCCATTGAGTACCAGGGTAATACTGTCCAAATATAGTGCACATTTTTGTTGCAGTATGATCTGACACAAAGGAGAGACTGAGGGTAAGTAGGAGTTCTCTGTGTGAGTCTGATATTTCACATACTGACACTGTAATTATAGAGCAGCCTCCTTCCAAAATCTTTCAACCATTTGGAAATATGAGAATGAGTAGCAATGATGATGATTTAGACATAGAAATTGAGGATGCTACTTTGGAAGTTGTGAAAGTGATCAGGACAGAAAAAGATAGTTGTTTTGTTGACGTTCACTGTTCAAAATGAGGGCAATGAAAACATAATAACTTTTGTTTCAGTAGTTAAAATAATATATAGAATCCCCATTCCAAAATATTAACAGGTTTGCCTTTAGCTAATACGTTTCCCCAAATAGTAAAAGGTGGGTTCCTGACTCTTGTACCCATATGACTTTAGAATTGGCATCAATTCTTTGGAAACTGATAGAGAATATGAGCATTCAGTGGACAGTTCTTAAAAAGGTAACAAGAATATTTGTGTATAGGACAGTCACAGTTAACATGGTGCCTAAGCGCACACCTGTCTCTCTCAGCAATGTTTCACTCATCACTCCACCTACCCGCTAAAGTTCTCTCAGATCCACTGACCCCAATGTATTAAGGGTGATTACCCACATGATTGCTGCCTTTTTGATCCAAGATGAATGTCTTTGGGCTAACTCACTCTGATACTGTGTCTCTCCATCATACAACCACATTCTGAGGTAATTTTGTCCTCATATCTGTCCCATTCCACTCATATTTTCTCTGTCATGATGTACTTTTCCCAGCAGGCCATGGAAATACTCTCCAGATTGCTGGGGTATTGTGGGACCTCCTACCCTCCATCTAGGACCCTGGCTGTTACACAATTTCAGATCAGCTTCTACCAGTCTCTGTGTACTAATATCAGGGCCACATATTCAGTCACTGGGAGGTGTGAATAACAATGCCAGAGGGAGTGTTACATAAAGATAAATATTGCTGCAACAATAACATATGTAAACAAAACAGTAACACATGCTTTGGGCCTGGAGGTCTACGCATATAACTGGTTATATATGAATACATTCCTGATATGGCCTCCAAATGTCCTAGGAAGTCAAGAGGACCATTGTCTTACAGAGAAAAATCTCTTCTTTCATGCAAGTTTCTTAACTACAATGATTCTAATATTTCTTTGATGAACTAGGACACATGTAAGCTCAAAAATGAATAATAACCTCATTATTTTAATCCTTACCCTTTATTTATTAACAATTATTTACATAGCGCATACATATTCTGTAGCGCTTTACAGAAAATATGTAATCAATGACATCAGTGCCTGCCCCAACGAACTTATAGTCTATATTCCCTATCACACACTCACGGGTTAATTTAATCAGAAACCGACTAATTTACCTGGAGACTCTGCCTCTTTTGACAGAAGAGAAACAAAGGCATACAAATCAACATCCAACAACATCCAGAGGGAGAATCAGTAGGGAGAGAAGCCCCTGTCCTCCATGGGATTCTTGATCATATCTCTCCATCATTGGTATTATTTTGCTAATGTTCACAAAGATATCTCTTCAATTGTTATTGCCTCCGTTGAGATTCCATGACTGTTGTTTTTCACTGGGACACTGTGAGATATGACATTTTCTTACACATGGGTGAGACCGTTCTGATAACACTTCCCTGTTACCTTTTTGACTGTTGCTCTGTTTAGATTTCTAAGGTAGGTCTGGTAGGTCAGGGATATGAGATATGTCTGCTCATTTTTTTTTGCTGAGATCATTTGTCCTTATAGTGGACTTGTTTCTTGCTCTCTGTATTTTGTATGTTTTCTCTGAAGTTTTCATTTTGCAATATTTAGCTTTTCATTAGATGACTATTCTTTTAGACTTGTATTGTTACCATAGCTGTTACCTATTGATTTAATTATTTTTTTAATGTTAAATGTTATTGTCCTCCAGTGACCCCCACCGTTTGTATATCAAAATATATATATTTCTGGGCACAGTTTTTTGTCAATATGTGTCCTGAAAGTGGTAACTTGATTCATTTTTGTTTTCTCCTTTCTTCTCCTTTCCACCTGCCACATCAGACCCAACCCAACCCTACCCTAGGTGGACTGTTCACCGTTTATATGAAACAAATAGGGGTATTCGGGCTAAGAGTAGCACTTCCTCGTGAGATCAGATGAATTTCCTTTTGGAAAAATTACAAACTGGCTCTATTAATGCTAAAGGGCTAAATACTCTTGGAAAAAGATCAGGAGACCTCCGGGCGGATAATGTTAATAATATAGCATTAGTCCAGGAAATGCACTTACAACATGGTCCCATATCTTCTTCACTACGTAACTACTACTACCCAAATATGTTTAACAGTAGCAATTTTAGTGGTAAGACAAAAGGGGTATCTTATTATTATATATCTTATTTGCTAAACAACTCTCATTGTCTGGCATTGTAACGCATAGGTTGGAGGATTGTAGAGGTCTCTTGGTCAAATGTAGAATTTTTAACCACTAGTTCTCAATTGTTAGAAAAGCGGAGGTAAGTTTTTCAGATAACGCATGCTTGTTCCATCAGTGCATCAGTTGTGGAGACACAGTATACATTTCTATCCTGCTGGTACAGACACCCTAGTATGCTTCAGTGGATACACCCAGTTACTTCTGGCGATTTTTGGAGATTTTCTGGTGCCCCAGGGATTTAAATGCATATTTGGTGGGACTGTCCTCAAATAAAACTGTCTCTACAGAGGTAGTCAGAATAACTAATGTTATCTTAAACTGTGAGATTCCTATGGTCCTAAGGTTTTTTGGCCTCTCAATCTGTTTAAAATTCCCATTAGCAAATACCAAAAAATCATAATTAAACCATCTAAACCTTGCCGCAAAGGCTGTAATTGCAGTTCGATGGAAATGTTCCAGTCCTCCATCACTTAAAGAATGGTGTAATCTGATAGATTACTATATTTTGATGGATGATTTGATTACTTCTGTGACTGATAAATCTTCTGAATTTCTAGCCACATGACTCTAAAGATTTTAATTCAAAGAAACTTCCCTGAAGAGGTAGGTTTTCAGAGAACGCTTGAAGGTTTGAAGACTAGAGGAAAGTCTTATTGTGTGAGGGAGGGATTTTTACAGAGTGGGTGCAGCCCGAAAAAAGTCCTGTAACTGGGAGTCATGTGATGAGAGTGGATAAGAGACGCAGAACTTGTGCAGAATGGAAGTGTCGATTTGGGAGATATTTTGGGACAAATTAGGAGCTATATGGTGCAATTTTGTTGATAGCCTTGTATGCTTTTAGAAGCATTTTATATTGGATTCGTTGAAAAACAGACAACCAATGTAGAGACTGACAGAGTGACTCAGCAGAAGAAGAACAATTTGCAAGGAAAATCAATCTAGCTGCAGAAAAAGAAAGCAGGGCGGAGGTGGATCCAGAGAAATTAACAAAGAAAGTGTGATTAGATATGAAGGATGAGAACCAGTATAGGACAGTGTCTTGAAGATCTAGGGATGGTAGCATTTGTATGTGGTAAGAGTGTTCAATAGTGTCAATTGCTGCAAAAGGATCCAGAAGAAATAGAAAAGAGTAATGGCCTTTAGTTTTTGCTGTGTTCAAATCATTGACAACCTAGTCTCTGTGGAGTGTTGAGAGTGAAAGCCTGACTGAAGAGAATCCAATAGATTGTTTGCTGTAAGAAAGTGTATAAGGCGAGTGTAGGCAATTTTCTCAAGAAGTTCGGAGGGGCATTGGAGTTGAGAGATGAGTCGGTAATTTGAGAGACAGTTTAGGTAAGAATTTAGTTTTTTCAGAATAGGAGTAATCACTGCATGCTTGAATAGTGATAGAAAGATACCAGGCGAGAGAGAGAGATAACAGATTTTAGTTAAAGTTGGAATGAGCACAGGAGACAGAGACCTACCAATTTGTGAGGGTATAGGATCAAGAGGACACGAAGTAGAGTAGGAAAATAAGTAGAGAGTAGATACTTCCTCTTCATTTGCGATAATTTTTTGTCATAATTGCGTGTCCTAAATTTTCAACAATGTGCATGCCTGCAACTTGCACCAGTATTGATTTTTCTCCTCACCTGTTTGACACTTGTAGACGGATAACCTTGAAGAGGTAGATTTGGGGAGATCATGTGCATGTGGAGTCGTATAACAACCCCTTATGACAGCTGCCAATCCCTGAGGTGTGATACTTGTAAGGCCACAAATGAACTTATCAAGGGACCCAGACTGCGACAGGGAGGAAAAACAGAGTGGAGAGGTTGTTCTGTTGGAGAGTCAATGCGTTGCAGTTTTTGACTTCTGCTGGATTAGTATTCACTCATACTTCTTCAACGCATTACCCAGCGAGTCTGATAGCTTGGTGGGTCTGATGGAGATGGGAGACTTTGTATTAAATTCCTACCACACTGGTAGAGGGGGACAAAACTGGGCCAAATGGCCGGAAACTCAAGGTTCCAGCAGCAAACGTGACTGTAGTCCTCTGGGCTAGAGGGGTAAGGGAGAGGGTGTATGTTAAACCCATCTGGCTTTTGTTTAGTAATGTATATTTTGTGGTGTATTATTTAACAATAAAAATACTGTTGTTTTTGCGAACAGCTTTGCCTGACTTACTGTTAAACCCCTAGAACATATTAGGTATCCTTCCCTGTTGAAGGGAGGCACCCCTGGTTGACCAGGCAGGATGTAGAGGGCATAATTGGGTCAGGTAAACCTAATTGCATTGGGACAACATTTTCCACACATGGGAGACTTGGCATGCCTCTCTACAGTCAAAATGGGGGTTTGACTTTAATACATCTGACTATAATTATATACCTCCATGCAATCATCACCAAAAGGATTAATTTTGTAATTAAATATTTCATATGCAGCTATTTATGTTTTCATTATTTAATCTATTGCCAATTAAAATGTAATTGCCTATATGCATATTTCATAGGTAACACCTACATTATATAGCTACATCAAGGCAAGTGTATACATAAGTTTAGACATCATTCTAATAAATGAATGGAAATTATAGGGAATAGTTGATATCAGAGGCAGGTACACCTATAGCCTGGGCGTGATTATCAAGTTACCTGATGATTGGTTGTTACGAGTTGATTTGTCCCACTATGTAAGCCTTGACAAAGCATGTAGCAATTACACGCAAGTTGCCGCGTATGTTGGGGATCTTGTGTATTCTATTTATGTGTCCAGGTGAATAGAACACTAATTTATGTTAGTGTTGACTAAAAAAATTACCAATATTATCTATTTCCAATGTAGGTTTACAATGCGGATTCGGTCCGCAAGGCATAGTGAGCATCTATTCTTACAAAATCCACTCTCTGTGTCATCCATTGTACCTTTCAGTATATCTATCATTGAATGTGGATATCCTGATGGAGTTAAACAATTTGAATGCAGTTCTGGTATGCGGCACAGTGTGTGAGGGTCGGCTGGTTTATAGTAACTACCTGCCACTCAGTGACTTGCTACTTATGGGGCATACCTGGTCTACCAAGCAGAGATTATTCTGGATACTATTATTAGTAGACTCTAATGATAGATTTGCCACTAAAGAGAAAACAGTAAACAGTGATGTAGTTGACTAACTTTAATATTGAAATACCAACACAGTGGAATCTGAATAAAAGTATTTTATTAATATAAACACATAATAAAAGATTATATAAAAATAATATTTAACACTGAAACACAGTTTGCTGTAATATTCAGATATTCCAACATATAATGATGCCACAAATGATCTGAACAAACTCTAATGGTAGTTATTGTCTCTCTGTGCTAAAATCACTTACTCGCTCTTACTAGCTCTCTTATAAAGACCATATAACAATGGGCAATAGTCAATGAAACATCTGTGCTTATAGATGGAGATTTAAGTTTAGCACCATCTACTTAGATTTACTATGAATAGATGTTAATAATAAATAATAATTTTGGAGCGTTTGGACATATAAATCTATAGCCAGAAGCCAGAGGGATCTTATTTGTGCCCCAGCGTAGAAAAAAGTTTGTGATTAAATGTTCAGCCGCTATAATCAGCAATATACATATACATATATATATATATATATATATATATATATATATGTATGCAGCTCTTATCCAATGTTGTTATCATACGCCAAATGGAACTCATTCATAGGACTAATGTAAAGACCTTCCATGTGCAGATAAATAGTAAGTTAGGGCTGTCTTTAAGGGGTCCGGTCTAACCACATTCAGCGACCGGATAGCATACCAGCAGTTTGACAGGAGCTGTTCTTTAATAAACATGTTCCATTGTCTGTCCCAGAGAGCTCCAGTATTGCAGAGGGAGATTCCTATTTGGGATTATGCTGCTTGGAAAAAGTGCTTAAAAATGTCCTTTTGCTTTGGTAATTGATAAATCATATTCTGGATTTTATCTTTGAGAGCCTGAGTGACTGATTTTCTGACGTGTTTCCTTACCAATATGATAACTTCTTTAGAGGAATATTTTCAGTCTTAGTTCAGTAACCAATATTGTCACAGGGATTTACTATTAACCCTGTAAGTGAGTGAGCATAATCTATGGCTCCCTTATTGGGCTCTATGATTCACGTTCACTGTTGGCCCAGGCTAATTTTAACTGATTTGTTCAAGATTAAATTTGTGCAACCCAATCTAAGGACTCGCGGTTTAAATGATTTTGTGATTCCGAAGTATAACTGACAGCTTCCGGAAGCTTCCTGCCTGACATTTCTATTTCTGTTGATAACATGACCATAAATCCCACCCCGCAAGCTCGTTGCCTAGGTGTAATCCTTGATTCACAACTGTCGTTTATTCCCCACATCAACTCTATATCTAATTCATGTTACATACACCTAAAGAACATTTCCAGAATACGCACATATCTGACACAAGACACCGCAAAAACATTAATTCATGCACTCATCATCTCCTGCATCGACTATTGCAATTCCCTCCTTACTGGTCTTCCCAAAGTCAGACTTGAACCCCTACAATCTATTTTGCACGCAGCAGCTAGATTGGTTTTCCTTGCAAACCGTTATTCTTCTGCTGAGCCACTCTGTCAGTCTCTACATTGGCTGCCTGTATTTCAACGAATCCAGTATAAAATTCTTCTACTAACATTCAAGGCCATCAACAAAATTTCACCGACATACATTTCCTCACTTGTCTCGAAATATCTCCCTACTCGACACCTCCGTTCTGCACAAGATCTACGTCTCTCCTCCACTCTCATCACATCCTTCCATTCCCAGTTACAGGATTTTTTCCGGGCTGCACCCACATTGTGAAATTCCCTCCCACGCACAGTAAGACTTTCCTCTAGTCTTCAAACCTTCAAGCGTTCACTGAAAACCCACCTCTTCAGACAAGGTTATGATATTCCTCAACCATCATCTTAATTTCTCTAGATTACCCTATTACCATCCTCTACACTGCTAATGCAAGACAACAACCCTCTGACCAACATTGCCACACACACAGCACACTCAATACTTTTACCTTTGCAGTCTAGCTGGTCCATTGTGCAATATGATGTAGCACATGCCCTTGTGTTTCTAACTCCCATTGTCACATAGATTGTAAGCTTTCGAGCAGGGTTCTCTTACCTCTCTGTCTGTATGTATTACCCAGTATTGTT
Organism: Mixophyes fleayi; assembly: GCF_038048845.1. Taxonomy (NCBI): domain Eukaryota; kingdom Metazoa; phylum Chordata; class Amphibia; order Anura; family Limnodynastidae; genus Mixophyes; species Mixophyes fleayi. Next base: position 28,670,796 of record NC_134404.1, on the reverse strand, counting down.
TTATCAATGTTTGTTCCCAATTGTAAAGCGCTACGGAATTTGCTGGCACTATATAAATAAATGTTGATGATGATGATGATGAGCTCTTTATTCAGTAAATACCGAGGACCTTATCTCAGTTATAATTAACCTACACTGATTTCTATTTTGAGGACGTATCATACCATACTATTTAGATGAAGGTCATAACAACGAGATCATTCCCAAGTACAGATTTTAATTCTCTACAATATACACATTTTAATCATTTAGCTGAAACACTACCATCATTGTGATAGCATACATCCATGTTTTACTGAAGTGGAACACCTGGTGCTGTTCAAGCAAGTTAAATTTAGATAACAGGCTCTTTCGTGTTTGTGCACCACAATGTAACACTTGTTACCTACACTGATTTGTATTCTGAGGACATATTATAACATACTTTTTAGACAATACTATAACAATGAGATGATTCCAGAGTCTAGTTTATTTTACCCACTACACTTTACACATTTTTAACAATTTTGATAATCACTGTCCTAATTGATTTCACATAGTACCGTGTTTATTGAAGAGGTATATGTGGTGTTTTTTACATCATTGTACAACTGGAGATGTGTCGCCCCAACTGCATTTACCTTTAGTACAACTTTTGAGGGATCCATTGAATTTATCGGCTTAGACCCTATAAAATATGAAATCCGGTCATTTAGGACTGTACTCATGGCCTTAGACAGGGCTTTCATAGTGGCAATAAAGCAATAAGGGAGATAGAAGATCAAAGTGTACAATAAATATATCAGGCCCACTAGAAAGTGGGGTCTCCAACCCTTAGTAACTCAAGGATTTGCTGCTTGATTAGTTACGTGCCTCCAAGGCTTTTTATGTTATTTTTTACCTTCATATGGTTTACTGCATCCCCCACCCATCATTCATCACAACACTTTGCTGTTGGATTTTGTTTAATTGTCTATCAGGTTACCAATTGCATTAGGGTTTTTTTATTTACAGGTGTGCACATGGTACAGATGCAGATATGGGTGGTTGGGAATTTATTTGTGTTCTGGGCATCCAGGCACCAGGTGGCCCATGAGTGGTTATCCTTTGCCATCCTCGGTGAAATTTGTTGGTTGGCTAAGAGGGGTTTGTGCCAGCCAGATCTTATTGCCATGTTTTTATCAGTAGTTAAGAATTCGAGGACCTCCCAACATACTTATCATACTTATCATACATCTTGTAGGGAACGATTTGGGTAAATGCAAATTGTTAGAGTTGATTAAAATCAGGGAGAATTTTGAGGAGATAAAGAATGGATGGCCAGTATTTAACTTGCGCTAATCTGATGTCATCCCCAGTATCTGCTGAAAGAGTAATATTCCTGACCACATTAGGAGTCTACTGAAAAATTTTAATAGGGCAACTGGCTGTGTCATTAGGGCACTTGGGGGTATGATAATTGAACAGCCCTTGATTACGGTGGACCTGGCTCACATGTTTAGATTGGATGTTGTTCATTTTACGGATGAGGGGTTGTGGGTCTCCATAGAACAGATCTATTGGAAATTAAGGGGCTTAGTTAGGCCATTTTGGTGGTGGGCTGTGTGTCCATTAGAGGACCACAGCAATGGCAGGAAAGCATTGCGGTCAGCGGCTAATACAAGGAGCTTTTGTTGATTGACCACAGGTCACTACCCCCTTCAAAGTAAGTAAGGCTTTTGGTCCTTTTGTGTGGGGGACCCCATGACCTGTTTGGTGTGAGCATGTTATTGGGAGTCTAGAGCGTGTCTAGTTTCTCTGATGTCAGATTAAGTGCCGGCCATTCAGTAAGGGATAACATTCTTGGTTTAGTGGAATCCAGGGCTTTTGGCTATCCACTCGTTTGATTTAGTATTAGTCTGTTTAGCTGAAATCACATTTTAATTTCTTTGTCACTATTTAAATCTTAATTAAAACTGAATCCGGGCCGATTGGCCATCTACTTATTTGATTTAGTATTAGTCTGTTTTACTAAAATCACATTTTGATTTCTCCATCACAATTTAAATTTTAGTTGAAACTGTGTCCTTATTTCCAAATTTAAATTGATGTCCGTGTCTTTGCTTCATGAACACAGTAATAATTAAACGTGTTACAAAGAGGTTTATTGAGCAGTGGAAAGAAACATCATCATTAAGCAGTTAAATCATGTAGAAGATATGATATGAAAAGGCAGAGTTTGGCATAAATATCATATTATCTGATGGAATAGAAGGGGGAGGGACAAGTCAATTGAGTTCTGGAGCTGAATTATGTACCTTCAACAAATAAAGAAAAGGTGAGCTGGCAATAAGGTAATGTGAGTTCTTTCGGTAGAGTAAAGGTGAAGTGTTGTTTATATGTTTAATTTTTATGGTGTCAAAGATTGCATTCTGTTCTCTCCAGTTATAATGCAAAATAGTTTTCAAAAGCGTGCACACATATGGCTCCTCACACAGGTTTCAGCTGAATCACTTAACATTTATTCACAAGGATGGATAAACAGTCCTCTCATTGTCTTCTGCAAACAAAATGAAACTTTCACAACAATAAACATAATTCAATAGACCTCAACTCTGGCTATAAAAATTAGGTCCCTAACTAGTCACTGGACACATTTTGGCACCAGTCTCCCACACACAGTTCGTTCATTTTGTGTAGGAGGATCAGTCTGTATGTATGACACTACGCCTAATTACCATGTATAGCAGGGCTTCACATAGTGGCTGAGAGAGGAGATGCTTGGTAATCCTGTCTGTGTGTATGACATCAACACTTCTCATTACTTTCTATACCAGTAGTCATCATAATAACTGTAGGGAAGGTACATTAGTGTTTATGTCTGTAAGAGAAGGTGCTTGATAATCATCACCTTCTTATTATCATATAGCAGGGCTCCTCACAGTGGCTGTAGGGTATATATATATCAAACCTTCTAAAAAGGAAAAGTGGAGATGTTGCCCATAGCAATTAGTTAGATTCTAGCTAACATTTTCTAGAATGTACAAGATAAATGTTAGCTAGACTCTTATGTGTTGCTATGGGCAACACCCCCACTTTTCCTTTTTAGAACATTTGATAAATTTACTCATGTATGAGAAAGTGCTCTGTGATAATATCTATATGTATGGCATTCTCATCCCCATCACCTTATCTATCATGGCTCCTAACACTGACTTCAGGAGGAGGTGCTACCTTGTGGAGCAGCTCTTCTCTCAGTGACTATAGGAGGAGTCACTCAGTGATCATATCTGTGTGTATTACATTAACATAAAATATTCCATATGTGGTATATACATTAGGAGCCTTTGAACCAGGGTATCCTGCAGTACTGTGTCTGCAGATTGTTTTATAGACAGTTCTCTTTACCACTGAGTTCCGGTAATCAATCATGTTTTTCAATGAAAAGCTTAAAATGACAGAATACTGAATCCACAAATGAAACATGAAGGATCATTAACTCTGGTGCAAAGTGGACCTACCATTTTCTTTTTGACGGATAGAGGTAAGAGTTATTAATTTAAACTTACTTAACCTTTTTATGAATTGCTGAGCTACTAGGCTGGAAACTATTATGTAACAATAGATTAACGCTCTTTTGATTGTACAGTAATATTTATTGTGGGAGGGGTAATAAAGAAAACAGCAGTTGCCAAATATCAACATGTGAGGTCAAGATAAGGCTTATTTATTCTCCCAGGATTTAAAAGCAGTTGTTTCTGTACAGAAGGACAGAGGAGGAGAGACCAGATCCGCTCATTGTTTATGTTCCACACTGTACAGTGCTCAAAGTAAGAAACCAAATACTATTTCTTTTCATATCGTAGCTAACAACTTTTTTTCTAGGAACCTTTAAAGTATTTGGAACACAGATATTATTAGGCTGTAATATAGTAATTTACTTAATACCTATTTATTTGCTGTAGCTGTGTACCTCAAACCTGTCTCTGTCTTAAAGGGACAGTACTTAAACAAAGCCTTCTCTCTCGTTCCTGAATCTCCCTCTTACTTTTTCTATCAATATAACTGAAATTTTGTAATCATGAAGTTCAGTGTAACAACCATGTACCTGTGTTATCATTCAGCTTATATCTGTAGACTTGCCTAGATTCATGTTCTACACAGCCTTTCTTGTAGGTGAACATAAGCTTAAGCATTCCATTGTGTATACTAAAATATAGTGCAAGCTTGATTTGGAGTTAAAGCTTAAAAGAAATAACAAAATGATTGTTTTTGTGAGGTTTTAATGCATTATCAACCTCTACTGTAAACTATCGAGATATTAAAAGTCATCAAGGCATTCCGTGACCATCTAAAAGCACAAGACTGCAGGACTAGGGATTTTATATAGCTCACAGGAATCTGTGCTAAATTAGAATATCCATAATACTGTACATTAGGTGGTGTGTTATTGTTTATAATATACAAATTTTCCCAATAAATATTGAAGTGATGACATCGGAACTCAATGATTTTTAAAATACATAAACTGGGAATAAACAGATGAGGTGATAAATAATATGGATATTAGTTGACTTACTGCTTAAGTCCATAAAATTATTAACATTTAGTTACTTTTTAATTTGACTTTAACTGGAGATCTTCTTTGATAGGTTCTCATTTTAATTTAACAAAATGTAGTTGCTGATGTGCAGTAAGTGGTATGTACTGTAGATTACTGTGACACAAGATGTGCAATGTGGTAAACACTAGTATGTAGAAGAGCACTGCAGACATGGGGGGCTGCTCGTCAGGCTGTTGGTGTCCCCTAGTTTTTAAATGGAAGCCCTATCTCGCACTCTTCATTTATCTTATCCTGTCCTGAACAAAAGCTGTAGCATGGAGGTCATCATCTCCTCCTAACATCCAGTGCTAAGCTCCATCTTATCCTGTCCTGAACCAAGGCTGTAGCATGGAGGTCATCATCTCCTCCTAACATCCAGTGCTAAGCTCCATCTTATCCTGTCCTGAACCAAGGCTGTAGCATGGAGGTCATCATCTCATCCTAACATCCAGTGCTAAGCTCCATCTTATCCTGTCCTGAACCAAGGCTGTAGCATGGAGGTCATCATCTCATCCTAACATCCAGTGCTAAGCTCCATCCTATCCTGTCCTGAACCAAGGCTGTAACATGGAGGTCATCATCTCACCCTAACATCCAGTGCTACGCTCCATCCTATCCTGTCCTGAACCAAAGCTGTAACACAGAGGTCATCATCTCCTCCTAACATCCAGTGCTATGCTCCATCTTATTCTGTCCTGAACCAAAGTTGTAACATGGAGATCATCATCTCCTCCTAACATCCAGTGCTATGCTCCATCCTATCCTGTCCTAAACCAAAGCTGTAACATGGAGATCATCATCTCACCCTAACATCCAGTGCTATGGTCCATCTTATTCTGTCCTGAACCAAGGCTGCAGCATGGAGGTCATCTTCTCCTCCTAACACCAAGCACCTTGCTCGTTCTTCTGTGCCACATGCTTTCTCCCTTCTACTGTCCTGAGCTGCCTCTAGAAAACCTGTGAAAAGAAAAAGAAGATGTTGCTGCTTGGAGAACATACAAGGTTGACATCACTAAAAATATATTCCAAGGTGAGAGATGTAGACACAACAGTTCAGGAGAGAAAGAAAATGATTGCAAGTGTTGGCCTTTTGTTTGGTAAAGGAGAAGAGGATGGAGGGGACAGGAACAGAGAAGTCCAGACAAAAGGGGGATTGATGTGCTGCAAAAAATGAGCACAAAGGTGTAGAGAGTGTAAGCGGATATCTTTTTGGTTGCTATTGGTTACATTACATCATTCATTGCAGTATGTTATTCAATAAATGTAACCAATTTATTTGACTAAGATGATAGTTCTCCATGATAGTGGATATATAGGCAGTTAGCTGTCTAAGGAATGAGTGTTTTTTATATTTTGTTTTATTATTTTTTCTACAGGAATAATTTTTTTAAGCGCTTCTGTGAGTCCCATTTATAGTTTGCTGCCATCGCCTTGCCCTTGTTGTATGGTTTCTCCATGCGTAATGTTAACATTAAACACAAAACCATTTATTCGCAATACCACAGTTAATTTCATGAGTTACTGTTTACTATTGTAAATATATGTGGTCACTGAAAGACAGATTCTAGCAGTGATACATAAGTGAAAACTTTTAAATTAAAGTAAAATTAATGAATTGGTAGAATGTGTGGCCTCAGAGGAGGTAATTGTTAGTCACTTACAATAGAAAACTGATTAGAAGAGAATTGCAAGTGATTTACAAATGCTGGACTTTTATAAATAAAGCAAATTAAAAATTAGGCAACATAACTCCTCCCCATATACCGAATCAGCACCAACTCTAAATAGACTGGGTTGGATTTCTCCATAACAGGGAGATCATGAGCATGTTGCTCCCATGCTATTTTTAAAACCCACTAGAGATTGTAGACATTAAGTTGTGGTGGGAACAAGATAAAAATGCTCTGTAGAATTCCAGATAGAAAACAATAATTTCTAATTTGAGATTACAAAAATAAAGATGCTCTCAGAAGAGAACTGTGCCTGTTTTTGTTTTTTTTTTTTAAAAAAAGGATGTAATGAAGAAGATGACCTCCATGCTACAGCCTTGGTTCACTTTAGGATAAGATGGAGCATAGCAATGGATGTTAGGAGATGATGACTTCCATTCAACAACCTTTGTTACTTGCTTAACCTGTGTTTAGTTGCTGTTCATTGAACCCATTTTATGACTCTGGCCTGGCTCTCATATAGCCTGAGTAAGCCCAATAGTACCCCCCTCACTTCTGTGAATAACTCTCCAATTAGCACAGATGCAACTTAAATTGCCATCAGCCTCACTATAACTTTTCATATCGTCTTGAGGAGTCATATGTTGGGACATACTTATGTTTTCTACACTAAGTGTCTGAGTCATTAAGTAAGGCAAACAAAGGAGTATGTTCTTCGGGACAACCATTTTACAATGCAAGGGGTGCAAATTAGTTTATAATTTTGCACATAAGCTAAATACTGGCTGTTTAATCATCTAGCACACAAATACTTGATAGCTTTATTTTTACACTGAAATTTAAAGTTGATCTAGAACATGCCCTACCCCAATTATAAATCTGTCCCCACATTTTAAAATGACCTCACTTTCCAATGTAAAATCATTTTGCCCAGGTGCAAAGTTACTCCTCTTTTATGTTTTGCTCTCCTTAATTACTTAAGCACAAAATGATTAGAAAATACAATTAAACGAGACAGTTGAACAAACATTGAACAACAATTGAAGACCTCTAGAAATAATTTACATCTGCTGCAGCTTTACTCTGCTAATTCTGATTGCACAGGAGATTACAGCTAGGTAAATCCCACATTTATTGCTATTTTCCTTGTAAATACCTTTGTATGCCAAATTTTTTTTCTTGCTTTTCTTTCATGGCATTATCTTTATGACTTTATCATCCTTCACCATTCCTGCAACACACATCTCTGTTCACATTATCCCTTCATTAATTCACTCACCTCTAGCTATCACTCATGAACTGTTGCCATGTTTATATTCATTAGTTATAATAGCCTCACCCTGTCACGAGAAACTAAAAGGATACACATATTACAATCATTTTTCCTACCTTTCTTCCTCCAAGCTTCTATTAGCTGGTGATATATCACCTAATCCAGTTCCCTTACACTTCTCCCACACACATATATCTGAATGCTACCGAAATACAGCAAACCTCAAAAGCAGCACCTGTCTCTTCTCTCTTTCAAAGTCCTTTAAATGTGCCCTTTGGAATGCACGTTCTGTATGCAACAAACTTAATTGCATGCACAACCTCTTCCTCTCAAACAACCTAAACCTTATTGCAATAACAGAAACACGGCTCCCAAACACACACCTCAAACCCTTTGATGATCATCAGTGCCCAGGATCTTGCTTCCTATTTCAAGGACAAGATTGATAAGATCAGACTTGTAATGGTGTCATCTTCCTCGACTAGCAATCAGCTCAATTCCTTCCCAGCATCCTCTGACACCCTCTCTTTGTTTGAGCCCACAAATAAGGAGGAAGTTTCTTCTTATCTTCCTACTCTACCACCTGTCCACTTGATCTCATACCCTCACAAATTGGTAGGTCCTTGTTTCGTTTGCTCATTCCACCTCTAACTAAAATCTGTAATCTATCTCTCCCTACTGGTATCTTTCCATCACTATTCAAGCACTCAGTGATTATATTTATTCTGAAAAATCAAAATTCTGTCCCAAACTCTCTTTCAAACTACCACCCCATCTCTCAGCTCCCATGCCCCTCCAAGCTTCTCGAGAGAATTGCCTACACTCACCTCACATGTTTCCTTACTGCAAACAACCTATTGGATCATCTTCAATCAGGCTTTCGTTCTCAACAATCCACAGAGACTGATCTCACCAAGGTTTTCAATGATCTGATCACAGCTAAAACTGAAAGTGATTACTCTCTTCTAATTCTCCTCTATCTCTCTGCTGCAATCGAGACTGTTGACCACTCCCTCCTCATGCAAACGCTACAATCCCTAGGTCTTCAAGACACTGTCCTATTCTTCTTCTCATCCTACCTATCTAATCTCTCTTTCATTGTTAATTTCTCTGGAACAACCTCCACTCCACTTTCTTTATCAGCTGGTGTACCACAAGGCTCAGTCCTAGGTACTCTGCTATCCTCTATCTACACCACTTCCCTTGGAAAATTAATAAGCTCCTTTGGATTTCAATATTATCTCTATGCAGATGATACACAAATGTATCTATCCTCTCCTGATCTCTCACCTTCTGTGTTGTGTTGCGTTACTGACTGTCTTTCTGCCATTTCATCTGGGATGTCCTCTCGCTAACTCAATTTCAATCTGTCAAAAACAGAACTAATTATATTCCCACCCAACAATAGAAGCTTCCTACCTGACATTTCTACTTCAGTTGACAGCATGACCATAAATCCCACCTCGCAAACTGGCTGCCTAGGTGTAATCCTTGACTCGCATATATCCTTTGTTCCACACATCAACTCTATATTTATATCATGCTGTATACATCTAAAAAACATTTCCTGATTAAGTACATATCTCACATAAGACACTGCAAAAACTTTAATTCATGCACTCATCATCTCTCGCATCGCCTATTGCAATTCCCTCCTTGCTGGTCTTCCCAAAATCAGATTCGAGCCCCTACAATCTATTTTGCACGCAGTGGCTAGATTGACTTTCCTTGAAACTCATTTTTTGGCTGCTGAGTTACTCTGTCAGTCTTTACATTGGTTGCCTGTTTTTCAACAAATCCAATATATCATTATTCTTCTAACATACAAGGCCATCAACAAAATACATCTCTCCACTTGTCTCAAAATATCTTGACACCTCCATTCGGCATAAGATCTGCCATCTCTCTTCTTCTCTCATCACTTCCTCCCATTCTTGGATGCAGGACTTTTTTTCCAGCAGCACCCTTTTTATGTAATTCACTCCCTCGCACCACAAGACTTTCCTCTAGCCTTCAAATCTTCAAGCGTTCTTTGAAAACCCAGCTCACCAGAGAAGCTTATAATATTCTTCTACCACCCTCTTAATCTCCCTAGGTTACCCTATTACCACATTTTAGACAGCTAACACAAGATAACAACCCTCTGACCAACATAGTTGTGTGAGTGAGCATACAGCCCACTAAATTCTTTGCAACCTTAGCATTCTAGCTGGACAAAGATTCAATATGATGTATCACTTATCCTTGTGTATCAAACTCCCTTTGTCCCATAGATTGTAAGCTTGCAAGCAGGGCCCTCTTACCTCTCTGTATGTATGTATTACCCAGTATTGTTTTACTATGGAATCTGCTGGCACTATATAAATAAATGTTGATGATGATGATGACGATGAAGAGAAAGTATGATTCTGAGCTATTAACTTTGAGAGGTCGATACGATAAAAAATATATTTCAAATGGATCTTTACATATAGAATGAGCATTTATTTTTTTTACTAATTAACACTTTTCTGCTTGTGTAAATGAAAAGAACATAATATTTGTTGTGATTGTGGAATGACTAGGGGGCCTGGTGTCCATTACAATAGGTGGCTGATCGTGCCTATAATACACTTACATCTTCTACATATACTGCATGTTTTTGTGCTAAGTATCTTGCTACAGTACAGTACAATGTGCTGAACATATATATGTTATAGATCTGGTAGATTATAACATACACATCTAACAAGATCTGTTGGATCCAACACTGGCTACTGTGGGAACCACTAAACACTCACTTATAATGAGACTTCACATGGAAGAGTAAGCCTGTATAAGGATAGATGTTAAACCCTGTACAATGAATTACTATAAACTACCTACATTCTTCTGTAGTCTCATCTGCATGGGCCTTGCAGTCTTGCAGCTCTCTCTGTTTCTCTCTGATGACCAGAACCATAGCAGGACAGGAGAGAAATCTTCAGTGACCATGGTTTGTTCTGTATTTTGATTATAACTGATTTGTTTCCTTATAAAAAAAAAAACTATATTTTGTCTTCCCTCTCTAGATTTTACAGAAGACATGATTACCATTGACCCTGTCACAATTCTTCTCTCTGTTGTTGTCATCCTATTTTTGGCCAATGTTTTTAACAATGGGAAACAAGACAATAACAAGAATTTTCCCCCTGGACCAACGCCTTTACCGATCATTGGAAATATGAACATCATTGACGTGGCAAAACCTCATAAAACGTTTATAGAGGTAATACAGTACTTCTACTAAATACCACAAAAAAAATTAATAGGCCTTAATTAAGAACTTTACAAAATCCTCTTGTTAATAGTAGTACTTTGAGGAGTGCCTCCTACCAATCATTCTAGCGGCGTCCTGGCAAATCGCTCATGTTGCTGCTTAAATCTGCAGAGAACTAGGGAGATCTAACACAACAGATTTTCAAATAGAGCTGAAAGACCACCACCGAAATAATGTCATTGAAATCTTTTACATTAAAAGGCTATGTCCACTGTTAATATAAGGCTAATTTACTTACATTTTATCTAGGGGCAAAATGTGTACTAAAATACACCAATCAGACATTAACTTTCATTATTTAGTTTGAACATCATCATCATCATTTAGTTATATAGAGCCACTGATTCCGTAGTGCTGTACAGAGAACTCATTCATATCAGTCCCTGCCCCATTGGAGCTTACAGTCTAAATTCCCTAACACACATACACAGACACACAGACAGACAATTTTGATAGCAGCCAATTAACCTACCAGTATGTTTTTAGAGTGTGGGAGGAAACCCACGCAAACACAGCGAGAACATACAAACTCCTCACAGATAAGCCCATGGTCGGGAATTAAACTCATGACCCCAGTGCTGTAAGGCAGAAGTGCTAACCGCTTAGCCACTGTGCTGCCTAAAAAATATAAGCTAAATGCTAATTTTTTCCTGTGGTTTACTGCAAATTTTGCAACTAAATGTAATGTTAGTAAAGAGCCCTTTGTAAATTTAACTTAAGTAGACCCAAAGTGTATTTTTGGATATGTTTTAAAAACGCCATTGACAAGTAAACAAAGCAGAGGTTTACTAAGCTAAGGTAGGTGTTAGATACACTCAGTTACACATTTTATCTAATATACAATAGCAAATAGTAGGCGCTACCAAATGGTATGAACATACTTTAGCTTTTTTTACTTTTTTTTTTTTTACTTTTTTAGCATGAAACATCATCCCACCTAAACCCTCATCCGGCATTACTATAAGTAATAAGCTAAACAGAGTATTAATTCCAGCAATGCTAGTGACATGTCAATAACATGTGCAGTAGTAGTAATTCTAGCTAATATGCCAGCTGTAGTTTTATGAAAATGAACACTCACTGCATTATTATCCCATAACCATCAGAAAATGATGCCTCAGAGTTTGTGTAGAGCTGTTAATGCTATTCTAGGCTAAGTGGTAGAAAAAGTGGAGATGCTGCCGATAGCAACCAATCAGATTTTAGCTATCATTTTGTAGAGTGTACCAATTAAAAGATAACTAGAATCTGATTGGTTGCTATAGACAACATCTCCATTTTTCAGACCCGCAGTTTAGTAAATATGCTAAAAAGGAATATAGCAATAGTTACATAAATAGAATTGAGGATAAAGATATCAGCTGCTCCAGAATTGTACATAAAATGTGTAATTTTTACTTGCATAAATTTGTTTAAATGAGTAGTATCATAACATTGAACACAAAATGTAATATTAGTTTCCCAATTTCCCAATGAGTTAAACATAACCTCCAGAAAAAAATAGGCAGAGGATTATTTACTGACATTGCTCCGTACTATTACAACTCCGTACTGAACCACAGCAACCAGTCAGCAACTGGATTTTATTATGTCTAGTATAAGACAGTCAAAGTAAATATCTGATTGGTTCAATAGGTTGAGTGAAGATTTTCACCGGTGCGCATTGTTAGTAAATATTTAGTGGGATTCACAAACAAATTGGTGTGTTATTACATCTATAAACATATGTTTGAACCATTTTCTGTGCAGCCAAAATATGCTTTTTTAAAATGTATTTATTTCCATCGAAAATTAAAAGCTTTTACTTTTCTCATTAAAATTTCTCCACTCAGCATTATTATAAGGAGTTGCCGTGTGCTACTTTTAACAATAACATTCACAAAGTGCCAATTCTCTAAATTATTTAATTCATATTGACCCAAAGTAAATAAATAGTATTCCACTATGAAAAGAGATTTCTTCACACACCAGTGTAAATTAAATTATGAAAATAGTATTACGATATTTTTAAACAGAGATATTTGTGAATTTCATTTTGCTACACTCAGTCTATCTATACTGTCAAGGCTCACTGAGTTTTGTGTTGTCTGTGTTTATTTAGGAAGTGTCCATCTGGCATGTACAGAATGAGTCTATACTTGACAAAAATACCTTAAGCCTCACATGCTAGATGGGACATTCCACACTGGATTGGGCCAGTCATTTGTGAGAGAGGGGAATATGGGTGAGGGTAAATCATGGGTGGGGACATTTTGGAAATGGGAGCCAAAATATTTAATAATTCTTATTTTAATCGTCTGTTGATTCTTTTTTTCATTGTTTTTACAGTTGTCCAAGAAGTACGGCTCAGTATTCAGCATTCAGTTAGGGTTAGAAAAGATGGTCATCCTGTGTGGTTATGATGCTGTGAAAGATGCTCTAATCAACTATGCTGAGGAATTTTCTGAACGAGCCAATTCACCAGTGCTTGCTAAAACATCAAGAGGATATGGTAACTATTTTGAGTGAAAAGTCATTAGATAACATAAAAGATTTGAATGCATATATTAAACACATTACATCACAGTAAAATAAGTCCTGCTCAATGAATCCAATTATATTATAGGTGATAATAGGTACTGACACTAAGGGGAAATGTGCCTGAAAGTGTTTTAAAATTCTAGAACTAAAAGTAAATCTGTTGACTCCAAGGGGTATATTTACTAAGTGGCAATTTGCTGTCATTTTTTAAAAATGGCAATTTAATAAAAGACAAAGCAAATCGGGTTTGTCCTAATTAATTTGCCACTTAATCTAATCTGTCAGATGTCACTCCAGGCTATTCTAAACCAGTGCCGTAACTAGACATTTTAGTGCCCTGGGCGAGACAGGGCACCGTTGCCACCCATCTAAGTGGGAGTAACATTTGCCAAGTGGGTGTGGCCAACCTAATGTGGGAGTGTAGCTAGCACTTTACTGAAAGAATTCTGTTACACATGTTTGCAAATGCATGATGTATGTATGCGTTCCAAATGCCGAACTTCCTGTCAGTGACACGCATGTGCGTTCCACTGCGGAATGAAAAAGGATAAAGAATTATTGGGTGACGGTGTCTTTAGTACAAAAAAAAGGAAAAGGCTGAATGTACAGAGGGGAAGGTAGCGGGCGGCTGCTGCGCCCCCTTGGGCTTGCGCCCTGGGCGACGGCACCGCCTGCACCACCCTAGTTACGGCTCTGCTCTAAACCTACACCAGCCATGGCTATAAAGCTTTATGACACATTTGTCTCAGAATGGAATTGAAATAAATATGTTTAGTAATAGCTGTAAGGTATTCAGGTGAATGGATTGTGAGAAAGTAGTTTATGGACTAGGATTTGGTGTTGGGTTGGTGGGGAGATAGCGACATTTAGTTGTTAGGGACAACTGTCATTTTGGTGACATTCAAATCTCGACATAAGTATTTTCCATTGCAAATGCAGTAGAAATATGTGTAACTCAGTGATCTGTATTCATTCTATTCAGGTGTTGTGTTTGCTCATGGTGAGAACTGGAAAGTGATGAGAAGATTTGCTCTTTCAACATTACGAGATTATGGGATGGGGAAGAAGAGTATAGAAAACAAGATTAATGACGAATGTGAACATTTAATGCAGACATTTAGAACTTATAAAGGTGAGTGTTTGCTCCCACTCTCATTTTCACAATAACACAGATAACAGCAGATAAATACCACTTTTACCATTTTGTTAATGTATATATATATATATAATCAGCAGCAGCAGCAGCTATTTATATAGCACTACTAATTCCGCAGCGCTGTAAAGAGAACTCACTCGCATCAGTCCCTGCCTCATTGGAGCTTACAGTCTAAATTCCCTAACACACACACAGACACAGACCGAGAGAGAGACCAGTATCAATTTGAAAGCAGCCTATTAACCTACTAGTATGTTTTTGGAATGTGGGAGGAGACCGCATATATACTCTGCTTTCCTTTTTTCAAAACGGAGGGCTGTATACGAGTTCCAAGTTCTCAGCAATAGGTGTTTAATAGAATAAATTTCACGTTTCAGTATTACGTTTTCAGCAATATAACTTTCCTCATGGATATAGTGCATATACAAGACTAAATGTGTGATATATATATACTGGAGATAATCACAGTGATTTACTCCACTATATATAATACACATTTATTCTTGTATATGCACTACATCTCTGAGGAAAGTTATATTGCTGTAGCTGAAACATCAAATTTATTCTAATAAACACATATTGCTGAGAATTTCACCTGTGAATGACCTTTAGTGGCACCTTCTTAGGAATATATATATATATATATATATATATATATATATATATATATATATATAAATATATATATATATATAGATGTGATTGTACGGGGTATTAAAAGATAGATCTTTGTAAATTTTTCTACATGCTAATTATATCATCTTTAAAACATTTTTTTCCAATGTCGACATGTCCTACTTATCCAGTCTTTGTTTATAATGTAACCCCTCTATTACCTTAATTAAAAAGATTATCCACCTTCGAATCACTCAAGCTCTGCCAAATCAACACGGTTAAACACAGTTCTTGTCCAATCAGGTGTAATATTCAATTATCACATGGGCTCTTATTTAGAGTTAGGGTGGAAAAAATCCAGTTAAAAGTGCAAATTTGCACTTTGTCACACCATGTTGCAATGATTTTGTTTTATTTCTTTGTTCATGATTTGCTTGACTTTCCAGGAAGCGAATTGCACTAATCTGCTTTCCAATCCGGCAGCAACAAGTAGTGAAAGTTGCAAGAACAGGTAGAAAATAGCAGCTGTTGGACAAGTGTTCCTGTTCTGGTAGCACAGTCCCGATTTTGAGGGACATTCAAATTTATTTTTTGACTCAGCGAGGGGCTTTGGAGATGGCTTAGTGAGTAGCTAAGGAAACAGCTTGGAGAGGAGACCAGTAGATGGTCCAGTGTGAGGCTTGTGTGTGTCCTACAGGAGGCAGGAGATCAGAGACAAAGGACCATTTGATGGACAGTTGGGTGCCCTGTCCCTGAAGAAGCAGAATTACAAGGACTGAGTATTGATGTTCAGCCACTAAAGAGAAAAGTGCTAAGTGGCTTAACTGGCCACTGGCCATCCAATGACATGTTTGCTTTTAATGGAGCTATTGTTCATTAAACTACTGAGCACAACTAAATGAGTAATTGTGCTGAGCTATAGCAGACTTAGGTTGAGTGGTTGATCTGGGTATACTGGGATCAGTATAATTTCTCGCTGATTTTGATGGTGGAATTGTGGAATGAAATAGAAGTTGTATAAACAAATGTGAAGCATTTTATATTTGTCACCCTCTGGCATGAATGTCATGGACACTGTAGTGTTATTATCTTTGATTATGAGTGATATCAGTAGTTGACAAGGATATCTTTCACAGCTGTTTATACAGTCACACCGCTTATGTATTTATAATGATACAATATATTCTTATACGTACTTTTTTACTTTTTCTCATTGTTAATTTTGCTCATTCTGAATGAAAAAAATGTATCCTTGTTCTATTTTCAGGAAAACCCTTTGATAATTTGACCATCATTAACGCTGCTGTAGCCAATATAATAGTGTCCATACTACTCGGTCGTAGATATGAATATGATGATCCAACCATATTGAGACTCATGAGATTCACTAATGAAAATGTCAAGATCCTACAAACCCTTATGGTCAGAGTAAGTATTCTCACTCTGTCCAATGAATTTTAAAAATGCCCAATGTATTTTTATTATTTTCATTTTTCTCAAATCAATAATATATCACCTGCAAATATTTTGATTCATTTTCTGCTGCTTTATACCTGAAAAACAACATATGATCTTATCAGCATTTCTGCTACACTCCAGGTTAAGTGTTTGCAGAGAGCAGCAACATTGCAACTAAGTGAGAAACATGAGTTCTGACGAGTTTCATTGTAATGAGCAGGGAAGGGAGGAGTTAGAGCTCAGTCATCTATGTTTTTCAAATGTATCTATTAGATGTCAGCTAACATTTTAGCTCACAAGTACATAGGCTACAAATAATTTGAATGTTTGGTTATTTTTCAACATAAGGCAGCAGGAAAATAAATGTCATCATATTATCAATGGAGAGATATTATTAAAGACTTTATGGACATAAGCAGGTAAAACATAAAAACAATTTCAGTAGTGCAGTATATTGTTTTTTCTCAGACCCAGCGCTCAGTGACCATTAGCTGCACGTATTCCGTATATACCGGTTTGTACACAGCCAGTGGTGCATACAGATGGAGCCTTATTGTTTTAGACAATCAATGATTCCAGCATTTGTCTAATTCATGTCAATGCAGCAGACCCATCCTCTTGTATCATTTTGTATGTGAATGGGGTGTGGTTAGAAGCAATGAGCATGATGTCAGTACAGTAATACTACTACTTCTACTACTACTACTACTACTACTACTACTACTACTACTAATACTAATAATAATAATATTAATAATAATAATAATAGTAATAATAATATTAAAACTGTGTTTGAAGATTCCTGGGTTAATTAATGGTCAGGATAAACGTATACTGTTTATGTTAAGCAAAGGCAACTATAAAAATGTTTAATTTTGGTTTAGTTCCCAACATATATGATTTTTTTCACTGCATACAGCTTAAATATTTAAATTAAATTCTATATAAATATATACATTAAGTATTTAAAACTTTGCATTTGTCTATCATTTCCCTTTTCTAAATGTAGTTTAATTTTTACATATTAACCCAAAACACCATTTCGTATTTCACGTAATATTCTATATTTCAATGATGATTTTTTTATTTGTTTTCCCCTTTAAGCTGTACAATAGTTATCCCTCGGTGATAGGCTGGCTGCCTGGGAGTCACAGAAAAATCTTCAAAAACAACAGCGAGATGCAGAAATTTATTATAGAGACATTTACAAAACAGAAGAAAGAACTGGATGTAAATGATCAGAGGAATCTTATTGATTCATTCCTTGCCAAGCAACAAGAGGTATGTTGTGAATTTAGGTGCATGGGTTTTGTGTCCTTAAAAGCCATATGTGTGAGACAGCCCGGACTGGGAGGGAATTTAGGACACTTAAATAGACTGTGTGGGGCCGATCACAGCTAAAGATCCTTGTAGGCAGCATGTAAAAGCCTATACAGGTATATAGAAATATGACCTTCAAAGGAAAATGTCGTCATAATTCATATTTTGGGAAATATGTGTGGCACTATATACTGAGGAGCAGAAATCACACCAGGGTTGTGAATGACAGGTACGGGTGGTATCCGTGAACAGCTAAAATCACATATCTTTGGAAAAGGTATGTCACATTGTCATAATCCCATCATGTTTGGTATTTATATGTGCGGGAGATTATGACCGGTTTATTGAAGGGGGAGTTATTTCTCTGAGAAGTATCTGTGAAGAATTACCCACAGGTCAAAACTTTGGGAATATTTGTGAGCCAACTACAGTGACACTCAGGGGACATCCCTGTCTCCCTATTAGCATTAAACACTGCCCCTGTAAAGACCATCCCATTTAAGTTTGCTTAAAAGCCTGTGTTTTGAAGGGGTAAGGGGTCAGGCTTTTTGGGGAAATCAAGTTACATTGATAAGCTGTCCATCTTCCTAGCCAATTCCCCATGGCACAGATTTTGGTACTCAAGTAAGTGCTATTCTGAATGTAACCTTTTAATTTTAAACTGTTTTGATTGTTATGTCAATCTATTAATTGTTTATTCATTAATTTTCTTTATATCTGAATGCCCTGTACTTTTGTATATTAAATCTGTAATTTAATATGTTGTGTCCTTGATACTCGAACAAACCCATTAGCCTGTTAGAAGAGAGCTCAACCAAGTTAACCCTTGGAATGCCAATGTGTAATTTGTTGTTACATTTGATTAACAAGCTGTGTGCGCTTGCATTTACATTTGTGTAACAATCTGGAGGTGTGACTAGGTAACCCTTTGTGTGCTGGTGCGGGTCTTGCTAGTCTGTGAATAGCTAGAAGCCTGCGTTCCAGTGTGGGACAGTGTATTGGGGTCCTATTCGTATTCAATAGGTGGTGGCAAACCTGAAGTGTCTGGGGGTGTGAGAGTCCTGTGTTTGGGGGCTATTTAGTAGGTCCATAACCTGTGTGATAGGTAGAGAGAGACTGTGGGCTAAAATTGTGTGTGACCTCATACAACAAACACTCCAAAGTCACAGCAGCTGGGAGCGTGTTCGTGACAGTCTATATTAAAAATAGTGACATTTTCCATTTCAAATCCCTAAAACCTGTGAATTAGGTGAGGAGAAGGTGAGGAAAGGAGGGGGTCTCTTCCTAGATACTTTGGAGGCCCCTTCATATTTTTCTATGGGTCCAATAAATTTCTAATGACCTCCTTGGTTGTTTATAAGGCACTTAGGGGCAGATTTGGCTGCAATTGTACCCTAAATTGAGGGCACCAGTTGCATTAAGAAAAGCTGCAATTGTAACCATATGCAAAGAGTCAAGATACATGCTGTTTTGCAACTGTAGTATATGCGCCTGCTTTACACACGGCATACATCACATGCACTTATGTTCCATGTATTTAACCATTTTATTTACAAGTGTATTCGCTATGAGGCATCAATAACCTAACCTATCCTCTAGTGCAACAGAAACAACTCCTCATCATTTTCAAAGAAAAAATTGCTTAAACACACATACAAAAACTTAACATACACCCCACTGATGAAGAAATCACCAATCAGAGCATGGGGTTTGCTACTGCTGGAGACCTTCATCATCATCCGCTATTAGCACTTGCCCCAACAACCCGCAAATTGCACCGCATTCTCAGGTGCACATGCTTCTTTGTCCATGTATGTGTCTATTTGTAATTGCACAAATAAGTCCTTCTTGTATTAAGCTTACATTAGAACATCCGCCACGCCCACTATCCAGGCGCAAGCTGGCATAAGTGGCTCAATCAAGCAAATCTGCATGGGTGCATATGAGTATGCCTACATTTATGGGCATCACAGGGCGATTTCATGCAAGATACATTTTGCAATCTGGTGTAGTACTCACTCTGCATCAGCTCCTTAGAGGCAAGGCTTCTAATTAATCAGGAACATTGAAACATATGCGATGAGACTGGATAGTTTAAGATTTGAATTGATCTTGCAGTGTGTCACGTAGTTGTAGCAGATGTGACTGGGTAGCAATATTTCATGTGATATGAAACAGGTTGGATGACTTGTCAGAGTCCCTTAAGTGATTTGACGCAAATGTACCTACCCAGTGGCCATGCAAGGCATTGACACTTTAGGCACAAATATCTTGCTCAGTGACCTAAATTTATTGGTCCCTGTTATTGCTGGCTGACTGCAAAGCTATCGGTGCTAAGATAGACAAGATGGGAGCCACTCCATGGAGGGAGAAAGTAGTAGGCTAAGGTAAGTAAAAGACACTCGTCTGAGGATCAGATTTACATAATTGGATACTGCAGGTACACAACCCCTGGCTCCATAACCTATCCCACTCTGGGTTATTTGTGAACATTTGAGCCTGTTTGAGACTATTGTCCAATTGTCACAATTGCATTACTCTATAGCTTGAGTGACATAATGCAGTTGTACATGTAGAAAGCTCCATAGGGGATATATGATGGGTCATCCAGCCTGTCTGTTGCAGTAGCCATCCAATAGATTCGTGGGCCAAATAAATGGTCAAACCCTAAAAACTTTCACTTTGTAACATGTATGACCCTGTATTTTTTTTAATTAATTTCCATGTTTGAAAGAATATATTTTTATTTTTATGTTACCTTTATATGTGTCTAATTCAAAGAGATGCATTTATAAAAATATTCTTGTCACTGAACTTTACATAATTTCTATATTGATGTTAGCAAGATAGGAACTTTACGTTTGCAGATGAGAAGAGAACCATTTGGTCCATTTAGTCTGCCCATTTTCATCAGTGGCAACCTCAAACCTTCTTTTCTCTACAGCTTTTTTCAAATTATTTATTAAGATTATTTATTTATTTAGGACAGCCTCACTTCTATCCCACACATGTTTAAATTCTCCTAGTGTATTAGCCATGCTGTATCTGTCAGGAAGCTACTTCACTTATCCACTACCCTTTCGGTGAAGTAATATTTCTAAATTTCCCCTAAACATACTACCCACCTGTTTAGCACCTGCCCTGTTCCAATACTTGTCTTCCTCTGAAGAATGATTCCCTCCTGTACATTGTGAAAGCCCTTGATATATTTGAAAGCTTCCATCATATCTCCCATCTTCCTTCTCTGTGCAAAACTATATGTGTTTAGATCCTTTAGTCTCAACTGCTAATTTTTTTTTCATTTAGGCCATGTACCATTTTAGTTGCCCTTCTTTGCACAATATCTTTATTATTATGTATGTCCTTGTGGAGATATGGCCTCTAGAACTGAACTCAGTATTCTAGCTGTGGTCTCACCAATGAGCTTTTAAAGTGGCCTCACCATGTCTCTCTTTCCACTATTAATTCCCCTCCCTATGAAACCAAGCTTCTGAATGACTTTTCCCATATTTTTTTGTATATTGTGTTCTCACTTTTAAGACTCTTGAAATAGTCAGACTTTTGTAGTCAATCCCTTTTCTCTTCAATAGTTGATATTTTATTGTCATCAATACTATATTGAGCCTTTGAGTTTTTGAAACCCAAGTGCTTATTTTTAAATTTTTTCACATTTAGATGTAGTAAGTTTGCATTCAGAGCTTATCATTCAGTACAGTTGTTATTGTTTGACTTTTCCGTAGTTTCTATCTCCTCCCAGATTTCTTTTTTCTATTACCATTAGTTGATAATCCTGTCACTATAGTTTGGCAACATAGCCTATTGGCAATATATGTCTGACATCATTGGTGGAGGAGTATGAGCTCAATTGTAGCCAAATCCTAAAAGGACTTATATCATGATTGAGAGCATGCAGAGAGATTTGTCACAACCTTGAGTTTGCTTATAGCTTGCAGAGAAGGATAGAGTAAAACTATGTCTAGTATATACAATTCCCTGTGCTTGTCCCAATCATACAACTAATCATTTTTTTAGGTTACAATTATTGAACTGCTTGATCTTGCAGCAGAAAAGTGTGTCATAAAGAGATTTTTTTCACTGGGACTGATAATCTAACTTGTACAATGACTGTTACACAATGATTGCTCACGTATGTTGTGTTATTTCCAATACTGACGTATTTCTAAAATATTGTATTGGTTAAAAAGATTGTTTTGTTTATATTATGCAGGGAAAGCCAGAATCTACTTTGTATTACCACGACAAGAACCTAACCGAATTAGTTTCCGATCTGTTTGGTGCTGGAATGGAAACAACCACAACTACTCTGCGGTGGGGCCTCCTGCTAATGATGAAATACCCTGAAATCCAAAGTAAAACATGAATATGAAACATGACATGAATGTCTCTTCATAGATTAGACATGATGGATCTGATTCATGTTCGGACACAAGTCTTATCTTGCCTGAATTTGCTCTGCGCATGGTCAAAACCAAAGTTACACCAATGATCGCAATTGCATGCAATTCATGTCCAAAGACAAGGTGCCTGATTTTGTACACCTCTGGCAATGCGTCTGATTGAAACACCTTAATTCAATAAAAAACAGGTGTGGCCAAATACTTTTGTCCATAATATATATATATATATATATATATCTACATGTATTACAGTACCCACTTCCTTCTCACGCTCCTCACTCAAAGGCAAACCTCTGACCTGCATCTTGACTTGTCACCTTGCCTCTCACTCGCGGTTGGGGTACGCGTCACCGATGCTGGTAAATCCCACGCTGAGGACACCTACAAAAGAAAAACGATTTCAGAAGAATATACACAGACTTACCTGATGAGCGACTGTCCAGATATCCGATCGTACCAGAACACTGACAGCAGCTTCTTCCGAATGCATAGGTGTCCGGCAGTAGTGATGACGTCAGTGCGCCCTTAATAATTTTTTATTTAAAGCCTCAATGTTGGGACCACACAGGTTAACTGTTAAGAGAGGGGTCCCGACATTGCCACTTTAAATAAAAAATTTGTTTCATGTATGCCCTGATTTCGCTACTGTACGGAGCTGTTGAGCACTGTAGCGCCTTACAAATCTAGGATAATAATAATAATAATAAATATAATGTAAAAAAATAGAATGTTTTTAAAAACACATATTTCTATTAAATATTATACTATTATGAGTTGTTCATTTATTTTCTAATATATGTTTTTTTTGTATGCTGTTCTGATGTGACTTTATATTGCACATTTGTATGTGCATATCCTGTATATT
This sequence comes from Mixophyes fleayi, assembly GCF_038048845.1. Taxonomy (NCBI): domain Eukaryota; kingdom Metazoa; phylum Chordata; class Amphibia; order Anura; family Limnodynastidae; genus Mixophyes; species Mixophyes fleayi. Next base: position 28,647,642 of record NC_134404.1, on the reverse strand, counting down.
CATGTGCCTGTTAAGATATGGCAATACCGTTTAGGTAGAGTGTACTTACACCCAGATTCACAGGCAGAATTACACTAAAGTTCCATGCTGGTTTTTTTAATCGCAGATTGGGTGCAAGTTGAGTTTGGACTTGAATCAGACCCTTCATGTCTATAGCAGCATTGTCCTAGTCAGTTTTATATAATGATATTTCTAACTTATCTGTCCCTGAATTATCATACTATGGTGTTATTATCAGTATGCATTATAATTCAAGAGACATCTTCTTTTCACCTGACAGAAAAAGTGCAAAATGAAATTGAAAGAGTGATTGGATCAGCTCAACCACAAACAGAGCATAGGAAAGAAATGCCGTACACTGACGCCGTCATTCATGAAATTCAACGATTTGGTGATATTGTACCAGTTGCCCCACGTGCCACTTCTCAAGATGTCACATTCAGAGGATATTTTATTCCAAAGGTGATTTGTTTCTTCCTACTGTGCACTGGTGACTTACTTCTAGGACCCTAGATCATGATGTGGGAGGGCTCCCGGCTGTCTCCTTACCCAACCTTAGGAGTGATGGCTCCCACATTTCTTCAGCAGATAGCGCCAATAAGCAGTCCTGAAATATTTTACTATATATATATATATATATATATATATATATATATATATATATTTATATACAGTATGTATTATATGAGGATTTTAGTCAAGAGTCTAGATGCATATAGAGGCACAAGGACAGAGTGTCTGAGGTGATCGATCATGTATATGTAACCTCGGAGGTACTTTATAATATGCTTCTAATGGGTATTAAGCTGATTATGTGCCTATGCAAACATTAAAATATATGACATCATTATTTACTGTTTATATGTAGTACATCCTTTGTATCATTTGCACTACTATTACTGTGGGTCTCCCTTAGAGCTAGGAGTTTATCCAGCTAGAAGGGGCAATTTTGCCCAAAAGCAATACCATGTTGCACTGCATGGGGGAGGGAATTAAAAACGTGAAGACAGATTTAGAGTTGGTGGGAGTGGGAGGGGTGTCACAGCTTAATTTTAAATCGCAATGCAAAAATAAAGCTATCCAGCATTTGTGTGCTCCAGACCGTATTCTCCGCACATAGAAAAAGAATGCCTTACGCCAGTGGATCCCAAACTTTTTCAGTTCGAGGCACCTTTAGGGTCTCCATAATTTTTTCAAGGCACCCCTAAGCCAAAATAGTTACCAAGTAGCTTTGCTTACCACCGGCCCTGGCCACAGCACCCCTGTGAGATCACCACGGCACCCCACGGAGCCGCAGCACACAGTTTGGGAACCACTGCCTTACGCACTTTCCACTCAACATGGTTTTATGCCTAACTGTAAATGAATATGCGTAATTAAAAAAAATAAGAAATCTAAAATTCATAAGGAAAATTAGATTAAAAGCAAAGTAAAATGAGAAGTGGAAATTGCAGGAGGAAGATCTGTTAGAAATATGTACTAACCATTGTAGGTGCGTGTTGCGAAAGGCATGAATCACCTCTTGCCCTCATCTGATTCTTTCTATAGTTCTATCCCCCTACATGTTGTAGTAGAGCATGTTATTTTAGAAATACACTGTATTTTTGACAAGTTGTTTATAGTCTTCCATATATTTTCTGCTGAATCGCTGCCTCTGAATGCACAATCGCTAGTTAAGACACACAAGGATATAAAATGCTTCCCGCAGCTGTGTAGTGAAAGGGTTAACATTGTTATTATTATTATTATTATTTTTAGTAGTAGTAGTAGTAGTAGTATCATCCTTTACTTACAAAGTGCTGAAATATTACAAAGTACATTGAGAGAATCACAATATAAAGAAATTACAAACAATGACATGAACCAGATGGTAAAGATGTATCTGCTCAAATGAATTTACAATTTAAGAAGTGCTGGGAACACTTGATACGTAGGGTGAAGAAATAACAATAGTGGATGTATATTTATAAACATATAATTTATAGCAGTTTATAAATATATTAGCTTTACTTAAGATGCTTTACTCAGCAATTTTAAACTTAAATCAATTTACAGTAGTTTTCTCTGTCTTTCTATCATTTTCACGATGAACCTGTGCAGAGAATGTTTGTTTTTTAAGGAAGCAGTGATGCCTAATATTGATGATCTGTCTTTCCCGTCACTGTTATATTTCCACCCAGGGCACCGTTGTTATGCCGGTACTGTCCTCTGTACTGAGAGATAAAGCCTACTTTGAGAAACCTGAAGAGTTCTATCCAGAACATTTTCTTGACTCAGAAGGAAACTTCAAGAAGAATGAAGCGTTCATACCTTTCTCATTAGGTAACTTTCATTCTCATCATCTTTTTCTGATGCTATCACTCAAGAACAATATGTAATTTGTATCTAAAGCATGAAAATAGAATGATCTTATACTCTAATTTTAAAATCAGTATAAGTATTGAAGGTGGACAATGTATATTATTTATATATCACTGCTTCCATGAGAATGAATGAATGTGAGAATGTACATAGTGACATTACTAGAAATGTTGGACCCTATAGCAAAGATTATGATGATGTTCCTCTATGCACCATCATACAGTCATACCCACCATGATGTCTACTCCATCCCCAGTCAGTATGCAATCGGGCAATCGGGCAGATGATTGAATTAGTAGAGATCTATTACGTAAGATTGAATTATATACAGAATCATGTTATCCCCATTTTCCATGGGGATAACATGACTCTGTATATAACAGGTGAACAGGTGAAAAGAGTTCTTCGCCTATAGTAGCCACCTTTCCCGCAGACCTAGTCGCACTCACAGGTACTCGGATGCCCCCAGGTCTTGACTCTTTCATAGTAAAGGTTTATGTGCAGGCACCATATGAGGAGTGACCAGAATACAGGAGACAATAACCAGGAACTCTACAAGGGATGTGGGTCTGAAGCAAACAGGTTAATGAGGGACATGCCAAAGGTCAGGGCAAGTTACAGGCAAGGGGAATCCAATAGACAGGCAGAGGTCAGGGGCAATCAGCAAACAAGTGGTTGTGACCTTTGTGTGGGACCTTTGGTTTGTTCTGGACTCTCAAAAACAAACCAAAGCTCACAACAAAGATCAGTCAGATTTTCAGACAGAATTTCCACGGGAAACCTTGAGCTGTTTGGTAGACAGGCGCTATAACCGGCAGGAAGGCTATGCCCTCCCTGCTTTAAATAGTACTGGTAGCCAGTGAGAAAGAGCCAGAAATGAGCCCCATAGTTAGCCACATGAGGCTGGTAATTAATTATGCCCTGCATATTCGCCATAGCTGATAGTTTGCTAGAACGCGGCAAACTGACAGGAGCGTACCAGTCACCCTGGGAGCATTGGCCGGAAGTGACATCATGGTTGGCAGGGGAACATCCTAGATGCTGCCAGAAGAGAAAACAGCTGAGTCATAGCGAGTAATGTGTGGCTAGTGACAATACCCAATAAAAGTTCACTTGTTGCCTACACACAGTGGAGGCAGCCATTTTGTGGGATGAACCAAATTCATGAGAGCGCACATTGTCGATTCATTAGGAACTAGTGATGTTTCTCAGGCACTAGATTTAAAAATGTAATACTATTACTACGACCTAGTGACATGAAGGCCTTTGCTTTCAAGTATACTGGTTAGCCCATAAAATTTACTGCATATGCTGTGCATAGACTATTGCTCTTTAATTGTATTACGAACATTAGATAAAGGTAGGAATATGATAGCCAAAGAGGAAATACAGGCAAACTAGTTCAGAAATATATCTAAAGTGATGTCAAATGTAAGCCTGATCTCACACACAAGAATGTAGGTTGAGAGAAGTTACACATAAGCCAGTTTTCCTAGACATAATTGTTAATCAATTAGAAATAACACTGGAGTACAGGGAAGGAGAAAACCACAATACTCAAGCATTGAGCACAACAGGACATGGCGATTTATAGGCCTAGACTAATAACAGACGATAATAATCACAGATGATGAGTGATGCAGCACTGGACATCTTGGATGAGGGCAGAATTTTTAGAATGAACAAAGGTGATTGGAAGTAGGAACTGTCAAGAGAAAGCAACACTACCATTTGATAATGCTTTATTCAGTGCATTATAAGAGTTACATATTCTAACTTTATACTTTAATAAATTTATCACAAAGGGGGAAATCACTCCCTTTCACGTAAGGAAAAAAGTTCAGAAATTCAATTCCATACAATATGCCAGCTCCTAAATTCTGACATTATGACTGCTGGTCAATCTGCTTTATATTTGGACTTGTGTCAAATTATGATATGTGTTTAAACAGACAAGTATATTTCCAATCGATTTATGTTGCTCTGACCAAATCACAGTGATAGACGTTTGTCATTAAACCACTGTAATGCCTACTCTATAGGTCTTCCTTCTCTTATAAAATACTATAAAAACATTCTAGATTTTAAATCACTAAACAAGATCAATAAAAACTAAGAGCAATGAATGGAAGAGCAGACTAGTTACTTTGTATAGCGCACATGTCACACTTTCTAAAAGAAAATATAAAGAAGAGCTTCTCAGTCTTTGTGGACTTTTCACTTTCAGCATATAACCTGTGTCCACACTTTATGAGAGAAGGAGCCAAATGGAACAGATATGAACAGGAAAAATAATTATTTCTCGTGCTCCATCACCATTCAACGCTGCTCATATGCCAATAAACCTCACAGCAGTTAGCATTGATTTAGCTAGACACGGTCATTAATTGTGCATCTCATATGCTCATCATCCTCTATCCAAATGGAAAAAAAACACTCAAAGGTGCCAAACCTTCATTCATTTGTCCCCACTGATAAAACATAAATCAAGTATTTTATTTTATAACCTGTTCTGCATCGTTGATTAATTATTTATTAAAAATGTATTGGATGTTGTTGTTTTTTTACATACGCTAGCACTTGGCTGGTTTCAATGTTTTTTATTTATGTTTTAACTAGGTAAAAGAAGTTGTGTTGGAGAGAACCTAGCCAAAGCGGAGCTGTTTGTGTTCTTCACGACCCTGCTACAGAACTTCACATTCCAGGCTCCACCTGGAGCTAAACTGGACCTCACCTCTGCATTAGGGATCACTAATGCACCATTACCTCACGATATTTGTGCCATACCGCGCAGCTAGACTTGTTTTCAGCCAAGTTATATTATATGTCATAATTGTTTTATACTGTATCAACAAAACGAGTCAGCTGGGAAATATTTTAATTACCTACTTTGTACATCTAAATTACTTATTATGTATTTTTTCTGTACATATGTATATACTGGGCAATAAAATATACAAGATTTTTATATAAATTTGAAAAGCAAAATATTCATTATTCAGCAGATAAAATAAGAGAATGAATGTTTCTTACATAAAAAATATATATAGGGATTCTAGGGCCTGATTCATTAAGGATCTTAACTTGAGAAACTTCTTATTTCAGTCTCCTGGACAAAACCATGTTATAATGCAAGGGGTGCAAATTAGTATTCTGTTTTCCACATAAGTTAAATACTGACTGTTTTTTCATGTAGCACACAAATACTTGATAGCTTATTTGTACACTGAAATTTAAAGTTGATATTTGTGTGCTGCATGAAAAAACAGGCAGTATTTAACTTATGTGCAAAACAGAATACTAATTTGCACCCCTTGCATTGTGACATGGTTTTGTCCAGGAGACTGAAATAAGAAGTTTGTCAAGTTAAGATCCTTAATGAATCAGGCCCCTAGTTCTCTACATTAGCGGTCACTAATGCCAGGTCTGCTGGTGGTGATTAACAATATTTGATCCTTGTGCAATTGATTCATTAAGGATTTGAGTCACTTTATTGGGAGTACATATTTATCCTTTTGGTTAAATAAATAAATAAATTGTTTGTACAGTATTCTTTTACACTACAAAATGTCTCACTGTCTCCTTTAGTTGCTTTTAGGGGCGAATTCAATTGTGAGCGTTAACGCTGAAAAAACGAGCACTCGAAAACTATTACCGTTTATATGGTAATATTGCGCGCGAAAAGCATTAATACGGTAGTTTACTCGTGGAATTTCAGCTCGCAGCTCAGGGAGCAGCGAGCTGAAATTCCGCGAGTAATTACCGTATTAATGCTAATATTTTTCGAGCGCTCATTTGTTAGCGTTAACGCTAACAATTGAATACGCCCCTTAGAGTTTGATAAGCTGTGGTACAGAGATGTATTCAGAGCAACTCTATCAGTACACTGCATTTACTTATTTGGATATCCAGCTGTCTAAATTTATTATGTTAAATTGTGGATTGCTAGCTTTACTTTAAACAACACTACAGGTGTAACAATTCAATTACTCACCACTGAAGTGAAAATCTTTTAATTAAAACTTTGAAAGTAAGTTATCTTTAATATTATTATATTAATACAATTTTAGATAGTAATGTCAAAATTACTGCAATTATTTTAAATGTATTTCAAAAGAGCTTTATTTTAATGTAATTATTTTTTTAAGTACATAAGGAAATCATGTTTTTACAAAGAACATAAACTAAAAACACAAAATAACAAACTACAATAAGCTCTTAAAAAGCAAAAGAGACATTCCTGGTTAATATAGATAGATTTGTACAATGGTAGTACAAAGTTGAAAACTTCTTCCATAAGGCAAATATTGCGGAACTAATACATTTGCAATAAATTGCATTTCACTTTCCTGGTAGCAAAAAAGAAAGGTGTGTTATGAGCCATCTCGCTACAGCTCATACTGATTCTTTCCAGTGTTCGGTCACATCCTTTTCCATTTTGGCTAGTAAACAGCCAGCCAGGCCACTGTGCTTATGATGGGCAGTCACATGATCCCAATTACCAGTTAGATTGCAGGGGGCCTAGCTCGTAAGGAACATTTTCATTGGGCATCATTCCTTTAAATAGTAGAGAGAGCTGAGCCTGTCTGGCAGGTATATCTTTGTGCCTGAACATCGTGGAACCTGCTATTGCTGTTTCCATACCCATTGACTACCTGTTGCCTGACCTTTTGCCTATCCCTGATTATTCTCTGTCTGCTGCTTGTCTTGACCGTTGACTTTTTTCTGGACTATCCCTATTCACTGCCTGCCTAACCTTTTGGCTTGTCTTTGTTATCCTTGCTTGCTGCCTGCTCTCAACCATTTGCATATTTCCTGGCTTGCCTTCTGTATACCGTCTGCTATACTAATACTTCCAGTCTGAAAAACCGTATCGCTACCTGGTGATAAATTCTTAATACTCTGAGTGTGTAGCAAAAAATATTTTTTTATTATAATTGCAGTACCGTGTTATTCAGAAAAATATTTGTGATGTTAAATTCTTTTGTGTCAAAAAATACAAAAGTATTATAGGAGTGAGACCTTTATTGGCTAACCAAAAAAAATATTTTATATGCTAACTTTCAGAGCACAAAGATCCCTTCATCAGGCGAGTTTACAAAAGAATGACTGAGAAAAAGGCACAACATCTAAAAGCTGTTATAACAAGAAATTTGTACAGGGGGGGAATACATCATTAAGATAAGCTAAAGTAATAAAAAGGAGGTTTTTGTTACGGATGGAAGAGTAAAAGTCGTACCAGTTCAGAGGCCTGGAGTCCCTCTGCTATGGGGTGTGAAGTGTGTCCATGTAGTGTGTCATAAATCCAGGTGTTAGGTTGAGTCCTTTAGTCAATGACTGTTATGTTCTTATAAGCTTAAATTCCCATATTTTTCTCTCCCTGTCATTTTTTAAAAGACTTTTCAGTATTAGGACTTTTAAATCTGTCAAACTCTGTCCTGGTCCAGAGAAGTGTTTACCCATGGGGTTGTCCAGAGTCTTCTTTATTGTGTGTCTGTGTTGATTCATCCTGGATTCCAGTTTCTGCTTGGTCTCTAGAATGTAAATTCCCTCAGGGCATCTTGTACACTGTATCATGTACACAACATTGGAGGATGTACATGAGAATGTGTCAGTAATTTTATAGTCCCATTGTGTGTTGGATATGTGAACTGTGTTTGTTGGTAGGACATGGGTGCAGGTTTTGCATTTTGGTTTTTGCAAGGGAAGGTGCCAGTCTCTTATGGTGATGAGAGGGCACTTCTAATTAGGAGATTTATTAAGTTGGGAGACTGTTTGTATGAAAGGTTCGTATCAGAGTTCAGAGGTCTGGAGTCCCTCTGCCGTTGGGTGTAAAGTGTGTCCATGTAGTGGGTCATAAATCCAGGTGTTAGATTTAGTCCTTTAGTCAATGACTGGAATGTTCTTATAAGCGGGAATTCCCACATTATTCTCTCCTTGACCTTTTTACAAAGACATTTCAGTATTAGGCCTTTTAAATCTGTCATACTCTGTCCTAGTCCAGAGAAGTGTTTACCCACAAGGGTGTCCAGAGTTTTCTTTATTGTGTGTCTGTGTAGATTCATCTTGTATTGCAGTTTCTGCTTGGTGTCTCTTGGGGTATGTTAGAGTACGGAGACTCCACATCCATAGTTGCCAGTATTGAGCCTTCTGGTAGTGGACCCAGGGCTGAAAGTTTGCAGAGAATGTCCGTGGTATCCTCGATATAGCTGGGTGTTCGTCTCACCAAGGTATTTAGAACATACTCTATCCAGCCAGAAATATTTTCTGTTAAGGTCCCAATACCAGAAATTATTGGTCTCCCTGGAATACCTTCTTTATGTATTTTGGATAAGTACCCATTTTGGGATTGTCCTGTAAAAGGTCCAATAAAGAGAATGATACAGTGTTGAAACCATTTATGATGTTCATAAGTTCTTCTGAGTATTGTTTAGTGGGGTCTTTTATAATCAGAGTGTAGTATTTTTTATCTGAGAGCTGTCTGTATGCTTCCTGAATGTAATCTGATGTGTTCATAATTACTACAGCTCCTCCTTTATCTGCTGGTTTAATGATGATATTATTGTTAGATTTTAATGATTTTTTAGCCTTCCTCTCCTCCACATTGAGATTGTGTGTCACTTTGTGGTGTTTGTCCAAAATCACAAATGTAGCTTTTTTTCTGAAACAGTCTATATAGTTATCCATAGTTTGGTTGTGTCCCGGCTGTGGGGTCCAGTTTGTCCTCTTTTTCTTTTTACATATCAGTTTGTAATGTCATATCTGTTTTGTCATAAAATAACTCCTTTAGCCACAATCTTCGGAAGAACTCTTCCACATCACTGCAAAAATGAGACGTGTTGAGTGGTTTTGTGGGACAGAATGTAAGTCCTCTGGATAAAATACTTTTTCCACTGAGCTTGGCAGATGATGATGTATCCAAATTTTTATGTGCATTTTGCTTTTTGACTGGCACATTGTGACCAGCTTTCATCCTTAGTCTGTTGAATTTCTTTTTCTTATTTGTGATTAGGTGTTGTATTTTATAAAATAAATCACGTAGTACTCTCCTGGTTGGATATGACACAGGTCCCTGTATTGTGGTATTTAAGGAATTAATCTTATCTTGGATAGTCCTTCTCTTGTTATAAAAAAGTCCAATAAGGTGATTTCGCAGTCGTTCAGATGATCTGTAGCAAAGTTTTTATGAGAAGTGAGTATTGCAGGTGTGTCGAATTGGATTCTTGATCATGAGGCCTTTGGGAATTAGATTCTCTTTTTTGCATCTGGATAGGAAGAAAATGTCACTGTTCAGTTGTCTCAATTTCTTCAGTAGGTTTTTAAGATCCGTCTGTGGTCGATACATTGGGGTATCTTTCATTATCAAAATGTGTAGCAAAAAATATTTTTTTATTATTATTATTGTAGTACCGAGTTAGCCAGAACAATCTATGTGATTTTAAATACTTTTGTGTCAAAAAAGACAAAAGTATTATAGGAGTGATACCTTTATTGGCTAACCAAAAATAAATATTTTACATGCTAGCTTTCAGAGCACAAAGGTCCCTTCATCAGGCAAGTTTACAAATGAATGACTGAGAAAAAGGCAAAACATTTAAGAGCGGTTACATCAAGAAATTTGTACAGGGGGAAATACATAATTAAGGTAACCTAAAGTAATAAAAAGGAGGTTTTTGTTTTGGAGGGAAGAGAATAAGTCCTACGAGTTCAGAGGTCTGCAGTCCATCTGCTGTGAGGTGTGAAGTGTGTCCATGTAGTGGGTCATAAATCCAGGTGTTAGATTGAGTCTAACACCTAGGTTATAGGAGAGGCCACTATCCTATAACCTAAGGGTCTCTCAGAATGCGCGACCATACTGCGGGACCCCAGAAGCCAGTCCTCACCAGGAACTACCATAGAATATGGAAAGCTTACATATCCTACTGCAAACAGAAGAGGTTCCCACCATCTGTTTTCAGACTGTCTTGTCATCTCACCTTTTCACAGGGTATTTTTATTAAGACCTTAAAATCAGGACCTTACAGGTCCCTGTGTTATCTCTGTCCGTTTTCTTCCATAGAAAACTGGCACCCTTACCTGGGGTCCAATGCTGCATGTACAGCTTTGCTTTCTCCATTTGGAAGTTCCTTTGGACCTTAACTTTTTGCACAGGGCAATACAATAGCCACCCTTTGAGCCCTTACATTTAGTGGATTTAAAAATGTTTTCCTTAAAGACGGCCTTCCTCCTGGTGTTCTCTACAGCTCTCAGGGTCTAAAAATTGAGGGCCTTTTCTTGCAGTTAGAGTGGTGCTCAGAATGATACCTTCAGTCCACAAAATTGAAGGCTCCAGGTTCCAACCGAAGCAGAAAATTGTGGTTCTTGTTTTGCAGCAGGAAAGTTCCAAGACCGTAGATATCTCGACAGACAGACTAGACTCAGTATTCGCCTTGCAAATTTTTATTCAGAGAACAAAAGAGATATGCCATTTGGATGATCTTGCTCTGCATGGTGCACAAGATAGGTTGCTTGTCTCTAAACAAGCTATCGCCAGGTGGATTAAATCTGTGACCCACTAGGCTTATACCAATGCGGGTCAACCTGTTCCGGGGGCCGTGACTGCTCATTTTATCTGCTTAGTGGGTACTTTCTTGGTGGCGTGATAATGTGCTTTTGCTGAACAGCTGTGCAGGGCTGCCATGTGGTCGTCAGTGCAGTTTTACCAAATTTTAGAGGTTTGACAATATTGCGTCCAGAGATGCCTCTTTGGTCTCCAGGTTCTGTATACTATTAAGGAGCATACCCTCCCTTATTGGCAGCTTTGGGACGTCTCCATTGTGACTTCATAGTCCTACATGGATTAGGAAAAAAATGATTTTTTTTGTAAGTATCAAATCCCATTTTAATTTCTATTCACTTTGAATGTCCCTAAAATGACCTACTTTATTTGACAACTGAAAAAGATTAAATCTTTAGCAAAAGCAGATTTAGACTTTCCAAGTGATATAAAGTCAGTTTTCTGTGGTGTAAACTAAGGAACAACTACAGTAAAGTGAAAAATAAAAAACGACTACTGGACATTTTCTCCACAAAATACACTAAAATTATAAAAAGAGAAAAATAATTAAAGGAACTTAAGTAAATTTATGTGGCCTATTTACGCATTCTATGTTGCATGACATAGCTCTGTGCATGCTCAGAAATGGACCTTGCGACAACACAATTTTGTGCAATTCATGTCCGAATACAAATTATTATTATTATTATTATCATTTATTTGTTAGGCGCCACAAGGTATCCGCAGCGCCGCACACAGTACTAACAGTAGACTATACAGGGTGAAACCATACAGAACAATGAACAAAAAGTACCAATACTTCAGAAACTCCGGCCAGTCATATGCAGTAAAGACAGAGTGGAAGAACAGGTATGGAGACAGGATGGGAGGGGGCCCTGCTCATACGAGCTTACATCCTAAGGGAGGGTAAACAGACCAGGCACAAGAGGAGCCAGTTGAGGCAAGAGGAGAGAAGGGAGGACAAGCTAAAGGGAGGAGATGGGGGTTAAGTAGATGGTTGGTAGGCTTTGAAGAAGAGGTGAGTTTTGAGTGCACGTTTGAAGGAGCACAGAGTAGGAGAGAGACGGATGGAACGAGGGAGGTCGTTCCAGAGAAGGCGGGCTGCAAATAACACTTATAACTGCCTACAACTTGAGAGGCGGAATGGGGAAGGGAAGAAGCGGACTAACATAACACATGTACAGTAAGGGCATTCGTAAGCAGATGTGACTGGTTAAAGTCTGAGTTTCTCATAATTATGCTTATTTTCAGCTGTCTCCTTTGCATCTACTACAGAGCAGGTGTAAATGCCGACTGTTAGTGATGACTGACACGGCATAGTCTTTTAATTAAAATGTACAAGTATTTGTGCAGAGAACATCTATATCCAAGTAAGATAAACTATAATAATGCATTATAAGCGCATTATGTATTACAAGCATCTTTATTTATGTATTTAAAATAAAACAAAAACATTACAAAATTAAAAATTCTTCAAATGATAATACTGTTGAGTTTTATTTATTTTTATTGCAAAATTTTTGTATGTTCTGATGAGGCATTTTACTGTACTTATGAATGTGACATACAATCTCCACACAGATAGGGTCCTAGTGGTGTTAACCACAGTGTCACTGTACTATCCTTGCAAAGGCCTTACATAAGTCCCAGTCCTAAATGTACCCCAGTCATAATCCTAGCTAGAGCTTTGATTGTAGACCTAATATAAACCCAAGCACTAATACAGTACTAAGCTCTATCAGTAAATCCAGCTTAAGCACTAAGGCATTGACTTTTTCTCCTTAAACTCTTAACATGTAAGACATTTCCACATATTATATTTGCTAAAAGAACAAGTGAAAGTTCAGGGGCATCTTGGGAGCATGCATTCTTCAGAAGCTCTGTGAGTTCACAATTCACAACTTCATCAAATTTGGTGATTCACCACTCCAAGCAGCTCAATACTGAGTTATAAGTGCTAGTGACTTCACTGGCTACCAGGAGCTCTTTTTCCTGATGTAGTTGCTGATCCCATGCCCAACCTGTGCTCCAGGGACATATTGGATCAAGAGCACTCAACTCCTGCCGTGACTCCACTCATCAGCCTGCTGGCGGTTAACTGGGAGCCTCTTTTAACCTTTGCACTGGTTATTCATGTATGTGTGAAATATGGAAACATGTAAATCCTGTGAGATTAGTAGACCCCCGTGGAACAGCATGTCATATTGATTTGGTAGTGTATAAAAAACATGAACAACAAGCAGTGTAAGTGATTAGAGTAAAGCTTTGAAAAAAACAAGCATTGTCAGAACAAGTAACAGTATTGCGCACTTGTATGAGGGAAGAAGAGAGACAGACACAGGATGTACAATATTAGTTTACCAAGTATGTAGTAAATGTATTCAATAGACAGCGCTATAAAAAGAAGAAGAGAAAACATACAAATGCAGTAAAAGTTAGTACTATGATAACATTGGAGGAGTGGGAACATTTGAATAATATAGACACGGAGAGTAGTTCAATTGAGGAAGTTGAATATAAAGAATAGAAGGGTGTGAACTGTAGACTCATAATCACAGCACATAGAAAACAAGAACAAGTAACAGATACAACTATCTGCCAAACTACTCCAGTGCATACAAAATATACATGGACAGAAGAGTCTCTGTCATGCACAGCCATAGAGTTATCAGAAATAGGTCCCAAATATAGGCAGAGACCTGGGGAGGGATTGTTAATGTGCATATTACGCACTTTGTGAACTGTATTGGATGGAGTGATGTTGTCTAATACAGAGAGTGTGGTTCTGAGCTCAATGAGCCAAGAGCCTTGAGTGAGGTTGTTTATGCAGTGGGCAAAGATAACAGGCTCTGCATTTTCTTTGATACACCTTGTCTGAGACTTCATAGCACAAGTGTATGATCAGCCTTCTGATTTGGTCCCTAAAAACATGTGGGGAGAAATAGGAGAGAGATTGCTTGTATGACTAGGTTGGAACGCCTGCCATGAGTGTATAATGCAGCATCTAGTGGGCAATATTACATGTCAATAGAGACTGAGTGGACGGAAGCCCGATTTTTCTACATGTACAGCACAAATGGTTTCACAACTGATACACACAGCTATGACACATTTAAAAGCTACATTGTTCAATTTGTTGTCAAAGCAGAAAGTTACAGAGACAGTGTTTGATGTGTGTACTATGTTAAGACAGCTGGCAGAGCTAGGGTCAGCACGCCCAAAACAGTGTCTCATATGAAATGGTGGATAAAAAAACCCATACATATCCCTCACCACATGTTCACGGTAACAAGGAAGCAAACGATTCTTGATCTGCTTAATGCAGGGATACCAAAAGACAAGATAGATGGGTTTCATACTGCAGATTTATTCAGACAATGGAAAGCTTGGAGACTCAGCCTCAGAAGCCTCAAAACAAGAGCTCCCTCCTTTGCAAATTGGAAGTGGACAGTGACAAGTGTTACAGACAAAAATGGAGGTATATCATCTGGGAAATGATCCAGAGAAATTAACAAAGAAAGTGTGATTAGATATTTAGGATGAGAACCAGTATAGGACATTGTCTTGAAGACCTAGGGATGGTAGCATTTGTATGTGGTGAGAGTGGTCAATAGTGCCAAATGCTGCAGAGAGATAAAGAAGAATTAGAATAGAGTAATGGCCTTTAGATTTTTCTGTGTTCAAATCATTGACAATCTTGGCCAATGGAGACTCTGTGGAGTGTTGAGAGTGAAAGCCTGACTGAAGAGAATCCAATAGGTTGTTTGCTGTAAGAAAGTATATGAGTCGAGTGTAGGCAATTTTCTCAAGAAGTTCGGAGGGGCATGGGAGCTGAGAAATGGGCCGGTAATTTGAGAGAGAGTTTAGGTAAGAATTTAGTTTTTTCAGAATAGGAATAATCACTGCATGCTTCAATAGTGATAGAAAGGTACCAGGAGAAAGAGAGAGATTACAGATTTTAGTTAAAGGTGGAATGAGCACAGGAGACAGAGACCTACCAATTTGTGAGAGTATAGGATCAAGAGGACAGGAAGTAGAGTAGGAAAATAAGTAGAGAGTAGATAATTCCTCTTCATGTGTGATCATTTTTTGTCATAATTATGTGTCACAAATTTTCCACAATGTGCATGCCTACAACTTGCACCAGTATTGATTGTTCTACTCACCTTTTTGACACTTGTAGCCCCATAACCTTGAAGAGGTAGATTTGGGGAGTTCATGTGCACGTGGAGTTCTATAACAACCCCTTATGACAGCTGCCAATCCTTGAGGGGTGATACATGTAAGCCCACAAATGAACTAGTCCAGGGACCTAGACTGGGACAGGGAGGAAAAACAGAGTAGAGAGGTCGTTCTGTTGGAGAGTCCATGCATTGGAGTTTTTGGCTTCGATTTGTACTCAATCATACTTCTTCAATGCATTACCCAGCGAGTCTTGGTGGGCCTGATGGAGCTGGGAGACTTTGTATTAAATTCCTACCACACTGGTAGAGGAGGAGAAAACTGGGCCAAATGGCCAGAGACTCAAGGTTCCATCAGCAAATGTGACTGTAGTCCTCTGGGCTAGAGGGGTAAGGGAGAGGGTGTATGTTAAACCCATTTGGCTTTTGTTTAGTAATGTATTTTTCTGGTATATTATTTAATAATATAAATACTGTTGTATTTGCTAACAGCTTTGCCTGACTTACTGTTAAACCCCTAGAACATATTAGGTATCCTTCCCTGTTGTAGGTAGGCACCCCTGGTTGGCCAAGCAGGGTGTAGAGGGCATAATTGGGTCAGATAAACCTAATTGCATTGGGTCAACATTTTCCACACATAGGAGACTTGTCATGCCTCTCTACAGTCAAATTGGGGTTTTGACTTTAAAAAATCTGACTATAATTATATACCTCCATGCAATCATCACCAAAAGGATTCATTTTGTAATTAAATATTTCATTTGCAGCTATTTATGTTTTCATTATGTAATCTATTGCCAATTAAAATGTAATTGCCTATATGCATATTTCAAAGGTAACACCTACATTATATAGCTATATCCAGACAAGTGTATACATAAGTTTAGACATCATTCTAATAAATAAATGGAAATTATAGGGAATAGTTGATATCAGAGGCAGGTAATCCTTGGCGTGATCATCAATTTACCTGATGATTGGTTGTTACAAGTTTATTTGTCCCACTATGTAAGCATTTAGTTTGACTTGACAAAGCATCTAGCAATTACACGCAAGTCGCCGCGTACGTTGGGGATCTCGCTTATTCCATTTATTGTTCAGGTGAATAGAACACTAATTTTTGTTAGTGCTGACTTAAAAAAATGAGTAAAATTATCTATTACCAATGTAGGTTTACAATGCGGATTCGGTCCGCAAGGCATAGTGAGGATCTACTCTTGCAAAATCCACTCTCTGGGGCATATTCAATTGTTAGCGAGACGGGTGAAAATCCTGCGCTCCAAAAAAAAAAAAAATCCCGCGCTCATTTTTTCCTGTTTGAGCGCTCGTTTTAAAAAAAAAAAACCCGCTCAATTCAATTGTTAACATTGCATCCACCCCCCCGCGCTCTATTATTAGTCCTAGCGAGTTTGAAATGAGGAGTGGTTAAGGCAGTCATTTTAGTATAAAAAATTAATGCAAATTAATGCAATCAAGAAGGGCCCCAGCACTACAAATGAGATTGGGCTCCTACACTGCAATCAAGAAGGGCCCCAGCACTTCATAAGTGAATGGGCCCCCACACTGCAATGAAAAAGGGCCCCAGCACTGCAAGCAACAATGTCCCCCCCCTGGACAGAAGATTTAAAGATTTTACAAGCAGGACATTTTTTTGCCATTTACAAACATTTCTTGAACACTGGCCAAGCATGGACATTTGTTATCCATTGTACCTTTCAGTATATCTATTATTGAATGTGGATACCCTAATGGAATTAAACAATTTGAATGCAGTACTGGTATGCGGCACAGTGTGAGAGGGTCGGCTGATTTATAGTAACTACCTGCCACTCAGTGACTTGCTACTTACGGGGCATACCTGGTCTACCAAGCAGAGACTATTCTGGGTACTATTATTAGTAGACTCAGATTTATCACTAAAGAAAAAACAGTAAACAGCGATGTAGTTGCCCAACTTCAATATTGAGATACCAACACAGTGAAATCTGAATAAAAGTATTTTATTAATATAAACACATAATAAAAGATTATATAAAAATAATATTAAATAGTGAAACACAGTTTGCTGTAATTTTCAGATATTCCAACATATAATGATGCCACACATAATCCGACCAAACTTAAATGGTAGTGATTGTTTCTCTGTGCTAAAATCACTTACTAGCACTCTTATAAAGACCATATAACAATGGGCAACAGTCAATGAAACATCTGTGCTTATAGATGGAAGTTTAGCACCATCTACTTAGATTTTCGGTGAATAGATGTTAATATTAAATAATATTTTTGGAGCATCTGGACATATAAATCTATTGCCAGAAGCCAGATGGATATTATTTGTGCCCCAGCGTAGAAAAAAGTCTGTGATTAAATGTTTAGCAGCTATAATCAGCAGTATATATATATATATATATATATATATATATATAATATATATCTATGCACCTCTTATCCAATGTTGTTATCGTATGCAAAACAGAACTCACTCACGGGTCTAATGTAAAGACCTTCCATGTGCAGATAAATAATAAGTTAGGCCTGTCCTTCAGGAGTGCGGTCTAACCGCATTCAGCGACCGGATAGAATTGTTTGACAGCAGCTGTTCTTTAATTAGCATGTTTAATTATCTGTCCCAGGAAGCTCCAGTATTGCAGAGGAAGATTTCTATTTGGGATTATGATGCTTGGAAAAAGGGCTTAAAAATGTCCCTTTGCTATGGTAATTTATAAATCATATTCTGGATCTTATCTTTGATTAAGTCAGAGCCAGAGTGACCGATTTTCTGACATGTTTCCTTACCAATATGATAACTTCTTTAGAGGAATATTTTATTTTCAGTCTTAATTCAGTAAACAATATGGTCACAGGGACTTACCATTAACTCTGTAAGTGAGTGAGCATAATTTATGGCTCCCTTATTGGGCTCTACGATCCATGTTCACTGTTGGCCCAGTCTAATTTTAACTAATTTGTTCAAGATTAAACTTGTACAACCCAATCTAAGTACTCGCGATTTAAATGATTTTGTGATTCCGAAGCATAACTGACAGCTCTTTATTCAGTAAATACCGAGGACCTTATCTCAGTTATAATTAACCTACACTGATTTATATTTTGAGGACATATTATACCATACTATCTAGATGAAGCCTATAACAATGAGATCATTCCCGAGTACAGATTTTAATTCTCTACACTATACACATTTTAATCATTTTGCTGTAACAATAACATCATTGTGATAACATACATCCATGTTTTATTGAAGCGGAATACCTGGTGCTTTTCAATCAAGTTAAATTTAGATAATAAGCTCTTTCGTGTATGTGCACCACAATGTAACACTTGTTACCTACACTGCTTTGTATTCTGAGGACATATTATAACATACTTTTTAGACAATACTATAACAATGAGATGATTCCAGAGTCTAGTTTATTTTACCCACTACACTAATTGTTTTCACATAGGACTGTTTCTCTGATGCCAGATAAAGTGCCGGCCATTCAGTAAGGGATAACATCCTTGGTTTAGTGGAATCCGGGCCGATTGGCCATCTACTCGTTTGATTTAGTATCAGTCTGTTTAGCTGAAATCACATTTTGATTTCTCCGTCACAATTTAAATTTTAGTTAAAACTGTGTCCTTATTTCCAAATTTAAATTGATGTCCGTGTCTTTGCTTCTTGAGCACAGTAATAATTAAACGAGTTACAAAGAGGTTTATTGTGCAGTGGAAAGAAACATCATCATTAAGCAGTTAAATCATGTAGAGGATAAGGCAGAGTTTGGCATAAATATCGTATTATCTGATTGAATAGAAGGGGGAGGGACAAGTCAATTGAGTTCTGGACCTATGTACCTTCAACAAATAAAGAAAAGGTGAGCTGGCAATAAGGTAATGTGAGTTCTTTTGGTAGAGTAAAGGTGAAGTGCAGTTTATATGTTTAATTTTTATGGTGTCAAAGAATGTCCGCAATT
The DNA here is from genome assembly GCF_038048845.1 of Mixophyes fleayi. Taxonomy (NCBI): domain Eukaryota; kingdom Metazoa; phylum Chordata; class Amphibia; order Anura; family Limnodynastidae; genus Mixophyes; species Mixophyes fleayi. The sequence goes on along the minus strand of NC_134404.1, from coordinate 28,628,563 downwards.
CTCTCAAGCTATAATGCATAATAGTTGTGAAAAGCGTGCAAACAGATGGCTCCTCACACAGGTTTCGGCTGAATCACTTAACATTTATTCACTTGTCAGGATGGATAAACAGTCCTCGCAGTGTCTTCTGCAAACAAAATGAAACTTTCACAACAATAAACATAATTCAATAGACCTCAACTCTGGCTATAAGTGTTAAGTCCCTAACTAGTCACTGGTCACTTTTTGGCACAGGGTCTCCCACACACACACACAGGTCAAACCCAGCTTTTTAAGCCTCCTGTCAGGCTTTTGTAATAGATATTATTTAACAAACATAAAAAATCATCTTGACATTATTTACAATTACATTTCCTTCACACCCACTGCACTTACTTCTGCTTCCATTGTCAGACTAATATCTTAGTTTCTCTCCTTTGATTGCACCCACACTTTGGGCTTTTGAGATAGAAATTTTTCCCTGGAATCTTCAGCAGTGTATAACACTGGCCAATCATAATTTGGTATTAACATCAAATTAATTTACTGCACCTGGTGTGGGTGAAGATAAACTTGACAGATATGATTCATACATGCTATGTAAAGTCTCATGTCCATAGTGGGCACTGTCAACATGTGACATGCAAAGTGTGCAATTTTAGATCAGATTACCCCAAATCCAGTTTCATTAATATGGATCTTGGGTCAGTGGATTATAGTGGACAGAACATTGGAGCTGCCACCATCTCTGGCACAAATACAACAGCCCAGATGGCAACATAATTCCTTTGAAGAACACGCACTCTCTGCATGTATAAATCCTCCAATCAGGACTGGCCAAAAAGGGAATAATCTTTGTCTGCTTTATTTATTTCCTTTTTATCTAGGAGGGTGTTAATGCCTATAAGTATTCGGCTCTTTGTTTACTAGGCTACATGTTATTGGTGTGTTTGGTCCAAAGCGGACAGAGGTTATTCTGTTTCAAGAACATTTATTCTCTGTATACACAAACCTTCCTCCTATTGTTCAGAATTGGCCAAAAAAAGGGAATGATCTCTGTCTGCTTTGGACCACACACACCAATAAGTTGTAGCCTAGTAAATTGAATTGTATATTATTTTTTTTATAAATCAGTAAATATTGAGGTACAGCACATATGCATTGGTGGGAAATTCTCACCTGGAGATTAAAGCATTTTGTGTAGGAGGATCAGTCTGTATGTATGACACCCCGCCTCATTACCATGTATAGCAGTGCTTCTCATAGTGGCTGAGAGAGGAGATGCTTGGTAATTCTGTCTGTGTATATGACATCAATCCTTCTCATAACCTTCTATACCAGAACTCATCATAATAACTGTAGGGAAGGTACATTAGTGTTTATGTCTGTAAGAGAAGGTGCTTTATAATCATCACCTTCTTATTACCATATATAGCAGGGCTCCTCACAGTGGCTGTAGGGTAGTTATATCAAACCTTCTAAAAAGAAGAAGTGGAGATGTTGCCCATAGTAATTAGTTAGATTCTAGCTAACATTTTCTAGAATGTACAAGATAAATGTTATCTATAATCTAATGTGTTACTATGGGCAACACCTGCACTTTTCCTTTTTAGATCATTTGATAAATCTACTCATGTATGAGGAAGTGCTTAGTGATCATGTCTATATGTATGGTATTCTCATCCCCATCACCTTACCTATCATGGCTCCTAACAGTGACTTCAGAAGGAGATGCTACCTTGTGGAGCAGCTCTACTCTCAGTGACTATCGGAGGAGTCACTCAGTGATCATGTCTGTGTGTATTACATTAACATAAAATATTCTATATGTGGTATATACATTAGGAGCCTTTGAACCAGGGTGCTCTTTACCACTGAGTTCCGGTAATCAATCATGTTTTTCAATGAAAAGCTTAAAATAACAGAATACTGAATCCACAAATGGAACATGAAGGGTCATTAACTTTGGGGCAAAGTGGACCTACCATTTTCTTTTTGACTGATAGAGATAAGAGTTATTAATTTAAACTTACTTAACCTCTTTATGAAATGCTGAGCTAGTAGGCTGGAAACTATTACGTAACAAAGGTTAACGCTCTTTTGAGTGTGCAGTAATATTTATTGTGGGAGGGGTAATAAAGAGAACAGCAGTTGCCAAATATCAACACATGAGGACTAGATAAGGCTTATTTATTCTCCCAGGGTTTAAAAGCAGTTGATTCTATAAAGAAGGACAAAGGAGGAGAGACCAGACCTGCTCATTGTTTATGCTCTACACTGTACAGTGCTCAAAGTAAGAAACCAAATACTATTTCTTTTTATTACATAGCTGACTTTTTTTCTAGGAACCTTTAAAGTAATTGGAACACAGATATTATTAGGCTGTAATATACTAATTTAGTTAATACCTATTTGTTTGCTGTAGCTGTGTACCTCAAACCTGTCTCTGTCTTAAAGGGACAGTACTTAAACAAAGCCTTCTCTCTCGTTCCTGATTCTCCCTCTTACTTTTTCTATCAATATAACTGAAATTTTGTAATCATGAAGTTTAGTGTAAAAACCATGTGTCTGTGTTATCATTCAGTTTATATCTGTAGACTTGCCTAATTTCATGTTGTACACAGCCTTTATTGTAGGTAGCCATAAGCTTAAGCATTCCATTGTATATACTAAAATATAGTGCACGCTTGAGTTGGAGTTATAGCCTAAAAGAAATAACAAGATGATTGTTTTTGTGTGGTTTTAATTCATTATCAACCTCTACTGTAAATTATTGGGAAATTAAACGTCATCAAGGCATTCCGTGCCCATCTAAAGGTACAAGACTGCAGGACTAGGGATTTTATATAGCTCATGGAAATCTTTGATAAATTAGAATATTCATAATACTGTACATTAGGTGGTGTGTTATTGTTTATAATACATTTTTTCCCAATAAATATTGAAGCGATGACATTGGAACTCAATGATTTTTAAAATTCATAAACTGGGAATAAACAGATGAGGTGATGAATAATATGGATATTAGTTGACTTACTGCATGAGTCCATAAAATAATTAACATTTAGTTACTTTTTAATTTTAATTTCACTGGAGTTCTTCTTTGATAGGTTCTTATTTTGATTTAATAACACGTAGTTGCTGATGTGCAGTAAGTGGTATGTACTGTAGATTACTGTGACACAAGATGTGCAATGTGGTAAACACTAGTATGTAGAAGAGCACTGCAGTCATGGGGGGCCTGCTCACCAGACAGTTGATGCCCCCTAGGTTTTAAATGGAAGCCCTACCTCACACTCTTCATTCATCTTATCCTGTCCTGAACCAAGGCTGTAGTATGGAGGTCATCATCTCCTCCTAACATCCAGTGCTATGCTCCATCTTATCCCGTCCTGAACCAAAGCTGTTGCATGGAGGTCATCATCTCCTCCTAACATCAAGTGCTATGCTCCATCTTATCCCGTCCTGAACCAAAGCTGTTACATGGAAGTCATCATCGCCACCTAACATCCAGTGCTATGCTCCATCTTATCCTGTCCTGAACCAAGGCTGTAGTATGGAGGTCATCATCTCCTCCTAACATCCAGTGCTATGCTCCATCTTATCCCGTCCTGAACCAAAGCTGTTGCATGGAGGTCATCATCTCCTCCTAACATCAAGTGCTATGCTCCATCTTATCCCGTCCTGAACCAAAGCTGTTACATGGAAGTCATCATCGCCACCTAACATCCAGTGCTATGCTCCATCTTATCCTGTCCTGAACCAAAGCTGTTGCATTGGGGCCATCATCTCCTCCTAAAATCCAATGCTATGCTTCATCTTATCCTGTCCTGAATGATGGCTGTAACATGGAGGTCATCTTCTCCTCCTAGCATCCAGTGCTATGCTCCATCTTATCCTGTCCTGAACTATGGGTGTAGCATGGAGGTCATCATCTTCATCTAACATCCAGTACTATGCTCCATCTTATCCTGTCCTGAACCAAAACTGTAGCATGGAGGTCATCATCTCCTTCTAACATCCAGTGCTATGGTCCATCTTATTCTGTCCTGAACCATGGCTGTAGCATGGAGGTCATCTTCTCCTCCTAACACCAAGCATCATGCTTGTTCTTCTGTGCCACCTGCTTTCTCCCTTCTACTGTCCTGAACTGCCGTTATGAAAACTGTGAAAAGAAAAAGAAGATGTTGCTACTTGGAGAACATACAAGTTTGACAGCACTACTGAATATTTTCCAAGGTGGGAGAAGTAGACACAACAGTTCAGGAGAGAAAGAAAATTATAGCAAGGGTTGGCCTTAGTTTGGAAAAGGAGAAGAGGATAGAGGGGACAGGAGCAGAGAAGTCCAGTCAAAAGGGGGATTGTTGTGCTGCAAAAAATGAAGGGGTAGGGAGTGTTAGGTGATATCTTATTGGTTGCTATGGGTTACAGTACATCATTCTGTGCAGCATGTCAATCAATAAATGTAACCAATAATTTGACTAAGATGATAGTTCTCCATTAAAGGGGATATATAAGCAGTTACCTGTCTAAGAAATGTGTCTGTATTTTATGTTTTGTTTTATTATTGTTGCTCCAGAAATAATTTTTTTAGGCACTTCTGTGAGTCCCATTAGCAGTTTGCTGCTATCGCTTATCCCATGTTGTATGGTTTCTCCAGCAGTAATGTTAACATTAAACCATTTACTTGCAAAACCACTGTTAATTATATGAGTCACTGTTAAACTATTGCCAATATATGTGGTCAGTGAAAGACAGATTCTAGCAATGATAAATAACGAAATACTTAATTAATATGAATGAATTGGTAGCATGTATGGCATCAGAGGAGGTAATTGTTAGTTACTTACAAAAGAAAACTGATTAGAGAATTGCAAGTGATTTACAAATGCTGCACTGTTATAAAATAAAACAAACTAAAAATTGGACAACATGCCTCCTCCCCATATACCCAACCAGCACTAAATCTAAATAGACCTGGTTGGATTTCACCATAAAAAGGATACCATGAACAAAATACTCACATGACCGCAGTGCTGCCGCCCCTCCACTCTGCTCCATTTGCACTAAATGTCGGGTGTGACATCATCACGCCATACGCTCAGTGAGGAGTGGCGCAGAGTTGAGTGGGCAAGAAGAAAGAAGACAGAAGAGAAAAAGAGAAGAAAGAAGCTGATAGAAAAGGTAAGTGAAGGAACGGAAGCAAAAAAAGGAGAAAAGGCAGCAAGGCAGTGAGTGAATAGGCAGCAAAATGCAGCCTGACACCGAGTGAAGGGGTTGCAAAGGTAGGTTGGCAGCAAGTGAAGAGGAACAAAGGCAGCATGGCAGAATGTGAAGGGTGGCCAAAGCAGAATGGCAGAGTGTGAAGGGGTGCCAAAGCAGCAAGGCATAGTGTGAAGAGGGGCCAAAGCAGCATGGCAGAGTGTAAAGGGGGACCAAAGCAGCATTGCAGAGTGTGAAGGGGCCAAAGCAGCATGGCAGAGAGTGAAATTGAGCAAAGGCAGCATGGCAGAGTGTGAAGTGGGGAAAAAGCAGCAAGGCAGAGTGTGAAGAGAGGCAAATTTAGTATGGCAGACTGTGAAGAGGGGCAAAGGCAGCAAGGCACAGTGTGAAGGTGTGGCCAAAGCAGCATGGCAGAGTGTGAAAGGGGAACAAAGCAGCATGTCAGAGTGTGAAAGGGGGCCAAAGCAGCATGGCAGAGTGTGAAAGGGGGCCAAAGCAGCATGGCAGAGTATAAAGGGGGGCCAAAGCAGCATGGCCCAGTGTGAAGGGGGTCCAAAGCAGCATGGCAGAGTGTGAAGAGAGGCGAAAGCAGCATGACAGAGTGTGAAGGGGGGCCAAAGCATCATGGCAGAGTGTGAAGGGAGGCCAAAGCAGCATGTCAGAGTGTGAAGAGGGGAAAAGGCAGCATGGCACAGTGTGATGAAGTGGGGCCAGGAAAAGGGGGGAGCAAAAGAAGCATGTAGGGCGCAGTGTGATCATTAAGGGGGCATAGCATGCCGATGAAGGGGCACAGTAATGTGTGTGTGATGGCACAGCGGGTTTGTGGCAATGTAATGTGTGTCTGGTAGGTGGTGGCTCACTAATGGGTGCTATTTTGTTTGTGGGGTGATGGTGGGGCAATTACATTTTATAGTGGAGGCTATTAATTTAATATGGGGTGGTTTGAGGGCTATTAATTGAATGTGGGGCTGAGTTTGAGGAACATGAGGTCTATTTATTACATGTGATTATGAGTTATTTAATAGCAGTGACGGTTGCGGGAAAAAGGTATATTTATTATACGTAAATGCGATTAATTTATTGCAGGGGCTGTTTGGAGGGAGAGAAATAGTTTTTTTTTTTTAAATGGGAATACTATTACTATAATGTTGGGGCTGGAGGAAGGTCTAAGTATTAATCGTGGGCCATAGTAATTCAATGCCGGGGCTGGTTGGAATTTGCTTAATGTACACATTTTTTTCCCCAAATAGGGCAACAATGAAGGAACCAGACAAGCCGCAACTAAAGAAATAAGCAGCAACAGGTGGTGACAAGAACAGGTAGAACAGTCTGTCAAATGTTCTGATGTTCTACTAGGACAATCCCGATTTTTGGTGACTGTTCTGCCCAATCTAAGGGGCAGATCAAGACTATGTACTCTTTATATACACACTGCATTCATTATATACTGCACTATGATGCTAGATATTTTTCGTGGGCTGACTGCTCCCCCTCTAGTGTCTGGTCTCGCCTCTATGATGGCTGGCCACACCCCCTCTGGTAAGCCCCTAGCATTGCAGTCCCCCAGTGGGCCCTTCATGCACCAGTCCGACACTGTGTATAAATAAATATATATATATATATATAATATAGATCTGGTGGATTCTAACATATATATCTAACAATATATGTGGGATCCAACACTCTCTACTGTGGGAACCACTAAAAACTCACTTATAATGAGGCTTCATAAAGAAGGGTAAGCTTGTACAAGGATAGATGTTAAATCAAGTACAATAAATTACTGTAAACTAGCTACATTCTTTTCTAGTCTCACCTGCATGGGCCTCACAGTCTTGCAGCTCTCTCTGTTTCTCTCTGATGACCAGAACCATAGCAGGACAGGAGAAAGATCTTCATTGACTTTGGTTTGTTCTGTATTTTAATCATAAATAATTTTAAAAAGAACTATGTTTGTCTTCCCTCTAGATTTTACAGAAGACATGATTACCATTGACCCTGTCACAATTCTTCTCTCTGTTGTTGTCGTCCTATTTTTGGCTAATGTTTTTAACAACCGGAAACAAGACAATAACAAGAATTTCCCCCCTGGACCAACGCCTTTACCGATCATTGGAAATATACACTGCATCGACTTGGAAAAACCTCATAAATCGTTTATAGAGGTAATAAAGTACTTTTACTAAATACCACAAAATCATTGAAAGGCCTTATTGAAGAACTTTACAAAATCCTCTTGTCAATAATATTACTTTGAGGAGTGCCCCCTACCATTCACTCTAGCAGGGTCCTGGCAAATCGTCCATGTTGCTGCTTAAATCGACACAGAACTAGGGAGATCTGACACAACAGGCTTTCAAATAGAGCTGAAAGACCACCACGAAATACTGTTATTGAAATCCTTTACATTTAAAGGAAACGTCCACTGTTTGGCCAATAAAAGCTAATTTACCTACATTTTATCTAGGGGCAAAAGTTGTACTAAAATACACCAATCAGACATTTACTTTCAGTATTTAATTTTAACAAGACAAATATAAGCTAATTGCTAATTTATGCCTGTGGTTTACTGCAAGTTTTTTTAAATGTTAGTAAAATGCCCTTTGTAAATTTAACGCAATTAGACCCAAAGTGTATATTTTTGCTTAATTTTGAATATGCCATTCACAAGTAAACAGAGCACATATTTAACAAACTAAGGTAGGTGTTAGATACATTTGGTTACACATTGTAGCAAATACCCTATAGCAATTAAGTAGGTGCTACCAAATGGTGTGAACATACTTTCACTTTTTTATTTTAATTTTTTTACTTTTTCTTGCTAGCATGAAACATCACCCCACTTAAACCCTTATCCAGCATTACTATAAGTAATAAGGTAAACAGAGTATTAATTCCAGCACTGCTAATGATATGTCAATAACATGCGCAGTAGTAGTAATTATTACTAATATGAAAGCTGTAGTTTTATGAAAATGAGCACATTGCATATAACCATCAGTAAATTATGTCTTAGAATTTGGGTAGAGCTGCATTGGGGAACTGTGTAGCTGCCAGGAGTGGAACTGATACTTCTGATAGTCTAAGAGAGGAAGGAATAGAGGAAAATAACCTTAGGTGTACATTCCGTTTCTACAGCAATAGGTTCATCAAGTGAATTGAGGATAAAAATATCACCTGCTCCAGAATTGTACATAAAATGTGTGATTTTTACTTGCATAAATTTGTTTAAATGAGAAGCATCATGGCATTGAACGTAAAAATGTAATATTAGTTTCTCAATTTCACAATTGCAATGAAATTAACATTCTCTCCAGAAAAAATAGGCAGAGGATTATTTACTAACATTGCTCCTTGTGATACCCCAAAATCTGAGTACCCTGGGATGTATCTATATGTTTTTAATTTGTTAATTTCATTTGTTAATTGTTAAAAGTGTTTATAAAGATTAAAAAAAAAAAAAACTATTTCTTGAGGGAGAAGTGACAGTTGGGAGTGGAATAGGGACATAATGACAATCGGACAAAGTGATATATAAGCAGATTAAAAGTGAAGAAAGTGTAAGAAGATAAGAAGTGAGCCAAAGAGAGGTGTGAGTAAAAAGGAAAGTGCTGAAAACAAATAAGCAGTAGAGAGATCTGTGAAATCACACTAAACAGAGACTGAGCTATGTACTGAGGACAGTTTCAGAGGAGAGAAAATAAAGAGGTCTGTGAATACACACAAAAGAGACTGTGTAATACAAAAGATCATCAGTTTATTTGGCGTGAAAAAGTAATTTATGGGCCCCAACCACGTGCACCACTTCTACAAATAAATATTGAAATATATACTGTAGGTCTTAAAGTTGTATGGAGAAATTAAGTTAATATATATTAATATTAGAGATGTCAGTGATATTATTAGTATGGTGAATTTAAAGGTTTGTCAATTGTAAATAGTTTTAAAATGATAAGATATTGTTTAAAAATAATTGTTTGCTTCTAATATAAATATCAGAATAATTAATAATAATAAAAGGAAATTAGTTAAGAATACACTTGTGTCATTTTAAATCTCTGGATAAATCTCCTTACCTTTCTGGTGCAATTTCAACGTTATTACTCTAAATAACACCACACGGGATATTACATCCTTACTACTACAACTCCGCACTGAACCACAACAACCAGTCAGCAACTAGCTTTTTTTCTTTTTAGTATAAGACAGTCAAAGTAAATATCTGATTGGGTGCAATAGGTTGAGTGAAGATTTTCTCCATTGAGCATTGTTAGTAAATTTTGAGTGGGATTCACAAACAAATTGGTGTTCTATTACATCTATAAATATATTTTTACATAATTTTTCGTGCAGCCAAAATATGTTTTTTGAATTCTATTTATTTCCATCAAAAATTAACATCTTTTACTTTCCTTATTATAATTTCTCCACTCAGCATTATTATATGGAAGTGCCAAGTGCTACTTTTAGCAATAACTTTCACAAAGTACCAATTCTCAAAATTATTTCATTCCTATTGACCTAAAATAAATAAATAATATTCCACTATGCAAAAAGATTTCTTCACACACCGGTGTAAATTAAATCATGAAAATATTATTAAGATATTTTTAGAGAGAGATAATTTTGAATTTCATTTTGCTGCACTCGGCCTATTTACACTGTCAAGGCTCACTGAGTTTTGTGTTGTCTGTACCTATTTGGGAAGTGTCCAACTGGCATGTACAGAATGAGTGAATACTTGACAAAAATAACTTAAGCCTCACATGCTAGATGGGACATTCCACACTGGATTGGGCCAGTCGTATGTGAGAGAGGGGGAAATGGGTGAGGGTAAATCATGGGTGGGGTGATTGTGGGAAATGGGAGCCAAAATATTAAGCTTTAAAATATTTAATAATTGTTCTTTTAATGCTCTGCTGATTCATTTTTTGATTGTTTTTACAGTTGTCCAAGAAGTACGGCTCAGTATTCAGCGTCCAGTTAGGATTAGAAAAGATGGTCATCCTGTGTGGTTATGACACAGTAAAAGATGCTCTAATCAACTATGCCGAGGAATTTTCTGAACGACCCAATTCACCAATATTTGAGAAAACATCAAGAGGACATGGTAACTATTTTGAGTGAAAAGTTATTATATAACTGAAAAAGAGTTGAATGCGTATATTAAACACATTGCAAGAACATCTAAGTAAAATAACTTCTGCTCAATGAATGCAAAATTCCAGTCCCTGCTCACATGCATTTCAAAAGTGGCAACATACAGATGCCATTAACATGAGACCAATTATATTATATGTGATAATAGTTACTGACACTCTGGGAAAGTGTGCCTGAAAGTGTTTTAAAATTCTAAAACTAAAAGTAAAGTCCATTTTTTAAAAATGGCAATTTAATTAAAGACAAAGCCCATTGTGTTTTCTTTAATTAACTTGCCTGTCTAATCTGTCAGATGTCACTCCAGGCTACTCCAAACCTACACAAGCCATGGCTATATAGCTTTATGACACATTTGTCTAAGGATGGAATTAACAATAATATGTTCAATAATAGCTGTAAGGTTTTCAGGTGAATGTATTGTGAGAAGTTAGTTTATAGACTAGGATTAGATGTTGGATTGGTGGGAAGAGAGCGACATTTATTTGTTAGGGACAACTGTCCTTTTTGTGACATTCATATTTCAGCATAAATATTTTTCATCGTAAATACAGAAGAAATATGTGTAACGCAGTGATCTGTATTCATTCTATTCAGGTGTTATCCTTGCTCATGGTGAGAACTGGAAAGTGATGAGAAGATTTGCTCTTTCAACATTGCGAGATTATGGGATGGGGAAGAAGAGTATAGAAAACAAGATTAATGATGAATGTGAATGTTTAATGCAAACATTTAGATCCTATAAAGGTGAGTGTCTGCTCCCACTCTTATTTTCACAATAATACAGATAACAGGGCTCAAATGCCATATATATATATATATATATATATATATATATATATATACAAGTTAACCCGTGCATGATACTTATGCATTTTTTTGTCAAATAATGTCAGTATACCAAATTTCAGGTCATTCGGATGAGCCCTTTCTGAGAAAATAGTTTTTTCCACAGACTAACACACGCCGCTACACATGCAGGGGCGGATCTAGAAAATGTTTGTTCCCCGGGGGAATGTTAGGGTGGGGCGATTTAGGCCCCGCCCCCTTTACAACTTCTGAGGCTGCCTGGGGCTGCACAGTATGTGCAGGTCCGCTCGGCAGTGACAGGCAGGGACAGTGTGCTGCCCGGCTGCTCTGATTGTGTTTGAAACACAGCAGCACACTGTCACTGCCAAACGGACCTGCACATACTGTGCAGCCGTGGGCAGCAAACCCCTGCTAGGGGGGGGCGATTGCCCCGATCGCACCCCTCTGGATCCACCACTGTACACATGTGTGTTCATGAGGTAAAATTACCTCACGAAAATGAGTTTGACCCCTCAACTCGTCAATAATGTCAGTATACCAAATTTCAGCCCTTTTTGAGGTTTTTTTTCACACACACTAAGAATTTAGTAGGTCAGTTAACCCGTGCATGATACTCATGCATTCTAGTCAAATCAAGCTACTTAAGGTGTTAAAAACTTCCCACTGTCACCCCCGGCAACCACACACCACTCCCAACTGTCACTTCTCCTTCAAGAAATATATAGGTCAGTGTATAACTCTGCCCAGCAGGTGGCGCTGCAGCTTGTTTTTTTTTTTCCACACACAGACAGACTAACACACACCACTAGACATTTATAATATATATATATATATATATATATATACTCTGCATTCTTTTTTTGAAAAGGGATGGCTGTATATCAGTTCCAAGTTCTCAGTAATAGGTCTTTATTAGAATAAATTTGATGTTTCAGTTACAGCAATATAATTGTCCTCAGGGATGTAGTGCATGTACAAGACTAAATGTGCAATATATATAGATCACTATATAATCACAGTGATTTACTCCACTATAAATAATGCACATTTATTCTTGTATATGCACTACATCCCTGAGGACAATTATATTGCTGTAACTGAAACGTTAAATTTATTCTTATAAAGACATATTGCTGAGATTTTCACTTGTGAAAGTTCTTGAGTGGCACCTTCTTTGGTATAAATATTTTTACATATATACATATATATATATATATCACAAAGTGGAATTTTAGAAGTGACGGTACAGGAATTTAGAAGTGGTGGTGGGGAAAGTGATGAAGGAACTCTCTTTCCGCTAGTCATGCTGACTGTCTCCTTGTTATCTGCACTGGTTCTGGATGTTAAAAGCTCACAAGATAGATCTTTGTATATTTTTCTACATACTAATTAGGTTATCTCTAAAATATTTTTTTCCAGTGTAAACCAGTCCTACTTATACAATCTTTGTTTATAATGTAACCCCTCTATTACCTTAATTAAAAAAGATTGTCCACCTCCGAATCGCTCAAGCTCTGATATGTCTACTTTATAGACAGGAGTCAAACACAGTAAAAAGCTCTTGTCCAATCAGGTCTAAAATCCAATAATCACTTGGGGTCTTATTTAGAGTTAGGGGGGGACAAATCCAGCTAAAGTTGCAAATTTGCGCTTTGTCACACCATGTAATGATTTAGTTTTGTTATATTTTTTGTTCATTCATTGCTTCACTTTCCAGGAAGCAAATCTTACTTATCAGCTTTCCAAGCCGGACAGGCAGCAACAGGTAGTGAAAGCTGCAAGAACAGGTAGAAAATAGTAGCTGTCAGACAAGTATTCCAGTTCTGGTAGCACAGTCCTGATTTTGAGGGACAATCAAATTCATGGTTTGACTCAGAAAGGGTCTGAGGAGATGGCTCAGTGATAAGCTAAGGAAACAGCTTGGAGAGGAGACCAGTAGATGGCCCAGAGTGAGGCTTGTGTGTGTCCTGCAGGAGGCAGGAGATCTGAGACAAAGCACCATTTGATGGACAGTTGGGTGCCCTGTCCCTAAAGGAGCAGAATACAGACTGAGTATTCATGTTCAGCCACTAAAGAGAAAAGTGCTAAGTGGCTTAACTGGCCACTGGCCGTCCAATGACATGTTTGCTTTAACAGAGCTATTGCTAATTAAACTACTGAGCACAACTAAATGAGTAGTTGTGCTGAGCTATAACAGACTTAGGTGGAGAGGAAGATCTGTGTATATTGGGATCAGTGTGATGTCTGGCTGAATTTGATGGTGAAATTGTGGAATGAAATAGAAGTTGTGAACAAATGTGAGGCATCATATATTTGTCACCCTCTGGCATGAATGTCATGTACTTTGTAGTGTTATTATCTTTGATTATTAGTGATGTCAGTAGTTAAAGTTAAGGATATCTTTCACAGCTGTTTATACAAACAGTCACACCGCTCATGTATTATTCTGATACATTATATTCTTATACGTACATTTTTACTTTGTCTCACTGTTAATTTTGCCCATTCTGAATGTAAAAAATCCTTGTTCTATTTTCAGGAAAACCCTTTGATAATATGACTATCATTAACACTGCTGTAGCCAATATAATAGTGTCCATACTACTCGGTCATAGATATGAATACGATGATCCGACCATACTGAGGCTCATGAGATTAACTAATGAAAATGTCAGGAACCTGGAAAGTCTTATGGTCAAGGTAAGTATTCTCACTCTGTCCGATGGATTTTAAAAATGCTCAATGTATTCATATTTCTCCTTTGAGTAATATATAATCTGCAAATATTTTGATTCACTTTCTGCTGCTTTATAACTGAAAAACAACATGTGAACATATCAGCATTTCTGCTACTCTAAAGGTTAAGGGGGGTATTCAATTGACGGCGGGATCGCCGAAAATCCTGCGCTCAAAGAATATTACCGTTAATACGGTAATCCTGCGCGGGAATACCGTTAATACGGTAAATTATTCGCTGGATTTCAGCTCGCGGCTCAGGGAGCTGCGAGCTGAAATCTAGCGAGTAATTACCATATTAACGGTAATATTCTTTGAGCGCAGGATTTTCGGCGATCACGCCGTCAATTGTATATGCCCCTAAATGTTTGCAGAGTGCAGCAACATTGTTGCAACTATGCGAAAAACAGAAGTTCTGACGAGTTTCATTGTAACGAGCAGGGAAGGGAGGAGTGAGAGCTCTGGCATCTATGTTTTTCAAATGTATCTAATAGATGTCAGCTAACATTCTAGCTCACAAGTACATAGGCTACAAATAATTTTAATGTTTGGTTATTCTTCAACATAAGGCAGCAGGAAAAGAAATGTCATGTTATTATCAATAAAGAGATATAGTTACAGACTTTGTGATAATAAGCAAGCAGAAATGTATTTCAGTAGTGCAGTATATTGTTTTTTTCACACCCAGTGCTCAGTGACCACTAACTGCATTTTTTCCATGTATCCCCATTTGTACACAGCCAGTGGTGCACACAGATGGAGCCTGATTTGTTTAGACAATCAATTATTCCAGCATTTGTCTCATTCATGTCAATGCAGCAGATCCATCCTCATATATCATTTTGTATGTGAATGGGGTGCGGTTAAAAAATGATGAGCATGATGTTAGTACACTAATCCCTTGATCCTCTTGATCCCATTCCCTCACAAATGGGTATGTCCCTGTCTCCTGTGCTCATTCCCCCTCTAACTAAAATCTGTAATCTATCTCTTTCTACTGGTATTTTTCCATCACTTTTTAAGCACGCAGTGATTACTCCCATTTTAAAAAAACAGAATTCTGACCCTAACTCTCTCGTAAATTACCACCCCATCTCCCAGCTCCCATGCCCCTCCAAGCTTCTCGAGAGAATTGCCTACACTCGCCTCACACACTTTCTTACAGCAAACAACCTATTGGATCCTCTTCAGTCAGGCTTTCGCTCTCAGCACTCCACGGAGACTGGGCTGACCAAGGTTGTCAATGATTTGATCACAGCAAAAAATAACAACCATTACTCTCTTCTAATTCTCCTGGATCTCTCTGCTGCATTTGACACTGTTGACCACTCTCTCCTCATACAAACGCTACAATCCCTAAGTCTTGAAGGCACTGTCCTATCCTGGTTCTCATCCTACCTATCTAATCGCTCTTTCAGTGTTAATTTCTCTGGATCCACCTCTGCTCCGCTTCCTTTACCAGTTTGAGTACCACAAGGCTCAGTACTAGGTCCTCTGCTATTCTCTATCTACACAACTTCTCTTGGAAAACTAATAAGCTCCTTTGGATTTCAGTATCATTTCTATGCGGATGATACACAAATCTATCTATCCTCTCCTAAACTCTCACCATCCGTGTTGTCTCGCGTTACTGACTGTCTTTCTGCCATTTAATCTTGGATGTCTTCTCGCCAACTCAAACTCAATCTTTCAAAAACTGAATTAATAATATTCCCACCCAAAATCAGAAGATTCCTGCCTGATATTTCTATTTCTGTTGATAACATGACCATAAATCCCACCCCGCAAATTCGTTGCCTAGGTATAATCCTTGATTCAAAACTGTCATTTATTCTCCACATCAACTCTATATCTAAATCATGTTACATACACCTAAAGAACATTTCCAGAATACGCACATATCTGACACAAGACACTGCAAAAACATTAATTCATGCACTCATCATCTCCCGCATCGACTATTGCAATTTCCTCCTTACTGGTCTTCCCAAAGTCAGACTTGAATCCATACAATCTATTTTGCAGGCAGCGGCTAGATTGATTTTCCTTACTAACCGTTATTCCTTTGCTGAGCCACTCTGTAATTCTCTACATTGGCTGCCTGTATATCAACAAATCCAATATAAAATTCTTCTACTAACATACAAGGCCATCAACAAAATTGCACCGACATACATTTCCTCACTTGTCTCAAAATATCTCCCTACTCAACACCTTCGTTCTGCACAAAATCTACGTCTCTCCTCCACTCTCATCACATCCTCCCATTCTCGGTTACAGGATTTTTTCCGGGTGGCACCCACTTTGTGGAATTCCCTCCCTCGCATAATAAGACTTTCCTCTAGTCTTCAAACCTTCAAGCGTTCACTGAAAACCCACCTCTTCAGACAAGGTTATGATATTTCTCAACCACCATCTTAATTTCCCTAGATTACCATCCTCTACACTGCTAACGCAAGACAACAACCCTCTTACCAACATTGCAACACACACAGCCCACTCAATACTTTTACCTTTGCGTTCTAGCTGGTCCATTGTGCAAATTGATGTAGCACATGCCCTTGTGTTTCTAACTCCCATTGTCCTATAGATTGTAAGCTTTCGAGCAGGATTCTCTTATCTCTCTGTATGTATTACCCAGTATTGTCTTATCAATGTTTTTTCCCAATGGAATTTGCTGGCACTATATAAATAAATGTTGATGATGATGTTTAAAATGATAATTTTTATTTTATTTTCCTTTTAAGCTGTACAATAGTTATCCCTCGGTAATAGGCTGGCTGCCTGGGAGTCACAGAAAAGTTTTAAAAAACAACGACGAGTTTCAGGAATTTGTAAAAGAGACATTTACAAAACAGAAGAAAGAACTGGATGTAAATGATCAGAGGAATCTTATTGATTCATTCCTTGCTAAGCAACAAGAGGTATATTGTGAATTTAGGTGCATGGGTTGTGTGTCCTTAAAATACATATATACACAGGTTAGGATAGAATTCAATAAAAGTGATGTAATCAAGTGTTTTATTGCTTTAGTTTTTTAGTATTATGAAATAATTATTCTCAAATTTCCTCTAAAAATACTACCCACCTGTTTTTGCGCATGGCTTGTTCCAATACTTCTTGTCCTCTGGAGAATGATTCCTTCCTATATATTGTGAACGCTCTTGATAGGTTTGAAAGGTTCCATCATATCTCCTTCTCCATTCTCTGCTTAAAACTATATGGCCCCGAGTCATTAAGGAAACTAAGGCAAAAAAAAGGGTAAATGCTCTCTGGGACAAACCATGTTACAATGCAAGGGGTGAAAATCAGTTTATTATTTTGCACACAAGTTAATAGTGGCTGTTTATTTATCTAGCACACAAATACTTGATGACTTTATTTTTACATTCAAATTTAAAGTTGATCTAGGACATGCCCTACCCCAACTATAAATCTCTGTCCACAATTAAAATTTACTTCCCCCTCTAATGCAACATGGTTTTGACCAGGTATAAAGTTACTCTTTTTTTATGCTTTACTCTCCTTAATGATTCAGGCCCTATGTGTTTAGATCATAAGATATAGAAACAGCGCTGAGACCTAGAATTAAGTCTAGTAATGAATCCACATTTGCACAAATAAAATAGTTTATTTTAAAAACATGCAATAATCTATTAACAACATATAAGTAGCAAGATGTCAATACACTGTTAACAGTTCCACTCTGCTACAGACTCCAGACACAATGCGTAATGGAAGTAAATGAGTCTGTAGCACAAAAACCGATTGTCTAATCACTTATTCAAATGAATAGGGTTGTTGATAATTCATAGACCCAAAATCTTTCCAGTACAGATGATAAATATATCCATTAGCTCCTGATAGATGTTAAAATAGGATGTCCCTTCATAACAAGTTGATAATTCAAAATGTACCACATTTATAAGTGATGCATTGGTGGAAATAATATAGTTTTTCCTTTGGAATCATCGCAATCTCATAGTCAATCAGTAAACCCTATTGAACATCGGAATGAAGGTAAGTACATAGCATTAGAAACTGCACCAGGAAAGTTCCAATAATTAGCATTCATGCAATAGAAGATAGTATATATTTCGTTACTTTCCTTAGTGTGTAGCTGGTTCGTCAGCCACCCCGGAGTAGGTGCCGGTGATGAATGCACAATAATCACACGGGGTTCACCAGACCAATCTCTTATTTAGATTGTTCAGCTCCGTGTCAGCGTGACATAAAGACCATCGGTTTAGCCGGCCTATGTGTTTAGATCCTTTAGTTTTCACTGCTAATTATTTTACATTTAGGCCATGCATCATTTTAGTTGCCCTTCTTTGCACAATATCTTTATTATTATTTATGTCCTTGTGGAGATATGGCCTCCAGACCTGAACTCAGTATTCTAGGTGTGGTCTCACCAATGAGCTTTTATAGTGGTCTCACCACATCTATCTTTCCGCTACTAATTTCCCTCCCTATGAATCCAAGCTTCTGACCGACCTTTCCCATTTTTTTTTATATTGTTTTCTTACTTTTAAGTCTCCTGAAATAGTGATACTTTTATAGTAGATCCCTTTTCTCTTCAATAGTTGAGATTTTATTTCATCAATACCATATTGAGCCTTTGCGTTTTTAAAACACATGTGTTTATTTTTGCATTTTTTTCACATTTAGATATAGTAAGTTTGTATGCAGAGCTTACCTTTCAGTACAGTTGTTACTGTTTGACTTTTCCATAGTCTCTATATCTCCTCCTAGATCTTTTTTTTAATAATATTAGGTGATAATCTTGTCACTATAGTTTGACAACTTAGCCTATTGGCAATATATCTGTGACATCATTGGTGGAGGAGTATGAGCTCATTGATAGCAAAATTCTGAAAGGCCCGACATCATGATTGAGAGAATGCAGAGAGATTTGTCACAACCTTGAATTTGCTCATAGCTTGCAGAGAAGGATAGAGTAAAACTATGCCTAGTATATACAATTCCCTGTGCTTGTCCCAATCAGACAACTAATCATTTTTTATGTTACAATCCTTGAACTGTTTGATCTTGCGGCAGAGAAGTGTGTCATAAAGAGATTTTTCTACTAGGACCGATAATCTATCTTGTACAATGTCTGTTACACAATGATTGCTCACATATGTTGTGTTTTTTCCAATACTGATGTATTTCCTAAATATTGTATTGGTTAAAAAGATTGTTCTGTTTATATTATGCAGGGAAAGCCAGAATCTACTTTGTATTACCACGACGACAACCTAACCGTACTGGTTGTAAATCTGTTTGGTGCTGGAATGGAAACAACCACAACTACTCTGCGATGGGGCCTCCTGCTAATGATGAAATACCCTGAAATACAAAGTAAGACATGACTATGAAACATGATATGAGTGTCTTGTCATTAGATTAGACATGTCGGACATGATTCATTTACAGGCATAAGCCTTATCTTGCCTGAATTTGACACTTACGTTTTCCTATGACTTAAAAGGCGAAAGAGGGGTGGGAAGGGGAAGTAGAACATTGGCCATGTACAATGAGGGCATGCCAGGGGCATTCAGATACAGAAGTGGATACTTCCAGTCCTGGGTTTCTCGTAAGTATACTTGTTTGCCCGATCATTTGCCCCAGCAAGTGTAATTGCCAACTGATATTGATGACTGACACGGCATAGACTTTTAATTAAAAACTACATGTTTGTGTGCCACTAGATAATATAAAACATATATGCAAACTTAATGCTTCGGCATATCAAGTCATTTTGGACAATGCTATGTTTCCAACTTTGTGACAACAGTTTGGGGTAGGCCCTTTTCTATTCCAACATGGCTGTGCCCCAGTGCACAAAGCAAGGATTACAAAGACATGGTTTGATGAGTTTAGTGTGGAAGAAGTTGATTGGCCCACAAAGAGCCCTGACCTCAACCCCATCAAACACCTTTGGGATGAACTGGAACAGAGATTGAGAGCCCGGCCTTCTCATCCAACATCAGTGCCTGACCTCATAAATGCTCTACAGAATGAATGGGCACAAGTACTCCAACATCTTGTGAGAAGCCTTCCAAGAAGAGTGGAAGCTGTTATCGCTACAAAAGGGGGACCAACTCCATATTAAAGAATATGTATTTAGTATACCTTTTGGCGCTGATTGGGTCACAAATAAATGAATGCCAGTGTCATATGGTGAATCACTGTAACAAAAAACATGGAGGAAACATAGAGCAGTATGGTACAAACAGGTGAAGCATATAAAAACCCTAGGGTCTGTATCCCTGTATGGAGTGTCTGGATAGGACAAATCTTTAACACCACGTGAGGAAATCCCCAAAGGTATTAGGCTTACAAACACGAGTCTTGTACCACAGCACTTCTGATAACATCCAATGGAGAGATGGTCATATCCTCCATACTTTTCTCCAGCGATGCAATCACAATAAAAAAAGGAATATCATAGCATAATACTGTTTTATTGTATAAATGAAAATAAAAGGGTAGCTAAATATGCGTACCAGAAATAAAATCAATAAAGCATGTACAGCATCAACGTGGGTATTACCCGAGTTCAATAAGTTCTCAAAGAAAGCGCAGGGGTGACTCCACCGTCTCGCTGTCAAGTGCCTCCCTTCATCCAACGTGTTTCAAGTCACAGGGACTCTTTACGCATATTTAGCTACCCTTTTATATTCAAGTTGAGTTCAGACCCACTCTCTGAATGATCACACTATGGTGTCATTATCAGTATGCATTATAATTCAAGAGACTTTATATTGCACATTTGTATGTGCATATCCTGAATATTCATGTGCCTGTTAAGATACGGCAATACCGTTTAGGTAGAGTGTACTTACACCCAGATTCACAGGCAGAATTACACTAAAGTTCCATGCTGGTTTTTTTAATCGCAGATTGGGTGCAAGTTGAGTTTGGACTTGAATCAGACCCTTCATGTCTATAGCAGCATTGTCCTAGTCAGTTTTATATAATGATATTTCTAACTTATCTGTCCCTGAATGATCACACTATGGTGTCATTATCAGTATACATTATAATTCAAGAGACATCTTCTTTTCACCTGACAGAAAAAGTGCAAAATGAAATTAAAAGAGTGATTGGATCAGCTCAACCACAAACAGAGCATAGGAAAGAAATGCCGTACACTGACGCCGTCATTCATGAAATTCAGCGATTTGGTGATATTGTACCGGGTAATGTCCCACATGCAACTTCTCAGGATGTCACATTCAGAGGATATTTTATTCCAAAGGTGATTTGTTTCTTCCTACTGTGCACTGGTGATTTGCTTCTAGGACCCTAGATCATGATGTGGCAGGGTCCTCATCTGTCTCCTTGTCCAACCTTGGGAGTGATGGCTCCCACATTTCTTTAGCAGATAGCAGCAATAAGGCAGTCCTGAAATATTTTACAATATAATATACACATATTTGTTTAACTTTCTCTGTATATGATCTGTATGACTGTGGTGTGCATTGACTACAGGGACAGGATATAGTTAATATACACAGCATTCATGCAGAACACATATAGTCTGCTGACGACAGGGGCAGGGTTGTGCAGTGAAGGGTGTACATGGCCAGCATCTATGAGCGATACCTTTGTAAGTGTAGCAGATATGCCTTAGCTGTGTGTTTACAGTATGTTTAATGTATACACAAAGTGGTGCATGTAAGTTGGACTGTATAGGAACATAATGTAAGAATTTATTTTTGGTACAAAGTTGCCTTAAATCCTATATGTGTTCTGGAGGTAAAGTAAGAATCTGTATTTGCAGCATTTCTTAGTTTTTAAAAATGCTACACAAATTATTACAGAAGCATTTGTCAAAAACTGTACAAGATGTTTTTGACGGATTTAGCAAGTTGTGTGATAATTGTGTAATTGTTGTGTGATAGTAATGTATTATATGAGGATATTAGTCAAGAAAGAGTCTGGACGCATATAGAAGCACAAGGACAGAATGTCTGAGGTGATTGCTTATATCTATATAACCTGAGAGTTATACTATTCCTTATAATATGCTTCTAATGAGTATTATAGAAACATAGAATTTGACGGCAGATAAGAACCGCTTTGCTCATCTAGTCTGCCTATTTTTATTAACCTAGGGTACCTTAAACCCTATTTGATCCTTTATTCTTTATAAGGATATTCTTATGTCTATCCCAATCATGTTTAAATTGCTCTTCTATATTAGTCTCTACCACCTCTGATGGGAGGCTTTTTCCACTTATCCACTACCCTTTCTGTGAAGTAGTTTTTCCTCACATTTCCTCTGAACCTACTTCCCTCCAGTGTCAGTGCATGTCCTTGTGTTCTAGTACTTCTCTTCCTTTGTAGAATGTTTCCCTCCCGTACCTTGTTATAACCCTTGATATATTTGACCGTTTCTATCATGTTCCCCCTTTCCCTTCTTTGCTCCAAACTATACATATTAAGATCTTTTAGTCTTTCTGGGTAAGTTTTTTCCTGTAGGCCAGGCACTATTTTAGTTGCCCTTCTTTGTATAGTCTCTAATATTTTTATATTCTTCTGAAGATATGGCCTCCAGAACTGAACACAGTATTCTAGATGAGCCTGTACCAATTACCTGCTTTCTGCTTCTGATTCCTGTCCCTATGCAACCAAACATCTGACTTGCCTTCTTAATTGCTTTGTTACATTGCTTACCTGCCTTTAAGTCACCTGAAATAGTGACACCTAGATCCCTTTCCTCTTCAGAAGTTTCCATTATTATGCCTTAATACTATATTTAGCCTTTGGATTTTTGAGACCCGAGTGCATGATTTTGCATTTTTTTGGCATTAAACTGTAGTTGTCACTCTCTTGAGCATTCCTCAATTCTACCTAAATCGTCAATCATTTGTTTTACCCCTCCTGGTGTGTCTACCCTGTTGCAAATCTTTGTGTCATCTGCTAAAAGGTATACTTTCCCTTCAATACCATTTGCAATGTCTCCAATAAAGATATTAAAAAGCACTGGTCCAAGTACAGATCCTTGGGGTACTCCACTGGTAACCTTTCCCTATTGTGAATGTACTCCATTTACTATAACTCTCTGTTTTCTATCCAGCCACCAAGATCTTATCCATTTACCTTTCATAGAATCCGATCCCAAGCTTTCAAGTTTATTTAACAGTCTGCAATGTGAAACAGTGTCAAAAGCCTTACTAACATCTAGATAAGCTACATCTACGGCCCCCCTTGATCTATTACTTTAGTCAACCAGTCAAAAATCATGTAAATCCATGCTGTTTGGGGTCCTGTAAGTTACTGGACTTGCGATAACCTACAACTCTTTCTTTTAAGAGTGTTTCCATAAATTTCCCTACTATTGATGTAAGGCTCACTGGTCTATAGTTGCTTGTCACTTCCTTGCTTCCACTCTTGTGCAATAGGACTATATATGATCTTTTCCAGTCCTCTGGAATTACTCCTGTAGCTACAGACTGACTGAATAATTCTTATTATGGTGTTACCAGCTCCCCCTTAAGCTCTTTTAGTATCCTTGGATGTATCCCATCTGACTTTAAGTTTTGAGAGTTCTGTTAAGATCTTCTCCTCTGTAACTGTACTTGTATCTACCTCAGTATTATGTGTATACTTGCAATTCAACTGTGGCCTCTTCACTGCTCTTTCTGTAGTGAACACTGAGCAAAAATAATTATTAAGATAAACTGCTATTACCTTGTCTCCCTCAACAGGACCCTCACTATCTGTCTTTAGTCTTATTATTCCTCCTTTTGTTTTTCTCCTTTCACTTACATACCTAAAAAAAGTTTTGCCCCTTTTACCTACTGACTGGGCCATTTTGTCTTCAGCTTGTGCCTTTGCACATCTGGTTATCTTCTTAGCCTCCTTCTGTCTAGCAAGATACACCTCTTTGTCTTCATTATTCTGAGTCTGCTTATATTTCTTAAAGGCCATCTTTTTTTCTTTCTCAATACTTACTACTTCTTTTGCAAACCATACTGGCATCCTTTTCCTTGTTCTTTTCTTAAGCATTTTGATACAAAGGTCTGTTGCTCTAGGTATTGCACTTTTAAATTTTTCCTACCTCTCTTGCATTCCTTTCAAGTTTTTCCACTCTGCCAAAGAGTCACTTACACAATTTCCCATCTCTACAAAGACAGCCTTCCTAAAATCTAACACCTTTGTTTTTGTGTGTTATGGGTCGGCCTGTTTTTATACTAAAACATACTGCTTGATGATTACTTGATCCTAGGTTCTCATCCACATTTACATCTGATATTCTGTGACCATTTCCAAGAATTAAGTCTAATATTGCGTCTTTGCGAGTGGGATCCCTCACCATTTACTTGAGGGATGCTCCCTGCAAGGAATTCAGAATGTCCTAACTTCTAGTAAAACTTGCAAAAGATCCATCCCAGTTCACATCAGGTAGATTAAAGTCTCCCATTATTATTACCTCTCCTTTTATTGCCATTTTAATGATGTCCTGCAATAAGTTCCTGTCCAGTTCCTCTTCCTGACCGGATGGTCTATAGAACACCCAAGTACGAAGAATTCTTTGTATTAAAGTAGTATTATTATTTTTTTCACGTACATTGCCCTGCTCCTCTAATTGTTCACACTCTGTCCTTCCTAAATAAATATATCCCGGTATAGCTATGTCCCAGTCATGATTTTCATTGCAATATGACTCCGTAATAGCCCCAATATTCCTTGTTATTAAAGCAAGTAGTTCTGGAATTTTATTTCCTAAGCTATTTCCTAAGCTTCTAGCATTAGCACACACAGCTCTAAGAGTTTTGTTTGTGCACTTTATGTTCCTATCTTCTATGTTTATCTCTCTCTCTCTCTCTGTTCATTTTGTTTTGATCTGCATTGTCTTCTGTTTCTGTGAATATGTTTCCTGTTTTATTAGCCTGCAGAAACAATTCCTCTTGGTTGGGGGAGCAGATTTTTTTCATTCCTGTTTAGTTCACTTCCCCCCTCTGCTAGTTTAAATAGTTCCTGATTAAACTTCCAAACTGCTCACTTGGTATTCTGGGTCCCCTTGAAGATGGGTGCAGGTCGTTCATTTTGTATAGGCCCCTATCTTGCCAGATGGCATGACTGTGGTCTATTAATCCAAATCTCTCCTCATTACACCACTTCTTTAGCCACACATTGAAGTTTCTGATGCAATGTGTCCTGTCTTCACCTCTATGCACTGGCAATACAGCTGAACAAGTTACAGTGGTTGTCACCTGCTTTAAAGCAGTCCCTAACTTTCTAAATTCATATTTTACTGCCATGACTTCAGCATTGGCCAGGTCGTTTGCCTCTAGGTGGACAATGACATCCACCTCTCCATCTTTTCTTGCTGCTTTCACAATTCCTAACATGCACTCTTTATCCCTTGGAGCTGTGGCTCCAGGTAGGCACCTTCTCGTTTCTCTACTTTAGCAGCTCTTCCCAGATGTATGCCTCTTATATTGGAATCGCCCCAATAGAAGTGTGGTCCTTTTTGGAGATTTTATTTTCCTGTTCCTATAGCTAGTAGAAGTCCTTATATTCTCATGTTCTGTTTCACCTATATTATCTGTACATTCCAGTTCTGCAGGAGCAGCATATAAGT
The DNA here is from genome assembly GCF_038048845.1 of Mixophyes fleayi. NCBI lineage: Eukaryota > Metazoa > Chordata > Amphibia > Anura > Limnodynastidae > Mixophyes > Mixophyes fleayi. The sequence continues at coordinate 28,603,056 of NC_134404.1, read as the reverse complement.
TTTGCAATGACACAGTTTGTGGGTTATTACTGTGTCCCTCTGGATATTTCCCCCTTTCAGAGCTCACAGTAGTCTAGGCAGAATGTCTTCTGGGGGCTCTCTGAGGCAGCAGTGGTCTCAAGGATACAGACATTCTCCACACCTCAGCCTGCATTTTGGCTATTTCCTCCCGTAACAAAGAAAATAGCCTACATATTGGACAGTAGCTGAGTTTCCAGATTGTTTCCCGCAAAACAAAAGCATTACGTCCACTGCACCGCACTACTCCAAACATTGTGTCAGATGTTAAGTGTAGTGTCAATGTTTTTGCACCTGTGTTTGTATTCTAACTCACCTGATTCTATTTTAAACTCACAGCACTGATATGAAACACAAACACATTCACTCAGATAGATATACTGTAGACAGATAGAGAATAGTCACCTGATTCTGTTTCAAACTCACAGTTCACTTAAGTTTGGAAGCTGTTCCACTTTAGGATGCAAACTACTACAATGAGCAAGCTCCAGTGAGTCTTCTGCCTATTTATATAAAATCTAAGACAGCTGATTACAATAGATTCAACCCTTCCTCCTAGCATTTCTTCACACCTAGTATTTAACACCTAGCAAGAATGCACAGCACAGATACAAACAGATTCACTCAGATATACTATAGACAGATAGAGAATAGTCACATGATTCTGATTAAGCTGATTAAGTGCCTTTCATCAGTGCAGCACAGTGGCTAAGTGGTTAGCACTTCTGCCTCACAGCACTGGGGTCATGAGTTCAATTCCTGACCATGGCCTTATCTGTGTGGAGTTTGTATGTTCTCCCTGTGTTTGCGTGGGTTTCCTCTGGGTGCTCTGGTTTCCTCCCACACTCCAAAAACATACTGGTAGGTTAATTGGCTGCTAACAAAATTGACCCTAGTCTGTGTGTCTGTGTGTCTGTGTGTGTGTGTGTGTGTGTGTTAGGGAATTTAGACTGTAAGCCTCAATGGGGCAAGGACTGATGTGAGCGAGTTCTCTGTACAGCGCTGCAGAATTAGTGGTGCTATATAAATAAATGGTAATAATAATAATATCATCAACATCAGCTATTTATATAGCTCCTCTGTCACCCAACTCCGCTGCCTGGGAGTCACTCTTGACTCCTCTCTCTCTTTTGCCCCCCACATTAAATCCCTCGCCCAAGCCTGTCACTTCCAACTCCTTAACATTGCCCGCATCCGTCCCTTCCTCTCTCAAGAGGCCACCAAAACTATCATCCATGCTCTCATCATCTCCCACCTCGACTACTGCAACCTCCTCCTAACTGGCCTCCCCTGCTCCCACCTCGCCCCCCTCCGCTCTATACTCAATGCGGCTGCGAGACTTATCTTCCTCTCACGCCGCTCCTCCTCTGCCTCCCCTCTCAGCCTTGCCTTACACTGGCTCCCCTTCCCCTATAGAATCCTTTTCAAACTCCTTACCACCACTTACAAGGCTCTCTCCCAGTCTACTGCCCCTTATATCTCTAACCTCCTCTCCATTCACACTCCTGCCCGCTCCCTGCGCTCAGCCAATGATCGCCGACTCTCCTCCACTCTGATCACCTCTTCCCACTCTAGAATCCAAGACTTCTCCCGCGCTGCCCCCCTTCACTGGAACGACCTCCCTTGCTCCATCCGTCTCTCACCCAACCTGTGCTCCTTCAAACGGGCACTTAAAACTCACCTGTTTCTTAAGGCCTACCAACCATCCACTTAACCTCTCATCTCTTCGGTTCCCCCCTTTGCCTCACTGGCTCCCTTCTGTGCCTGATTCTGTCCACTCTCCCTTAGGATGTAAGCTCGTATGAGCAGGGCCCTCTTTCCTCCTGTCTCCATACCTGTTCTTCCACTCCGTCTCTACTGTATTTGCCTGCCCGGAGTTTACGAAGTATTGGTATTTTATGTTTAATGTTCTGTACTGTTTTGCTCTGTAGGGTCTACTGTTTGTACTGTGTACGGCGCTGCGGAAACCATGTGGCGGCTTACAAATAAACGATAATAAACGATAATAATAATATATAGCACCACTAATTCCACAGCACTGTACAGAGAACACACTCACATCATTACAGTCTAAATTCTCTAACATACATGCACACACATACAGAGAGAGAGAGAGAGAGAGAGAGAGAGACTAGGGTCAATTTGATAGCAAACAATTCACCCACTAGTATGTTTTTGGAGTGTGTGGAAGGAAACCAGAGCACTGTAATGTTTGCAAACATGGGCCTTTGCAAACATTAGAGTTCATGACATCATGTTTATACGTAGTATATCCTTTGTATCAGTTGTACTACTAATATTGTGGGTCTCACTTAGAGCTAGCAGTTAATCCAGCTAGAAGGGGCTATCTTGTCCAATGGCAATACCATGTTTGGGGGGGGATTAAAAACATGAAGACAGATTTAGAGTAGGGAGAGAGTGAGAGGGCTGTCCCAGCTTAACTTTCAATTGCAATGTAAAAATAAAGCAGCCCAGTATTTGTGTGCTCCAGACTGTATTCTCCACGCACAGAAAAAAATTCCATATGCCCTTTGCACACAACATGATTTTTGTGCCTTACTGTAAATAAGTATGCTTATTTTGTAAGCAGTGATGCCTAATATTTATGATCTGTCTTTCCCCTCACTGTTATATTTCCACCCAGGGCACCATTGTTATCCCAGTACTGTCCACTGCACTGAGAGATAAAACCTACTTTGAGAAGCCGGAAGAGTTCTACCCAGAACATTTTCTTGACTCAGAAGGACATTTCAAGAAGAATGAAGCGTTCATACCTTTCTCACTAGGTAACATTTATTATGAACTTCTTTCTCTGATGCTACCAATCAAGAACAATATTTAGTTTGCATCTAAAGCATGAAAGTAGAATGATCTTATACTAAATTGTGATGGTTCTCCTCTATGCACCATCATACAGTCATACCTACCATGATGTCTACTCCATCCCCAGTCAGTATCCAATAGGGCAGAGCACTGGATTAGTAGAAATCAAGTCCGAAATATATGCAGCCATTTTATCCCCATATTTTAAATACTAGAAATGGATAAATTAATTGTATTATGTTTTCCCTTTACACATTTTTTCCTTCAAGACAGTGCCCTACACACTGCCGGGGCCCATGTCAGTCACAGTGACTGCTGTGGCTATTGTTACACCAGTATTTGTACCTTTATAATCTGATTTAGTATAGATGGGTCTAAACATTACAGTGGCTGCCTAATCATATCCAAATTACATAATAATTGCTAGTTTGATATTTTGATTTAAAATTTGTATTTTTTTAACTGAATTCATTGTCAGTATAAAAAATACTATATTATTTAAACCAATTATACAATATACTATAAATGTTAGGACAAATGGCCACTGACATGATCATTTATAACAGGTAAAAAAAAGTTCTTAGTCTATGATAGCCACCTTTCCCACAGATCTAGTCATGCTCACAGGTATTCGGTTGCCCCCAGGTATTAACTCTTACATAGTAAAGGTTTATGTGCAGACACCGCAGTGCAGAGGTAGGAGGAGTAACCAGAATACAGGAGACAATAACTAGGAACAGTCCAAGCGTTCAGGGTCTGAAGCGAACAGGATAAAGAGGGACAGGGCAAAGGTCAGAGCAAGTTACAAGCAAGGAGAATCCAATAGACAGGCAGAGATCAGGGGCAAACAGCAAGCAAGCAGGGTCCAGATCAAACCAAAGGTCACAACAAAGATCAATCAGATATTTGGACAGAGTTTTTACAGGAAACCTAGAGCTGGTAAGCAAGTGTGGTGGACAGACGCTATAACCGGCAAGAAGACTAAGCTCTCCCTGCCTTAAATAGTACTGGTAGCCAGTGAGAAGGAGCCAGAAACAAGCCCCATAGTTACCCACAGGAGGCTGGTAATTAATTTTGCACTGCGTACGCGTCCCAGCAGATATTTTGCTAGGACGCGCCAAACTGACAGGAGCGTCTCGGCCGCCTGGAAGCATAGGCCGGAAGTGACACCTTGGCTGGCAGGGGAACAGCTTGGATGCAAACAGATAACAGCTAAGCCATGGCGAGTAGCTCGTGGCTCATGATAGTAACCATTAAAAGTTCACTTGTTGCCTACACACAGTGGAGCCAGTCAATTTGTGGGATGAACCAAATTCGTGAGAGCGCACATTGTCGATTCATTATGAATCAGCGATGTTTCTCAGACACTAGATTTAAAAACTTAATACTATCACCAGAACCTAGTGAATTGAAAGCCTGTGCTTTCAAGCATACTGGTTAGTCCATAAAATTGACTGCATCTACTATGTGCAGGCAGTTGCACTTTAATTGTAACTACCCATTGCGAACACTAGATAGAGGTAGAAATATGATAGCCAGAGAAGAAACAGATACAAACTAGATCAGAAATAGACCTAACGTGATGTCATATGTAAGCCAGGTCTTATACACAAGAATGCAGATTGAGAGAAGTTACACATAACCCAGATTTGATAGACATAATTGTTGATCAAGTAGAAATTACACTGGAGTACAGAGCAGAAGAAAACTACAATACTCAAGCATTGAGCACAACAGGACATGACGATTTATAGGCCTAGACAAATAACAAGAAACATAATAATCACAGATGATGAGCGAAGCAGCACTGGGCATCTTGGATGAGGGCAGAATTATTTGTCAAAATGGACAATGGTTGTTGTAGGAAGTGTCAAGAGAAAGCAACACTGTCATTTGATTATAGTTTATTCAGTGCATTATAAGAGTTAAATATTCTAACTTTATACTTTATTAAATTTATCACAAAAGGGAAACCACTACCTTTCAAATAAGAAAAAAAAAGTAAATAATTTGAAATCCCTACAATTTGTCAGCCCCTAAACTCTAATACTATGGCTGCTGCTCATTCTGCCTCATAATTGGACTTGTGTCAAAATATGATATGTGTTTAAACAGACAGGGACATTTTATGTTGCTCTAACAAAATCACAGTGATAGAGGTATGATTAAACCACTGTAATGCCTGCTGTATAGGTCTTCCTTCTATTGTAAAATACTATAAAAACATTCTAGATTTTAAGTCACCAAACAAGATCAATAAAAACTAAGAGCAACGAATGGAAGAGCAGACTATTTTACTTTCTATAGAGTACATATCACACTTTGTAAAAGACACTTTGACACACTTTGTAAAAGAAAATATATAGCAGGTTGTTTCCGTCATTGTAGGCTTTTCACTTTCAGCATATAAACTGTGTCCACACTGATGCTTATTCATGTGAGAAGGAACCAAATGGAGCAGATATGAACAGGAAAAATAATTGGAAAAAAATAAGACACTCAAAGTTTCCAAGCCTTGATTAGTTTGACCCCAAACTTGTTAAACATAAATCAAGTGCTTTAATTTTATAACATTGTGATGAAATGTAGTATATCTAATGACTGATTGTTATTTTCTGTTGAATCTATGTATAACACTGTGAATATTTTATGTAACCTTTCAAAATGTATTTGGTTAACTGACCTGTGTTTGACTGAGGCAAGGGTCAATGGTCTTTTAAAAGTAGCCAGGCCCAGAGACAGATATCTGAGTAGTTGGTGTATGCAGAGGAGTCAGGCTTAGCCAGGCACAAAGATCAGAGGTGAGAGATTTTCTGAGGTGCCCAAACATATATCTTAGTGATAAATAATTTACTTTGGGGAAAACTCTGTGTCCTTTTGGTAATCAATCTGACTTAATTGAAAGTGTAAATTCCTAAGGTGGGAGTGAGGAGCCTGTAAGAAGGGTTTAAAATCTTCTGTCTTAGACAATAATGTGTCCATTTCTTTGAGGAGGGTCTACCAAGACTGAAATGTGCCATTCTTCGCAATGTTTACTCCTCACATGCCAATTCCTGAACTTGTAATTAGGGATTCTGGTTTTATTTCCTATTTTATTTTCTGAAACTCATCTGTGCAAACCTATTGTATATTTAAGTGACTAAGGTGACACAAGTCACTGTCAGCTGTTCAGATTGCTGTAACTTGGATAGGTGGGCGTTTGTGACAAACATGTTCTGCATTATTGATTAATCATTTATTAATAATATATTGGTTGTTGCTTTTTATTCATATATGTACTAGCAGTTAGCTGGTTTTAATGTTTCCTATTTATGTTTTAACTAGGTAAAAGAAGTTGTGTTGGAGAGAACCTAGCTAAAACGGAGCTGTTTGTGTTCTTCACGACCATGCTACAGAACTTCACATTCCAGGCTCCACCTGGAGCTAAACTGGACCTCACCCCTGTATCTGGGATCACTAGTGGACCATTACCTCATGATATTTGCGCCATACCACGCAGCTAGACATGTTTTCAGCCAAACTATATCAAAAGATATGTGTTAATTGTTTTGTAATGTATCAACAAAACGAGTCAGCTGGGAAAGGTTTTAATTATCTACTTTGTACACTAAATTACTTATTATGTATTTTTTTCTGTACATATATAATTATTGTGCAATAAAAATATACAATATTTTTTATATAAATTTGAAGAGCAAGATATTCATTATTCATCAAATAAAAAAAGAGATTGAAGGTTTGTTACATAAAAAAAAATGATAGGGATTGTAGTTCTCTACATTAGCGACCACTTATGCCAGGTTTTCTCCTTGTATAATTGATACATATAGGATTTGAGTCACTTTTAGTGGGAGTGCTTATTTATTCTTTCTGTTAAATAATTACATTTTTGCACAGTATACTTTTACATTGCAATGTCTCACTGTCTCCTTATTTATATGTCCGGCTGTTTAAATTTATGATGTTAAATTGTGAAATGTTAGCTATACCTTAAACAGTACTACAGGTGTGACAATTCAATTACCCATCACTGAAGTAAAAATCTTTAAATTAAACCTTTGAAAGTACATTAACTTTAATAATATTGTATTAATACAAAATTAGATAATTAGTAATGTTAATTGTAAATTAGAGTAAAAACAACTTTTTTTATAGATGCTTTATTTTAATTTAATTTATTTTAAAAGGGTAAAGAGAAATCATGGGTTTACAAAGAACATAAACTAAAAACACAAAAAAACAAACGATAATAGGCTCTTAAAAAGCAAATAAGACAGTCATGATTAATATAGATAGATTTGTACAAATTTAAGTGCATTTGCCCTTCCTAGTAGTAAAAAATAATGGTGTGTTATGAGGCGCCGTGCTACTCGCGACGGCTCATACTGATTCTTTGTCCTAGCTTTTGCTAATCAGCCAGGATGCTTTTTTAAGTGTTTGACAACTTCTCACTGCCTCTTCCATCCCGGCTAGTTGACAGGCTGCCGGGACGCTGGGCTTATGATGGGCAGTCACATAACCACAATTAGCACTTAGATTGCAGAGGGTTTTGCCTCTAGGGCGCATTTTCATTGTACCTTATTCCTTTAACTACTAAAAAGGGCTTAGCCTCCCTGTCGGCAATAGCATTGTATTTTCTGACCTTTGGCTTGTCTCTGTTTATCCCTGCTTGCTACCTGCCCTTGTCCACTTGCATATTTCCTGGTTTTCCATCGGCAGACCTTCGAGGTGCTTACAATTTAATCCGAATTTGTGAGCGGGAAAAATGGAAATTGCCTTAAGTACTCGTGATGAGCACTATGAATATCTCGTCATGCCCTTCGGGCTTTGCAACGCTGAGTTGTGTTCCAGTCATTAGGTAACAAAACCTTCTGAGACCTTCTTTACAAGTCCGTGGTGGTATATCTGAACGATATATTGATTTTTTTTCGCCAATCTCGTCTCCCATCGTTCTCATGTAAGAGAGGTTCTGTTCCGCTTATGCCAAAACAAATTGTTTTGTAAGCTTGAAAAATGTATTTTTGAGGTATCTCAAATTCCTTTTCTGGGGTACATATTCTCTGGTTCATGGTTGCATATGGATCCGGAGAAGGTTTCTGCTAACACCAATTGACCTCAACCCCTGAGTCTAAAGGCTGTTCAACGCTTTATTGGTTTCATCAATTATCATAAACAATTCATCAATCAGTTCTCCACACTCATTTCTCCCATCACAGCCCTCACCCGAAGATCAGCGAATCCCAAAGTATGGTCCCTAGAGGCCATCTCCGCATTTACTTCCTTGAAAGAGGCCTTTTTGACTGCACCTGTCCTAACCCAACCGGGAAACCATTTTTCTTAGAGCTAGACGCCTCCTCAGTCGGGGTCGGAGTTGTCCTTTTCCAAGAATCTCCCTCTGCTATCCTTCGTCCTTGTGGATTCTTTTCCAAAAAATTATCTTCCTCTGAATGCAATTACGGGATTGGAGATAAGGAGTTATTTGCCATCAAGTCAGCATTGGAAGAATGGTGTCACCTTCTCAAAGGAGCTCTGCACCCAGTTACCGTCTTCACGGACCACAAAATGTAATTTATCTCTGGGACGCTCGCTGCCTAAACCCCCGTCAGGCGTGGTGGTCTTGTTCTTTCTTTGCTCGCTTCAACCTGAAACTTACCTTTCGCTGTGGTTCCCTGAATTCTCGAGCGGATGCTCTTTCTTGGTCATTTGATGAATCTGGTAAGGCACTCTCAGCTGAACCTCCTCACATTCTCAAACTTTACAGCATAATTGCTCTAACCAGTGCTAGGACTCCGCAAGTTGGATGTTCCTATCTCAAACTGCATCTTCGCCTTAAAGCTCTCCACTGGGCCCATTCTACTAAATTTGCTGGTTACGCCAGATTCAAAAAAAATCATTCTCTCTCTTATCCCAATGGTATTGGTGGCCCACCATCCAGATTGATCTTAAATAGTTCATAGACTCTTGGGATATATGTGCCCTAAACAAGATTCCTAGGCTCCCTCCCTCTGGGTTGTTCCTACCTTTACCAGTTTTTGTGAGTCCTTGGGAAAGCCTCTCCATGGACTTCATTACCAATTTGCCCCCCAGTGAGGGCTTTGTAATGGATTATATAATATAAGAGAAAAAGCAATCAACCTTAGGCCAGTTTTAAATTATAAATTAGATGACTGTGTACTTTGTACACACCTGTACTTTCAAGCAGTAAAATCCACAATTTGTTGCCGTAACTGTAACACAGGTCCACCAACAACCTAAAAGCAATAACATAACAAGATACTTACAAGCTGCAAAAGGCATCTCCTCCATGTCTTCATCCTTCTGCATTAAATAAAACTTGCCAATCCTCCTTGATTACTTGAGTTTTTTGCAGGTGAGGTAGACATGTCCCAGCTAATGCCTGGTAGTACATAAAGCGAAGCCTTTAGTTTGGTATATTTTAAACATGGAAAATTTCAAAAACCACATACAAATTATTTTAATAGATATTTGATTGAAAAGCTTCACAACACCTCCCCCCCACACACAAGAAAATGGGTTACAATTTATAAGACAAACATACACACACACACATTAAAATGCACATTAAATATGAAAATAGAGATGCACTGTTGTTGTGCAATATAAAATATCTTACAAACCTTAAAAGTGTCTATAAAAGAGTAAACTACAATATAACTCTCAATACAAAAAATAAAAAAACACCATACAAATCCACAGCAGAAAAACACACTATAGAGTCCTAACCAACTTCAAGTGTGCATGAAGCAGTCTTTTATAGTGGATTGTAATGAGAAAAGTATATGCAGGTGTATAGGCCCACTGAGGTATCAGATGACGAGATCTGATGCTAGGTCTATGCAAAGCGTGGGTTTCGAAAATGTTTGTTGTTTCCTTTTATACTGATTAAAACACGTTTGTGCTTATTTCTGATTGCGAATTAATCTGATATGCATTAGCATAGACTTTATCATCTCCATTTTTAGAAAACAATACATGATCCTTTATATCTGTTACTAAGGAGCCGTGTGCAATTGTTCATTTAATTATGGTCATTAACGATTTACAATGCCACTAGTGCCTGTGTTGTGCTGTATGTTTGTTTCAATCTTAAGTATGTCTTACTGGTTAGAGATATGAGCTGGCAACAGTAAGGTCATGAGTTCAAATCCCGAATTATACCTGTATCTGGGTGGACTTTGTATATCCCCATGTTTCTGTGGATTTGCTCCAATGTGTCACTTACAGAAGAGTACGCTAGTGTATGGTTATAGAGTATCATACATATGTATGATTGTAAATCATTAGCCGTTGCATCCGCAACAATGTTTATTTACATTTATAAATTTCCTATGATGCATTTTTCTTGATGAAGAAAAAGAGAATGTATGTGTGTAATTCATTATAGTTTATCCTTAAACCTTCATGTTGGCAGTAATGCATGTGTTGTGTTGGGAATTTCCATATCCAAAAATTTAAACTGTGTATGTACCAAGGATTTAGGGCTCCAATATTTATTTTTAGAATTGATAATAATAATAATATAATTGATTGATTGTTACATTAATTAAAATTATTAAAGTAAAACTGTTTGTTATGAGAGAGGTTGATTCAGCTTTTCCTTCGAGTCTATTTTATGCAAATACTATTTCCACTTACACGTTGGTGCAGTTGTTAAACAATCCCCATTTCATCAGTAAGTTCATGAGTTTGATTCCTGCTGCATTTTGTGGAATATGGCTACATAGCATGTTGAAAATTGTGTGCAACTACAACACAGAGAAGCAGTTGTTCCAAAAAAACTGGATTGCAAAGAAATAGGAAATATCCACAGATTAAAGCTAAGAAAACCTAAGTGTCCCCCCACCCCAAAAAAAACAATTTGAAGTCCAATTATTAAAATTATTACAATTATTATTATACATGACAGAATTTCCATATCCAAATAATTAAACTGTGCATGTACCAAGGATTTATGTCTATAATATTTCAAAGTATAATTATTGACATTAATAGAAATTAAAAAAGGAAAAAAGGTTGCTATGAGAGAAGTTGATGCACAGCTTTTCCTTCTAGTCTATTTCATGCACATATTGTTTCCCCTTGCACGATTGGTGTAGTGGTTAGACCAGTGATGGGCAAACGTTTTCAGGAGCGGGCCAAATAAAAAAGAAAAACTTTAGGCGGGCCAATATAATTTATTAAAAACTCAAATATCGAAATACATAATACAAATTTTTTGAATGGGAAGGAAGGGTGTTATATAGCAGTTACCTCTATAAGTGCAGCGATCATACAGACACAGGACTTATTTCAGCAGGTTGTTGCAGATCCGTCTTTCTGGTGAGCCACTAACTGACAACACAGCAGCCAATTGAAATCCGCCTTAGTATATGGCCCAGCCCATCTCTTCTCACATGACTTTCAGCCATTAGGGGGCCGGCAGGTGTTTCAGTGATTGACATACGAAGTGTCCTTTTAGGAAGGAGGATGAATTGTAATGGAGGAAATAGCTGGGAAGGCTAAAAATGAAGGTTCTGACACACAGGGTCGGCCCTAATAATTTTATGCATATTTTAATGACATTTTTTAAAATATTGGTGGACAGGATAGAACCTCTAAGTGGGCCAGATCTGGCCCGCGGGCCGTAGTTTTCCCATCACTGGGTTAGACAATCCACCCTTCAGTGGAAACCTGAGTTTGAATCCTCACGAACGCCCTTACCTCTCTGGAGTTTATATATCCTTGCCATGTTTGTGTGGATTTCCTATGTATCCCTTATGTAAGCGTACGTTTGGTTTAAGTATGTACAATTTTCTTAAAGTAAGCTGTTATGCTTTTATATTATTACTAGCGTATTGTTAGCTGTTTTTAACAAATATCAGCAACTAACTATTGAAACATCAACCACTTTACAGTGCGATTTATTACAGTGGTGGTTGTAATTAAAAAGAGGTTGTTTTAAAAAAATGTGCACAATGTTTAATGTTTGATATAAATGTAAAATAAGTTCCCCCACTCCAAAAAATTTTTTTAGGTGAAGTGTATTAAGATGTATGTTGTGCATATTTAGTTGTGAGTGTTTTAATGCTTTTTGAACAGTTTATTATTGTTATTCAGCGCTGCTGCTCTAGCTGCTTTGGATTTAAACATGACCCTGAGCTTCCTTAAGCTTAAGCAAGAAGTTAAGATAAAACTCACAACTTTTCTTCTTAACTATCCGACAGGTACGGAGGAAGTGCCTACTATTCTTAAGTCAGTACAAATAACGCCTACTCTTCTTAACTTTTTTTCGGATATCCACCTATTCCCTTCCCATTTCTAACCCTTTTTTCTTAAATGGTCAGAAAACTTCTTAAGTGCAGTTACGATGGATTTTCATCTTAACTTATGAAATTCTTAGCATGCGCAACGGATTTTCCTTCTTATCTCCCGTTTCTGGGCATGCGCAGAGAAAAATTTTGTAAGATCCACAATAAACGGTAGATCCGATCGCTAATGAATCAGGCCCGGAGAGTAGTTCCAATGAGGAAGTTGAATATACAGAAGAGAAGGGTGTGAACTGTAGACTCATAAACACAGCACATAGAAAAAAAGAACAAGTAACAGATACAACTATCTGAAAAACTACTCCAGTGCATAAAAAACATATATGGACAGAAGAGTCTCAGTCATGCACAGCCACAGAGTTATCAGGAAAAAGCTCCCAAATGTAGGCAGAGACCTGGGCAGGGATTGTTAATGTGCGTATTACGCCTTTGTGAACTGGAGCGGATGGAGTGATGTTGTCTAATACATAGAGTGTGGATTTGAGCTCACTGAGTCAAGAGCATCGGGTACGGTTGTTTATGCAGTGGGCAAAGATAACAGGCTCTGTATTTTCTTTGTTACACTTTGTTCGAGACTCCATAGAACAAGTGTATGATCAGCCATCTGATTTGGTCCCTAAAACCATGTGGGGAGAAAAAGGATCAGGAATGCAGTGATTACGAAAGATTGCTTGTGTGACTAGGTTGGAACACCTGCCAGGACTGCATAAAGCAGCACCTAGTGGGCAAAATTACATGTCAATAGAGACTAAGTGGACGGAAGCCCAATTTTTGCTCTTGTACAGAACAAATTATTTCACAACTGATACACACTGCTATGACACATTTAAAAGCTACAATATTGTTTTTTTCAGAATAGGAGTAATCACTGCATGCTTGAATCGTGATTGGCAGATACCAGTAGAGAGAGAGAGATTACAAATTTTGGTTTGAGGTGGAATGAACACAGGAGACAGAGACATATCAATTTGCTAGGGTATAGGATCAAGAGGACAGGAAGTAGAGTAGGAAAATAAGTAGAGAGTAGATATTTCCTCTTGATTTGTGATCATTTTTTGTCATAATTATGTGTCACAAATTTGCCACAATGTGCATGCCTGCATCTTACAACAGTATAGCTTTTTCTCCACACTTTTTGGACACTTGTAGCCCCATATCCTTGAAGAGGTAGATTTGGGGTGTTAATGTGCATGTGGAGTCCTGTAACAACCCCTTATGACTGCTGCCAATCCCTGAGGGGTGATACATGTATGCTCACCCATGGACTAGTCCAGGGACCCAGCTTGGGACAGGGAGAAAAAACAGAGTGGAGAGGTTGTTGTGTTGGAGAGTCCATGCGTTGGAGTTTTTGGCATCTGCTGGATTAGTACTCACTCATACTTCTTCAACGCATTACCCAGCGAGTCTGATAGCTGTGTGGGCCTGCTGGAGCTGGGATACTTTGTATTAAATTCCTACCATACTGGTAGAGGAGTCAAAAATTAGGTCAAATGGCCGGAGATACAAGTTTCCAAGAGATAACGTGACTGTAGTCCTCTGGGCTACAGGAGTAAGGGAGAGGGTGTATGTTAAACCCATCTGGCTTTTGTTTACTAATGTCTTTTTCTGGTGTATTACATAATAAAAAAAATACTGTTGTATTTGCTAACAGCTTTGTCTGGCTGACTGTTAAACCCCTAGAACATATTATCTATCCTTCTCTGTGGTAGGAAGGCACCCCTGAATGGCCAAGCAGGGTGTAGTGAGCATAATTGGGTCAGATAAACCTAATTGCATTGGAACAATATTTTCCACACATGGGAGACTTGTCATGCCTCTCCACAGTCAAATTGGGGTTTTGAGTTTAATACATCTGACTATAATTATATACCTCCATGCAATCATCACCAAAGGGATTGATTGTGTTATGAAATATTTCATAAGCAGCTATTTATGTTTCCATTATTTAATCTATTGCCAATTAAAATGTAATTTCCTATATGCATATTTCATAAATAAAACCTACATTATATAGCTATATCCCGACAAGTTTATACATAGGTTTAGATATCATTCTATTAAATGAATGGAAATTATAGGGAATAGTTGATACCAGAGACAGATACACCTATAGCCTTGGCGTGATTATCAAGTTTCCTGATGATTGGTTGATACTAGTTGATTTGTCCCACTCTGTAAACATTCGATTTGCCTTGACAAAGCACATAGCAATTACACGCAAGTCGCCGCGTACGTTGGGGATCTCATGTATTACATTTATGTGTCCAGGTGAATAAAACACTACTTTATGTTAGTGCTGACTAAACAATTGACTAAAATTTTCTATTACCATTGTGGGTTTACAATGCGGATTCGGTCCGCGAGGGATAGTGAGGATCTACTCTTGCAAAATCCAATCTCTGTGTAATCCATTGTACCTTTCAGGATATCCGTCATTGAATGTGGTATTTGTTTTGTGCTCGTAATTTCTTTTGGTATCTTTGTGGGTAATACTTTTCCTATACCCAGCTGCAGCTAATTCCTGGTTACTTTATTGCAATTGTTAGCGCCTGATCTATTTTCTATTGAATGTGGATACCCTGATGGAGTTAAACAATGTTAATGCAGTTCTGGTATGCGGCACAGTGTGAGAGGGTCGGCTGGTTTATCGTAACTACCTGCCACTCAGTGACTTGCTACTTATGGGGCATACCTGGTCTACCAAGCAGAGACTATTCTGGGTACTATTATTAGTAGACTCAGATTTACCATTAAAGAAAAAACAGAAAATAGCGATGTAGTTGACTATCTTCAATATTGAGAAACCAACACAGTGGAATCTGAATAAAATTATTTTATTAATATAAACACATAATAAAAGATTATATAAAAAATAATATTAAACAGTGAAATACAGTTTGCTGTAATTTTCATATAGTCCAACATATAATGATGCCACATATGATCTGACTAAATTCAAATAGTTGTGATTGTTTCTCTCTGCTAACTCTTACTAGCACTCTTATAAAGACCATATAAGAATGGGCAACAGTCAATGAAACCTCTGTGCTTATAGATAGAGATTTAAGTATAGCACCATCTCCTTAGATTTTCTATGAATAGATGTTAATAATAAATAATAATTTTGGAGCGCCTGGACATATAAATCTATAGCCAAAAAACAAATGGATATTATTTGTGCCTCAGCGTAGAAAAAAGTCTGTGATTAAATGTTCAGCAGCTATGATCAGCAATATATATATATATATATATATATATATATATATATATATGCGGCTCTTACCCAATGTTGTTATCATACGCAAAACGAACTCACTCACGGGACTGATGTAAAGACCTTCCTTGAGCAGATAAATATTAAGTTAGGGCTGTCCATCAGGGGTCCCGTGTAACCGCATTGAGCAACCGGATACGATCCCAGCAGTTTGACAGCAGCTGTTCTCTAATAAGCACATTCCATTGTCTGTCCCCTCCAATATTGCAGGGGAAGGTTCCTATTTGGGATTATGTTGCTTGGAAAAGGGTGTAATTGATAAATTAAGTTCTGGATCTTATCTTTGCGTTAATCAAAGCCAGAGTGATTGATATCCTGATGTGTTTCCTTACCAATAAGGTAACTTCTTTAGAGGAATATATGCAGTCTTAGTTCAGCAAACAATATGGTCACAGGGATTTACCATTAACTCTGTAAGTGAGTGAGCATAATCTATGGCTCCCTTATTGGGCTCTACAATTCATGTTCACTATTGGCCCAGTCTAATTTTAACTATTTTTTAAAAAGATTAAATTTGTGTAACCCAATCTAAGGTCTCACGGTTCCATGATTTTGTGATTCTGGAGCGTAACTGACAGCTCTTCATTCAGTAAATACCGAGGACCTTATCTCAGTTATAATTAACATACACTGATTTCTATTTTGAGGACATATCATACCATACTATTTAGATGAAGCCTATAACAACGAGATCATTCCCAAGTCCAGATTTTAATTCTCCACACTTTACACATTTTAATCATTTCGCTATAACACTAACATCATTGGGATAACATACGTCTATGTTTTACTGAAGAGGAATACCTGGTGCTTTTCAATCAAGTTACATTTAGATAACAGACTCTTTCGTGTTTGCGCACCACAATGTAACACTTGTTACCTACACTGATTTCTATTCTGAGGACATATTATAACATATTTTTTAGATAATACTAAAACAATGAGATGATTCCAGAGCCTAGTTTATTTTACCCACTACACTTTACACATTTTTAATAATTTTGCTAAAACACTGTCCTAATTGATTTCACATATGTCTGTGTTTATTGAAGAGGTATATGTGGTGCTTTTTACATCATTGTACATCTATAGTTGGGGCAGCTACCGCCCCAACTATACTAACTATAAATCTGCCCCCATATTTCAAATTTACCTCCCCTTCAATGCAACATGGTTTTTCCCAGGGGCAAGTTTATGCCTTTTTTGTGCTTTACTCTTCTTAATGACTTAAGCTCACTGTGTGGTCCAAGGTGCTCGCTAAACACATGTTAATTTGGGGCACACATATTACGTATTAATTTCGGAGGTACAATACAGGTCATTTGGGTAAAGGTAGGGTCATCATCCCTCCTGCGAGAAAGTCTGCCCATATTTCCTGTTGCTGTCTGTAAATTATAAGATCGCAGAGGGATGGTTGATACCTGGAGATGTGTCACCCCAACTGCATTTACTTTTGGTAGAACTTTTGAGGGACCCATTGAATTTATTGTTTTAGACCCTATAAAATATGAAACCCGGTCATTTAGGACTGTACTCATGGCCTTAGATGGGGCTTTCATAGTGGCAATAAAGCAATTAGAGAGATAGAAGATCGATGTGTACAAGAGATATATAACGCCCACTAGAAAGTGGGGTCTATAAGCCTCTGTAATTCAAGGATTAGCTGTTTGTCACTTTTAGTGATTGCATTAAGGGATTTTTCATTTTCTTTTCTCAGATAAAGGTTTGATTAGTTAGGTGCCTCTGAGGTTTTTTATTTTTTTTGTACCTTCATATGGTTTACCGCATCCACCCATCATTCATGACAGTGACACCGATTGCATAAGGTTCTTTTTATTTACAGATATGCACATGGTACAGATGCTGAAATGGGTGGTTGGGAATTTATTTGTGTTCTGGGCATCCAGGCACCAGGTGGCCCATGAGTGGTCATCCTTTGCCATCCCCAGTGAAATCTGTTGGTTGGCTAAGAGGGGTTTGTGCCAGCCAGATCTTATTTCCATGTTGGTATCAGCAGTTGAGAATTCGAGGATCTCCTAACATACTTATCAAACTTATCGTACATCTTGTAGGGAACAATTTAGGTAAATGCTAATTGTTAGAGTTGATTAAATTCAGGGAGGATTTTAGGGATATAAAGAATGGAAGGCCAGCATCTAACTTGCGCTGGTCTGATGTCATCCCCAGTATCTGCTGAACAGATTTCATGTACACATTAGGAGTCTACTGAAAAAACTTAATAGGGGAACTGGCTGTGTCATTAGGGCACTTGTGGGTATGGTAATTAAACATCCCTTGAATACGGTGGACCTGGCTCACATGTTTAGACTGGATGGGGTGCATTTTACGGATAAGGGGTTGTGGGTCTCCATAGAACAGATCTATTGAAAATTAAGGGGTTTGATTAGGTCATTTTGGTGGTGGGCTGTGTGTCTATTAGAGGACCACTATAATGCAGTAAAGCATTGTGGTCAGCGGCTAATACAAGGAGCTTTTGTTGAATGACTCAGGTCACTACCCCCTTCAAAGTAAACAGGGCTCTTGGTCCTTTTGTGTGGGGGACCCCATGACCTGTTTGGTGTGAGCATGTCATTGTGAGTCTAGAGAGTGTCTAGTTTCTCTGATGCCAGATTAATCGCTGGCCATTCAGTAAGGGATAACTTCCTTGGTTTAGTGGAATCCAGGGCTTTTGGCTATCCACTCGTTTGATTTAGTATTAGTCTGTTTAGCTGAAATCACATTTTAATTTCTCTGTCACTATTTAAATCTTAATTAAAACTGTATTCTTATTTCCAAATTTAAATTTATATTGGTGTCTGTGTCTTTACTTCATGAGCACAGTAATAATTATACGTGTTACAAAGAGGTTTATTGTGCAGTGGAAAGAAACATCATCATTAAACAGTTAAATCATGTAGAGGATAAGAAAAGGCAGCGTTTGGCATAAATACTGTATTATCTGATGGGATAGAAGGTGGAGGGACAAGTCAATTGAGTTCTGGAGCTGAATTATGTAACTTCCACAAATAAAGAAAAGGTGAGCTGGCAATAAGGTAATGTGAGTTCTTTTGGTAGCGTAAAGGTGAAGTGCAGTTTATATGTTTAATTTTTATGGTGTCAAAGAATGTCCGCAATTCTCTCAAGTTATAATGCAAAATAGTTGTGAAAAGCGTGCAAACAGATGGCTCCTCACACAGCTGAACCACTTAACATTTATTCATTTGTCAGGATGGATAAACAGTCCTCGCATTGTCTTCAGCAAACAAAATGAAACTGTCAAAGTCGTATAATTGGATGAACGAAAGTATATTGGTTTAATATTGGTTTGCCGTGCGTATTGCGAAGCGTACGCCACGTGTTACGTGACGTGGTGCGTTCGCACGGTAAAATACGCACGCACACACTCGCATTACAACAGTTAGTTATTTATATAATTTCATATTGGTTCTGTTACACTGTAATTCAGGAGCAGATAATATTCGGTTTATTATTAGTCTATATATATATATATAGAGATATATATATATATATATATATATATATATATATATATATATATATAGAGATATATATATATATGTTGATTATATGTACATTGTAGTGTTATTAAAGGTTTAGGTAATAGGAAAGGTGTCATGCCTGATATCATATTGAATCCCTAATCATCAGCAGCTGTCCGGTGCAGTCGGCGAAAAGATCGCACATTGCATACTTTAATTATTGATATTAGAGAGTAAACCTTTGTATGATACTGGCTATGAAAAGGAGCAGACCCCCTGGAGAGAAGACCCCCACCTTTGGATTCCTTAGATTGAATCAACCTATTACCTGTCTGGCCTGGACCCACCCAACGTCTGGACCTATAGAAACCATCTACGTCATCTCTATTGTTCACAATGAAACACTGACTGTATATATATTAGCTGCATCTCACTGGGGCCTCAGTCAGCTCTGACACAATATTCTATACAGAATATTGTCCATCGGGTCCCGTGGTTGCGCAGCGTGCGCAAGCGATTGCATTGGTATGTATTATTTTTTGGTATTGGCTGTGCTGTACTGTACTTTATCATAATATAATAATGTATTGAAATTGTTGACTATTTACATCTGTTTAAAATAAATCACTTTGTGCTTTGGACACACATACAATTGATTGGGCAATGCTTATTTTAAAACGATAGAATTACTTTAATAATTTGGGGGCTCGTGAGTTAGGAGTTACGTTACCGGCAGGTATGCAACGCTTACGATATTCGGTTCCTCAACAAAGGGTGGATTGACGGACGCGTCGCATAAAGCAGGAAAGAACGTAATGCGTCTAATACCTGTGGTTCACTGTGTGTTGCGAAACCGAATGTCCGTTGTTGCATAGACTGAAGGAACGCTAATTAGAATCTAGGGACAAGAAAGAAAAATGTTTCTTTTTATTGTCGTTTTACGTTTTAAAGTGTATTGCATTGCTGAGCGTATGTGTACTTCCTGCTGTGCGTACGCGAACTTCCGGTAGATTTGCCACGTGGTTGAACAATCGTTTTGATAGTTATTATATGCATAGTATAATTACTTGTGAAAGCCTCTGAGACATTATTATGGTTGTTGGGAACTTTCAATTTTCTGCGCAGAAAAGGTGCATAGTGTGCGATTTTGTAACGTAGATACACTGTTTATTGTTGAGGTGCTCAGTTGCTGTCTGACAAGGCGGATTTCCCAACTGAAGGACGGTATACAGGGCAGGTATACCGAATGCGAAAACGAAGTTTTCGCAAAAGCGCTACCAATAGATCGCAAGGTTTGCTAATAATTAGTATTGGTAGGCAGTGCGATCCGATCGCACCGTTAGTGCGAATTGGTGAAGCAGCTAGGAGGAATTATACTGGAAAGGCAGGTTGATTGTATCGACTTTGCCCTCCCAGCGATAATAAACTCAGCAGATTTTTTGGTTGAGCCAGGGTATCGAGGAGCTGATAGCCCTTGGGGCCCACAGTGATATTTCTGTATTAGGGATCCTCGCCTGGTGCGAGAAAAGCGAGTGAACGCGGCTAAAGGAAATACGTTCACCGAGCATTATAGATCTCTAGCGGTGAGTATAGCAACAGAGTTGAAATTATTTGGTGGAAAGAACAGAGCATTGCGGTGTGTCTGTATTTCACATTTGGCCAGAAGGAACAGAGCATTGCGGTGTGTCTGTGTTCCGGGTAGAAATTATATTGTTCAACATGGGTGCTAGGCATACGCTAGAGATTGCCAATTTACTGCCTAAGGAAGGTCTTATTGAGTCAGCGAGATTTCTCATGTGTGCAAAATATGGTGCATACGCAACTATGTATTGTGACACGTGGGTCGAAATGACCAAAGATTGTGATAGGCCTTTCCCAACAACAGGGAGTTTTAATGCAGAGGTGCTAAATACCGTAAAAGATAAAGTACGGTTGATTAAGTCAACGAAAGTGAGAAATGCACATAATCATTGTTTAAAATCGTGGAAAATGGAAGGTAACACGTGGCAGAGCAGCGAACGCACAGCGAAAGTGAGTGTAAGGAAAAACACGTGTTCAGCGGAAGTAAGCATACCGGAAACAAGCATTCCGGAAGTGTGCGTTGCAAAGCGTGGCGAACTGAGCGCAAACACGCCCCCGATAAATTCGGTCGGGGCGGGAAGTACAGCCAATACCAAAAATGTAAAAACTGTAACTAGTAGGTTGTATGTTGTTTTAAGTAACGTTAAAAGTAATGTTTCAGGAAAAAGAAGAGGAACGGTCCCACCAGCAGGGGCAGCTGCTGAAAGTGGTGAGAATAATGAAAAGGTTAACACGGGGGGAGACATCCATTGTACTGCAGCAGCAATTTCAGCAACTAGTTTTAGTGATTTGGTAGACTTACATCCTGTCTGCACAGCAGCAGTTCCCAATGGGAAAGCAGACAGGAATAGTGATGTTCCCTTAAAACATGTAGCAAAGCATGATCCATGCACTAGGTCTGAAACATTTTCAATTTTGTCTGATTTCCCTGATCCTAGGAAAGATTTGACCAAATGTCAGCAGTTTCTTAGATATTATGGTAATGTGTATGAGCCAACTAATAAAGATTGGCGAGTATTATTGAAGGCCTGTCTTCCTCTCAATACTGATATACAAAAGTTCATTAATGATTGTATGTTGGAGGAGGATGAATCCTTAACCGAGGATGATAATCAGGACAATATTAAACAAATAATCACACGGTTGGCCACATATTTCCCAGTGATAGTGGACTGGAGTAAAATTTTTAGTATCCAGCAAAAAGATAGTGAAAATGCAGCAGACTATTTTTGCAGAGCTTTGATAGCAATGGGCAAATATACTGGGGTACCAGACATAAAAGAAAATCCATATTACAGAGAGGTTGCTGTTAAAGTTCTAATGGATGGCCTCAGGGAAAACTTGAAAAGAAGGGTGCAAACTTCATTACCATACTGGAAAGGAACCACTGTAAGTGCTCTCAGGGAGTCAGCTATAGAACATGATAAAAGAATAAACAAACAGAAAGAGACACTAAGTGATAGGGTAATGGTGGTAAGTATCCCAGCACTAGAGGGACTGCACACACGACCACCAGAATACAACCCACATAACAGGAAACCCAGAATAGTGAGATGTTAGAATTGCAGAGAAGAAGGACACATTAGGAGAGATTGTAAAAAGGAAGAGAAACAACACGAGTTGAGGAAGTGTTTTCAAGGCAATAAAATAGGACACCTAGCAAAACATTGTGCAGACATGACAGGGACGTGCTGCTACTGCCATAAGAAGGGACACATGAGTAGGAACTGTGTAGAGAGAAGAATGGATACCTGGGTTGGAAATCACATAGACATCCACAAAGGAGGCGTACACTTCTCTCAGAGGTTCCCCTACAATTGATTGCACACTCTGTAACAACTAATATTCTGGGGGAGAAATATAGCCGACTCTAGAGTTAATCTGTGGTGAGCATTAAGGTGCAAAATGTAGAAAGAAACTTATTTTTTTTAAAAGTAATCTTTGTTGATTTTGTTTGTTCATTTATGTTGTGAAATGTTTGTTTTCCTAAATTGCTAGCCGACGGCAAAGAATAGAAATGTTTGTTTTGTTTGCTGTTTTAAGATAACTATCTTGGTTTTCTTCTCACAGGTAAAGGGGACACAAAAGGAGTATAGACTTAGTGATCAAAAGGGGAGATAGAGAAATAGAAGAATCACTCTTGAAAGACAAATTAACAATAGACAATTGGAACACTCTTTTGTTTTAGGCTGCAGTGACTCATGATAATTTGTTTGGCTGAGAATCATTATCCAACAATGAAGTATGTACATACTTTGCTCCAAAATATCGTTTTATGTATTTCAGAGAAAATATGAGTCACTAAGAGTAAATTTTTACATTTCTCTATCATAAGTTAGAAAAGTCAGTTGAAAAGGTATGTAGTCAATGAGATACCGAGTTCTTAATGAACAAATGACGGACGACACTGGATTGCACTGTTAAGACCCCCTAGTCAAGTATGGGGAGGGGTCATAGTTAGCAAATAGCTAAGGGGAACAGTGGAATGAATACAGCCATTTCCCCATAGAGTCAGAGTCCAATCTAGCTGTCATTTTGTTGTAAAAATCTCCCTTTCTACATGTATGTTTGTATTCAAACCTTTGTATTCCCATCATTCATTGCTTTCCTATTTCTCATTCTTTACATAAAGGCTAGTCTCTCCCCCTACCTCTCTCTCTCTATCTCTCTCTCCCTCTCTCTACCTCTCTCTCTCTACCCCTCTCTCTCTCTCTCTCTCTCTCTCTCTCTGCTCTGGTAGAGATAAAATCAGACACAGTCTCAACAATGGGGCTAAAACATATTTTATGTTTTTATATAAGACAAATTCAGAGATACACACACTAGATTGACATGAGTTACAGAAACAGTCAGGGGTTTTGTTTTCATGTGTATAGAAACTGCTGATTTTAAGCAGAAAGGTTCTGTTGTGGAAATACGATTCATGTGTTATAGATTGCATATCTGTTTTGTTTTTTTGTTTTGGCTCGTGCCTCCTGTACAAAAATGTGCCTTTATATGGATGCACAAAGGGTGGGCAGGACAGGAGGATAGAAGAATGCTAGAGGATAGGCATACAGATATGCATCTCTGTATAGAACATTGGAGTAGGATTTTTACCACAAGATACGACATAATGTGAAACCCTAGAAAATGTAGAATTTTCATGTTTTATATTTTTTCACTGTTAGACAGGCATGTACTGGATACTGTTATATTTGAAGAAAGTGTTATAGAGATAGACCCCTTTGCCTTTCCCACTTAGTCAAGTAGCTGAATATGAGGTACTGAGAATGACATGTGAGGTGGCAGAGGGAAAATCGATTGATATACATTGGTCTTCAGCATTTTTCTAGTCTAGGGGGCGATGTTGAGGTGACTGAGAAATCGTTTTATAGCAATACCAGCACATGATTAGGACACTACATAGAGGACTTTAGACAGTGACACAGTTACCAACTGAAGTAGCTGCTAGTAAGGTCCACACTTACACGCACAACCATACAGGGCTGTCACACCAGGGAGAACATAGCTGTCAAATAGACAACAGGGTTTTATGTGACAGCTAACAAATCTATGTTTTGTTTGTTTTTCGTTGTATTGTTTTAGTTTTAAAAAGGTGAACACACACACACATGCATGCATACACATATTGGTTAATATAGGAAGATTTGTGTTACCTGAGGGATAAACTGTCTGGAAGGTGAAGAGAGGTGGTGAGGAGTCTGGTGGACTCTGGAGAGATGGACAAGGTAGACCAATAGAGCCATCCCATATCCCTCCTGCTGATGGGTTTTCCTCCAGGTAAAACAAATACACGTCATCCAATTACCACCATGCAGGATCCTCAAGTATACACAGGTGTACCAATGAAATATGTCTGGGTAGAGGTGTATTGAAATGTGTCTAATGTATTACTGTGTCATACGCAAAGCTTTTGTTATTCAATGTGATAGTCCTAGAGTTATAATAGATGATAGGGGTATTCATGTTATTGATAATAGATGTATAATGTATGAGTAGTGGTAACAAATCACATACTTTCAGTTAGCCATAAACCAGTGTGAACATAAAGTAGTGGTACTCGGTAGAATGAATTGAATAGAATAAGAGTTGGAACTTGATTGAAGTGCCACTAGTCCTTTCCTGCTACCAAAAGATCACCCCTGGGCAGACTCCTAACCTGTCAGTTTTTGAAATGTTCTTGACCCCTCATGAGATGAGATTGTAACTGGGAGGCTAGGTTAGACCTTGAGAGAAGGTAAATAGTGAGACAGTAACCAAGAACGTCCAAAACACTGTTTCCTGAAAGGTCACACTAACCGTCAGGATGTTGGATCAGGAGAGTAAGTTGTGGAGCAGTAATTTCTTAAGCTTAGGTTATTTGCCAGACAGGTACCAGGTGTAGGCTACCAGCCTCACGGCTTCAAGGGTAGCAGAGACACACTGGTGCCCATACCACCCACTGCAGAGGGGCCAACACTCAGAGAAGGGTCCAATGGCACTCATGAGTTTGTACTAGAAGACCTCGAATGCAGTTAGTAGCACCTGAGCCAAAGGCTAAGACTGTTGTCCAGCATGAAGTTGTAGTTTTTCCTCTTTTGTGTTCTCTCATTTCACTCTCTTCTCAGGAAGGTTAATTCTTTTGATTATTAGCAGGTGACAGAGACTGGCTCAGGTAATGATAAGGAGGTATTGGGGAGGAAGAAGTTAGTAGCATAATCAGTCCGGCCAATTACTCTATTCAATTCAGGGGTAAAGGAAAATTTGGAAACCTTGGAGCTTGGAGAAAGTGCGAGGGGCTATTGTCTGAGTAGCATTACGTCCGTAAGTACGGCGACCCCATAGTTAAAAAAAAGAGACACACCCAGCGATGCCAGTCCAGTAATATTCGGACTTGAGCAGGCATCCTTGAGAATGATTATCATTCTTGGGAGGGTAAGGTTTTAGACCAAACAAAGTGCTGGGCGTGCTCACGCGTGCCTCAGTGATTATATCAAGTAGGATTAGTTCTCTTTCCACTAAATATTCTTGAGGTACCCGAACTATGGGTGGGAGGTCACTAGGGGAAAAAGTAGGACACCTAGGTCCCTTAGTCTGAAGTCTCCCAATGCTTTACAAGCCGATCACTGTTAAATCTGAGTATTGGGAGACTGGGAAGAACGAACAGACAATAGCCCGCCCACAAGTGTTGATAAAAAGAACTGGTGACATTATTAGATGTGTGTATATTAACGCAAGCTGAAGGAGATTGCATATGACATTATTGATAGACATAGGATGATGCTATTGATGAACATGAAGTGTTTAAATGTATTCTGAGCTTAAAGACATGCGTTGGACAGAAGAACCTGTTAAACTTGAAGAACTGTAGTAGAGAATTCTGTATAGCTAAAACACGTTCTACTGTACCATGTACCTTTCCAAATAATGTATTAAGTGTTTTATTGCACTCTTGAAGGGCATACAAAAGGTTATCTCCAAGCTCCAGAAGTGTACGGTTTATAGTAAAAGAAGAAGTCGTTTAGAGGATTAAGACTCTCTCTTATGATAACTTGTTTAGATCTACAAACAGCGTGGACATACACCAAGGGGGATTTGTATTACATAACAATGAAACGTGGTACTGAGATCCTGCTTATAACATCTATAAGGTGATAGTTTATTGTACTATCAAAGGGTGGACTGTTAAAGTCGTATAATTGGATGAACTAAAGTATATTGGTTTAATATTGGTTTGCCGTGCGTATTGCGAAGCATACGCCACGTGTTACGTGACGTGGTGCGTTCGCACGGTAAAATACGCACGCACACACTCGCATTACAACAGTTAGTTATTTATATAATTTCATATTGGTTCTGTTACACTGTAATTCAGGAGCAGATAGTATTCGGTTTATTATTAGTCTATATATATATATATATATATATATAGATATATATATATATATATATATATATATATATATATATATATATTGATTATATGTACATTGTAGTGTTATTAAAGGTTTAGGTAATAGGAAAGGTGTCATGCCTGATATCATATTGAAGCCCTAATCATCAGCAGCTGTCCGGTGCAGTCGGCGAAGAGATTGCACATTGCATACTTTAGTTATTGATATTAGAGAGTAAACCTTTGTATGATACTGGCTATGAAAAGGAGCAGACCCCCTGGAGAGAAGACCCCCACCTTTGGATTCCTTAGATTGAATCAACCTATTACCTGTCTGGCCTGGACCCACCCAACATCTGGACCTATAGAAACCATCTACGTCATCTCTATTGTTCACAATGAAACACTGACTGTATATATATTAGCTGCATCTCACTGGGGCCTCAGTCAGCTCTGACACAATATTCTATACAGAATATTGTCCATCGGGTCCCGTGGTTGCGCAGCGTGCGCAAGCGATTGCATTGGTATGTATTATTTTTTGGTATTGGCTGTGCTGTACTGTACTTTATCATAATATAATAATGTATTGAAATTGTTGACTATTTACATCTGTTTAAAATAAATCACTTTGTGCTTTGGACACACATACAATTGATTGGGCAATGCTTATTTTAAAACAATAGAATTACTTTAATAAAACTTTCACAGCACTAAACATAATCCAATAACCATCAACTCTGACTGTAACAGTTAGATCCCTAACTAGTCACTGGTCACTTTTTGGCACAGGGTCTCCCACACACAGTTCAAACCCTATCAGGCTTTTGTAATAGAAATTATTTTAACAAACATAAAAAATCATCTTGACATTATTTACATTTATATTTCCTTCAGACCCACTGCACTTACTTCTGCTTCCATTGTCAGACTAATATCTTATACCCCATTCATACTGCACCAAAATCCTGGGTTTTTGCCGGGGCGAGCTCAAACGACCCGGGTCTTGGTGCAGTATGAATGGTACAAGTCAAAAATCCCGGGTCTAAAAACCCGGGTCTTCAACCCAGAATTTATCGAGGGGTAATTCCCGGGTCGGACCAGGGTTGCCTGCACTATGAATGGTGCAACCCGGTTTTTTCAACCTGGGTTGCACAGAAAACAAGCTGATTGGCTGTCTGCCTGTCTCTGGAGGATGATGTCATCGGTGGGAGCCCGTGGAAGATTCGAGAAGGAGTTTAGGAGAAATGGTGGATGGTGGAGTGCAGATCAAGCTGAAGCAGAATCGGAGTTTGTTGGAGAAAATTGCTTTTATTTCACTGAAAAAGTGTGTATTAACAGCCACCCACTTTTGCATCATCTTTATGCGTCAAAAAACCAGTCACCTTTCAATGACATCACCATTTTTCAGCCAATGAAAACTGCTCTGGTGATGACTCCAACAAATTGCCAGGGCACAGACTTGTGCAGTATGAATGGGGTCAACCCGGGAAATTCCCGGGTCCGAGGTGCAGTATGAATGGTGTTTCTGAGCTGGGACGCTCCGAGCCCCGGCAAAAACCCGGCTTGAAAAACCCGGGATATTGCCGGGGCGGCAGTATGAAAGCGGTATTAGTTTCTCTCCTTTGAATGCAGCCATACTTTGGGCTTTTGAGAAAGGAGATTTTCCCTGAAATCTTCAGCAGTGTATTACACTGGCCAATCATAATTTGGTATTAACAGCAAAGTAATTTACTGCACCTGGTGTGGGTGAAGATAAACTTGACAGATATGATTCATACATGCTGTGTAAAATCACATGTCCACAGTGAACACTGTCAACATGTGACATGCAAAGTGTGCACTTTTAGATCAGATTACCCCAAATCCAATTTCATTAATGTGGATCTTGGTTCAGTGGATTATAGTGGACACATCATTGGAGCTGCCACAATTTCTGGCACAAATACATGAGCAGTCCAGATGGCAACATAATTGCTTTGCAGAACACGTATTCTCTGCATTTATAAACCCTCCAATCAGAATTGGCCAAAAAGGGAATAATCTCTGTCTTCTTTATTTATTTCCTTTTTTATCTAGGAGGGTGTTAATATCTATAAGTATATGGCACCTTGTTTACTAGGCTACATGTTATTGGTGTGTTTGGTCCAAAGCGGACAGAGGTTATTCCGTTTGAAGAACATTTATTCTCCGAATACACAAACCTTCCTCCTATCGTTCAGAATTGGCCAAAAAAGGGAATGATCTCTGTCTGCTTTGGACCACACACACCAATAAGTTGTAGCCTAGTAAATTGAATTATTTAATTTTTTTATTTAGTCTAAGAAAAATAAATCAGGAAATATTGAGGTACAGAACATATGCATTGGTAGGAAGTTCCACTTGGAGATTGAAGCATTTTGTGCAGGAGAATCAGTCTGTATGTATGACATCCTGCCTTCTCATTGCCATGTATAGCAGGGCTTCCCATAGTGGCTGAGAAAGGAGATGCTTGGTAATCCTGTCTGTGTGTGTGACATCAACCCTTCTCATTACCTTCTATACCAGTACTCATCATAATAACTGTAGGGAAGGTAAATTAGTGTTTATGTCTGTAAGAGAAGGTGCTTGATAATCATCACCTTCTTATTACCATATAGCACCTCACAGTGGCTGTAGGGTATATATATCAAACCTTCTAAAAAGAAGAAGTGGAGATGTTACCAATAACAATTAATTAGATTCTAGCTAACATTTTCTAGAATGTACAAGATAAGTGTTAGCTGGACTCTAATGTCTTGCTATGGGCAACACCTCCACTTTTCCATTTTAGAACATTTGATAAATCTACTCATGTATGAGGAAGTGCTTAGTGATCATGTCTATATGTATGGCATTTATCATCCCCATCACCTTATGTAGCATGGCTCCTAACAGTGACTGCAGGAGGAGGTGCTACCTTGTGGCGCAGCTCTACTCTCAGTGACTATAGAAGGAGTCACTCAGTGATCATGTCTGTGTGTATTACATTAACATAAAATATTCCATATGTGGTATATACTTTAGGAGCCTTTAAACCAGGGTCTCCTGCAGTACTTTGTCTGCAGATTGTTTTATAGACAGTGCTCTTTTCCACTGAGTTCCGGTAATCAATCATGTTTTTCAATGAAAAGCTTAAAATGACAGAATATTGAATCCACAAACGAAACACAAAAATATCATTAACTCTGGGGCAAAGTGGACCTACCATTTTCCTTTTGACTGATAGAGATAAGAGTTATTAATGTAAACTTACTTAACCTCTTTATGAATTGCTGAGCTGGTAGGCTGTAAACCATTACGTAACAATAGGTTAACGCTCTCTTGAATATGCTGTAATATTTATTGTGGGAGGGGTAATAAAGAGAATAGCAGTTGGAATATTAACAGTCCACAAATTTCAACATGTGAGGTCAAGATAGGTCTTATTTATTCAGTCAGGGTTTAAAAGCAGTTGATTCTACACAGAAGGACAGAGGAGGAGAGACCAGACCCGCTCCACACTGTACAACCCTCAAAGTAAGAAACCAAACACTATTTTTTTCATAATGTAGCTAACAACTTTCTTTCTAGGAACTTTAAAAGTCATTGGAACACAGATATTATTAGGCTGTAATATCCCAATGTACTTTGCTATAGCTGTGTACCTCAAACCTGTCTCTGTCTTAAAGGGACAGTACTTAAACAAAGCCTTCTCTCTCGTTCCTGATTCTACCTCTTACTTTTTCTATCAATATAACTGAAATTTTGTAATCATGAAGTTTAGTGTAAAAACCATGTGTCTCTGTGTTCATTCAGTTTATATCTGTAGACTTGTCTAATTTCATGTTGTACACAGCCTTTCTTGTAGGTAAACATAAGCTTAAGCATTCCATTGTGTATACTAAAATATAGTGCAAGCTTGATTTGGAGTTATAGCCTAAAAGAAATAACAAGATGATTGTTCTTCTGTGGTTTTAATTCATTATCAACCTCTACTGTAAATGATCGGGATATTAAAAGTCATCAAGGCGTTCCGTACCCATCTAAAGGCACAAGACTGCAGGACTAGGGATTTGATATAGCACACAGGAATCTGTGCTAAATTAGAATATCCATAATACTGTACATTAGGTGGTGTGTTATTGTTTATAATACACATTTTCACAAGTGATGACATCGGAACTCAATGATTTTTCAAACACATAAACTGGAAATAAACAGATGAGGTGATGGGTAATATGGATTTTAGTTGACTTACTGCATAAGTTCATAAAATAATTAACATTTAGTTACTTTTTAATTTGACTTTCACTGGAGATCTTCTTTGATAGTTTCTCATTTTGATTTAATAAAACTTAGTTGCTGATGTGCAGTAAGTGGTATGTACTGTAGATTACTGTGACACAAAATGTGCAATGAGGTAAACACTAGTATGTAGAAGAGCACTGCAGACATGGGGAGCCTGCTCGTCAGGCTGTTGATGTCCCCTAGGTTTTAAATGGAAGTCCTACCTTGCACTCTTCATTCATCTTATCCTTTTCTTGAACCAAAGCTGTAGCAAGGAGGTCATCATCTCCTCCTAACATCCAGTGCTATGCTCCATCTTATCCTGTCCTGAACCAAAGCTGTCACACTATGGCTGGAGCATGGAGGTCATCATCTTCATCTAACATCATCCAGTGCTATGCTCCATCTTATCCTGTCCTGAACCAAAGCTGTAGCATGGAGGTCATAATCTCCTCCTAACATCCAGTGTTATGCTCCATCTTATCCTGTCCTGAACCAAAACTGTCACACTATGGCTGGAGCATGGAGGTCATCATCTTCATCTAACATCATCCAGTGCTATGCTCCATCTTATCCTGTCCTGAACCAAAGCTTTAGCATGGAGGTCATAATCTCCTCCTAGCATCATGTGCTATGCTCCATCCTATCCTGTCCTGAACCAAAGCTGTCACACTATGGCTGGAGCATGGAGGTCATCATCTTCATCTAACATCATCCAGTGCTATGCTCCATCTTATCCTGTCCTGAACTATGGCTGTAGAATGGAGGTCATCATCTCACGCTAACACCAAGCACCATGCTCGTTCTTCTGTCCTATATGCTCTCACCCTTCTACTGTCTTGAACTGCCGCTAGGAAACCTGTGAAAAGAAAAAGTAGATGTTGCTGCTTGGAGAACATACAAGTTTGATAGCACTACTGGAGATATTCCAAGGTGGGAGAAGTAGACACAACAGTTCAGGAGAGAAAGAAAATGATAGCAAGTGTTGGCCTTTGTTTGGGAAAGGAGAAGAGGATGTAGGAGACAGGAGCAGAGAAGTCCAGACAAAAGGGGATTGTTGTGCTACAAAAAATGAGCAAAAAGGGGTAGGGAGTGTTAGGTGATATCTTATTGGTTGCTATGGGTTACAGTATATAATTTTTTGCAGCATGTCAATCAATAAATGTAACCAATAAGTTGACTAAGATGATAGTTCTCCATTAAAGGGGATATATAGGCAGTTAGCTGTCTAAGAAATGTGTCTGTTTTTATGTTTTGTTTTATTATTGTTGCTCCAGAAATAATTTTTAGGCGCTTCTGTGAGTCCCATTAGCAGTTTGCTCCCATCGTTTAGCCCATGTTGTATGGTTTCTCCAGCTGTAATGTTAACATTAAATACAAAACCATTTACTTGCAAAACCATTGTTAATTATATGAGTTACTGCTAAACTATTGCAACTATATGTGGTCAGTGAAAGACAGATTCTAGCAATGATAAATAATGAAAGACATAAATAAAATGAATGAATTGGTAGCTTGAATGTCATCAGAGGATGTAATTGTTAGTTACAATAGAAAATTAATTAGAACAGAATTGTAAGTGATTTACAAGTGCTGCACTGATATAAAATAAAACAAATTAAAAATTGGACAACATGCCTCCTCCCCATATACCCAACCAGCACCAAATCTAAATAGACTGGGTTGGGTTTCATCATAAAAAGGAGACCGTGAGCATGTTGTGCCAATGCTATTTTTAAAACCCACTATATATTGTAGACAGTAAGTTGTGGTGAGAACAAGGGAAACATTTTTCTGCAGAATTCCAGAGATAAAACAGTAATTTCTAATTTGAGATTACAAAAATAAAGATGCTCTGAGAAGAAGAAGTATGATTCTGAGCTATTAACTTTGAGAAGTCGATATGATATTAAATGTATTTATAATGGACCTTTACCTGTAGAGTGAGCTTTTGCTTTTTTTACTAAATTCATACTTTTCTGCTTGTCTAAATGGAAAGAACATAATATGCTTTGTGAGTGTGCCATGACCTGGCTGGTGTCCATTGCAACAGGTGGATGATCGTGCCTATAATACACATCTTCTACATATACTACATGTTTTTGTGCTAAGCATCTTGCTACAGAACAGAAGGGGGGGAGCAGGTAAGGTAAAAAAAAATATATTCACGTGATCGCGGCGCCGCCGCCCCTCCACTCTGCTCTGTTTGCACTGAATGTCGGGTGTGACGTCATCATGCCCTATGCTCAGTGAGGAGCGGCGCAGAGAGGAGTCGGCAAAAAAAAAAGAAGACAGAAGAGAAAAAGAGTAGACAGAAGCCGATAGAAAAGGTAAGTGAAGGAACGGAAGCAAGGGGGAGTAAAGGCAGCATGGCAGAGAGTGAAGGGGCAGCAAAATGCAGCATAACAGCGAGTGAAGGGGGAGCAAAAGTAGCATGGCAGTAAGTGAAGAGGAACAAAGGCAGAATGGCAGAGTGTGAAACGGGGCCAAAACAGCATGGCAGAGTGTGAAGGGGGCCAAAGCAGCGTGGCAGAGTGTGAAGGGGAGCCAGAGCAGCGTGGCAGAGTGTGGAGGGGTGCCAAAGCAGCAAGGCATAGTGTGAAGAGGGGCAAAGGCAGCATGGCCGAGTGTGAAGAGGGGCAAAGGTAGCATAGCAGACTGTGAAGAGGGGCAAAGGCACCATGGCACAGTGTGAAGGAGGGGCCAAAGCAGCATGGCAGAGTGTAAAGAAGGGCAAAAGAAAGCAACATGGAAGAGTGTGAAGAGGGGCAAAGGCAGCATGGAAGAGTGTGAAGAGGGGGCCAAAGCAGCATGGCAGAGTGTGAAGGGGGGCCAAAGCAGCAAGGCATAGTGTGAAGAGGGGCAAAGGCAGCATGGCCGAGTGTGAAGAGGGGCAAAGGTAGCATAGCAGACTGTGAAGAGGGGCAAAGGCACCATGGCACAGTGTGAAGGAGGGGCCAAAGCAGCATGGCAGAGTGTAAAGAAGGGCAAAAGAAAGCAACATGGAAGAGTGTGAAGAGGGGCAAAGGCAGCATGGAAGAGTGTGAAGAGGGGGCCAAAGCAGCATGGCAGAGTGTGAAGGGGGGCCAAAGCAGCATGGCAGAGTGTGAAGGGGGACCAAAGCAGCATGGCAGAGTGTGAAAGGGGGCCAAAGCAGCATGGCAGAGTGTGAAGGGGGACCAAAGCAGCATGGCAGAGTGTGAAGAGGAGCGAAAGCAGCCTGATAGAGTGTGAAGGGGGGCCAAAGCATCTTGGAAGAGTGGGAAGGGAGGCAAAGCAGCATGGCAGAGTGTGAAGAGGGGCAAAGGCAACATGGCACAGTGTGATGAAGAGGGGACAGGAGAAGGGGGGAGCAAAAGAAGCATGTAGGGTGCAGTGTGATCATAAGGGGGCACAGCATGGTGATGAAGGGGCACAGTAATGTGTGTGTGTGTGTGTGTGTGTGTGTGTGTGTGTGTGTGTGTGTGTGTGTGTGTGTGTGTGTGTGTGATGGCACAGCAGGCTTGTGGCAATGTAATGTGTGCCTAGTAGGTGGTGGCTCACTAATGGGTGCTATTTTGTTTGTGGGGTGATGGTGGGGCAATTACATTTTATAGTGGAGGCTTTTAATTTAAGATGGGGTGGCTTGGGGGCTATTAATTGAATGTGGGACTGAGTTTGAGGAACATGAGGTATATTCATTAAATGTGACTATGAATTATTTAATGGCAGTGACGGTTGCTGGAAATAGGCATATTTATTATACGTAAGGGAGGGAAATAGAGAAATAGGTTTATTTATGAAATGGGAATACTATTACTATAATGTTGGGGCTGGAGGAAGGCCTAAATATCAATTGTGGGTCCTATTAATTTAACGCTGGGTTTGGTTGGAATTTGCTTAGTGTACACATTTTTTTCCAAATAGGGCCACCAAACATTGAAGGATCCAGACAAGCCACAACTAAATAAATAAGCAGCCACTGGTGGTGGCAAGAACAGTCTGTCAAATGTTCTGATTCTAGTCGGACAATTCCGATTTTTGGTGACTGTTCTGCCCAATCTAAGGGGCAGATCAAGACTGTGTACTCTTTATATATACACTGTATTCATTATATACTGTGCTATGATGTTAGATGTTCTTTGCGGGCTGATTGCTCCCCCTCTAGTGTCTGGTCTCGCCTCTATGATGGCTGGCACACCCCCTCTGGTGGGCCTCTACCATTGCAGTCCCTTGGGAGGCCCTTCATGCCCCAGTCAAACACTGTGAATAAATAAATATATATATACATATATATATATATATATATATATATATATATATATATATATATATATATATATATATATGTATATATGAGACTACATTCTTCTGTAGTCTCACCTGCATGGGCCTCACAGTCTTGCAACGCTCTCTGTTTCTCTCTGATGACCAGAACCATAGTAGGACAGGAGAAAGATCTTCAGTGACCATGGTTTGTTCTGCAATTTGATCATAACTAATTTGTTTCCTTATGCAAAATAACTATGTTTGCCTTCCCTCTCTAGATTTTACAGAAGACATGATTACCATTGACCCTGTCACAATTCTTCTGTCTGTTGTTGTCATCCTATTTTTGGCCAATGTTTTTAACAACCGGAAACAACGCAATAACAAGAATTTTCCCCCTGGACCAATGCCTTTACCGATCATTGGAAATATACACAGCATTGACTTGGAAAAACCTCATAAATCGTTTATAGAGGTAATACAGTACGTCTATTAAATACCACTAAATCATTAAAAGGCCTTATTGAAGAACTTTACAAAATCCTCTTGTCAATAATATTACCTTCAGGAGTGCCCCCTACCATTCACTCTAACTAGCAGGGTCCTGGCAAATCGCTCATGTTGCTTCTTAAATCGACACAGAACTAGGGATATCTGACAAAACAGGCTTTCAAATAAAGCTAAAAGACCACCACTGAAATACTGTTATTGAAATCCTTTAAATTTAAAGGATATGTCCACTGTTTGGCCAATATAAGCTAATTTACCTACATTTTATCTAGGGGCAAAAGTTGTACTAAAATACACCAATCAGACATTTACTTTGAAAATTTAATTTTAACAAGACAAATATAAGCTAATTGCTAATTTATGCCTGTGGTTTACTACAAATTTTGCCGCTAAATACAATGTTAGTAAAATGCCCTTTCTAAATTTAACTTAAGTAGACCCAAAGTGTATATTTTTGCTTAGTTTTGAATATGCCATTCACAAGTAAACAGAGCACATATTTAACAAACTAAGGTAGGTGTTAGATAAATTTGGTTACACATTGTAGCAAATACCCTATAGCAAATAAGTAGGTGCTACCAAATGGTGTGAACTTTTGGTGTGAACTTTAACTTTTTTACTTTCATTTTTTTACTTTTTTTGCTAGCATGAAACATCACCCCACTTAAACCCTTATCCAGCATTACTATAAGTAATAAGGTAAACAGAGTATTAATTCCAACACTGCTATTGACATGTCAATAACATGCGCAGTAGTAGTAATTATTACTAATATGAAAGCTGTAGTTTTATGAAAAAACACATTGCATTATTCTCCCATAACCATCAGAAAATTATGTCTTAGAATTTGGGTAGAGCTGCATTGGGGAACTGTGTAGCTGCCAGGAGTGGAACTGATACTTCTGATAGTCTAAGAGAGGAAGGAATAGAGGAAAATAACCTTAGGTGTACATTCCGTTTCTACAGCAATAGGTTCATCAAGTGAATTGAGGATAAAAATATCACCTTCTCCAGAATTGTACATAAAATGTGTGATTTTTATACTTGCATAAATTTGTTTAAATGAGAAGAATCATGGCATTGAACGTAAAATGTTATATTAGTTTCCCCAATTTCACAATTGCAATGAAATTAACATTCTCTCAGAAAAAAATAGCCAGAGGATTATTTACTAACATTGCTCCTTACTACTACAACTCCTCACTGAACCACAGCAACCAGTCAGCAACTAGCTTTATTTCTTTCTAGTATAAGACAGTCAAAGTAAATATCTTATTGGGTGCAATAGGTTGAGTGAAGATTTTCTCCATTGAGCATTGTTAGTAAATATTGAGAGGGATTCACAAACAAATTGGTGTTCTATTACATCTATAAATATATTTTTAAATAATTTTTCGTGCAGCCAAAATATGTTTTTAAATTTTATTTATTTCCATCAAAAATTAACATCTTTTACTTTCCTCATTAAAATTTCTCCACTCAGCATTATTATATGGAAGCGCCATGTGCTACTTTTAACAATAACATTCACAAAGTACCAATTCTCTAAATTATTTCATTCATATTGACCTAAAATAAATAAATAATATTCCGCTATGCAAAAAGATTTCTTCACACACCGGTGTAAATTAAATCAGGAAAATAGTATTAAGATATTTTTAGACAGAGATATTTGTGCATTTCATTTTGCTGCACTCAGTCTATCTACACTGTCAAGGCTCACTGAGATTTGTGTTGTCTGTACCTATTTGAGAAGTGTCCAACTAGCATGTACAGAATGAGTGAATACTTGACAAGAATAACTTAAGCCTCACATGCTAGATGGGATATTCCACACTGGATTGAAGCCAGTCGTTTGTGAAGAGGGGGAAATGGGTGAGGGTAAATCATGGGTGGGGTGATTGTGGGAAATGGGAGCCAAAATATTAAGCTTATAAATATTTAATAATTGTTCTTTTAATGCTCTGCTAATTCTTTTTTTGATTGTTTTTACAGTTGTCCAAGAAATACGGCTCAATATTCAGCGTCCAGTTAGGATTAGAAAAGATGGTCATTCTGTGTGGTTATGACACGGTAAAAGATGCTCTAATCAACTATGCTGAGGAATTTTCTGAACGACCCAATTCACCGCTGTTTGCTAAAGCATCAAGAGGATATGGTAACTATTTTGAGTGAAAAGTCATTGGAAAAAATAAAAAGAGTTCAATGCATATACTAAACAAATTACAAGAATATCTAAGTAAAATAACTTCTGCTCAATGAATGCAAAATTCCAGTCCCTGCTGACATGCATTTCAAAAGTGGCAGCATACAGATGCCATTAACATGAAACCAATTATATTATATGTGATAATAGATACTGACACTCTGGGAAAATGTGCCTGAAAGTGTTTTAAAATTCTAAAACTAAAAGTAAATCTGAGTCCATTTTTTTTAAATGGCAATTTAATTAAAGACAAAGCCCACTTAGTCTAATCTGTCAGATGTCACTCCAGGCTACTCCAAACCGACATAAGCCATGGCTATAAAGCTTTATGACACATTTGTCTAAGGATGGAATTAACAATGATGTGTTCAATAATAGCTGTAAGGTATTCAGGTGAATAGATTTTGAGAAGGTAGTTTATGGACTAGGATTTGGTGTTGGGTTGGTGGGGAGAAAGTGACATTTAGTTGTTAGGAACAACTGTCATTTTTGTGACATTCATATCTCAGCATAAATATTTTTCATTGTAAATGCAGTAGAAATATGTGTAACGCAGTGATCTGTATTCATTCTATTCAGGTGTTATCCTTGCTCATGGTGAGAACTGGAAAGTAATGAGACGATTTGCTCTTTCAACATTACGAGATTATGGGATGGGGAAGAAGAGTATAGAAACCAAGATTAAGGATGAATGTGAAAGTTTAATGCAGACATTTAGATCCTATAAAGGTGAGTGTTAGCTCCCACTCTCATGTTCATAACAATACAGATAACAAGGCCTAAATGCCATATATGTATATATATATATATATATATATATATATATATATATATATATATCCTCTGATCAGGGCCATCTCTCCTCCTGTTTCCACCAATTCTAACTCTGCTCTCCAGCTACTTAGCCCTCCTCCTAGAGGGCCCTCCACCCCCAGTCCCCTCTTGCTCCCTCCTCCCCCCTCTGGGGGTCTACCTTTCTTCCGCGCCATCCTTCTTGGGCCCCGTCGTTTGCGGATCCTCCCTCCCCCTTCCCCGCCCTCTCTAGCTGTGCATTGAGCTTACTGAGTTACTGTGCTTACTGTTTACTGTACTGTGCTGTCTCCCATTGTATTGTAATTTGTTTGTCCCTGTACGGCGCTACGGACACCTTGTGGCGGCTTATAAATAAAATATAATAATAATAATAATATATATATACATATATACTCTGCATTCTTTTTTTGAAAAGGGATGGCTGTATATCAGTTCCAAATTCTCAGTAATAGGTCTTTATTAGAATAAATTTGACGTTTCAGTTACAGCAATATAAATGTGCAATATATATATATATATATATATATATATATATATATATATACTAGAGTAAATCACTATATAATCACAGTGATTTACTCCACTATAAATAATGCACATTTATTCTTGAATATGCACTACATTCCTGAGGAAAGTTATATTGCTGCAACTGAAATGTCAAATTTATTCTAATAAACACACATTGCAGAGAATTTCACCTGCGAATGTCCTTGAGTGGCACCTCCTTTGGAATAAGTATATATATATATATATAGATAGATAGATAGATAGATAGATAGATAGATAGATAGATAGATAGATAGAGATAGATATATATATATATATATATATATATATATATACATATATATCACAAAGTGGAAGTTTAGAAGTGGTGGTGTGGAAAGTCATGAAGGAACTCTCTTTCCACTAGTCATACTGACTGACTCCTTGTTACCTGCACTGGTTCTGGGTATTAAAAGCTCACAAGATAGATCTTATCTTTGTAAATTTTTCTACATACTAATTAGATTATCTCTAAAACATTTTTTTTTCAGTGTAAACAAGTCCTACTTATCCAGTCTTTGTTTATAATGTAACCCCTCTATTACCTTAATTAAAAAAGATTGTCCACCTCCAAATCGCTCAAGCTCTGCCATGTCTACTTTATAGACAGGAGTCAAACACAGCTAAAAGCTCTTGTCCAATCAGGTGTAAAATCCAATAATCACATGGGGTCTTATTTAGAGTTGGGGGGAACAAATCCAGCTAAAGTTGCAAATTTGCACTTTGTCACACCATGTTGTAATGATTTTGTTTTGTTTTGTTTTTTGTTCATTCATTGCTTCACTTTCCAGGAAGCAAATCTCACTTGTCTGCTTTCCAAGCCAAACAGGCAGCAACTGGTAGTGAAAGTTGCAAGAACATAGCAAACATAGAAAATAGCAGTTGTTGGACAAGTATTCCAGTTCTGGTAGCACAGTCCCGATTTTGAGGGACAATCAAATTTTTGGTTTGACTCAGCAAGGGGCTGAGGAGATGACTCAGTGATTAGCTAAGGAAACAGCTTGGTGAGGAGACCAGTAGATGATCCAGTGTGAGACTTGTGTGTGTCCTACAGGAGGCAGGAGATCAGAGACAAAGGACCATTTGACGGACAGTTGGGTGTCCTGTCCCTGAAGGAGCAGAATACAGACTGAGTATTCATGATCCTCTGGCTTTTCAATCACATGTTTGCTTTAACGGAGCTATTGCTAATTAAACTACTGAAAACAACTAAATGAATAGTTGTGCTGAGCTATAGCAGACTTAGGTGGAGAAGAATATCTGTGTATATTGGGATCAGTGTAATATCTGGCTGAATTTGATGGTGAAATTGTGGACTGAAATAGAAGTTGTAAACAAATGTGAAGCATTTTATATTTGTCACCCTCTGGCATGAATGTCATAGACGCTGCAATGATATTATCTTTGATTATTAGTGATGTCATTAGTTTAAGTTAAGGATATCTTTAACAGCTGTTTATAGAAACATACACAAATACAAAAGTGGAAGCTGCTCAAATCAATTTACAGGCCATAACAGGTGCTTGAAAGGGTGGGGTTATCCTGCAAGGAACATACACACAACATTTTTTCCCCCAGCACACTGCTATAGCCAGCAACAGATCTGCCATTTCTACTGTAGATAAAAAGGCAAAAGTCTTTGTTGCACACATTTGCAAATGTATGTTTAAGCCATCCTGCCACGCCAAGGTGCTTTTGCTAATAGGATGGTCCTACTCTAAACAATGAGAGTCCCATATATTTGGGCCATACATATGTGTTTTTAAATTGAGAGCCAACTTACCAAAGAGGTACCCCAGAAGCCTCCAAACAGCAATTCAGTGCCAGTACCCCCTCTCAGCTACTGACACCAACATGCCTCTCAGACAAATACAAAAGTGGAAGCTGCTCAAATCAATTTATAGGCCATAACAGGTGCTTGAAAGGGTGGGGTTATCCTGCAAGGAACATACACACAACATTTTTTCCCCCAGCACACTGCTATAGCCAGCAACTATGGCTATAGCAGTGTGCTGGGGGAAAAAATGTTGTGTGTATGTTTATAGAAACAGTCACACCGCTCATGTATTATTCTGATAAATTATATTCTTATACGTCCCTTTTTACTTTCTCTTATTGATAATATTGCCCATTCTGAATGTAAAAAATCCTTGTTCTATTTTCAGGAAAACCCTTTAATAATTTGACCATCATTAACACTGCTGTAGCCAATATAATAGTGTCCATACTACTCGGTCATAGATATGAATACGATGATCCAACCATACTGAGGCTCATGAGATTAACTAATGAAAATGTCAGGATCCTGGAAAGCCTTATGGTCAAGGTAAGTATTCTCACTCTGTCCGATGGATTTTAAAAATGCTCAATGTATTTGTCTTACATTCATATTTCTCCTATGAATAATATATAATCTGCAAATATTTTGAATCATTTTCTGCTGCTTCATAACTAAAATACTACCTTTGAACATATCAGCATTTCTGCTACTCTAAGGTTAAAAGTTTGCAGAGTGCAGCTACATTGTTGCAACTAAGCGAAAAACAGAAGTTCTGACGAGTTTCATTGTAACGAGCAGAGAAGGGAGGGGTGAGAGCTCAGGCATCTATGTTTTTCAAATGTATCTCTTAGATGTCAGCTAACATTCTAGCTCACAAGTAAATAGGCTACAAATAATTTTAATGTTTGGTTACTCTTCAACATAAGGCAGCAGGAAAAAAAATGTCATCTTATTATCAATGGAGAAATATTGTTAAAGACTTTGTGAAAATAAGCAAGTAGAAATGTATTTCTGTAGTGCAGTATATTGTTTTTTCTCACACCCAGTGCTCAGTGACCACTAACTGCATGTTTTCCATACATTCCTGTTTGT
Organism: Mixophyes fleayi; assembly: GCF_038048845.1. NCBI lineage: Eukaryota > Metazoa > Chordata > Amphibia > Anura > Limnodynastidae > Mixophyes > Mixophyes fleayi. The sequence continues at coordinate 28,561,177 of NC_134404.1, read as the reverse complement.
ACACAGCCAGTGGTTCATACAGATGGAGTCTGATTTGTTTAGACAATCAATGATTCCAGCATTTGTCTGATTCATGTCAATGCAGCAGCATCCTCTTATATTATTTTGTATGTGAATGGGGTGTGGTTAGAAACGATGAGCATGATGTTAGTACAGTAATAGTACTGCTACTACTACTACAAATAATAATAATAATATTAAAACTGTGTTTAAAGATTCCTGGGTTAATTAATGGTCAGGATATGCTTATAACTTTAAAGCAAAGGGTACAATAAAAATGTTTACTTTTGGTTTTAGTTCCCAACGTATATGATTTTTTAGAATGTGGCAGCATTCACTGCATACAGCTTAAATATTTAAATTCTATATAAATATATATTCATAATTTAAATACAAAACTCTGCATTTGTCTATCATTTCCTTTTTCTGAATGTAGTTTCATTTTTACATTTCAACCCATAACACCATCTCGTATTTCACGTAATATTCTATGTTTAAAATGATTATTTTTTATTTTATTTTCCTTTTAAGTTGTACAATAGTTATCCCTCGGTGATAGGCTGGCTGCCTGGGAGTCACAGAAAAGTCTTAAAAAACAATGATGAGTTTCATGAATTTGTAAGAGAGACATTTACAAAACAGAAGAAAGAACTGGATGTAAATGATCAGAGGAATCTTATTGATTCATTCCTTGCCAAGCAACAAGAGGTATGTTGTGAATTTAGGTGCATGGGTTGTGTATTCTTAAAAGACATATATACACATGTTAGGATATAATTCAATAAAAGTGATGTAATCAAGTGTTTTATCGCTAGTTTTTTAGTGTTATGAAGTAATTATTCTCCAATTTCCCCTAAACATACTACCCACCTGCTTTAGCGCATGTCCTGTTCCAATACTTCTTGTCCTCTGGAGAATGATTCCCTCCTGTACATTGTAAACGCCCTTGATATGTTTGAAAGGTTCCATCATATCTCCCTCTCCATTCTCTGCTCAAAACTATATGTGTATAGATCCTTTAGTCTACACTGGTAATTATTTTACATTTAGGCAATGCATCATTTTAGTTGCCCTTTCTTGCACAATATCTTCATTATTATTTATGTCCTTGTGGAGATATGGCCTCCAGACCTGAACTCAGTATTCTAGTTGTGGTCTCACCAATGAGCTTTTAAAGTGGCCTCACCATGTCTCTCTTTCCGATACTAATTCCCCTCCCTATGAAACCTAGCTTCCCAACGACCTTTCCCATTCTTCCTTTATATTGTTTTCTTACTTTTAAGTCTCCTGAAATAGTGAGACTTTTATAGTAGATCCCCTTTCTCTTCAATAGTTGAGATTTTATTTTATCAATACTATATTGAGTCTTTGGGTTTTTGAAACCCAAGTGTTTATTTTTGCATTTTTTCACATTTAGATGTAGTAAGTTTGTATGCAGAGCTTACCGTTCAGCACAGTTGTTATTGTTTGACTTTTCCAGTCTCTATATCTCCTTCCAGATCTTTTTTTTAATAATATTAGGTTATAATCCTGTCACTATAGTTTGACAACTTAGCCTATTGGCAATATGTGTGTGACATCATTGGTGGAGGAGTATGAGCTCATTGATAGCAAAATCATGATTGAGAGCATGCAGAGAGATTTGTCACAACCTTGAGTTTGATCATAGCTTGCAGAGAAGGATAGAGTAAAACTATGCCTAGTATATACAATTCCCTGTGCTTGTCCCAATCAGACAACTAACCATTTCTTAGGTTACAATCCTTGAACTGTATGATCTTCCAGCAGAGAAGTGTGTCATAAAGAGATTTTTTACTAGGACCGATAATCTAACTTGTACAATGTCTGTTACACAATGATTGCTCACATATGTTGTTTTTTCCAATACTGATGTATTTCTAAAATATTGTATTGGTTAAAAAGATTGTTCTGTTTATATTATGCAGGGAAAGCCAGAATCTACTTTGTATTACCACAACGACAACCTAATCGTACTGGTTGCAGATCTGTTTGGTGCTGGAATGGAAACTACCACAACTACTCTGCGATGGGGCCTCCTGCTAATGATGAAATACCCTGAAATCCAAAGTAAGACATGACTATGAAACATGATAGCAGTATCTTGTCATTGATTAGACATGTCGGACCTGATTCATATACAGGCATAAGCCTTATCTTGCCTGAATGTGCTCTGCGCATGCTCCAAAACAAAAGTTACGCCAATGATTGCAATTCATGTCCAAACACAAATGACATTTACGTTTGCTTATGACTTAAAGGTCGAAAGAGGGGTGGGAAAGGGAAGTGGAACATTGGCCATGTACAATGAGGGCATGCCAGGGGCGTTCAGATACAGAAGCAGCTACTTCCAGCCCTGGGTTTCTTGTAAGTCTGTTGGTTTGCTGTAACATTTGCACCACAAGTGTAGGTGGCAACTGATAGTGATGACTGACACGGCATAGTCTTTTAATTAAAAACTACATGTTTGCGTGCCACTTGATAATAAAAAATGTATATGCAAACTTAATGCTTCAGCTTACTAAGTCAATTTGGAAAATGCTATGTTTCCAACTTTGTGGCAACAGTTTGGGATAGGCCCTCTTCTATTCCAACATGACTGTGCAAAGCAAGGATTGCAAAGAAATGGTTTGATGAGTTTGGTGTGGAAGAAGTTGATTTGCCCGCACAGAGCCCTGACCTTAACCCCATCAAACACCTCTGAGATAAACTGGAATGGAGATTGTGAGCCAGACCTAATGGTGCCAGGGAGTACCTTAAATAGTACACTCTGTAATCTGATTGGTGGCAGTGGGATCGGCAGTCAGGATCAGCTGACCGCAGACAGGAACATGAGGAGAGCGTCCCGTTGCCTAGCACGGAGACAGGGAGAAGCTGCGCATGCGCCGGCAGCTGCTGGTCCCAAAGTACAGAAGAGTATTATAGTTGACTGTGGAATATCCACCAGAGATGAAATTTCAAGATCCGTCTTTTTGAAAAGGTGATATCCTATCACAATATTACGCTTGAAGTCCCTGAGCTCTTCAGAATGATCCATTTTTTATAACAAATATATGCAAATTGAAACTGCATGAGTAGGTGCTTGAATTTATACACCTCTGGCAATGTGTTCGATTGACACACCTCAATTCAATTATTAACAGGTGTTGCCAAATACTTTTGTCCATATAGTGTGTATGTGTGTGTGTATGTGTGTATGTTTGTGTGTGTATGTGTGTGCGTGTGTGTGTATATATATATATATATATATATATGTATATATATATATTAATTACAGTACCCATTCTCTGCTCACACTCCTCACGCGATCCCAAACCTCTGACCTGCACCTTGTCTCGTCACTGGTAACCACCTCTCCCTCGCGCCTACAAGACTTCTCCCATGCTGCTTACCACTTATGGTATTCCCCTCCATGCCCAATCAGGCTTTCCCAGAGTCTTCAAATCTTTAGACATTCTCTGAAAACTAAAAACCCATCAATTTTTTAAAGATTACCTTATTCCTGATGATACTATTTACACTAATATGCCCTCACAGCTATCCCAATCTCCACTGTACAGTAAGCCACACTCACTCCTCTTGTTTCAGCTGTGCCCTCTTTGACTTAGAATGTAAGCTTTATGTCTGTATTTATTTCATCTGCCTTGTATGTCCTTGTTTTATGCACGTCCTGTTTTCCCTACTGTACGGAGCTGTGAACCACTTTGGCGCCTTACAAAGCTACGATAATAATAATAATAATAATAATAATAATAACAATAATAATAATAATAATGCATATAATGTAAAAAACAATTGAATGTTTTTAAAAACACATTTTTATTAATTATTATAGAATTATGAGTTTTTTTGCATGCTGTTTTGATGTGACTTTATATTGCACATATGTATGTACATAGCCTGCAAATGCATGTGCCTGTTAACATATGGCAATACCGCCACCCCCCTCCCTAGGCTCACCCCACCTCACATAGAGTCCCTGAATACAGACATTACTCTGACCGAGGTTTTGGTGGCTATTAAACCCCTGAAACCTTCTTCAGCTCCAGGCCCTGACGGTTTCACCCCACAATATTATAAGAAATTCGTTGCAGTACTAGGCCCCCATTTGACATCTTTTTTTAATGAGATCTTGGATGGTGCCACATTCGATGCGGCCACTACTAGAGCTAACATTATTGTCATTCCAAAACCAGGGAAGGACCCAACTCTTTGCTCTAGCTATAGACTAATATCCCTCCTCAATGTGGACCTAAAAATTTATGCAAAAATTTTGGCCTATAGATTGAATCCCCTCCTCCCTTCCCTCATCCATCCCGACCAGGTGGGATTTATCCCAGGGCGTCAAGCCCCGGACAACACTAGGAGAACAATCAACCTGATCCATACAATTCACAGGGGTAAGCTCACCTCCCTCCTTATGTCACTAGATGCTGAGAAAGTGTTCAATCGCATCTCCTGGTCGTTTATGGTTGGGGTACTGGGAGCGATGGGTTTCTCTAGCAAATTTATGACTGCCATTTCGGCCTTGTACCGCTCCCCGTCGGCCACAGTCTCTGCAAATGGTCTGACCTCGGCCCCCTTCACTATGTCCAATGGCACACGGCAGGGCTCCCCCCTCTCTCCGCTCAGCCTGCATTTTGGCTATTTCCTCCCATAACAAAGAAAATTGCCTACATATTGGACAGTAGCTGAGTTTCCAGATTGTTTCCCGCAAAACAAAAGCATTACGTCCACTGCACCGCACTACTCCAAACATTGTGTCAGATGTTAAGTGTAGTGTCAATGTTTTTGCACCTGTTTTTGTATTATAACTCACCTGATTCTATTTCAAACTCACAGCACTGATATGAAACACAAACAGATTCACTCAGATAGATATACTGTAGACAGATAGAGAATAGTCACCTGATTCTGTTTCAAAATCACAGTTCACTTAAGTTTGCAAGCTGTTTCACTTTAGGATGCAAACTACTACAATGAGCAAGCTCCAATGAGTCTTCTGCCTATTTATATAAAATCTAAGACAGCTGATTACAATAGATTCAACCCTTCCTCCTAGCATTTCTTCACACCTAGTCTCTCCCTCTCTGTCTCTCTGTCTGTGTGTGTCTATAGTAGGGAATTTAGACTGTAAGCTCCAATGGGGCAGGGACTGATGTGAATGAGTTCTCTGTACAGCGCTGCGCAATTAGTGGCGCTATATAAATAAATGATGATGATGATGATGATGATGATTTTTGCCCTTATCATAGAGCAGCTAGAATCCGGGCTAACCAGCAGATATTAGGCATTCCGGTGGGTAGTTCTTCTCATAAGATAGCTTTATATGCGGATGATGTCTTGTTAACTATTGCTAACCCAAATCTTTCCGTTCCTCCTCTCATAGACAAATTAAATCTCTATGGCCACTTCTCGGGATATAAAGTTAATACTGACAAGATAGAAGTCTTAGACTTTTATGTTTCCTCAGTTGACAAGGTGTCTTTAAAAAGTTCCTTCCCATTTAACTGGCGTCTTCAAAAACTCAAGTACCTTGAGGTATACCTGACTAAGCAACTCCACCAGCTTTTTCAGATCAACTTCCCTCGCATTCTTGCTCAAATTAAGTCTGATCTTGTTTCGTGGTCGCAGCTATACATCTCCTGGATAGGTCGTATTAATGCGGTCAAGATGAACATACTCCCTAGACTCCCTTACCTTTTTCAAACCCTCCCCATCCGGGTCCCCCCCTACGTGTTCAAGTTTCTCCATTTTCATGTATCTAAATTAATTTGGCGGGTAAGCCCCCCCCGAGTCCGTTTCAAGCTTTTACAGAGAGCCCCGCGGGGAGGGGGACTGGGAATCCCTGATTTTCAACGCTACTACCTCTCCGCTCAGCTTGCTCAATGCGTTCTGTGGTGTAGTTTAACTCACTCCAGGGTCTGGGTCGAGATTGAGGCTGAAAGTCTGGGTATGCTATCCCTATCTACTCTCCTATGGCTCCCACGGGCTCGTCGACCAAAACGTCTCTCACTTTATCCAGTCATTACACACTCCCTGGCGGTCTGGGACTCATGCTCTCAGAAATTTGGCCTCTCCCCCATCCCTCTCCCCTAATTCCTTTGTTTAACTCCTCAGATTTCGTTCCAGGCCTTACTCCTAAAACATTCTCCCACCTCACAAGGGGTCCGTTTCTTAAACGATCTCACCTCTACGGCTGTGTTCCCCTCGTTTACTGACATCCAATCGCAAAAATATTCCCACTAAATTATTCTACCAATTCCTCCAGCTCCGCCATTCTCACCACACTGCCAAAACTCGCCTCTCCTCCCGCCCCCTTACTACATTAGAACATCTCTGTCTCCGTCAGTCCTCTACAAAAGGCATTATTTCAACGTTATACTATGAGCTCGCCCCACCTTCCTCAGACCTTAGAGTCTCGCACGAACTGGCCTGGGAACATGACTTTGGTGAAGTTCTTTTGAGCGAGGAATGGTCGGAGATATATGAGAATGCTGCCTCCAGCTCAATATGCGTTAAAATAAAAGAGAATGTTTATAAGGTATTGTACCGTTGGTACAATGTTCCCTCCCGGACTCATAAATTTCTTCCAGACTCATCTGATCGCTGTTGGCGGGGGTGCTCCCATGAGGGCAACTTTATCCATATATGGTGGACTTGTCCCAAATTATCAAACTTCTGGGCCGAAATTAAACACCTGATCCAATCGATACTTCAGGTAACAATACCATTAGAGCCTAAATTTTTTCTCTTGCCCTTGGGAGCGCCCACGGCGACTCGACACGAGAATAAGTTGGCTAGGCACATCTTATCGGCAGCTACCTGCCAAATTGCAGTAGACTGGAGGCAGCAGTCTCCCCCATCACTTCAGGCCGTTATTAATAGAGTCTGGCAGGTTTAGCGCTTAGAATACATGACCAGCATCATCAATAGGACGTCAAGATCGTTCACTAAGGTATGGAGCCCATGGCTCTCGTTTTTCCAGGCTTACTTCCCTTTCACTTGACTCTACACCTACATATATCAGTCCTCTTTTCGGGAACCCCTTTTTTTCTTTTTCCCTTTTCTCTCTCTTCCTTTTCTGCTCTGTACTAGTCTCCCTTCTCTTTTTTTCCTGCATCATGCCTTTCTCTGTAGCGGCATTTCGCTCTCTCCTTTACATCTTAAAAAAATCTCTGGTCAATTTTTATACACGTAATCTGACCACGTTGCACTGATTCTTTACGATATTCTGTTGATTTTATATCATGTTTTGTGTGATGTGCTTTTTTTCTTTTTGTTATCTTGCTGACATTGCATATTGGTTTTGTTTGTTATTTGACCTTTCAAAAATAAAATAAAAAAACAAACAACAAAACATATGGCAATACCGTTTATGGAGAGTACACTTACACCAAGGTTCACATTCAAGTTCCATACTATTTTTTCAACCGCAAGTTGTAAACAAGTTGAGTTCAGACGCATTTTCTGAATGATCACACTATGGTGTCATTATCAGTATGCATTATAATTCAAGAGACATCTTCTTTTCACCTGACAGAAAAAGTGCAAAATGAAATTGAAAGAGTGATTGGATCAGCTCAACCACAAACAGAGAATAGGAAAGAAATGCCGTACACCGACGCCGTCATTCATGAAATTCAACGATTTGGTGATATTGTACCAAGTAATCTCCCGCATGCCACTTCTCAGGATATCACATTCAGAGGATATTTTATTCCAAAGGTAATTTTTATCTTCCTACTGTGCACTGGTGACTTTCTTCTAGGACCCTAGATCATGACGTATCAGGGTCCTCAGCTATCTCCTTGCCCAACCTTGGGAGTGATGGCTCCCACATTTCTTCAGCAAATAGCGCCAATAAGCAGTCCTGAAATATTTTACAATATAATATACACATATTTGTGTAACTTTCTCTCTATATGATCTGGATGTCTATGGCGTCCATTGACTACAGGGGCAGGATATAGTTAATATACACAGCATTCATGCAGAACACATACAGTCTGCTGAGGACAAGCAGGGTTGGGCAGTGATGGGTGTTTATGACCATCTATGAGAGATACCTTTGTAACTGCAGCAGATATACCTTAGCTGTGTGTTTACAGTATGTTTAATGTATGCACAAAGTGGTGCATGTAAGTTGGAATGTATAGGAACATAATGTAAGAAATTATTTTTGGTACAAAGTTGCCTTAAACCCTGTATGTGTTCTGGAGGTAAAGTAAGAATCTGTATTTGCAGCATTCCTTAGTTTTTAAAAATGCTGCACAAATTATTACAGAAGCATTTGTCAAAAACTATACAAGATGCTATTGACAGATTTAGCAAGTTGTGTGATAATTGTGTAATTGTTGTGTGATAGTAATGTATTATATGAGGATATTAGTCAAGAAAAAGTCTGGATGCATATAGAGGAACAAGGACAGAGTGTCTGAGGTGATTGCTTATATCTATATAAACTGAGAGTTATACTATTCCTTATAATATGCTTCTAATGAGTATTATAGAAACATAGAATTTGACGGCAGATAAGAACCGCTTGGCTCATCTAGTCTGCCTATTTTTTATTAGCCTAGGGTACCTTAAACCCTATTTGATCCTTTATTCTTTATAAGGATATTCTTATGTCTATTCCAAGCATGTTTAAATTGCTCTTCTATATTAGCCTCTACCACATCTGATGGGAGGCTTTTCCATGTATCCACTACCCTTTCTGTGAAGTACTTTTTCCTCACATTTCCTCTGAACCTACTACCCTCCAGTGTCAGTGCATGCCCTCGTATTCTAATACTTCTCTTCCTTTGAAGAATGTTTCCCTCCTGTACCTTGTTATAACCCTTGATATATTTGACCGTTTCTATCATGTTCCTCCTTTCCCTTCTCTGCTGCAAACTATACATATGAAGATCTTTTAGTCTTTCCGGGTAAGTTTTGTGCTGTAGGCCATGCACTATTTTAGTTGCCCTTCTTTGTACAGTCTCTAATGTATTTATATCTTTCTGGAGATATGGCCTCCAGAACTGAGCACAGTATTGTAGATGAGTCTGTACCAATGACCTATACAGAGGTATTATTACTTTCTTCTTTCTGCTTCTGATTCCTCTCCCTATACAACCAAGCATCTGACTTACCTTCCTCATTGCTTTCGTACATTGCTTACCTGCCTTTAAGTCACCTGAAATAGTGATTCCTAGATCCCTTTCCTCTTCAGTAGTTTCCATTATTATGCCTTAATACTATATTTAGCCTTTGGATTTTTGAGACCCAAGTGCATGATTTTGCATTTTTTGGCATTAAACTGTAGTTGCCACTCTCTTGACCATTCCTCTAGTCTACCTAGATCATCAATCATTTGTTTTACCCTTCCTGGTGTGTCTACCATGTTGCATATCTTTGTGTCATCTGCTAAAAGGCATACTTTCCCTTGAACACTATTTGCAATGTCTCCAATAAAAATATTAAAAAGCACTGGTCCAAATACAGATCCTTTGGGTACTCCACTAGTAACCTTTCCCTACTGTGAATGTACTCCGTTTACTATAACTCTCTGTTTTCTATCCAGCAACCAAGATTTTAACCATTCACCCTTCTTAGAATCCAATCCCAAGTTTATTTAACAGTCTGAGATGTGGGACAGTGTCAAAAGCCTTACTAAAATCTAGATAAGCTACATTACCACCCTCTCCCCCCTTTGATCTCTCTCCCCCCTTTGATCTATTACTTTAGTCACCCAGTCAAAAAAGTCAGTAAGATTTGTTTGGCATGATCTCCCCTCCAGTAAATCCATGCGATTTGGGGTCCTGTAAGTCACTGGATTTGAGATACTCTACAACTCTTTCTTTTAAGAGTGTTTCCATCAATTTCCCTACTATTGATGTAAGGCTCACTGGTCTGTAGTTGCTTACCTCTTCCTTGCTTCCACTCTTGTGCAATGGGCTTATATTTGATCTTTTCCAGTCCTCTGGAATTACTCCTGTAGCTAGTTACTGATTGAATAATTCTGATAATGGTGTTATCAGCACCCCCTTAAGCTCTTTTAGTATCCTTGGGTGTATCCCATCTGGCCCCATTGATTTATCCCCTTTCAGTTTTGAGAGCTCTATTAGGACCTTCTCCACTGTAAATGTACTTGTATCTAGCTAATTATTATGTCTATACTTGCAATTCAACTGTGGCCTCTTAACTGCTCTTTCTGTAGTGAACACTGAGCAAAAATAATTAATAAGATAAACTGCTATTACCTTGTCTCCCTCAACAGGACCCTCACTATCTGTCTTTAGTCTTATTATTCCTCCTTTTTTTTTTTTCTCCTTTTACTTATATACCTAAAAAAAGTTTTGCCCACTGACTGGGCCATTTTCTGTTCAGCTTGTGCCTTTGCACATCAAATTATCTTCTTAGCCTCCTTCTGTCTAGCAAGATACACCTCTTTGTCTTCATTATTCTGAGTCTGCTTATATTTCCTAAAGGCCATCTTTTTTTCTTTCTCAATACTTACTACTTCTTTTGCAAACCATACTGGCATCCTTTTCCTTGTTCTTTTCTTAAGCATTTTGATACAAAGGTCTGTTGCTCTAGGTATTGCACTTTTAAATTTTTCCTACCTCTCTTGCATTCCTTTCAAGTTTTTCCACTCTGCCAAAGAGTCACTTACACAATTTCCCATCTCTACAAAGACAGCCTTCCTAAAATCTAACACCTTTGTTTTTGTGTGTTATGGGTCGGCCTGTTTTTATACTAAAACATACTGCTTGATGATTACTTGATCCTAGGTTCTCATGCACATCAGATATTCTGTCACCATTTCTAAGAATTAAGTCTAATATTGCGTCTTTGCGAGTGGGATCCCTCATCATTTGCTTGAGGGATGCTCCCTGCAAGGAATTCAGAATGTCCTTACTTCTAGTAGAACTTGCAAAAGATCCATCCCAGTTCACATCAGGTAGATTAAAGTCTCCCATGATTATTACCTCTCCTTTTAATGTCATTTTATTGATGTCCTGCAATAAGTTCCTGTCCAGTTCCTCTTCCTGACCGGGTGATCTATAGATCACACGAGTATGAAGAATACTTTGCATTAAAGTAGTATTATTATTTTTTTCACGTACATTGCCCTCCTCCTCCAATTCTTCTCACTCTGTCCTTCCTAAATAAATATATCCCGGTATAGCTATGTCCCAGTCATGATTTTAATTGCAATATGACTCCGTAATAGCCCCAATATTCCTTGTTATTAAAGCAAGTAGTTCTGGAATTTTATTTCCTAAGCTATTTCCTAAGCTTCTAGCATTAGCACACACACAGCTCTAAGAGTTTTGTTTGTGCACTTTATGTTCCTATCTTCTATGTTTATCTCTCTCTCTGTTCATTTTGTTTTGATCTGCATTGTCTTCTGTTTCTATGGATATGTTTCCTGTTTTATTAGCCTGCAGAAATAATACCTCTTGGTTGGGGGAGCAGATTTTTTTATTCCTGTTTAGTTCACTGCCCCCCTCTGCTAGTTTAAATAGTTCCTGATGAAGCTTCCAAACTACTCACTTGGTATTCTGGATCCCCTTGAAGATGGGTGCAGGTCATCCATTTTGTATAGGCCCCTATCTTGACAGATGGCATGGCTGAGGTCTATTAATCCAAATCTCTCTTCATTACACCACTTCTTTAGCCACACATTGAAGTTTCTGATGCAATGTGTCCTGTCTTCACCTCTATGCACTGGCAATACAGCTGAACAAGTTACAGTGGTTGTCACCTGCTTTAAAGCAGTCCCTAACTTTCTAAATTCATATTTTACTGCCATGACTTCCGCATTAGTCAGGTCGTTTGTCCCTAGGTGGACAATGACATCCACCTCTCCATCTTTTCTTGCTGCTTTCACAATTCTTAACATGCACTCTTTATCCCTTGAAGCTGTGGCTCCAGGTAAGCACCTTACTAGTTTCTCTACTTCAGCTGCTCTTCCTCTTATGATGGAATCACCCAAGAGAAGTGTGGTCCTGTTTGGATATTTTATTTTCCTGGTCCTATAGCTAGTAGAAGTCCCTATATTTTCATGTTCTGTGTTACCTATATTATCTGTACATTCCAGTCCTGCAAGAGCAGCATATTAGTTTTGCAATGACACAGTTTGTTGGATGCTCCTGTGTCTCTCTGGATATTTCGCCCTTTCAGAGCTCACAGTAGTCCAGGCAGAATGTCTTCTGGGGGCTCTTTGAGGCAGCTGTAGTCTCAAGGATACATACATTCTACACACCTCAGCCTGCAGTTTGGCTATTTCCTCCCGTAACAAAGAAAATTGCCTACATATTGGACAGTAGCTGAGTTTCCAGATTGTTTCCCACAAAACAAAAGCATTACATCCAATGCACTGCACTACTCCAAACATTGTGTCAGATGTTAAGTGTAGCGTCAATATTTGTGCACCTATTTTTGTATTCTAACTCAACTAACTCTATTTCAAACTCACAGCACTGATATGAAACACAAACAGATTCACTCAGATAGATACACTGTAGACAGATAGAGAATAGTCACCTGATTCTGTTTCAAACACACAGTTCTCTTAAGTTTGCAAGCTGTTTCACTTTAGGGTGCCAAACTACTACAATGAGCAAGCTCCAATGAGTCTTCTGACTATTTATATAAAATCTCAGACAGCTGATTACAATAGATTCAACCCTTCCTCTTAGCATTTATTCACACCTAGTTTTTAACACCTAGCAAGAATGCAAAGCACAGATACAAACAGATTCACTCAGATAGATATACTATAGACAGAGAATAGTCACCTGATTCTGACTACACTGATCAGGTGCCTATCATCAACATCAGCTATTTTTATAGCACCACTAATTCTGCAGCGCTGTACAGAGAACTCACATACAAATTAAATTCTCTAACACACACACACACACACACACACACAGACTAAGGTCAACTTGATAGCAACCAATTCACCCACTAGTATGTTTCTGGAGTGTGGGAGGAAACCAGAGCACTCTAATGTTTGCAAACGCGGGCCATTGCAAACATTAGAGTTCATGACATCATTGTTTACTGTTTATACGTAGTATATTCTTTGTATCAGTTGTGCTACTAGTACTGTGGGTCTCACTTAGAGCTCGGAGTTAATCCAGTTAGAAGGGGCAATTTTGCCCAATGGCAACACCATGTTGCCTTGTCGGGGGGGGGGGGTTAAAAATGTGAAGACAGATTTAGAGTAGGAAGGGAGTGGGAAGGCTGTCCCAGCTTAACTTTCAATTGCAATGTAAAAATAAAGCTGCCCAGTATTTGTGTTCTCCAGACCGTATTCTCCACACACAGAAAAAAATGTCATACGCCCTTTGCACACAACATGGTTTTTGTGCCTAACTGTAAATAAATATACTTATTTTGTAAGCAGTGAGGCTTAATAATGATAATCTGTCTTTACCCACACTTTTATATTTCCACCCAGGGCACCACTGTTATCCCATTACTGTCCTCTGCACTGAGAGATAAAGCCTACTTTGAGAAGCCGGAAGAGTTCTACCCAGAACATTTTCTTGACTCAGAAGGACATTTCAAGAATAATGAAGCGTTCATACCTTTCTCACTAGGTAACATTTATTATGAACTTCTTTCTCTGATGCTACCAATCAAGAACAATATTTAGTTTGCATCTAAAGCATGAAAGTAGAATGATCTTATACTCAAATTTTAATATCAATATATGTATTAAAGGTGGACAATGTATATTATTTATATATCAATTCTTCCTTGAGAATGAATGAAATGTGGGAATGCACACAGGGACATTACTAGAATGTTGGGCCCTATAGCAAAAATTGTGATGGTTCTCCTCTATGCACCATCATACAGTCATACCCACCATGATGTCTACTCCATCCCCAGTCAGTATCCAATAGGGCAGAGCATTGGATTAGTAGAAATCAAGTCTGAAATATATGCAGCCATTTTATCCCCATTTTTCAAATACTATAAATAGATAAATTCATTATATTATGTTTTCACTTTAAGGCACATCTTTTCCTTCAAGACAGTGCCCAACACACTGTCGGGGCCCATGTCAGTCACAGTGACTGCTTTGGCTATAGTTACACCATTATTTGTACCTTTATAATCTGATTTAGTATAGAATTATTAAACATTACATTGGCTGCCAAATCATATCTAAATTACATAATAATTGCTAGTTTGATATTTTGATCTAAAATTTGTATTTTTTTAAATGAATTCATTGTCAGTATACAAAATACTATATTATTTAAGCCAATTATACAATATACTATAAATGTTAGGGCAAATGACCACTGACATGATCATTTATAACAGGTAAAAAAGTTCTTTGCCTCTGGTAGCCACCTTTCCCACAGACCAAGTCATGTTAACAGGTATTCGGTTGCCCCCAGGTAATAACTCTTACATAGTAAAGGTTTATGTGCAGACACCGCAGTGCAGAGGTAGAAGGAGTAACTAGAATACAGGAGACAATAATCAGGAACAGTCCAAGGGTTGTGGGTCTGAAGCGAACAGGATAATGAGGGACAGGGCAAAGGTCAGGGCAAGTTACAAGCAAGGAGAATCCAATAGACAGGCAGAGGTCTGGGGCAATCAGCAAACAAGCAGGGTCCAGAACAAACCAAAGGTCACAACAAAGATCAGTCAGATTTTTGGACAGTTTTTACAGGAAACCTAGAGCTGGTCAGCAAGTGTGGTGGACAGACGCTATAACTGGCAAGAAGGCTAAGCCCTTCCTGCCTTAAATAGTACTAGTAGCCAGTGAGAAGGAACCAGACACAAGCCCCATAGTTAGCGACAGGAGGCTGGCAATTAATTATGCCCTGCGTACGCGTCCCAGCTGATCTTTTGCTAGGACGCGGCGAGTTGACAGGAGTGTCCCGGTCACCCAGGTGGCTGCCTGGATGCATAGGCCGGAGATTACATCTTGGCTGGCAGGAGAACAGCCTGGATGCGGCCAGAAAACAGCCAAGCCGTGGCAAATAGCTCGTGGCTCATGATAATAACCATTAAATGTTCACTTGTTGCCTACATACAGTGGAGGCAGCCATTTTGTGGGATGAACTAAATTCATGAGAGCGCACATTGTCGATTCATTAGGAATCAGTGATGTTTCTCAGACACTAAATTTAAAAAGTAATACTATCACTAGTGAATTGAAAACCAGTGCTTTCAAATATATTTGTTAGCCCATAAAATTGACTGCATTTTGCACTTTAATTGTAGCTACCCATTGCGAACACTAGATAGAGGTAGAAATATGATATCCAGAGAGGAAATAGAGACAGACCAGTTCAGAAATAGACCTAATGTGATGTCTAATGTAAGCCAGGTCTTATACACAAGAATGCAGATTGAGGGAAATTACACATTACCCAGTTTTGCTAGACATAATAGAGGATCAAGTAGAAATTACACTGGAGTACAGAGCAGAAGAAAACTACAGCACTCAACCATTGAGCACAACAGGACATGGCGATTTATAGGCCTAGACAGGTAACAGGAAACATAATAATCACAGATGATGAGCGAAGCAGCACTGGGCATCTTGGATGCGGGCAGAATTATTAGTCAAAATGGACAATGGTGGTTGTAGGCAGTGTCAAAAGAAAGCAACACTATCATTTGATTATGGTTTATTCTGTGCATTATAAGAGTTAAATATTCTAACTTTTTACTTTATTACATTTATCACAAAAGGGAAACCAGTCCCTTTCAAATAAGGAAAAAAGTAAATAATTTGTAATTACGCCACTGTAATGCCTGCTATATAGATTTTAGATTTTAAGTTACCAAACAAGATCAATAAAAACTAAGAGAAATGTATGGAAGAACAGATTATTTTACTTTCTATAGAGTATATATCACACTTTGTAAAAGACACTTTGACACACTTTGTAAAAGAAAATATATAGCAGATCTTTTCCATTATTGTACGCTTTTCCCTTTCAGCATATAAACTGTGTCCACACTGATGTTTATTCATGTGAGAAGGAGATAAATGGAGCAGATATGAACAGGAAAAATAATTATTTCTTGTGCTCCATCACCATTCAACGCTGCTCGCATGCCAATAAACTTCATATCAGTTGTCATTAATGTAGCTAGACACTGTTATTAATTGTGCATCTCACATGCTCATCCTCCTCTATCCAAATAAAAAAAATAAGACACTCAAAGTTTCCAAGCCTTGATTAGTTTTACCCCAAACTTGTTAAACATAAATTAAGTGCTTTAATTTTATAACATTATTAGGAAATGTAGTATATCGAATGACTGATTGTTATTTTCTGTTCAATCTATGTATATCACTGTGAATATTTTATGTAACCTTTCAAAATGTATTTGGTTAATGACCTGATTCTGACCTAAGCAAGGGTCAATGTTCTTTTGAAAGTAGCCAGCCCCAGAGACAGATATCTGAGTAGTTGGTGTATGCAGAGGAGTCAGGCTTAGCCAGGCACAAAGATCAGAGGTGAGAAATTCTCTGAGGTGCCCAAACATATATCTTAGTGTTAGATAATTTACTTTGGGGAAAACACTGAGTTATTTTGGGAATCAATCTGACTTAATTGAAAGTTTAAATTCTTAAGCTAGGGGTGAAGAGCCTGTAAGGGTTTAAAATCTTCTGCCTTAGACAATAAGGTGTCCATTTCTTTGAGGAGGGTCTACCACAACTGAAATGTGCCATTCTTCTCTATTTGTACTCCTCACACATCAATTCCTGAACTTGTAAGTAGGGATTCTGGTTTTATTTCCTATTTTATTTTCTGAAACTCATCTGTGCAAACCTATTGTTTGTCTGTTTATTACCTTGTTGTAAATAAGCCTTGGAAACATTTTTTTAGATTAAGCATATTTTATCTAGCGAACTCTCTGTGATTCTTTGTGAACTTGCAATGCCCAGGGAGGCTCATGCTACATGTGTATGTGATTTAACTGTGAAAGATTAATAATTGGTTCTGGTGAACATAAAGACACCATAATAAATCCTTCATGGTGGCAGAAAAGGTGTATTAATTGCTAAGTGACTAAGGTCTACATTACGGTCAGCTGTTCAGATTGCTGTATCTGGGACAGGCTGGGTGTTTGTGACAAACATGTTCTGCATTATTGATTAATTATTTATTAATAATATATTAGTTGTTGCTTTTTATTCCCATATGTACTAGCAGTTAGCTGGTTTTAATGTTTCCTATTTATGTTTTAACTAGGTAAAAGAAGTTGTGTTGGAGAGAACCTAGCCAAAACGGAGCTGTTCGTGTTCTTCACGACCATGCTACAGAACTTCACATTCCAGGCTCCACCTGGAGCTAAACTGGACCTCACCCCTGTATCTGGGCTCACTAGTGCACCATTACCTCATGAGATTTGTGCCGTACCTCGTAGCTAGACATGTTTTCAGCCAAGCTATATCATAAAATATGTGTTAATTGTTTTGTAATGTATCAACAAAATGAGTCAGCTGGGAAAGGTTTTAATTATCTACTTTGCACACTAAATTACTTATTATGTATTTTTTTCTGTACATATATAATTATTGTGCAATCAAATATACAACATTTTTTATATAAATTTGAAGAGCAAGATATTCATTATTCATCAAATAAAAAAAGAGAATAAAGGCTTGTTACATAAAAAAAAATGATAGGGATTGTAGTTCTCTACATTAGCGACCACTAATACCAGGTTTGCTCCTTGTATAATTGATACATATAGGATTTGAGTCACTTTTAGTGGGAGTGCTTATTTATTCTTTCTGTTTAATAAATGAATTGTTTGTACAGTATACTTTTACACTGCAATGTCTCACTGTCTCCTTTTATAATTATTTTTAGAGTTTGAAAAGCTGTTATACAGAGATATATTTAAAACAACTCTGTTAGTGCACTGAAATTACTTATTTATATGTCCGGCTGTTTAAATTTATGATATTAAATTGCGAATTGTTAGCTATACCTTAAACGGTACTACGGATGTGACAATTCAATTACCCAGCACTAAAGTAAAAATCTTTAAACCTTTGAAAGTAAATTAACTTTAATACTATTGTATTAATACAATATTAGATAATTAGTCGTGCTAATGTTACTGCAATTAGTTATTGTAAATTAGAATAAAAATAACTTTTTTATAGATGCTTTATTTTAATTTAATTTATTTTATAGGGGTAAAGGGAAATCATGGGCTTACATAGAACATAAACTAAAAACACAAAATAACACACGATAATAGGCTCTTAAAAAGCAAATGAGACAGTCATGATTAATATAGATAGATTTGTACAACTAGGACCTTTTCATTTAAGTGCATTTGCCTTTCCGAGTAGTAAAGAACAAAGGTTTGTTATAAGCCGGCGTGCTACTCGCGACGGCTCATACTGATTCATTGTCCTGGCTGTTGCTAAGCAGCCAGGATGCTTTTTTAAGTGTTTGACCACTTCTTAATGCCTCTTCCATCCCGGCTAGTTGACAGGCAGCCGGGACGCTGTGTTTATGATTAGAGATGAGCGGGCTCGGATATCTGAAATCCGAGCCCACCCGAACGTTGCCGATCCGAGCCGGATTCGAGACAGATCCGGGTATTCCCGCCAATTGCAAAACTGAAACCGAGGCTCTGAGTCATAATCCCACTGTCGGATCTCGCGATACTCAGATCCTATAAATTCCCCGCTAGTCGCTGCCATCTTCACTCGGGCATTGATCAGGGTAGAGGGAGGTTGTGTTAGGTGGTCCTCTGTCCTGCTATATCTCGTGCTGTGCTGTGCTGTGCTGTTCAGTTCTGTGCTGTGCTGTGTTCTGCTCAGTCCAGTGGTGCTGTGTCCTGTGCTCTGTCCTTCTGAGTTCAGTGGTGATGCTGGGTCCTGTGCTGTGTCCTGTTCAGTCCAGTGGTGCTGTGTCCTGTGCTCTGTCCTTCTGAGTTCAGTGGTGCTGCTGGGTCCTGTGCTGTGTCCTGTTCAGTCCAGTGGTGCTGTGTCCTGTGCTCTGTACTTTTATGGGCATTGTTATTTCCCCATTATTCCCAAATTATAAAAAAATTCAAAAAAAGTTATAAAAAGAATACAAAAAAAGTAATTATAATAAAAAAAGAAAAAATATCCCAAAACAATCCTGCAGTATAAGTCCATTGGTACTGCTATATTACAAAGTTCACTGATTCTGCAGTATAAGTCCAGTGGTACTGATATATTACAAAGTTCACTGATTCAGCAGTATAAGTCCAGTGGTACTGATATATTACAAAGTTCACTGATTCAGCAGTATAAGTCAAGTGGTACTGATATATTACAAAGTTCACTTATTCAGCAGTATAAGTCCAGTGGTACTGATATATTACAAAGTTCACTGATTCAGCAGTATAAGTCCAGTGGTACTGATATATTACAAAGTTCACTGATTCAGCAGTATAAGTCCAGTGGTACTCTCCTGTGCCGCATATAATTTTTAAAGGCTTTGCCGAGTGTGTGTGGCTTAGGGGTACGCTCTCTTGTGCTACATATAATGGAAAACAAAAATTTGGAGGATAAAGTAGGGAAAGATCAAGACCCACTTCCTCCTAATGCTGAAGCTGCTGCCACTAGTCATGACATAGACGATGACATGCCATCAAGGTCGTCTGGCAAGCCCGATGCCCAATCTCCTAGTACAGGGCATGTAAAATCCAAAAAGTCCAAGTTCTCAAAAAGTAGCAAAAAGAGAAACTTAAAATCATCTGAGGAGAAACGTAAAGTTGGCAATATGCCATTTACGACACGTAGTGGCAAGGAACGGCTTAGGCCCTGGCCCGTGTTCATGACTAGTGGTCCAGCTTCACCCAAGGATCTAAGCCCTCCTCCTCCCCCCCTACCAAAAATTTAAGAGAGTTATGCTGTCAGCAACAACAATAAAATAGCAAAGAACTCTGCCTTCTAAACAGATGACATCACAAATCCCCAAGGCGAGTCCAAGGGTGTTGGTGGTTGTGAAGGCTGACCTTCCCATCACTGTACGGGAAGAGGTGACTCCATCCAGCATTTGCAGCACGCCCTCTGCATCTGCTGGAAGGATCACCCACAGTCCAGTTACAGATTTGGCTAATGAAGGTGTGAATGTTGTACACCGGGAGGAGGATATTAATGTAGCTGGCGCTGAGGAGGATGTTGATGATTATGATGCAGACAGATACCAAATTGCCTTTCTCAATTTCTATTTATATTCTAGATTATATAACGGCTGAATAGTTTTCTATTTTACTCCTAGTGGAGAGGGGATCTGATGCAGACAGATACCAAACTGCCTTTGTCCATTTCTTTGTATATTTGAATTTCTAGTTCTACAGTCTATGCAGGCTGCTTTTTTTATATTCAACTACAAGTGTAGGGCGAGGGGGGGGGGCATAGATAGCCACCAAAGTAACGTGGTCCATTTAATTTCACTTTCTAGCTCCACAGTCTGTGCAGCCTGTTTTTTTTATCTTCAAAGTATTTACAAGCCTTGCAATCTAAATTAACTAGAGGTAGTGACGTGCTAGAACTCCACCCTCTATATGCTGCAGAGGATGGAGGAGCACCAAAAGGCCATTCAAGCCTACACAGCCACCTACGACATAGGAAAAGGAATGGGGATGCGCCTGAGTCAAGCGCACTGGAGAATGATTTCCGTGTTGTGCAAGATTCTGCAGCCATTTGAACTTGTCACACTAGAAGTCAGTTCCGACACTGCCAGCTTGAGTCAGGTGATTCCCCTGATCAGGCTTTTGCAGAAGCAGCTGGAGAAAGTGAGGGAGGAGCTGGTACACCATTGCGATTCCACCAAGCATGTAGCTCTTGTGGATGAAGCCCTTCGCATGCTTTGCCAGGATCCGAGGGTGGTCAGTCTTTTAAAGTCAGAGGAATACATTCTGCCCACCGTTCTCGATCCTCGGTTTAAAGCATATGTTGTGTCTCTGTTTCCGGCGGACACAAGTCTACAGCAGTGCAAAGACCTGCTGGTCAGGAGATTGTCCTCTGAAGAGGACCGTGACATGCCACCAGCTCCACCTTCATTTTCATCACTGTTTGTGCAGTTCCAAAAAAGAGGAACTGCCATTTCTATTGCTACCTTCTTTCTTTCTGTATTTCCTGTGTCCTTTGGTCTGTTCTGCTAAGGGCATTGTTATTTCCAAGTTATCCAAAAGTAAAAAAAATAAAAATATATTTTTATAAAAAAAATTATAAAAAATTTATTTAAAAAAAAAAAAAATTAATTTTTTTTAAAAAATATAGCTTGTACTGCTATTTAAAAGTCTAACTACGATCATTCACTGTTGCTGTACCCAAAAATAATAGGTAGTGCTATTAAAGTACAGTCCAGTGGTACTCTCCTGTGCCGCAGATAATTCATAAAAGCTTTGCCGAGTGTGTGTAGTTATGTATCACAGGTTTTAAGAAGAGGCACAACACTGACAACCTGTTAGAGAAACTGAGGGAAATAATCTCTCTGTGGCGGACCCCACTTAGACTCTCCTGGGGATTCGAATAACTGCCATTTCTATTACTACCTTCTTTCTTTCTCTATTTAAAAGAAACTAAATAACTGCCATTTCTAGTACTACCTTCTTTCTATCTCTATTTAAAAGAAACTAAATAACTGCCATTTCTAGTACTACCTTCTTTCTTTATATATTTAAAAACCAAAAAAAACCTGCCATTTCTAGTACTACCTTCTTTCTTTCTCTATTTTAAAGAAACTAAATAACTGCCATTTCTATTACTACCTTCTTTCTTTCTCTATTTAAAAGAAACTAAATAACTGCCATTTCTATTACTACCTTCTTTCTTTCTCTATTTAAAATAAACTAAATAACTGCCATTTCTAGTACTACCTTCTTTCTTTCTCTATTTAAAAAAAATAAATAACTGCCATTTCTAGTACTACCTTCTTTCTTTCTATATTTAAAACCCAAAAAAAACTGCCATTTCTAGTACTACCTTCTTTCTTTCTCTATTTAAAAGAAACTAAATAACTGCCATTTCTAGTACTACCTTCTTTCTTTCTCTATTTAAAAAAAAAACAACAACTTTCATTTCTAGTACTACCTTCTTTCTTTCTATATTTAAAACAAAAAAAACCCTACCATTTCTAGTACTACCTTCTTTCTTTCTCTATTTAAAAGAAACTAAAAAACTGCCATTTCTAGTACTACCTTCTTTCTTTCTATATTTAAAACAAAAAAAAACCTGTCATTTCTATTACTACGTTAATTGTTTGTGCAGTCACAAAAAAGAGGAACTGCGCCCTTAACTGCTATGTTGGTTTTAGACGTCCATCCGGTGTCCGCCATCTGTTCCCTGGAATTCAGACCAGTTGAGGTTTTTTTATTATATTGTGGCCCCGGTATCAAATTGGGTACCGGGGCCACTCCACTACGCAGTCCAGATACTTGTTTGGTGGAATTCAGACCAGTTGAGTTTTTTTTTATTATATTGTGGGGGCCACTCCACTACGCAGTCCAGATACTTGTTTGGTGGAATTCAGACCAGTTGAGGTTTTTTTTTATTATATTGTGGGGACCACTCCACTACGCAGTCCAGATACTTTTTTGGTGGAATTGAGACCAGTTGAGGTTTTTTTTTTATTATATTGTGGGGACCACTCCACTACGCAGTCCAGATACTTTTTTGGTGGAATTCAGACCAGTTGAGGTTTTTTTTATTATATTGTGGGGACCACTCCACTATGCAGTCCAGATACTTTTTTGGTGGAATTGAGAACAGTTGAGGGTGATATATTGTGGCCCCGGTACCAAATTGTGTACCGGGAACACTGCACTATGCAGTCCAGAAAGCTACCTCGGTGAAATGTTTTGGACTAAAAACAATATTCAGAATAGACTGGGAATTAGTGGAAATGATTGCTATTGAATGTTATTGAGGTTAATAATAGCGTAGGAGTGAAAATAAACCCAAAAACTGGTTTTTAACACTTTTTATGTTTTTTTCAAAAAAAATCCGAATCCAAAACCTTAAATCCGAACCAAAACCTTTCGTCAAGTGTTTTGCTAAACAAAACCTCAAGCAAATCCGAATTCAAAACACAAAACACGGGACACCAAAAGTGGCCAGTGCACATCCCTACTTATGATAGGCAGTCACATAACCACAATTAGCACTTAGATTGCAGGGGATCTTGCTTCTAGGGCGCATTTACATTAGGTCTTATTCCTTTAAATACTAGAGAGGGCTTAGCCTCCCTGTCGGCTATTGCATTGTATTTTCTGTTTCCATACCCATTGACTACCTGTTGCCTGACCATTTGCCTGCCCCTGATTATTCTCTGTCTGGTGCATGTATTGGCCATTGACTTGATTCTGAACTTTCCCTGCTCACTGCCTGCCCTGACCTTTTGGCTTGTCTCTGTTTATCCCTGCTTGCTGCCTGCCCTTGTTCATTTGCATATTTCCTGGTTTGCCGTCTGTATACCGTCTGCTGCACTAATACTGCCAGTCTCAAAACCTCATTGCTTCCTGGAGATAAACTCTTACTACTCTGAGTATAAGTTCTGTGGGCATCTGAGTACCTGTGAGAATATCACTCTGTACATGAAAGGCAGCTTGCTATAGGTGAAGTCCTTTTTCACATTCTGTTCTAAGTATTTATCTGCACCCCTGTTTCAGTCCCAATCTCCTCTCTGAGCCACATTCGTTCAACTTGTGTCAGCTGTGCCCTCTTCCAATTAGAATATAATCTCTCTCATGAGCAGAGCAATCCCTACCCTTTATATTAATGTCTGCAATTATTTTGTCTAACTTGTATGCCCTCTTCTGTTATAAGAATAATTATACCCCTAGTTTTGTTCTTTAAAACAGTAAACTCTTCTTTTAATGCAGTAGCTTGACTAAGCTGTTCCACAGATCGAAAATCCACTTCCACTTCCCCTTCATCAGGATGATATGAGCAAGCTTGAATAACATTTCATGCTTTACATTTGTAACCCACTCATGTTGACAGAAGAATGTACAGGATGCCTGTCCCTAATGTACCTGACCAAAGATTCTTGGATAGGATTAGCAAAATAGATACCATAGGTCAGAAGTGGCCATACAATAGATCTCAGCCAGTTAGATGTTAGTTCACAAAATCATCTCCCTCACCTCCAGAGTGTTCAATGGAAATACCTATTTTGTGTCTCAGCAACTTACTGCCAGAGATTCATGGCCGACCTTCTCTCCCCAACCATACCTGTCCTGGCAGTGAAGCCCTGTGTGCCCGTATTGGAACAGCTCCTGGGTTCTTACTGCCTCTATTTAACTTCTTCCTCATGGCATGGATCAACTGGAGAAGGGGAGGTGGTGCTGTAAGGAACCCTCCCCGCACACACACTAGGTGCTGGGGAACGTCGCCTTCTCTTCTGCCCGACCATCCGCGTCTCCATTGCTAAGTTTTGACCCTGGATTGTACGACTCCGATTATTCACCACACCTCCTAGGTAGCTACCTGGGAGGGCTGCGACCTGCACATCTCTACAGCTAAACCCAAATCTCCTTGTGGGGATCCCTGGTGAAGACTTGGGGCGTGGTTAGACTCTGCACATCCCAGCATGGCAGCGCCAATACCGGCAGGTGAGGCCATCAGAGCAACCCAGCTCGTGACAGTATAATCTGGACATGACCTCTGAAGGTCAAGGTGAACCTTCTGCCCGGGATTTGCTGCTCCACTTGGCTCAGAAGCTTAAACAACATGATGCCGAGCAGGCCAGGCTCCTTCAATGCATTCAAGGTATTGCCACTCGTCTGGATTCTCTTCAGTCCTCCTTACCAGCGGCTCAACCCGCTGTCGTCACTTCGTCTTAAGTCAGTCCTCCTATTTCTGCTCCGGTGGCTTTCGCATCATCCTCCTTGCGGCTTCTGACACCAGAGAAATTTGATGGGGAGATATCGGGAATTTCTCAACCAATGTTCCATCCACTTTGAACGTAACTCCAGAGCCTTTTCTTCAGAGCGTTTCATCTGAACCTCAGACTTTCTCGAGTAATTTGTTTGAGAAAGTCTGAGGTTCAGACGAAACGCGTCGCTTTGTTTATGCTGCCCGAATTGTTTTGATCCTACTAACAGCAGTGTTATTTTTAACAAGCGGATCTTTCCTCTTTGAAACTTGTCATTTGTACGGACTCTTTTGGAGGTGCGCACCAAAGAATACAATCATACTGCAATATCGCTTGAGTTGCATCCACGGTGAGAAGGTAAATCTTCCATATCCTTGATTCAGATGCCGTGAAATGCTGGGGATAAGACTGAATTCCCAAACCCCTGGAGTTACGAGGTTTCAACTTCACTTTAGCCGCTGAAGCGGTAAGAAGATATATCAACTGGGTTTTTATTAGATCGAGTGCCACAGCTATAGGATACATCAGTATATATGTGATTTGCATACTCATTGGCCGCATTAACGGCAAAAGTAGTTAATTCTTCCTCTCACCTCAGTGGATGTATAATTAACCCTTAGGGGTATATACCCAAAGACTTTTTTTTGTTTGCATATATACGATCTGATTAGAATTTTATAAAGGACATTGCTATATACTTTTTGCCTAACACCTGATTCGGATATTTTTTGATGTCTACACTTCCTGAGTTGGAGATTTACACATATATCTTCCAATAATTGAGACTTAGTGCATATATAATTTCCCAATAGAACTCACGTGATGTTCTTAATGCTGTGTAATTTACTACCTTTTGTATGAAAGTTTGCTATCTTGGATATTTTCAACATATGCCGTTTTTGTGCTATTTTTCTGCCATATTGCAATATATACTCTTGTCATTTTATGGTAATACATGGGTTTATACCCATTATCTTGAATATATGCATATATATATATATATATATATATATATATATATATATATATATATATATATATATATATATATATATATATATATATATATATATATCCATTTATATTAGTTTTTATTATTTTTTTATTGTTTTTATATATATATTTGTTCAATCTATTAAACATTGAATCAGGGACTCTGCGCTATTCTCAATCTTTGTTTTGTTATTGACTAAACAATTAACTAAAATTATCTATTAACAGTGTAGATTTACAATGCGCATTCGGTCTGCGAGGGATAGTGGGGATCTACTCTTGCAAAATCCAATCTCTGTGTCATCCATTGTACCTTTCAGGATATCTGTCATTGAATGTGGTATTTTTTTTGCCCTCGTAACTTCTTTTGGTATCTTGTGTGGATCGTTGTGGGTAATACTTTTCCCATATCTAGCTGCAGCTATTTCCAGGGTTTTTTTTTGCAATTGTTAGCGCCTGATCTATTTTCTATTGAATGTGGATATCCTGATGGAGTTAAACAATGTTAATGCAGTTCTGGTATGCGGCACAGTGTGCGAGGGATGGCTGGTTTATCGTAACTACCTGCCACTCAGGGACTTTGATTCTGATTGGGGCAGTTACCACTGTGGATTTTATTGAAGTGATAAGGCATTTATGTCGATAAGAGACAATGGCTAAAGGAGCTCATAGCACAGTCTAAGCACACTGGGCCTGAGTCATTAAGGAGAGCAAAGCAAAAAAAAGGAGTAAGTTTGCTCCTGGACAAACCATGTTACAATGCAAGGGGTAAAAATTAGTTTATTATTTTGCACATAAGTTAAATACTGACTTCCTTTTCATGTAGCACACAAATATTTGATAGTTTTTACCATGAAATTTAAAGTTGATCTATACATGCCCTACCCCAACTATATATCTGTCCCCACATTTTAAATTTACCTCCCCCTTCAATGCAACATGGATTTTCCAAGGTGCAAATTTAATCCTTTTTTATGCTTTACTCTCCTTATAGACTCAGGCCCACTGTGTGGTCCAAGTTGCTCACTAAACACATGTTAATTTGAAGCACACATAATAAGTATTAATTTCAGAGGTACGATACAGGCCATGTGGGAAAAGGTTGGGTCACATTCCCTTCTCCGGGTAATCTGACCATATATCCTGTTGCCTTCTGTAAATTGTCAGACTGCAGAGGGATGGTTTATACCTGGAGATGTGTCACCCCAACTGCATTTACCTTTGGTACAACTTTTGAGAGATCCATTTAATTTATCGGCTTAGACCCTTTAAAATATGAAATCCGGTTATTTAGGATTGGGGCAGCTGTACCTGTGGCCTTAGATGGGTCTTTCATCGAGGCAATAAAGAAATTAGGGACATAGAAGATCGATGTGTACAAGAGATATATCAGGCCCACTAGAAAGTCGGGTCTCCAACCCTCGGTAACTCAAGGAATTGCTGCTTGTCACTTTTAGTGATCGCATTAAGGGATTTTTCCTGTTTTTTTCTCAGACAAAGGCTTGATTAGTTACATGCCTCCAACCTTTTTATGTTTTCGTTTACCTTCATATGGTTTACCGCATCCCCCACCTATCATTCATCACAGCGACTCCTTGCTGGTGGATTTTGTTTATTTGTCTAACAGGAAACCATTTGCATAAGGGTTTTTTATTTACAGGGGTGCACATGGTACAGATGCTGATATGGGTGGTTGGCAAATTATTTGTGCTCTGAGCATCCAGGCAACAGGTGGCCCATGAGTGCTCATCCTTTACTATCCCCGGTGAAACTCATTGGTTGGCTAAGAAGGGTTTATTCGAGGCCCTCTCGACATACTTATCATACTTATCGTACATCTTGTACAGAACAATTTGGGTAAATGCAAATTGTTAAAGTTGATTAAGATCAGGAAGCATTTTAGGGTGATAGAAGGAGTAATATTCCTGTCCCCATTAGGAGTCTACTGAAAAAATGTAATAGGGCCACTGGCTGTGCCATTAGGGCACGTGGGGGTATGGTAATTGAACATCCCTTGATTACGGTGGACCTGGCTTACATGTTTAAACTGGATGGGGTGCATTTTACGGACAAGGGGTTGTGGGTGTCCATAGAACAGATCTATTGGAAATTAAGGGGTTTCGTTAGGTTGTTTTGGTGGTGGCCTGTGTTCATTAAAGGACCACAGCAATGGCAGGAAGGCATTGAGGTCAGCGGCTAATACAAGGCACTTTCATTGATTGGCTGCAGGTCACTGCCCCCTTCAAAGTAAACAAGGCTCTTGGTCCTTTTGTGTGGGGGACCCCTTGACCTGTTTTGTGTGAGCATGTCATTGGGAGTCTAGAGTGGGTCTAGTTTCTCTGAAGCCAGATATATCGCCAGCCATTCAGTAATAGATAAAATCCTTGGTTTAGTGAATTCTGGGCCATTTGTCGTTTGATTTAGTATTAGTCTGTTTAGCTGAAATCACATTTTGCTTTCTCTGCTACCATTTAAATTTTAATTAAAACTGTGACCTTATTTCCAAATTTGCATTGTTGTCCGTGTCTTTATTTCATGAGGACAGTAATAATTAAACATGTTACAAAAAGGTTTATTGTGCAGTGGAAAGAAACATCAACATTATGCAGTTAAATCATGTAGAGGATATGAAATAGGCAGAGTTTGGCAGAAATACCGTATTATCTGATGGAATAGAAGGGGGAGGGACAAGTCAAATGAAATCTGGAGCTGATTGATGTAACTTCCACAAATAAAGAAAAGGTGAGATGGCAATAAGGTAATGTGACTTCTTTCGGTAGAGTAAAGGTGAAGTGTAGTTTATATGTTTAATTTTTATGGTGTCAAAGAATGCATGCAGTTCTCTCCAGCTCTAATGCAAAATAGTATATTAAAAAACAAAGTCTATATAAGGAATGTTCTCTAAAGTGGTGAAATGTGTTTCTCAGGAACACGCTCCCAGCTGCCGTGACTTTGGGTGATTTGCTGTATGAGGTCACACGATTTCAGCCCGCAGTCTCTCTTTATCATCACACAGGCTATAGACCTACTCAATCGCCCCCAAACAACACTCACACATCATTTTTTCTTCAGGTTTGCCACCACCTATTGAATACAGGCAAAAGGACTCCAATATACTGTCCCACATTTCCACACAAGACTTTTAGCTATCCATAGACTAGCAAGACCCACACCAGCAAGCAAAGGGTTACCTCTTCACACCTCCAGACTGTTGCACAAATGTAAATGCAAGCACACACAGCTTGTTATTCAAATGCATCAACAAATCACACACTGGCATTCAAAGGGTTAACTTGGCCAAGCTATTTTATTCTTAACAGGCTACTGGATTCGTAAGAGTATCAAGGACGCAACATATTAAATTATAGATTTAATATACAAAAGTACAGGGCATACAGATATAAAAAATTATGAATAAACAATTATTAGATTGACATAACAAGCTGAACAGTTTAAAATAAAAGGGGTTACCTTTAGAGTGTCACTTACGTGAATTGCATACTCTGTGCCAGTGTTCCCTCTAAGCTGAGCAAACTGGAAAGGAAAGAGTTAAAATGTCACTCTAATGAGGGCTCCACCCAAAAGGTTTGCATTCACAATCTGCAGGATGTTTCCTAGTAAGATACAGGTTTAACTCTATCATTTCCAGATTGCTCAGCTTAGAGGGAACACTGCTCTGTGCCATGGGAAATTGGCAAGGAAGACGGACAGCTTATCAATGTGAATTGATTTTCCAAAGTCTGACCCTTTGCTATACCTCGTCTCAGCAATTCCCCAACATATTATTATTATTATTATTAATTTTTATTTATAGGGCGCCACTAGGTGTCCGTAGTGCCGTACAGGGACAAACGGAATAACAATACGAGGAGAGACAGCACAGTACAGTAAACAATAAGCACAGTAACTCCGAGAGTTCAAAGCACAGCTAGGGGCGGGGGAGGGGAGAGGGGAAGGTCCGCATATGACGGAGCCCAAGAGGGAGGGCACGGATGACAGGGAGACCCCCAGAGGAGAGAGGAGGGAGCGAGAGGGGACGGGGGGAAGAGGGTCCTCGAGGAGGAGGGCAAGGTAGCTGGAGAGCAGAGTTAAAAGTGGTGAAGACAGGAGGAGAGGTGACCCTGCTCAAAGGAGCGTACAATCTAAGGGGTGGGGTAGACAGAGAGACACGGGGGAGAGAGGGAGAGAAGGAGGAACTGAGGATAAGAATAAGGGAAGGGGAATGAAGGGGAAGAGGCAGAAGAAAAGGTAGGAAATTAAGTGGGAGACTGGAAGGCTTTAAGAAAAAGGTAGGTTTTTAAAGCCCATTTGAAACTGGACAGATTAGGGGAAGTTCTGATGGAGGCAGGGAGCATATGAACTATGAAGCCATTTTCCTATGAAGCTCATATTTCTATATAACTGTATAGGCCTTCAAAACGGTGCCTTGGGCTTCAAGGAGGTCCAGCTGTGACCGGCCCAACAAAGTCTAATCAGGGGTTCAAAAACTAACTTGCTTCAAAGGAAAAATGCCATCATAATTCATATTTTGGAAAATCCGGGTGTTACTCCATACTGAGGAGCAGAAAGCACATCACGGTTGTGAATGACAGGTATGGGTGGTATCCGTGAACAGCTAAAATCACATATCTTTCTAAAAGGTAGGTCACATTGTCAAAATTCCATCATGTTCGGTATTTAAATGTGTGAGAAGATATGACAGGATTATTGAATGGAAAGTTATGTCGCTGGAATATATCTGAGAAAAACTAAGAAAGGTCAATTCTTAGGAATAGTTTTGAACAAGCCTTAGGTGACACCAAAGGGACATTTCCGCCCCCACATTAGCATTCACACTGCCTTAGTGAATGCCGTCCCATTTGAGTTTGCTTAAAAACCTGTGTTTTGAAGGGACAAGTCAGACTTTGGGAAATCAATTCACATTGATTAGCTGTCTATCTTCCAAGCGAATTTCCCTTGGCTAGAAGATTTCACTTATCTGTAAGGTATGCTCTGAATTCAATTCATTTTATTTTAAACCGTTTAGCTATTTATGTCAATCTATTAATTGTTATTCATTATTTTTTATATCTGTATGCCCTGTACTTTTGTATATTAAATCTATAATTTAATATGTTGCGTCCTTGATACTCTAACGAATCTATTAGCCTGTTAAGAATAGAGCTCAACCAAGTTAACACTTGGAACGCCAGTGTGTGATTTGTTGATACTTTTGATTAACAAGCTGTGTGTGTTTGCATTTACATTTGTGTAACAGTCTGAAGGTGTGAAGAGGTAACCCTTTGCTTGCTGGTGTGGGTCTTGATAGTCTGTGGATAGCTAGTAGCATGTGTGCCAGTGTGGGACAGTATATTGGGGTCCTATTGCCCGTATTCAATAGGTGGTGGCAAACCTGAAGTGTCTGGGGGTGTGAAAGCACTGTGTTTGGGGGCGATTCAGTAGGTCTATAACCTGTTTGATAGGTAGAGAGAGACTGTGGGCTGAAATCTTGGGACTTCATACAGCAAACACCCCCAAAGTCATGGCAGCTGGGAGCGTGTTCGTGACACTCTGTATATTTAAAACCCTCCTGCTATCATTCAGGATTGGCCAAAAAGGGAATAATCCCTGTCTTCTTTATTTATTTTCTTTTTATCTAGGAGGGTGTTAATGTCTAAAGGAATACAACACTTTGTTTACTAAGCTACATGTTATTGGTGTGTGTGGTCCAGAGGTTATTCCCTTTGAAGAGCATTTATTCTCTATATACACAAACCTTCCTCCTATTGTCCACGATTGGCCAAAAAAAGGGAATGATCTCTGTCTGCTTTGGACCACACACACCAATAAGATGCAGCCTGATGAAAATGAATAATTGAGCAAATTTTTAAGGTACAGCACATATGCGCCAGCATTGTTGGGAAGTTCTCACTTGGTGATCAAAGCATTTTGTGTAGACTGATCAGTCTCATTACCATGTATAGCAGGGCTCCTCATAGTGGATGAGAGAGGAGATGCTTGGTAATCCTGTCTGTGTGTATGACATCAACACTTCTCATTACCTTCTATACCAGTACTCATCATAATAACTGTAGGGAAGGTGCATTAGCATTTATATCTGTATGAGAAGGTGCTTTATAATCATCCTCTTCTTATTACTATATATAGCAGGACTCCTCACAGTGGCTGTAGGGTAGATATATCAAAACTTCTAAAAAGGAAAAGTGGAGATGTTGCCCATAGAAATTAGTTAGATTCTAGCTAACATTTTCTAGAATGTACAAGATAAATTTTAGCTAGACTTTAATGTGTTGCTATGGGCAACACCTCAACTTTTCCATTATAGAACATTTGATAAATCTACTCATGTATGAGGAAGTGCTTAGTGATCATGTCTATATGTATGGCATTCTCATCCCCATCACCTTATGTAGCATGGCTCCTATCAGTGACTGCAGGAGGAGGTGCTACCTTGTGGAGCAGCTCTACTCTCAGTGACTATAGGAGGAGTCACTCAGTGATCATATCTGTGTGTAGTACATTAACATAGCATATACTATATGTGGTATATATATTAGTGTCTGTGTCTGCAGATTGTTTCACAGACAGTTCTCTTTACCACTGAGTTACTGTAATCAATCAAGTTTTTCAATAAAAAGTTTAAAATGACAGAATATTGAAATTCACAAATGAAACACGAAGTACATTTAACTCCGGGGCAAAGTGAACCTACCATCATTTTCATTTTGACTGATAGAAGTAAGAGCTATTAATGTAAGCTTACTTAACCTCTTTATGAATTGCTGAGCTGGCAAGTTGCAAACTATTACGTAACAATAGGTTAACGCTCTCTTGATTTTGTAAAGTAAGATTTATTGTGGGAAGGGTAATAAAGAGAACAGTAGTTGCCAAATATCAACATGTGAGGACAAGGTAAGGCTATTCTCCCAGGGTTTAAAAGCAGTTGACTCTGTACAGAAGGACAGAGGAGGAGAGACCAGACCTGCTCATTGTTTATGCTCCACACTGTACAGTGCTCAAAGTAAGAAACCAAATACTATTTTTTTTCATACCATAGCTGACAACTTTTTTTCTAGGAACCTATAAAGAAATTGGAACACAGATAGTATTAGGCTGTAATATCCTAATTTACTTAATATATATGATATTTTTTTGCTAGAGCTGTGTACCTCAAATCTTTCTCTGTCTTAAAGGGACAGTACTTAAACGAAACCTTCTATCTCGTTCCTGATTCTTTCTCTTACTTTTTCTGTCAATATAACTGAAATTTTGTAATCGTGAAGTATAGTATAAAAACCATGTATCTGTGTTATCATTCAGTTTATATCTGTAGACTTGCCTAATTTCTTGTTCTACACAGCCTTTTTTGTAGGTAACCATAAGCTTAAGCATTCCATTGTGTATACTAAAATATAGTGGAAGCTTGATTTGGAGTTATAGCATAAAGGAATTAGATGATTGTTTCTGTGTAGTTTTTAATTCAATATCAACCTCTACTGTAATTTATTGGGATATTAAAAGTCATCAAGGAGTTCTGTGCCCATCTAAAGGAACAAGACTGCAGGACTAGGGATTTTATATAGCTCACAGGAATCTGTGCTGAATTAGAATATCCATAATACTGTACATTAGGTGGTGTGTTATTGTTTATAATACATTTTTTTCCCAATAAATATTGAAGCGATGACATTGGAATTCAATGATTTTTAAAATACATAAACTGGGAATAAACAGATAGATGAGGTGATGAATAATATGGATTTTGGTTAACTTACTGCATAAGTCCAAAACATAATTAACATTTAATTACTTTTTAATTTGACTTTCACTGGAGATCTTCTTTGATAGGTTCTCATTTTGATTTAATAAAACATAGTTGTTGATGTACAGTAAGTGGTATATACTGTAGATTACTGTGACACAAGATGTACAATGTGGTAAACACTAGTATGTAAAACAGCACTGCACTGGGGGGGCTGCTCACCAGTCTGCTGGTGTCCCCTAGGTTTTAAATGGAAGCCCTACCTCGCACTCTTCATTCATCTTCTCCAGTCCTGAACCAAAGTGTAGCATGGAGGTCATCATCTCCTTCTAACATCCAGTGCTAAGCTCCATCTTATCCTGTCCTGAACCAAGGCTGTAGCATGGAGGTCATCATCTCCTCCTAACATCCAGTGCTATGCTCCATCTTATCCTGTCCTGAACTATGGCTGTAGCATGGAGGTCATCACCTTTATCTAACATCCAGTGCTATGCTCCATCTTATCCTGTCCTGAACCAAGGCTGTAGCATGGAGGTCATCATCTCCTCCTAACATCCAGTGCTATGCTCCATCTTATCCTGTCCTGAACCAAGGCTGTAGCATCGAGGTCATCACCTTCATCTAACATCCAGTGCTATGCTCATTCTTATCCTGTCCTGAACCAAGGCTGTAGCAAGGAGGTCATCATCTCCCCCTAACATCCAGTGCCATGCTCCATCTTATCCTGTCCTGAACCAAAGTGTAGCATGGAGGTCATCATCTCCTTCTAACATTCAGTGCTATGCTCCATCTTGTCCTGTCCTGAACCAAGGCTGTAGCATGGAGGTCATCTTCTCCTCCTAACATCAAGCACCATGCTCGTTCTTCTGTGCCACATGTTTTCTCCCTTCTAGTGTCCTGAACTGCCACCAGGAAACCTGTGGAAAGAAAAAGAAGATGTTGCTGCTTGGAGAACATACAAGTTTGACATCACTGCTAAAGGGGTGCACCCAGAGGGGTTTCCTAGTCTCCAGAAACCCCTGTCCTACCTGGGGTGCCGTATGCTTACAGTGGCTGGCCCCTCTCCCGGGACCAGCCAATACTGCTTGTAGCTTGCGATCGTCTCCCAGTCAGTCTCCTGTTGTGTGAGCACAGCTCTCTGCCGGCAGTTTGGCCGCGCCCCTTCCTCCCACATGGCCAGCATGGGTGTTATGCAGGAGGGAGCAGAAGAAGGTAAGAATGTGTGTGTGTGTGTGTGTGTGTGTATGTGTGTATGTGTGTGTGTCTGGGTTTGTCTGTGTATATGACAGCTTACATGTCTGTGCGCTTTATTCTGTGTGTTTGTGTATGTGTGTGTCTGTGCTTACCTGTGCATATGGCAGTTTACATGTCTGTGTGATCACAAAGGGGGTAAGGAGTGTTAGGTTATAACTTATTGGTTGCTATGCAGCATGTCAATCATTAAAAGAAACCAACAATTTGACTAAGACAATAGTTCTCCATTAAAGGGGATATATAGGCAGTTACCTGTCTAAGAAATGTGTCTGTTTTTTATATTTTGTTTTATTATTGTGGCTCCAGAAATTATTTTTTAGGCGCTTCTGTGAGTCCCATTAGCAGTTTGCTGCTTTCGTTTAGCCCATGTTGTATGGTTTCTCCAGCAGAATGTTAACATTAAACACAAAACCATTTACTTGCAAAACCACTGTTAATTATATGAGTTACTGTTAAACTATTGCAACTATATGTGGTCAGTAAAAGACAGATTCTAGCAATGATAAATAATGAAAGACTTAATTAAAATGAATGAATTGGTAGCTTGTATGTCATCAGAGGATGTAATTGTTAGTCAGTTACAATAGAAAACTGATTAGAAAAGAAGTGCAAGTGATTTACAAATGCTGCACTGTTATAAAATAAAATAAATAAAAAATTGGGCAGCATGTCTTCCTCCATATACTCAAATAGCACCAAATCTAAATAGACTCGGTTGGATTTCTCCATAAAGAGGAGACCATGAGCATGTTGTCCCAATGCAATTTTTAAAACCCACTAGATATTATAGACATTAAGCTGTGGTGAGAACAAGGGAAACATTTTCTGCAGAATTCCAGAGAGAGAACAATCATTTCTAATTTGAGATTACAAAAATAAAGATGCTCTGAGAAGAACAAGTATGATTCTGAGCTATTGATTTTGAGAAGTCGATGCGATAGAAAATATATTTGTAATGAACCTTTACCTGTAGAGTGAGTGTTTGCTTTTTTACTAAAGTAATACTTTTCTGCTTGTCTAAATGGAAAGAATATAATATTCTTTGTGAGTATGGCATGACTAGGTGGCCTGGTTTCCATTGCAACAGGTGGATGATCGTGCCTATAATACACATCTTCTACATATACTGCATGTTTTTATGCCAAGTATCTTGCTACAGTACAGTATAATGCGCTGAACACAAATAAATATATATATATATATATATATATATATATATATATATATATTATATATATATATTAGAGATGGGCGGGTCCGGTTCCTCGAGAACCGAATCCAACTGAATATCGCCTATCCGAGTATCGAGCCGAGTAGCTCGGTACTCTCCCGCCCGCTCCGAATCCAAATCGAGGCCGAACGTCATCGTGACGTCGTCAGATCTCGGGGCTCGGTTCACACGATACTTCAAGATTATAAATACATGCCTCCACAGCAATCCATTGTAATTTGACAGAGGGAGAGAGCAGGGTGTAGTCACAGGCTGATTAGAGCAGGTACAGAGAATACAATATTCTGATTCCAATTGTGCTAACAAAAATTGCTAGAGAAGAGAGGAGGATAGAGGATTTTTTTTTTTTCAATATTTGGCAGTCTCCCCCATAATTGTGGATAAATATTTCAGGCTGTCAAAATTATTATCTGTCAGCAGTATCTACCAAATACTATTTAGAACTCCCCAGTGCTTTTGGGGTCTCCCCCATAATTGTGCATAAATATTTCTGGGTGTCAAAATTATTATCTGTCAGCAGTATCTACCAAATACTATTTAGCACTCCCCAGTGCTTTTGGGGTCTCCCCCATAATTGTGCATAAATATTTCTGGCTGTGAAAATTACTATCTGTCAGCAGTATCTATTAAATACTTTTTAGCACTCCCCAGTGCTTTTGGGGTGTCCCCATAATTGTGCATAAATATTTCTGGCTGTCAAAATTACTATCTGTCAGCAGTATCTACCAAATAATTTGTAGCACTACAAGTGCTTTGGGCTCAGAATGGATTCAAAGCAGTCCACATATGAGCAGAATGAGCAACCAGGTTCTGTCACCAGTCCTGATGGTAGTGTTCCCAGTACGTCATCTGGGCAAGGCGATGTCAAACTACACAGTGTTTTGAAATCAGTCAAAAAACACACACAATTTTTTTTTTTACTGTGTTGAAGCGAAAAAGAAGTGTAACTGAGGAAAAGTTAAGTGCCAATAAAAAAAAATTGCCAACATGCCATTCTACACACGCAGTGGCAAAGAAAAAACCTTTCTCTATTAGTGGCAGATCCAAAAAAGTTACCGAGCCTACAATTGGTGCACAACGACTGTTACGAGTCAAAGCCGTTCTGCAAGATAACAGTAAGGCATTAGAGGATAATGTATGCTCTGAATCACAAATGATACCAATCCCTGTGGAGAGTCCATCCAACAGTGGGATGTCTAATCGTGAGCATTCTGTTAGTGTACCCATAAAGAGTGACCCTTTCAGCAGTTCTGCTGATGTGTGCCTGAACAGCCCGAGTGTAGCCAGTGATACACCAAGTGAGGATGACACTTTATCTTTAGAAGAGGATGTGGGGGAGATTTGTGTATCCGACAAGGGCGCTGCTGAGTATGCGGTTGATTGTGTAAATTCTGCAGCAGTGTGGCACCAGTGGCGGGTGAGGTTCTGGCAACAATATGCACTTTCCAAACACAAGAAGTGATGACGCAGGGGGCAGACCACAACAGTTTAACATCTGGGCTGGTTTGAAAGATTTTTCAAAAAAATGAGTGACCTTGACCATAACTCCAACCAATCCTACTATTAACATGCAAAGGATGGTGGAGGGCCTATCAGGGATTAAACTGCATTTTTACGAATTTGCACTCATACGGTTTGGGTGTAATATACACCCAAAGACGAGTGCTCAATTGCTAAGAGTCATTGATGAAGAGGAAGACAAGCAGGCTTGTCTAGAGAATTTACAAGACCAAGTAATTTGAATTCCAAAAGTGGTGCGCAACTACTGTTACGTGTGAAAGCCGAGCTGCAAGAAAACACTAAGGCAAATCCCTGTGGAGAGTCCATCCAACAGTGGTATGTCTAATCGTGAGCATTCTGATAATGTACCCATAAAAAAGGGCCCTTTCAGCAGTTCTGCTGATGTGTGCCTGAACAGCCCGAATGTAGCTGGTGATACACAAATTGAGGATGCCACTTTGGAATTAGAAGAGGATGAGGGGAAGATTTTTGTGTTGGCGACAAGGGCACTAATGATGATGTTGATGATTATGATGCAGACAGATACCAAACTGCCTTTGTCCATTTCTTTTAATATTCTAATTCTACAGTCTATGCAGGCTGCATCTTTTCTATTTTAATACAAGTGGATGGGTGGGGTTTGATGCAGACAGATACCAAACTGCCATTGTCCATTTCTTTTAATATTCTAATTCTACAGTCTATGCAGGCTGCTTCTTTTCTATTTTAATACAAGTGGATGTGGGGGTCTAATGCAGACAGATACCAAACTGCCTTTGTACATTTCTTTTAATATTCTAAATCTACAGTCTATGCAGGCTGCTTTTTTTCTATTCAACTACAAGTGGAGGGCTGGGGGGTCATAGACAGCCACCAAACTACCTTGGTCCATTTTTTTTTTATATTGTTCAGTCTATACAGGCTCCTTTTTTTCTATTCAACTACAAGTGGAGGGCGGGGGGGGGGCTATAGAGACAGAAACCAAACTGCCTT
Source organism: Mixophyes fleayi (assembly GCF_038048845.1). Classification (NCBI taxonomy): domain Eukaryota; kingdom Metazoa; phylum Chordata; class Amphibia; order Anura; family Limnodynastidae; genus Mixophyes; species Mixophyes fleayi. Next base: position 28,522,563 of record NC_134404.1, on the reverse strand, counting down.
GGTCCATTTCTTTAGATGTTTAACTATAAGTGTAGGGTGTAATATACACCCAAAGACGATGGCTTCATTGCCAATATGCATAGATGGAGAGGAAGACAATCTGGTTTGTGTGTAGAATTAATGAAGGCCTACCTACCAGGAATTAAACTGTTTTTTGGATAATTTATTAGCTTTACAATTACATTACTTATCCAAGAAACAGGTGGAGCACTAAATATGGTTATTTTAGGCCCAAAAACATTGATTTTCCAACAAAATAGCAAAACAAAACCAAACAAAACCAAAACCAAAACATGCAATGGCGGTTTTGCAAAACCAAAACACGACAGTAATACAGATCCAAAACCAAATACAAAACCAAAACACGTGGGTTCAGTGACCATCTCTAATATATATGTATACATATATGTGTTAGATCTGGTAAATTCTAAAATACACATCTAACAAGATCTGTTGGATCCAACACTGTTTACTGTGGGAAGCACTAAACACTCACTTATAATGAGGTTTCATATAGAAGATTAAGCTTGTATAAGTATAGATGTTAAACCCTGTACAATGAATTACTGTAAACTAGCTACATTCTTCTGTAGTCTCATCTGCATGGGCCTTGGAGTCTTGCAGCTCCCTCTGTTTCTCTCTGATGACCAAAACCATAGCAGGACAGGAGAGAGATCTTCAGTGACCTTGGTTTGCTCTGTAGTTTGATTATAACTAATTTGTTTCCTTATAAAAAAAAGAACTATGTTTTGTCTTACCTCTCTAGATTGTACAGAAGACATGATTACCATTGACCCTGTGACAATTTTTCTGTCTGTTGTTGTCATCCTATTTTTGGCCAATGTTTTTAACAACCGGAAACAACGCAATAACAAGAATTTCCCCCCTGGACCAACGCCTTTACCGATCATTGGAAATATGCACATCATTGACTTTGCAAAACGTCATAAAACATTTATAGAGGTAATATAGTACCTATACTTAACACAATAAATTCATTAAAAGGGCTTAATTAAGAACTTTACAAAATCCTCTTGTCAATAATATTACTTTGAGTAGTGCCGCCCACCTTTCCCTTGTGAGGGTGAAAATTATAATTTTATTTATTGATAAGTAAATTATAAAATGTTGTTATAAGTTTAAATAATAAAGACCAGATATATTTCTGCTTGCTGGAATCTGAAGCCAACGCCTAGATCAATCATCTGCTAAGCAAGATAAGGAAACCCAGCCCCATTACCATACAATCTGAAGACTGCAAGGACACAATGCCTAGATCAGTCATCTGCTAAGCAAGATAAGGAAAACTCACCTTTATTACCATATATGGACTTTAGAATCTGCTAAATTATGCTCTACATTTACTGGACAACAGCCTAATTCTGTGTATATATACAAATGAGCAGGGCTGGAAAGCAGCCAGAACTGACTCTGAAACATAACCAGGTTTCTGAGTTTCATTTTTCTACTCTCCAGTCGACTGACAGATTTGCTGTTATTGAGAAATCAGGTTATCAGAGGCTTATCAGTGGGGCACCAAGCCTTGGCTCACCGACACCATCTAACTAGCAGGGTCCTGGCAAATCACCCATGTTGCTGCTTAAATTGACACAAAACTAGGGAGATCTCTGACAACAAGCTTTAAAATAGAGCTGAAAGACCGCCATCCAATTACTGTCATTGACATCCTTTAATTTAAACGATATGTCCACTGTTTGGTCAATATAAGGCTAATTTACTTACATTTTATCTAGGGGCAAAAGGTGTACTAAAATACACCAATCAGACATTTACTTTCAATATTTAATTTAAACAAGAAAAATATAAGTTAATTGCTCATTTATTCCTCTGGTTTACTGCAAATTTTGTCACTAAATGTTAGTAAAATTTTACAAAGTTTTGAATATGCCATTCAGAAATAAACAGAGGATAAGTTTTCTAAACTAAGGTAGGTGTTAGATACATTTGGTTACACATTGTAGCAAATACTCTATAGCAAATAAATAGTTGCTACTAAATGGTGTGAACATACTTTAACTTTTTTATTTAATTTTTTTACTTTTTTTACTAGTATAAAACATCACCCCACCTAAACTCTCATCCAGCATTACTATAAGTAATAAGGTAAACAGAGTATTAATTCCAACAATGCTAGTGACATGTCAATAACATGCGCAGTAGTAGTAATTCTTACTAATATGTCAGCTGTAGTTTTATGAAAATGAACACTACCTGCATTATTCTTCCATAACCATTAGAAAATGATGCCTCAGAGTTTGGGTAGAGCTGCATTGGGAAACTGTGTAGCTGCCAATATTGAAACTGATACTTCTGATACTCAAAGGAAGGAATATAGTAAAATAATTCATTTTCTACAGCAATAGGTTTAAAAATAGAATTGAGGATAAAAATATGAGCTGCATCAGAATTGTACATAAAATGTGTGATTTTTACTGTCATACATTTGTTTAAATGAGAAGTATCATGACATTGAACGTAAAATGTAATATTAGTTTCCCAATTTCACAACTGCAATGAATTAAACATTCCCTCCAGAAAAAAATAGGCAGAGGATTATTTACTAACATTGCTCCTTACTACTACAACTGCATACTAAACCATAGCAAACCAGTAGGCAACTATCTTTTATTATGTCTAGTATAAGACAGTCAAAGAAAAGTCTGATTGGATGCAACAGGTTGAGTGAAGATTTTCTCCATTTGAGCATTGTTAGTAAAAATTGAGAGGGATTCACAAACAAATTGGTGTTCTATTACATCATCATCATCATCATCATCACCATTTATTTATATAGCGCCACTGATTCCGCAGCGCTGTACAGAGAGCTCATTCACATCTGTCCCTGCCCCACTAGAGCTCACAGTCTAAATTCCCTAATATAGACACACACTCACACACAGACAGAGAGGGAGACAGACAGGTAGAGACTAGGGTCAATTTTGATAGTAGCCAATTAACCTACTAGTATGTTTTTGGAGTGTGGGAGGAAACCGGAGCACCCGGAGGAAACCCACGCAAACACAGGGAGAACATAGAAACTCCACACAGATAAGGCCATGGTTGGTAATTGAACTCATGACCCCAGTGCTGTGAGGCAGAAGTGCTACCACTACGCCACCGTGCTGCCCTATTACATCTATAAACATATGTTTAAATCATTTTTCGTGCAGCCAAAATATGTTTTTTAAATTTTATTTATTTCCATCAAAATTAACATCTTTTACTTTTCTCATTAAAATTTCTCCACTCAACATTATTATATGGAAGTGCCATGTGCTACTTTTAACAATAACATTCACAAAGTATCAATTCTCTAAATTATTTCATTCATATTGACCTAAAATAAACAAATAATATTCCACTATGAAAAAAGATTTCTTCACACACCGGTGTAAATTAAATCATGAAAATAGTATTAAGATATTTTTAGACAGAGCTATTTGTGAATTTCATTTTGCATCACTCAGCTTATCTACACTGTCAAGGCTCACTGTACCTATTTGGGAAGTGTCCAACTGGCATGTACAGAATGAGTGAATACTTGACAAGAATAACTCCAGCCTCACATGCTAGATGGGACATTCCACATTGGATTGGGCCAGTAATTTGTGAGAGAGGGGAAAATGGGTGGGGTAAATCATGGGTGGGGTAACTGTGGGAAATGGGAGCCAAAATATTAAGCTTAAAAATATTTAATAATTGTTCTTTTAATGCTCTGCTGATTAATTTTTTGATTGTTTTTACAGTTGTCCAAGAAGTACGGCTCAGTATTCAGTATCCAGTTAGGGTTAGAAAAGATGGTCATCCTGTGTGGTTATAACACGGTAAAAGATGCTCTAATCAACTATGCTGAAGAATTTTGTGAACGACCCGATTCACCGCTGTTTGCTAAAATATCAAGAGGACATGGTAACTATTTTGAGTGAAAAGTCATTAGAAAACATAAAAAGAGTTGAATCCATATATTAAACACACTAAAAGAACATCTAAGTAAAATAACTCCTTCTCAATGAATGCAAAATTCCAGTCACTGCTTACATGCATTTCAAAAGTGGCAGCATACAGATGCCATTAACATGAAACCAATTATATTATATGTGATCATAGGTACTGACACTCTGGGAAAATGTGCCTGAAAGTGTTTTAAAATTCTAGATATAAAAGTAAATCCAAGTCCATTATTTTAAAATGGCAATTTAATTAAAGACAAAGGCCATCAGGTTTGTCTTTAATTAACTTGCCACTTAGTCTAATCTGTCAGATGTCACTCCAGGCTACTCTAAACCTACACAAGCCATGGCTATGAAGCTTTATGACTCATTTGTTGCAGGATGGAATAACAAAAATGTGTTCAATAATAGCTGTAAGGTTTTCAGGTGAATGGAGTGTGAGATGGTAGTTTATGGATTAGGATTTGGTTGTGGGTTGTTAGTGGGAGAGAGCAACATTTAGTTGTAAGGGACAACTGTCATTTTGATGACATTCATATTTTCCTTTGTAATTTTAGTAGAAATATGTAAAACTCAGTGATCTGTATTCATTCTATTCAGGTATTATCCTTGCTCATGGTGAGAACTCGAAAGTGATGAGACGATTTGCTCTATCAACACTACGAGATTATGGAATGGGGAAGAAGAGTATAGAAACCAAGATTAAGGATGAATGTGAATGTTTAATGCAGATATTTAGATCATATAAAGGTAAGTATTTGCTCTTGACACTCATTTTCACAATAACACAGATAACAAGGCTCAAATACCACTTTTACCATTTTGTTAGTGTATATATATATATATATATATATATATATATAAACAAGTTAACCCGTGCATGATACTCATGCATTCTAGTCCAATCAAGCTACTTAAGGTGTTAAAAAGGTTCTTGTCATGCATTTGGGCCATAGTCCAGGCCTCAACCACCAACCACTCCCCACTGTCACCCCCGGCAACCACCAACCACTCCCAACTATCACTTCTCCTTCAAGAAATATATATATATATATATTTTAAATCTTTATAAACACTTTTAACAATTAACAAATTAAATTAACAAATTAAAAACATCTTAGTATACCAAATTCCAGCCCTTTCTGAATTTTTTTCCCACACACACTAAGAATTTAGTAGGTCAGTGTATAACTCCACCCAGCAGGTGGCGCTGCAGCTTGGTTTTATTTTTTCCACACTCACACAGACAGACTAACACACGCCACTAGACATTTATATTATATATATACTCTGTATGTGAGTTCCAAGTTCTCAGCAATAGGTGTTTATTAGAATAAATTCGCCATTTCAGCTACAACAATATAACTTTCCACTGGGATGTAGTGCATGTATAAGACTAAATGTGTGATATATATACTGGAGTAGATCACTATATAATCACAGTGATTTACTCCACTATAAATAATGCACATTTATTCTTGTATATGCACTGCATCCCTGAGGAAAGTTATATTGCTGTAACAGAAACGTCAGATTTATTCTAATAAACACATATTGCCGAGAATTTCACAAGTCAAAGGCCTTGAGTGGCACCTTCTTTGGAATATATTATATATATATTGTAACAAAAGGAGGCATTTATTTGACAAGATGCAGAGAAAGCATGCAAGCTGAGTAAATCAGTTGTGCAGTAATGCACCTAGATTGAAGATAAACCAGCTAAAGACTAATGTATGACAAACAATAGTTTAAGTTTGGTTAACTCAAATGGTTTGAAAGCTCCTTCCTCTAAGCAAACAGACAGGCACACTACCTTAATCGAACACGACATTGTCACTCTGCCAGGAGTTATTGTAAAGCAGAAGCCGTATCTGTTTCCAGAAACTGGACGTGAAAAAGGAGATTGATAAGATGCTCCAGTTAGACATGATTGAAGAGTCCACTAGTGAGTGAAATAGTCCCATTGTGCTTGTCCCGAAACCCAATAGGACAATTAGGTTTTGCAATGACTTTAGGCGCCTAAACAGTGTGTCCCAGTTCGATGCCTATCCAATGCCACGTGTGGATGAACTGGTAGAAAATCTTGCTGGTAGTAAATATTTGACAACTCTTGATCTAACAAAGGGTTATTGGCAAGCTCCCCTGACTTCCACGGCCAAGCCAAAGATTGCATTTTCCACCCCTGATGGTCTCTATCAATATAAAGTCCTACCGTTTGGGTTACATGGGGCCCCTACCACCTTTTAAAGGGCCATGAATAAATTGTTACGACTTCATACAGCTTATGCTGCTGCTTATTTGGACGATATAGTGATTTACACCCCAGACTGGGGATCACATCTAGCCAAAGTTGAGGTGGTCTTAGCCTCATTAAGGTCTACAGGACTAACAGCTAACCCAGAGAAATGTGCCATAGCCATGAGAGATGCCAAATATTTGGGTTACATTGTTTGTCAGGGGCGTGTAAAACCCCAGCTAGACAAAGTGGAGGCAGTCAAAAATTGGGCAAGACCAGAAAAAAAATCTCAATTAAGAACATTTCTAGGCTTAGTAGGTCACTACAGGATGTTTGTAAGCGACTTCGCCACTAGAGCTGCTCCACTTACGGACATGTTGAAAAAAGTTGTCCAGATAGATTAACCTGGTCTGACTCTGCAGAAGCTGCCTTGTCTGATCTACGGTTAGTTCTTTGTTCCTCTCCAGTTCTACAAGCACCGGACTTTGCCCGGAAGTTTATCCTTTAAACTGATGCTTTTGGTGTTGGCTTAGGTGCAGTCTTGTCACAGGAGAAGAATAGAGTAGAAAGTCCAATCCTGTACCTAAGTCATAAGTTACTTCCAAGGGAACAAAAATATGCCACCGATGAGAAAGAATGTCTCGCCATAAAATGGGCTACAGAAGCTCTGCGCTATTATCTCCTAGGTAGAGAGTTTACCTTAATAACAGATCATGCACCATTGAGATGGATGCAGAACAACCGGGAGGTAAATGCCAAGGTAACCCGCTGGTTCTTGGCACTGCAATCTTTCAAGTTCTCATTAGAGCATAGACCTGGGATTCTGCACAAGAATGCAGATGCATTGTCACGAAAATTTGCGTTCCTTGCGAAGTCCGGGTCCCCCTACTTGGAGACGCTAGGGGGAGGTATATTTAACAAAAGGAGGCATTTATTTGACAAGGTGTAGAGAAAGCATGCAAGCAGAGTAAAACAGTTATGCAGTAATGCACCTAGATTAAAGATAAACCAGCTAAAGACTTATATATGACAAACAATAGTTTAAGTTTGGTTAACTCACATGGTTTGAAAGCTCCTTCCTCTCAGCAAACAGACAGGGTGTGTCTGTTAGTGCAAACAGAACCACTGATAGGGAGTTTCCTCTTAAAGGGAAGTGGGTGTGTCACCTGTCCATCAAGCTAAGGCTGGGGGAGGAGTATCATGCATAAAAGCTTACTTGTGTCATTTGTTCACGGAGACCATCGCTGGGGAAGCTGGCTGGTCTTGAGAGAGCTGGTCTATGTCTAGCTAAAGTTTAGGGTCTCCAGAATTTATGTGAAATCTGCATGGTGTCAAAACATTTACCATATTGACAATAAAGCTGCATAAAAGAAGAAGTTGTTTGCGTGTGCTTAAGCAGTAGTGGGATCTTGCCACAATATATATATATATATATATATATATATATATATATATATATATATATATATATAATCTCAAAGTGGAAATTTAGATATCACGGTTCAGAGATTTAGAAGCGGTGGTGTGGAAAATGTAAGTGCTGAAGGAACTCTCTTTCTGCTAGTTATGCTAACTGTCACCTTGTGAACTGCATGTTCTGTATATTAAAAACTCATAAGATAGGTAGAAAATTGCAGCTGTTGGACAAGTATTCCAGTTCTGGTAGCAATGTCCCGATTTTGAGGGACAATCAAATTTAAGGTATGACTCAGTAAGGGACTGAGGAGATGGCTCAGTGAGTAGCTAAAGAAACAGCTTAGTGAGAAGACCAGTAGATGGTCCAGTGTGAGGCTTGTGTGTGTCCTACAGGAGGCAGGAGATCAGAGACAAAGGACCTTTTGACGGACAGTTGGGTGTCCTGTCCCTGAAGGAGTAGAATACAGACTGATTATTCATGTTCAGCCACTAAAGAGAAAAGTGCTAAGTGGCTTAACTGGCCACTGGCCATCCAATGACATGTTCGCTTTAACGGAGCTATTGTCAATTAAACTGCTGAACACAACTAATTGAATAATTGTGCTGAGCTATAGCAGACTTAGGTGGAGAGATTGATCTAGGTATATTGGGATCAGTGTGATGTCTGGCTGAATTTCTGGTGGAATTGTGGAATAAAATAGAAGTTGTGAACAAATGTGAAGAATTTTATATTTGTCACCCTCTGGCATGAATGTCATAGACACTGTAGTGTTATTATCTTTGATTATAGTGATGCCAGTAGTTAAAGTTAAGGATATCGTTCACAGCTCTTTATACAAACAGTCACACCGCTCATGTATTACATGATACATTATATTCTTATATGTACATTTTAACTTTGTTTCACTGTTAATTTTGCCAATTCTGAATGTAAAAATTCCTTGTTCTATTTTCAGGAAAACCCTTTGATAATATGACCATCATTAACACTGCTGTAGCCAATATAATAGTGTCCATACTACTCGGTCATAGATATGAATATGATGATCCAACCATACTGAGGCTCATGAGATTAACTAATGAAAATGTCAGGAACCTGGAAAGCCCTATGGTCAGGGTAAGTATTCTCACTCTGTCCGATGGATTTTAAAGATGTCCAATTTATTTTTCTTGCATTCATATTTCTCCAATTAGTAATATATTATCTGCAAATATTTTGATTCATTTTCTGCCGCAACATTGTTGCAACTAAGTGAGGCACAGAAGTTCTGACAAATTTCATTGTAACAAGCAGGGAAGAGAGGAGTTAGAGCTCAGGCATCTATGTTTTTAAATGTATCTAATAGATGTCAGCTAACATTTTAGCTCACAAGTAAATAGGCTGCAAATAATTTGAATGTTTGGTTATTCTTCAACATAAGGCAGCAGGAAAATAAATGTCATCTTATTATCAATGGAAAATAAGCAAGTAGAAATGTATTTCATTAGTGCAGTATACTGTTTTTCGCAGATCCAGTGCTCAGTGACCATTAACTGCATATTTTCCCTGTTTGAACACAGCCAGTGGTGCACACAAATGGAGTCTAATTGTTTTAGACAATCAATGATTCCAGCATTTGTCTGATTCATGTCAATGCAGCAGATCCATCCTCTTATATCAGGCCTGTCCAACCTGCGGCCCTCCAGGTGTTGTGAAACTACAAGTCCCAGCATGCCCTTCCAGCTATCAACTGGTTGTTTACTGGCAAAGCATGCTGGGGCTTGTAGTTTCAGAACATCTGGAGGGCCGCAGGTTGGACAGGCCTGTCTTATATCATTTTGTATGTGAATGAGGTGTGGTTAGAAACAATGACTATGATGTTAGTACAGTAATACTACTACTACTACTACTACTACTACTACTACTACTAATACTACTACTACTACTAATAGTAGTAATAATAGTAATAATAGTAATAATAATATTAAAATTGTATTTGAAGATACCTGGGTTAATTAATGGTCAGGATAAAATTATACTGTATATATTAAGCAAAGGGTACAATAAATATGTTTATTTTTGGTTTAGTTCCCAACATATATGCTTTTTTTAAATGTAGTCTAGTAGTTACATTTTAACCCATAGCACCCATAGCACCATTTCGCATTTCAGGTAATATTCTTTTTTTTTTTTTAAATATATTTTATTAGGGTATTTTTCAATCTTTAAACAGTAAATAACATAAATCACATTGAACAAATAACAAATACAGAGCTATTGCAAAAAAAATAGATCAATATGAATGGTGACAATGAAAGTAGACATAAGGAAAAGAAAAGCTGGGGATAGGAAAGGAAGTTGGAAGGTAAGTCTCCGAAGAAGGAGTGAGGGAGGGCAGGAGGGAGAGGAAAGGCATGTTAGTATGGTGAGTATGGTGAGGGGGGGGGAAGGAAGTTAGGCGTCTGGCCTGGCATCTAGATGTATGTATCATAGATACTCCACATATGGTGCTAACCTGATATTGGAGACATCAGTTTTCGCACTAATCAGGTCCTGGTTGGTCTGCTCCATAAGAGAGGAGCCAATTGTTCCAGATTGCTCGAAATTTGTTGGGGCGGTCATTAACTTTGTTAATGACTTCAGGTAACGCGGGGGGTTCTGGTTGTTTCCAGTTTGCCGCTATTGCACATTTGGCAGCGTTGAGTATATGGCTTACCAGAGCCATTGTATATTTATCAGTATCTGGTATGGGTCTATGTAGTAAGGAGTAGGAGGGGCAGGGAGGAATTTGTATAGAGGTGACTCTATGGATTAAATTATGCATTCTTCGCCAGAATCCCACAACCTTAGGCCAGGACCACCAAATGTGTTGAAATGAACCTTCTTGCCCACACAATCTCCAGCACAGACTAGAGGAGTCGGGGAATATGGCTTTCAGGCGGGTTGGGACCAAATACCATCTATACAGGAGCTTGTACGAGTTCTCTTTAGTACGTACACAGATAGAGCTTTTAGCAACTCGCATCCTGATCTTAGCCCATTCCTCTACCTCTAGTTCCAAGTTAAGATCCTCTTCCCATTTTAGTTCATAGCGATCTTTCACAGGTTGACGAAATGCCACCAATATGCTGTAGAAGGTGGAAATTAAACCAGTGGGGAGGGATTTAGCTCTACAGAAAGTTTCTAAGGGCGTAAACTGGTATATGAGCTTGAGTGCTGGCATGGATTGATATAGGTGTCTTAATTGGAGATATTGGTAGAAACGGGCATGGGGGATACCATATCGTCGTTGTATGTCTGCAAATTCAGGGAATATCCGCATACGCGCTATATCAGTAATGAACCTTAGGCCTTGACAGGACCAGTGCTGGAAATAGGAATGTTGCTGTCCCGGCGGGAATGCTGGATTGTTCCACAATGGGAACATGGCTTCTGGGTTTCTTAGAAGTTCAAACGTACGAGTACTGTAATCCCATATCTGGAGCGAGAAATGGGTGGTAGGCGAGAGTAGAGAGAGTGGTGGTCTATGCTTGATATCCACAGTAGTGTGTAGGGCGAGAGTAAATGTAGAAGGTGGGCCTCAATGTCTACCCAGAGTCTTGTGAAAGGTTGAGATTGGAATAGGACTAACTGGGTCAGATGTGCATCTATATAGCATTTGGAAATATTTGGAAGGCCTAAACCTCCTTCTGAGTTTCGATCCAAGAAATGTATAATCTATCCCATTTCTCAAGGTCACGTTTAAGTGAATCCAAGATTCGAGGAAAGTTGGCTGTGTACAGTTGGCTATATTGAGAGGTTAGGTAGATTCCCAAGTATTTGAGTTTGGCGTTGCCATCGGAAATTTGTTTGGCTCTTCAGGGAGTCTAATATGTGGGAGGGTAGGTTAAGAGGAAGAATTTCCGACTTGTCCACATTGATCTTGAAATTAGATACCGCACCATATTCATTGAGTTCTCTTTGAAGTGATGGGAGGGCGGCTAGGGGATTGGTAATTGTGAGGAGAATATCATCTGCGTATATTGATATTTTGTAGTCAGTCGTCCCCGCTCGAATTCCAGAAATCATTACATTGTTACGAACACGCGATGCTAGCGGCTCCATTGTGAGGGCAAACAGCAAGGGGGATAGTGGGCAGCCCTGTCGGGTACCATTTGTAATAAGAAACGGAGACAACGCGGCGCCGTTGGCTAGAACCACAGCTGAAGGATTATGATAAAGGGACGCCAATCCGCGTAGAAAACAGCCTTTGAATCCCATTTCCGCAAGGGTAGCTCTCATAAAAGGCCACGAGACCCTGTCAAACGCCTTTTCTGCATCTAGAGACACCACCAGAGCTGGAACTTGATCTCGGTTTGCTATCTCAATTAGATCAATGGCTCGCCTAGTATTGTCAGCTCCCTGCCGAGTGGGGATAAAACCTACTTGGTCTGGGTGGACCAGGGCAGGGATTACTCTGGCTAGTCTGTTTAGAATGTGGTAGCATTCACTGCATACAGCTTAAATATTTAAATTCGATATAAATATATATTAAATATTTAAATACAAAACTATGCGTTTGTCTATCATTTCCTTTTTCCTAAATGTAGTCTAATTGTTACATTTTAACCCATAACACCATTTCGCATTTCACGTAATATTCTATGTTTAAAATGATAATTTTTTATTTTATTTTCATTTTAAGCTGTACAATAGTTATCCCTCGGTGATGGGCTGGCTGCCTGGGAGTCACAGAAAAGTCTTAAAAAACAACAACGAGTTGCAGGAATTTATAAGAGAGACATTTACAAAACAGAAGAAAGAACTGGACGTAAATGATCAGAGGAATCTTATTGATTCATTCCTTGCCAAGCAACAAGAGGTATGTTGTGTATTTATGCGCAAGGGTGGTGTGTTCTTAAAAGACACATGTACACATGTTAGGATAGAATTCAATAAAAGTGATATAATCAAGTGTTTAATTGATTTAGTTTTCTAGTATTATGAAGTATTTTTTCTCAAATTTCCCCTATATATACTACCCACCTGTTTTAGCGCATGTCCTGTTCCAATACTTATTGTCCTCTGGAGAATTACATTCTGTACGTTGGGGACGCCCTTGATATATTTAAAAGGATTTATCATATCTCCCTTTTCATTCTCTGCTTAAAACTATATGTGTTTAGATCCTTTAGTCTCCACTGGTAATTTTTTATTTTTCCATTTAGGCCATGCATCATTTTAGTTGCCCTTTTTGCACAATCCCTTTATTATTATTTATATCCTTCTGGAGACATGGACTCCAGACCTGAACTCAGTATTCTAGCTGTGGTCTCACCAATGACTTTTTATAGTGGCCTCACCACATCTCTCTTTCCGCTACTAATTCCAGTCCCTATGAAACCTAGATTCTGACTAGCCTTTCCCATTGTTTTTTTTATATTCTTTTCTTACTTTTATGTCTCCTGAAATAGTGAGACTTTTATAGTAAATCCATATTCTCTTCAATAGTTGATATTATATTTCATCACTACTATATTGAGCCTTTGAGTTTTTGAAATGCAAGTGCTTATTTTTGCATTTTTTCCCATTTAGATGCAGTAAGTTTGTATGCAGAGCTTACTATTCAGTGCAGTTGTCATTGTTTGCCTTTTCCATAGTCTCTATCTCCTCCCAGATCTTTTTTTTTATTACTATTAGGTGATTATCCTGTCACTATAGTTTGGCAAAATAGGCTACTGGCAATATATGTGTGACATCATTGGTGGAGGAGTATAAGCTCATTGATATCTAAATCCTGAGAGGACCCAAATCATGATTGAGAGCATGCAGAGATCTGTCACAACCTTGAGTTTGCTCGTAGCTTGCAGAGAAGGATAGAGTAAAACTATGTCTAGTATATACAATTCCCTGTGCTTGTCCCAATCAGACAACTAATCATTTTTTTAGGTTACAATTCTTGAACTGTTTGATCTTGCAGCAGAAAAGTGTGTCATAAAGAGATTTTTACACTGGGACTGATGATCTAACTTGTACAATGCCTGCTACACAATGATTGCTCACATATGTTGTGTTTTTTCCAACACTGATGTATTTCTAAAATATTGTATTGATTAAAAAGATTGTTCTGTTTATATTATGCAGGGAAAGCCAGAATCTACTTTGTATTACCACGACGACAACCTAACCGTACTGGTTGCAAATCTGTTTGCTGCTGGAATGGAAACTACCACAACTACTCTGCGATGGGGCCTCCTGCTAATGATGAAATACCCTGAAATCCAAAGTAAGACATGAGTATGAGACATGATATGAATGTATTGTCATAGATTAGACATATCGGACCAGATTTATGTTCGGACATAAGCCTTATCTTGCCTGATTTGGCTCTGAGCATGCTCAAAACAAAAGTTACACCAATGATCGCAATTGCATGCAATTCATGAGCAAATACAAATGACACCTACAACTGCTTATGACATAAAGGGTGGAAGGGGGTGGGAAGGGGAAGAGGAACATTGGCGATGTACAATGAGGGCATGCCAGGGGCGTTCCAATACAGAAGTGAATACTTTCAGTACTGGATATCTCATTAGTATGCTTGTTTGCCGAATCATTTGTACCAGCAAGTGTAAGTACCAACTGATAGTGATGACTGATGCATAGGCTTTTTATTAAAAAACACATGTTTGCATGCCACTAGATAGCAAAAAACATATATGGAATCTTAATCCTTCAGCATACCAGGTCATTTTGGACAATGCTATGCTTCCAACTTTGTGGCACTTCTCTATTCCAACCTGACTGTGCCCCAGTGCAGAAAGCAAGGACTACAAAGATATGGCTGGATGAGTCCATCAAACAGCTTTGGGATAAACTGGAACAGAAATTGCGAGCCAGGCCTTTCTTGTTCAACATCAGTGCCTGACCTCATAAATGCTCTACAGAATGAATGGGCACAAATTTCCACAAACCTTCTAAGAAGAGTGGAAGCTGTTATCGCTGCAAAAGAGGGACCATCTCCATATTAAAGTATATGTGTTTGAATACAATGGCCTTACAGTCTCTGTTGGTGTAATTTTCAAGTGCCTGAATACTTTTGGCCATATAGTGTGTACGTACGTGTGTGTGTGTGTGTATATATATATATATATATATATATATATGTATATTACAGTACCCATTCTCTGCTCACGCTCCTCGCTCAATCCTGACCCTCTGACCTGCACCCTTTCTCGTCACTGGTAACCACGTCTCACTCGCACCTACAAGACTTCTCCCGTGCTGCTCTCTACTTATGGAATTCCCCGCCAAGTCCAATCAGTCTTTCCCACAGCCTTCAAATCTTTAGACAGTCTCTAAAAACTAAAAACCCATCTATTTGTTAAAGCTTACCTTATCCCTGATGATACTATACACACTATTATAGCCTCACAGCTGTCCAAATCTCCACTCTATAGTAAACCACACTCGCTCCTCTTGTTTCAGCTGTGCCCTCTTCCACTTAGAATGTAAGCTTCAAGTCTGCATTTATTTTGTCTGCCTTGTATGTCCCTGTTTTATGTATGTATCATTTTCCCTACTGTACGGAGTTGCAGACCACTGTGGCGCCTTATAAATCTACGATAATTATAATAACAATAAAAATAATAATACTAATAATACCTATAATGTAAAAGAAATACAATGTTTTAAAAACACATATTTTTATTAATTATTATAGTATTATGAGAAGTTCATTTATTTTCTAGAATATCTTTTTTTTGCATGCTGTACTGATGTGACTTTATATTGCACATATGCATGTGTCTGTTATAACATACGGTAATACCGTTTACGGAGAATGTACTTACACCCAGATACCAAAAGATAATCACGGGCAGAATTACATTCAAGTTCCATGCTATTTTTTTCAACCGCAATTTGTGTGCAAGTTGAGTTTGGACTTGAATCAGACCATTGTCTTTGAATGATCATACTATGGTGTCATTATCAGTATACATTATAATTCAAGAGACATCTTCTTTTCACCTGACAGAAAAGGTGCAAAATGAAATTGAAAGAGTGATTGGATCAGCTCAACCACAAACAGAGCATAGGAAAGAAATGCCGTACACTGACGCCGTCATTCATGAAATTCAACGATTTGGTGATATTTTACCAAGTAATCTCCCGCATGCAACTTCTCAGGATGTCACATTCAGAGGCTATTTTATTCCAAAGGTGATTTGTTACTTCCTACTGTGCACTGGTGACTTAATTTTAGGACTCTAGATCATGATGTATCAGGGTCCTCGGCTGTCTCCTTGCTCAATCTTGGGAGTGATGGCTTCCACATTTCTTTAGCATATAGCAGCAATAAGGCAGTCCTGAAATATTTTACAATATATTATACACATATATGTGTAACTTTCTCTGTATATGATCTGTATTACTGTGGTGTGCATTGACTACACGGGCAGGATATAGTTAATATACACAGCATTCATGCAGAACACATACAGTCTGCTGACAACAAGCAGGGTTGTATAGTGATGGGTGTTCATGACCATCTATGAGAGATACCTTTGTAACTGCAGCAGATATGCCGTAGCTGTGTTATTACAGTATGTTTAATGTATACACAAAGTGGTGCATGTAATTTGGAATGTATAGGAACATAATGTAAGAAATTATTTTTGCTACAAAGTTGCCTTAAAATCTGTATGTGTTCTGGAGGTAAAGTAAGAATCTGTATTTGCAGCATTTCTTATTTTTTAAAAATGCTGCACAAATTATTACAGAAGCATTTGTCAAAAACTATACAATATGTTAGTGACGGATTTAACTAGTTGTGTGATAGATGTGTGATAGTAATGTATTATATGAGGATATTAGTCAAGAAAGGGTCTGGATGCATATAGAGGAACAAGGACAGAATGTCTGAGGTGATTGCTCATATCTATATAACTTGAGAGGTATACTATTCCTTATCATATACTTCTAATGAGTATTAAGCTGATTAAGTGCCTATGATCAACACCAGCTATTTATATAGCGCCACTAATTCCACAACGCTGTACAGAGAACTCTCTCACATCAGTCCCTGCACCATTGGAGCTTACAGTCTAAATTCCCTAACACACACACACACACACACACAGAGACACACACACACAGACAGACAGACAGACAAAGAGTAAAAGACTAGGATCAATTTGATAGCAGCCAATTAATCTACTAGTATGTTTTTGGAGTGTGGGAGGAAACCGGAGCACCGGTAGGAAATTCATGCAAACACAAGCCTATGCAAACATTACAGTTCATGACATCATTGTTTACTGTTTATACATAGTATATCCTTTGTATCGGTTGTATTACAAATACTGTGGGTCTCACTTAGAGGTAGGAGTTAATACAGCTAGAGAGGGCATTTTTTCCCAATGGCAATACCATGTTGTACTGCGGGGGTGGGGGATTAAAAATGTGAAGACAGATTTAGAGTAGGAGTGGGAGGACTGTCCCAGCTTAACTTTAAATTGCAATGTAAAAATAAAGCTGCCCAGTATTTGTGGGCTCCTGATCATATTCTCTACGCACACAAAAAATGCCTTATGCCCTTTGCACACAACATGGTTTTTGTGCCTGATTGTAAATGAGTATGCTTATTTTGTAAGCAGTGATGCCTAATATTGATGATCTGCTTTTACCTCACTCTGTGATATTTCCCCCCAGGGCACCATCATTATCCCAGTACTGTCCTCTGCACTAGGAGATAAAGCCTACTTTGAGAAGCCGGAAGAGTTCTACCCAGAACATTTTCTTGACTCAGAAGGACATTTCAAGAAGAATGAAGCGTTCATACCTTTCTCATTAGGTAACATTTATTATGAACAACTTTTTATGATGCTACCAATCAAGAATAATATTTAGTTTGCATCTAAAGCATTAAAATATAATGATCTTATACTCTAATTTTAAAATCAGTATAAGTATTGATGGTGGACAATGTATATTATTTATATATTATATCTTCCTTGAGGATGAGTGAAATGTGGGAATGTACACAGGGACATTACTAGAAATGTTGGGCCCTATAGCATAAATTGTGATGGTTCTCCTCTATGCACCATCATACAGTCATACCCACCATGATGTTTACTCCATCTCCAGTCAGTATCCAATAGAGCAGAGAATTGGATTAATAGACATCTGAATTATATATGCAGTAATTTTATCCTAATTTTTCGAATACTATAAATGGATAAATTAATTATATTAAGTTTTAACTTTAAGGCATATTTTTTACTTACAGACAGTGCCCTATGCGCTGTCAGGGCACATGTCAGTCACTGCTGTGTCTATAGTTGCACCAGTACTTATACCTTTATAATCTGATTAGTATAGATGGGTGTAAACATTACAATAGCTACCTAATCATATCCAAATTTCATAATATTTGCTAGTTTGATATTTTAATTTCAAATTTGTATTGTATTTGTATTGTTTTGACTGAATTCATTGTCAGTGTGCAAAATACCATATTTTTTAAACCAATTATACAATATGCAATAACTGTTAGGACAATGGCCACTGACATAAACATTTATAACAGGTGAAAAAAGTCCTTTGCCTATGGCAGCCATCTTTCCCGCAGACCTAGTCGTGCTCACAGGTACTCGGATGCCCCCAAGTCTTGGCTCTTACATAGTAAAGGTTTATGTGCAGACACCATAGTGCAGAGGTAGGAGGAGTAACCAGAATACAAGAGACAATAACCAGGAACAGTCCAAGAGTTGTGGGTCTGAAGCGAACAGGTTAATGAGGGACATGCCAAAGGCCAGGGCAAGTTACAAGTAAGGGGAATCCAATAGACAGTCAGAGGTCCGGGGCAATCAGCAAACAAACAGGGTCCAGAACGAACCAAAGGTCACAACAAGATCAGTCAGTTCTTCGGACAGAGTTTCCACAGGAAACCTAGAGCTGGTCAGCAAGTGTGGTGGACAGATGCTATAAACAGCAAAAAGGCTAAGCCCTCCCTGCCTTAAATAGTACTGGTAGCCAGTGAGAAGGAGCCAGAAACAAGCTCCATAACCACAGGAGGCTGGTAAATAATTATGCCCTGCGTATGCGCCCCAGCTGATCTTTTGCTAGGACGCTGTGAACTGACAGGAGCATCCCGGTCACCCAGGCAGCCATCTGGATGCATTGACCGGAAGTGACGTCTTGGCTGGCATGGGAACAGCCTGGATGCGACCAGAAAACAGCTGAGCCATCGCGAGCTGCTCGTGGCTCGTGACAATAACCATTAAAAGTTCACTTGTTGCCTACACACAGTGGAGGCAGCCATTTTGTGGGATGAGCCAAATTTATGAGAGGGCACATTGTCGATTCATTAGGAACCAGTGATGTTTCTCAGACACTAGGGGGTAAATGTATCAAGGTCCGATATTGCAAATCCAGCAATTTTATCGGGAGAGTTGAAACTCGCAGATGTATGAAGCTGAGATTTCATGTAAAATTGCCAAAGTTGTGCTTCTGTCAAAATTGCTATTTGCAAAATCGATAGAGATCAAACTTGCGACTGTTTGCCAAAACGAGGAACTAAGTTCATTGCATATCGGAGCTTCTACATAGAAGCTGTTTGCGGTGGCTCTCTTCAATTTTTTTTTTCTCAAACATGTTCCAGCTAGGATCTGACAAATTTGGGGCCCTCCTGGCTGAAGATAAGAAGACATCAATCAAAAATGTGGGCTTTGTGCCAAAGAAGAACAGAAGACAAGCAGGGACTTTTGGATACAAATTCTTTTGGACTTTTCAAGCCGGATTTTCGGAATTACAAATTTATTTGGGACTTGGTTGACAGCCATTTTGGGATTAAAAACTGCTGACAACAGATGAAAACATCTGTGGTGAGTATAAGGGCATTTATTATTTTTAATAAAAATATGTGGTGTGAATGAGTGTGTTTACTGTCTTTATTGTGGGATTATTATTTTTATTAAATGTATTTGGCTTTAACAAGGGTGTGGTGATTTATTTAACATTTTCTTTTTTGGAACTACAGGTCCCAGCCAGCCCTGGGTGTGAGGGCATGTTGGCACTTGTTGTTCTCCAAGTGCCAACATGCCCTGGCTGCCATGGGTATGCTGGTGCTTGTAGTTATACAAGTATCAGCATACCCACACTATTTATGGCACCCTGGCTGGCTGGGACTTGTAGACTTGTAAACAAAATGGCGTCCATTAAGTTTTTTAAACTTATTTCGCCCTTTATTACCCTACACCCACTGCCCAGGTGCGTAGGAAAAGCCCTAGTGCTTTCATCTATTTTTTACCATTTTGACAGCTGCCGGGACCTCTGGCTGTATGAGAGACAGTGTAACAGTGATTATTATTATTATTATTATTAATATTTATTTATAAGGCGCCACAAGGCATCCGCAGCGCCGTACAGAGACAAACAAAATTACAATACAATGGGAGACAGCACAGTACAGTTAACACAGCAACTCACTAAGCTCAATGCACAGCTAGAGAGGGCGGGGAAGGGGGAGGGAGGATCCGCAAATGACGGGGCCCAAGAAGGAGGGCGCGGAAGACAGGGAGACCCCCAGGGGGGAGGAGGGAGCGAGAGTGGACGTGGGGTGGAGGACCCTCGAGGAGGAGAGCTAAGTAGCTGGAGAGCAGAGTTAGAAGTGGTGGAAACAGGAGGAGAGATGGCCCTGCTCAGAGGAGTGTACAATCTAAGGGGAGGGGTGGACAGACAGAGAGACGCAGGGGAGAAAGGGAGAGTAGGGGGACAGAGGCAGAAGATAAGGTAGGAAGTTAAGTGGGAGACAGAAAGGCTTTAAGAAAAAGGTGGGTTTTTAGGGCCCTTTTGAAACTGGACAGATTAGGGGAAGTTCTGATGGAGGGAGGGAACTTGTTCCAGTGGAGGGGGGCAGCGTGGGCAAAGTCTTGGATACGCGCGTGGGAGGAGGTTATAAGGAGGGAAGAGAGGCGACGGTCAGAGGCAGAACGGAGAGGGCGGGATGGAGCATGAATAGAGAGGAGGGTGGAGATGTAGGGCGCAGTGGAGTTGGCGAGGGCCTTGTAGGTGAGTGTGAGGAGATTAAAGAGGATTCTGAAGGGGAATGGGAGCCAGTGAAGGGCTAGGTAGAGGGGGGAGACAAAAGAGGAGCGGCGAGAGAGGAAAAAAAGCCTAGCTGCAGCGTTAAGGACGGATCGAAGGAGATCGAGATGAGAGTGGGGGAGGCCAGTGAGGAGGAGGTTGCTGTAGTCCAGGCGGGAGATGATCAGAGAGTGGATAAGGCATTTGGTGGCATCTTGGGAGAGGAAGGGCCGGATGCGAGCGATGTTGCGCAGCTGGAAGCGGCAGGATTTAGCAAGAGAGAGGATGTGGGGGCCAAAGGAGAGAGAGGAGTCGAGGATGACACCAAGGCAGCGAAGTTGGGGGACAGAGGAGATAGAGGTGTTGTCGACAGTGATGGAGAGGTCAGAAGGGGATGGGGTATGAGAGGGAGGAAAAACTATAAGCTCAGTTTTGGCAAGGTTAAGTTTGAGGAATCGAGAGGACATCCAGGAGGAGATGGCAGAGAGGCAGGCGGACACCCTAGAGAGGAGGGAGGGAGAGAGATCAGGAGAGGAAAGGTATAGTTGAGTGTCGTCAGCGTAAAGGTGGTAGCTGAAGCCGAAGGAGCTGATGAGTTCACCCAGGGAGGAGGTGTATAGAGAGAAGAGTAAGGGTCCCAGAACAGAGCCTTGAGGGACCCCGACTGGAAGGGTGGATGGGGGGGAGAGAGACCCAGAGGTGGTGACAGAGAAGGAACGGTGAGTAAGGTAAGAGGTGAACCAGGACAGGACTGGGCCGGAGAGGCCGAAAGACTGGAGGGTGTGAAGGAGGAGGGAGTGGTCAACGGTGTCAAAGGCTGCAGAGAGGTCAAGGAGGATGAGAAGGGAGAAGTGGCCCCTGGCTTTAGCAGAGAGGAGGTCATTGGTGACTTTAGCCAGGGCAGATTCAGTGGAGTGGAGGGGGCGGAAACCAGACTGGAGAGGATCAAGGAGGGAGTATTCAGAAAGGTAGGAGGTGAGACGGCTGCAGACGAGCCTCTCGAGAATTTTGGAGGCAAAAGGGAGAAGAGATATGGGGCGATAGTTCGAGAGAGAAGTGGGGTTGAGAATAGGTTTCTTAAGAATGGGGGATACGAGAGCATGTTTGAAGGAGGAGGGGAAGATGCCAGTGGAGAGGGAGAGATTAAAGAGGTGAGCGAGGTGGGAGCAGGTGGTGGGGGAAAGGGAGCGAAGAAGGTGGGAGGGGATGGGATCCAGGGGACAGGTAGTGGGGGGGAGGATGAAATGAGAGAGTAGACTTCCTCGCCGGTGGTGGGACGGAAGGAGTGGAGGGGAAGGTGGTTGGGGGGGAGGACAGAAGAGTGGGAGGGGTGGAAGAGAGAGTGGAGGAGGAGATTTCAAATCGCATGGCCTCGATTTTAGAGGAGAAGAAGGAGGCAAAATCGGAGGCAGTCAGGGAGGAGGGAGGGGGGGAGGGGAGGGGGCCAGGAGAGTGCTGAAGGTGGCAAAGAGGCGGCGGGGGTTAGAGGACTGGGAAGAGATGAGGGATATAAAGAAAGAATGTTTAGCGAGTGAGAGGGCAGAGCTGTAGGATGAAAGGATGAATTTAAAGTGGAGGAAGTCAGCCAGGGAGCGGGATTTTCTCCAGTGACGTTCGGCGGAACGAGAGCATTTTTGGAGGAAGCGGGTAAATTTGGAGTGCCAGGGTTGGGGTTTGGAGCAGCGGGGGTGGACGGAGTGGGCAGGGGCGACTGCGTCCAGAGCGGAGGTGAGGGTGTGATTGTAGAGGGAGACCGCCTGGTTGGGGCAGGCCTGGGAGGAAAGGGGAGAAAGGAGGGTATCGAGAGAGGAGGACAGAGAGGCAGGGTCAAGAGCGTCGAGGTTGCGTATGGACAGAGTAGGTTTGGGCAGGGGGAGGGGAGCAGGAGAAGAGGAGAGAGAGAAGGAGAGGAGATGGTGGTCGGATAGAGGAAAGGGAGAGATGGAGAAGTCGGAGAGATTACATAGGTAGGAGAAGACAAGATCAAGGGAGTGACCAAGGCAGTGGGTAGAGGAGGAGGTTCATTGGGTGAGACCAAGGGAGGAAGAGAGGGTGAGCAGTTTGCTGGAAGCAGGGTAGGTGGGGTTGGAGATGGGGATGTTAAAGTCACCAAGAATGATCGAGGGGAGATCGGAGGAGAGGTAGTGAAGGAAGCCAGCTAGCAAAGTTGTCAAGGAAGAGGGAGGTGGGGCCAGGGGGGCGGTAGATGACAGTGACGCGGAGATGGATGGGGTAGAAGAGGCGGATGGAGTGAGCTTCAAAAGAGGAGAAGGAGAGGGAGGGTTCAGGGGGAATGACACGAAAAGTACAGGTGGAGGAGAGGAGGAGGCCAACTCCACCGTCTGGGCGGGCACCAGGCCTGGCGGAGTGGGTGAAGGAGAGGCCACCATAGGAGAGGGCAGCGGGGGAAGTAGTATCAGAATCGGAGAGCCGGGTTTCAGTAACGGCAAGAAGGTTAAAGGAGTTGGATAGAAAGAGGTCGTGGATAGCAGTCAGCTTGTTGCGGACGGATCTGGCATTCCAGAGGGCACAGAAGAAAGGGGGAGAGGAGAGGGGGGAAATGGGGATGAGGTTAGCAAGATGAGCAGCGCGCAGGGGATGGCGGGGAGGAACGGGAGAGGTAGGGCGGGGGGAGAGTATGGGTATGGAGTGAGAGCGGGGAGGCATAGTAGGGAGAGAGAGTAACAGAACAGTGAGATAGTGGGGACAGTGAAAAACAGGTAAGAACAATGGCAGGAAGACAATGAAAAGGTGGAAGATAATAACGAATTAGGGCGTGGAGGGCATGGAACAACAGTACAGTGAGATAATAAGGACAATGAAGACAGGTAAGAATGATAGCAGAACAGTAAGATAATAAGGACAGCGGATAACAGGTAAGAATAAGCAGGGAGACAATAGCAAGATGGAGGACAATAACCAATTAGGGCATGGAAGGCAAGGAATAATAGAAGGAGAGGTAATAAGGACAATGGAAATAGGCAAGAATAATAACAGGTAAAAGTAGTTGCTGGTAAATATAAAATCAGGAAAAACAAGATAAAGGCATATAAATAGTAGAATAATAACAGGTAAAAGGTAGTTACTTGTAAATGTACAATCAGGAAAATAAATGGCATATAAAATAATGTTTTATATGCAGTTGATGCAGTTAAGCCAGGGATTCAGCAGGAGAAGGGTTAACTCACAAGCCGGGTCGGTACACAGTAGATCAGTTGCTGCAGATAAGCCAGGGATTCAGCAGGAGAAGAGTTAATTGACAAGCCGGGTCGGTACACAGTAGATCAGTTGATACAGATAAGCCAGGGACTCAGCAGAAGAAGGATTAATTGACAAGCCGGGTCGGTACACAGTAGATCAGTTGATGCAGATAAGCCAGGGATTCAACAGGAGAGGGGCCAACTGACAAGCCGGGTCGGTACACAGTAGGTCAGTTGATGCAGATAAGCCAGGGATAGATGGTATAGCCTTGTCTTTGGAGTGATGATGACACTCCTTTGTACCCCCACAATAATTTCCCACTGTCTTCACAAGTTTTTAGATGTTTTATAATTGTGGACAGATAATTGTGTGGGAGGAAAGACACAGAGCTGATCTAACGTGCAGCCTTCTCCAACTGCCGCCCGCAGTGATGTGTTTATTATCCTCGCAGCTACAACACTGAAGAGCTAGCTAAACATGGGAGTGTTTTACATCGTAGCAAAGCGCCAGAGATGACCAGCGATATTGAAGATCAGGGAAAAAATCACAGCTTAATACATTTGAGAAATTTTGGACTACAATCGCAGGTTATCACCCGCGATTTGCCGCGATTTTAACACGCTGAAAAATCAGACCTTGATACATTTATCCCTAGATTTAAAAACTTAATACTATCACCAGAACCTAGTGAATTGAAAGCCTGTTCTTTAAACTATACTGTTTAGCCCATAAAATTGACTGCATTTACTGTGTGTAGACTGTTGCTCTTTAATTGTAACTACCCATTACGAACACTAGATAGAGGTAGGAATATGATATCCAGAGAGGAAACAGAGGCAAACTAGTTCAGAGATAGATCTAACGTGATGTGAAATGTAAGACAGGTCTTGCACACAAGACTGCAGATTGAGAGACGCTACACGTAAGTCAGTTTTGCTAGACCTAATTGTTGATCAAGTAGAAATTATTTTGGAGTACAGAGCAGGAGAAAACCACAATACTCAAGCATTGAGCACAACAGGACATGGTGATTTATAGGCCTAGACAAATAACAGGAAACATAATTATCACAGATGATGAGTGATGCAGCACTGGGCATCTTGGATGAGGGCAGAATTATTAGTCAAAATGAACAATGGTGGTTGGAATTAGGAAGTGTCAAGAGAAGGCCACACTATCATTTGATTAGGCTTTATTCAGTGCATTATAAGAGTTAAATATTCTAACTTTATACTTTATTAAATTTATCACAAAGTGGAAAAACACTCCCTTTCAAATACGGAAAAAAAGAGTAAAAAATTTGAATTCCCTACAATTTGTCAGCCCCTAAACCCTGATGCTATGGCTGCTGCTCAATCTGCCTCATAACTAGACTTAAGTCAAATTATGATATGTGTTTAATCAGACAGGGGCATTTTCAATCATTTTATGTTGCTCTGACCAAATCACAGTGATAGACGTTTGTCATTAAACCACTGTAATGCCTGCTCTATAGGTCTTCCTTCTCTTGTAAAATACTATAAACATTCTAGATTTGAAGTCACAAAACAAGATCAATAAAAACTAAGAGCAATGAATGGAAGAGCAGACTATTTACTTTTTATAGAGTACATGTCACACTTTCTAAAAGAAAATATATAGCAGATCCTTTGCATCATTGTAGGCTTTTCACTTTCAGCATATAAACTGTGTCCACACTGATGTTTATTCATGTGAGAATGGAGCAGATAAGAACAGGAAAAATAATTATTTCTTGTGCTCCATCCCCATTCAACGCAGCTCGCACGCCAATAAGCGTCATAGCAGTTGGCATTAATTTAGCTAAACACTGTCATTAATTGTGTATCTCATATGCTCATCATCCTCTATCTAAATGAAAAAAACTAAGACACTCAAAGGTGCCAAACCTTGATGAGTTTGACCCCAAACTTGTTAAACATAAATCAAGTTTTTTTAATCTTATAACATGTTCTGTATTATTGATTATTTATTTATTAAAAATATATTGCTTGTTTCTTTTTATTCACATACGCTAGCACTTAACTGGTTTTCATGTTACCTATTTATATTTTAACTAGGTAAAAGAATTTGTGTTGGAGAGAACCTAGCCAAAATGGAGCTGTTTGTGTTCTTCACGACCCTGCTACAGAACTTCACATTCCAGGCTCCACCTGGAGCTAAACTGGACCTCAACTCTGTAACTGGGCTCACTAAGGCACCATTACCTCATGAAGTTTGCGCCATACCTCGCAGCTAGACATGTTTTCAGCCAAATTATATCATAAAACATGTCATAAATGTTTTGTATTGTATTAACAAAACGATTCAGCTTGGACAGGTTTTAATTACCTACTTTGCAAATTAGTATTCTGTTTTGCACATAAGTTAAATACTGACTGTTTTTTCATGTAACACACAAATACTTGATAGCTTATTTGTACACTGAGATTTAAAGTTGATATTTGTGTGCTGAAAAAAAGTCAGTATTTAACTTATGTGCAAAACAGAACACTAATTTTTACCCCTTGCATTGTAACATGATTTTGTCCAGGAGACTTAAATAAGATACTTCTTAATTTAAGATCCTTAAGGAATCAGGCCCCTGGTTATCTATTTGACAATAATGAACTTTTATTGATTATCTCATTAATAACCAATTATATTATTGATATTATTATTATAAATATTTACAGCACCATTGGTGAATGTATCATATAGTTATGTTATGTATGTTGTAAATAGAACTGCTGAGTGACAGTCCTGACATTCTTCCTAGGCAGCAGTAATAGGAGCGCAATAGCGAATCAATCCGTTTCACTTCTGCCCCTGACCATTTGCATATTTCCTGGTTTGCCTTCTGTATACTATCTGCTGTACTAATACTGCCAGTCTCAAAACCTCATTGCTACCTGGAGATAAACTCTGAGTATAAGTTCTGGGGGCATCTGAGTACCTGTGAGAATATCACTCTGTACGGGAAAGGCAGCTTGCTATAGGTGAAGACCTCTTTCACGTCCTGTTCTAAGAATTTTTCTGCACCCCTGCTTCAGTCCTAATCTCCTCTCTGAGCCACTTTCGTTCATCTTGTGTCAGCTGTGCCCTCTTCCAATTAGGATATAATCTCTCTCATGAGCAGAGCAATCTCTACCCTTTATATTCAGGTCTGCAATTATTTTGTCTAACTTGTATGTCCTCTGCTGTTATAAGAATAAAAGATACTCCTAGTTTTGTTCTTTAAAACAGGGGACTCTTCTTTTAATGCAGTAGCTTGACTAAGCTGTTCCACAGATCAAAAATCCACTTCCACTTCCCCATCATCAGCCTGATATGAGCAAGCTTGAAAAACATTTCTTGCTTTACATTTGTAACCCACTGATGTTGAAAGAAGAATGTAGAGGATGACTGTCCCTAATGTATCTGACCAAAGATTCTTGGACAGGATTAGGAAAACAGATACCATGGGACAGAAGTGGCCCTACAATAGATCTCAGCCAGTTAGATGTTAGATCACAGCATTAGTTTCCAAGTTGTGCCCCACCACCTTTTAGGCGGCACCTAGTAAAATTCATTTGTTGAGATGAAAATATATAATAGAAGTGACGTCATGTACTTCCGTGCACTTCGTCCATTTGTACCGAATGTGTTGAGTCTGTGTTCTGCCTGTCGAGTATGTTTAATCCTCCTGCATCAGTGTGCTCATGACCCGACAGAATCATGTCCCTCACCTCCAGAGTGTTCAATGGAAACACCTATTTTGTGTCTCAACCACTTACTGCCAGAGATTCAGGGCCAACCGTTCCTCCCCATCCATACCTGTCCTGGCAGTGAAGCCCTGTGTGCCCGTGCTGGAACAGCTCCTGGGGTCTTACTGCCTCTATTTAACTTCTTCCTCATTGCATGTATAAACTGGAGAAGGGGAAGTGGTGCTGTATGTTGCCGCAAGAACTATCGGAGGAACCACTTCCCCGGACCTGTACATTCCCCTGCGCTATGAGCAACCAGTTTTTACTGAATGTGCAGCTTCCGGATCATCATGCATGGTAAGTCTCGTTGGGAGAATGCTCTCATAGCAATACGGAGGACCCAATTTCATCTGAAACAACCCTTTGGACCCCCAGCCCCCTGATTGCTTGCACTACAGAGCTATATCCTGCACCACTCACCAAGTTCAACATCTACTAAACAACATATACACTTGCTCCTGAGTCTGAGGAGTTGCTCAGCCAGGTCAGTTGTCCTCTTCAGACAGCATATCAGAACTCACTTTGAGGCCCCCAGTGCACCACTCATTGGTATTTGGGATTGGGGACACAGTCTTTCATTTGTGAACTGTATAACACTGTTCATGCAGAAAGTTGAGCTTTGAACCTGTGCTTTCCCCATACTTGCCCACCCACATTCCTCTGCCCTCCCTTGACTTGTGCACTCACACACCTGTGCCCTCCCCAAACTCGCAAACCCACATGATCTGTACCTACCCCTGACTTGCATATCAACATGCCTGTGCGCTCCCCTGACCTGTGCACCCACATATCTGTGCCCTCCCCTGACTTGTAAGAAAAGGCAAATAAGTTTGACTTAAAATGTGCTTGCTTGGCACACACAGACTTTCTTTTATTTGTTGCTTTGAACCCTCAGAGGCTTTCATATTAATGAAGCAGAATGCAAACAGTGCATCCCACTGTGGACACAGCTATAAGCATGCCCTGTTCACTTAATATCACTCTAATGAAGACTGCAAGATTAAATGTAACAGAGTTTGGTTAAAGATATGGACTTTTTTCCCATATACTTTTGTGGCCTGTTTAGTGTGCACAGACGGCAATTTAACATATGAACTGTTTCAAATACTTTATGAATAGATGCCTCTGCGCTAAGTGTTGTTCCCACTAAGCAAACCGGGTCTTTACATTTTTGAACAGGAATACCTATGAATTGATTTAGTAATGAATTGGACTGCTATATGTTTTTAGTTCATAATGCATATTTATAAATTTGATTATTTATGTATTTTTCATATATTTTTATTGAATTATGATTATCTTTTACCTTTCCTATCATTAATAAAATATAGTTTAAAACATACGGATATAACTGAATCTCCAGTATTCTATCAGTATTATTTTTATATATGACCACTGGATAGGCAACATGTGCCCTTTATCCCATTCTCCACTTGATGCCCAACGATAGCAGCTCCGCTGCCAAAGATGGCATTCTACTTTGCTCGGCAGACCGCATACCGCAGGCTTAGTCCATGCAGCCAAGAGCAGAAGCCAGGCAAAAGTGTTAGCAGGGGTAGTAGGCTATTGGGTGCTGGCTCCATTGGTGCACCAGCAGTGGAGAGTGAAGGTTAATAGGGTGGGGCTCATAGAGGGTGAGTGGTGGTAATTACCATGTCTGTACGGTGCAGTGAATGACTGATTCTCTTGTCAAATTCAGTTACAGCAGGTTCCCAAGCCTCAGCAGAGGTGCAGCCAGCAGATTTTCTTTTTATAGGCGAGGTGGTATAGTCCCATGACTTCTAGGCCATCAGCGAGACTTTGCTCTTGCACTGACAGGTGCACCCTTCAAGGTTACTGCTGATGAGGGAGAGGTACAGTGTTGCCTCGGTGGTGATCCCCAAAATATGTGCATATTAATGCATATAGGGCAGCTGGCGCTCTTCTTGGACACGTCTGTGTGTCAGTGGCCATTTAGAGCTCTAATCTTGCCCACTCCAAATTCTAAAAGTATAACTTCTAAACGTAGTGTTTTTTGTACTGAGAGATTGTAATTAAATATTTTTCTGCATTGCCCTGCTTTCTTCAGAATCTTTACACTGTCTCTTTTAATTATTGGGAACCTCATAATTAATCTTTGTCTTTGACCGAACCAATGCGAACCAATGCCATAAAGAAACCCTAACTATAAATGAATCGTTCCAGTATGTTTGGATTTCAGTCCTCAATGGCCATACTGAAAAATGGCATACTTTGTAAATTGTTGTTTACAGTGTTCTTTTTCAACAAAATGGCCCTTTAAAATGTTGCTTTATAGCAAAAAATTATGCTCTCTGGCCTTGCGAGAACAGCAACAAGAGGTAGATGAACTTTACAAGCTGGTTGCCAAGTACAGAATTGCAGAAGTAGGCAAAGGTCAAGATTTCAGAGATCAGCGTGGTCAGTAAACATGTCATGATCAGTAACAGAAGTTCAAACTTTTGAACAAAATTGGTTTTATTAAATCAGTTGCTTTTTTGAGTGTGAATGGTGCAAAATTAATCTAATTGGAAATATAGGCTTATTTATTTTCTCCAACTCTTCTGAAGACATGCAAAAATCATTTGACTTGATCTAAACAGGCAAGATCATGCAAAAATAGAACATGACATAAAAAGGAATTTGACCTTTAGCTTTATAAATGAGCCTAGAGTCACATTGATGATTGTCTCAGTGTTTTTGTGGCTGGAGCTAGTAAAGGATCTTCTCACTGCTTAAAAATTTCAGCTTAACAGAAGCTGACTTATAGGGGGAATTCGCTGAGCTAAATTTATTACCTCTATTCCGGCTTTCTGCTCGTAGCAAACCTGCTAATCTCCAGCTACCACTTCCCAAAGTTTTCATATTCACAATTTATAAAAGTACATTGTAACTTTTTATCATAGGGTATAATCATAACGTGCAAATTGAATCCACTGAGATTTTCAGTTTTGGGCTCACACATGCCAGTTAAACTCAAATTAGTTATAGGTCTATAGGTCTAGTTCCTCTTTAGATAAATCTTCTCTCACATCTAGGAAGAGATTCAACAACTAATATGCAGAGATTCCTATGCCTGTTCAGCGTGACTATGTAGGTTCATGGACAGAGATCTAAACTTTTACTACTACTTAACCATATCCCTAGCCCTATATAATACTGTCTACATTTGTATAGTCTACCTAACCATACTGTCCAGCATGTGAATTGGCAACCTAATATTACTGTTGACACCTGAATTTTCAACTGTTACACAAGCTGATTAACCAAGGCTAAAATGTCAAACAGTGCAAGATGGAATTGTCCTTGGAAATATGTAAAAAAATACATTTACACTTTAACAAACCAATCACTTCGGCGACAAGGACTGCCACTTTTGTGGCTGAAGTGGTTGGTTTGTTTGGGCTCCCACAAAACAAACTAAAAATGGGCTGAAGGCAGTTAAGTTGATGGTGCAGTCAATGAACTCTACAGTGGAAAGATGTTGTTGTCATCATCCTCACCTTCATCAGTGTGTACGTCATCCTCACACAATATTGATTCATCCCACCGGAAACCACCATTACAGAAGTCTTTATATTTGCCGGTAAAGGCCTTCCTTGTGGAATTTGTAGTTCATTTTGTTCAATATCATCTTCTCCACATTTTTAGGAAGTAGCCTCCTATGCCAATCGCTGACAAGGTTTCTGGCTTAGCTGAAAACTCTTTCTGAGTACACACTGAAGGGTGAACAGCTTAGGTATTGCAAAGCGAGATTGCACATGAGAATCCAAATTGCCTTTTTTTCCTCTCAATATGTAAAGAAACTGCCTGATGTGTCTATTTGTATTCTGTCATTAAAGTAATCCTCCATCATTCATTGGATGTTGACAGTAGGATGTGGTGGAGTTACAACATAGGTTTCATGATTTTTGCGCAATTCTTTTGGACCAGACCAGATGTCAAAGCTGTTGTGCTGACTCATCTGCATCATCCCTGGTCTCATGGAAAAACTATGATTTTCCTAGAAGCAGTTGCCTGAGAAACTGTAGGAGGAGATTTCATTGTGTCATATACCACTTGAGCTGTCAACTTGCTCACCAGGAGCTCAGTGCATCTCTTGTGATCTGGGTCAGTTGGAAATTTAGCAAAGACATAGCTATTAAACCTAGGACAGTCCCCAAAATGTAGCGATCTGATTTCAAGATGTTGATAACTCTTGGATCCTGGCGTAGCGAATAAAGTACTTGATCTACAAGTCTGACATACTTAGCGGAATTGCTTTGTGTCATCTCCACCTTCAATTTCTTGAGTTGCTTTTCCAAATATCTAATTAGGGGTATCACTTGACTCAAGCTAGCAATGTCTGAACTCACTTCACAGGTGACTACTTTGAATGGTTTCAGCACCTTGCACAACACAGAAAGAAATCTCCACTGCGCTGGACAAGAGTACATTCACCCTCCTTTCCCAATGTCATAGCTTGTTGAGTAATCATGGATGGATGGCTTTTCGCTGTTCCTTCATCCTCTGAAGCAAATAAAGGGTGGAATGCCACTTTGTTACCACCTCTTGTTTCAGTTGGAAGGGTAAATTAAATTGTTCTTGCAGCTGCTGCAATCTCCTACATGCTGTTGGAAAATGTCCCAAAATTGTTCGGACCAAAAACAGCATCTCCTGCACGTGCCTGTCATTTTTTAAAAAGCCCTGTACCACCAAATTTATTGTGTGAGCAAAACAGGGAATGTGATGAAATTCACCCAGCTGTAATGCTCTCACAATATTGGTGGCGTTATCAGTAATCACATATCCTGAGGGGAGTCTAAGAGGGATAAGCTATGTCGCAATTACATCCCTTAGTTTTTCTAACAGGTTGTCAGCGGTGTGTCTCTTAGTGAAGCCGGTGATACACAGTCTTGCCTGCCTCTGAAAGATCTGTCTTTCTTTTTTAGATGCTGCTGTTGTTCTTGCTGCTGAAGGTGATTCACCAAACCAGTGGGTTGTCACTGGCATATAATCTTTAGTTTGCCCAGTTCCGCTTGTCCACATATCTGTAGTTAAGTGTACAGTGGGTAGAATGGCATTTTGTATCCCAATAATTTGTTTTTTTCTAGCCTCCTGGTGCAGGTGAGGAATTGCATGTCTAGTAAAATGGTGTTGAGATGGAATTTGGTAACGGGGACACAGGAATTGTCTAAAACCTGCTGTATTAATTGTGAATATTGGACGCAGATCCAATACTAGCATAGTCGCCATTGTGTCTGTGATCATGTGAAGGATATTTTAACAGTCAACTGTTGTGAACTACTAGCAGTCTTCTTCTTGGTCTGCTTCTAGGATGAAGATCCACTCCCAGCAGCTGCAGCAGTGGGGCTAACGCTCAAGGATTTTTCAGAGGAATCCAAGATACTTGGATGCAGGACTAACTCCAATCATGAGTGAGGATATTGATGAGAAAGGTGTTGTTGGTGTAGACTGCAGGTGCTGGAATCTAGCTGCAAGAAGGGAGTTAGCTGAAGCTGGACTGCTTGTTGTTATTTTTTTAGCATAAGTTTGCCATGAACTCGCTACAAATGGCTTAACATGGTTGAGGTTCCTAGATGGTTAAGGTCCCTACCTCTACTGACTGTGGCTTTACAAATCCTACAAATAGCTAGACAGCTGTTGTCAGCTACACTTGGGATGCTCATCCACACATTTGCAGAAATGGTGAA
Source organism: Mixophyes fleayi (assembly GCF_038048845.1). NCBI lineage: Eukaryota > Metazoa > Chordata > Amphibia > Anura > Limnodynastidae > Mixophyes > Mixophyes fleayi. The sequence goes on along the minus strand of NC_134404.1, from coordinate 28,489,255 downwards.
AGGAGGCTTTTTTAAGAGTACAATATCAGAAAGGTCAGACTCAGACATAGCACTTCTGGATAGCATCTTCTTGGGATTTTGTGACATTTACAAACATACAGTTTGTTCTACTGCCTTACTATTTTTTGCAGCATGGCTTTTACACATGAACTTTTTTTGGCACCTATTTTAGAATCCGAATGACAAGGTCTTCCATTGTCAATGACAGACCTTAGAAGAAGATGCCTCACTGACAATTGCAGAACTATCACTCATACAAAAAGGCGAAGGCCTGAATCTTTCCTTGCTACTGCGTGTGTAAAATGTCATGTTAGCAATTTTATGGTTTTTCTAGAGTAAACTTTCCCTTTATTAGTTATTTTATTCATTTAATGTTTTTTTCTTTACCAATGAATTTGGATTTCTTTTTCCCTCACTTAAATCCACTATGCTCTTGAGTATAGGCCTTAGTAGATGACTTAGAAGGACTAGTATCATCATAAATGTTATACTATAAAAAAATAGATAATTATTTCTGCACTGAGGGCACACTAGAATAAATATGTAAATAACAGCATAAAAGATGTCATAAATAATATGTAAACAAATAAAATTAAATTCAAAATTGTTGACACACGCAAATTCTTCTCTTGATTCACAGTAGTACCATATGAAAAAAGGAAAAAAAAATAATAATGGTGCAATATTGTATGGTAGAGTCTTAATTGGCAAGATAGTGGAATATATAGAACCATCCAGTGTAAAGGATAGAAAACTATGTCTTCCACCAACTAGCTGTGTGTCCAAAAAGGTGTTCAAACAATCACCACTCCACAAAATAAGGGTGCCCCCCTAAGGGGCCCTACTTACAGACTAGCTTCTTTATTATCAGCACATCAAATAAACTCTGTCCCATCACAATGTCACAGCAAAGCCATCATGTAATAGCTGACAGAAGAAGATCTAAGGTATGTATGGAGACACTTTAATAAGATAAAGACAAAATTGCACTTTGCAAGTTACTTTACAGACTCTCTTGCTGTGCACCTTCTGCTGAACAATGATCAGTTTTTGTTTCAAAAAAGCAATTTCATCTTTCTCTGCTGCTATCTCTTCAAGAGCTCCCACTACTTTTCCTTTGTATTTAAACAACAAATTCCTAATCTCTCTGCTGCAATCTCTCTGCAGTTTCTTTAAGAGCCTCCACTGCATATCCTAATTTTTCATATAACTCTCGCAATACATGCAACTCATTTCTCAAGGACTCAGAAACAGCTTCTTGGGTTTTTATCTGTTCATAATGCAGTTGATTTAGATTCCACACTTCTTCTATAATACAGTGGTTTTCTTCTCTAAAGGTTTTCTCCAAGCAATCATACTCTTGCCTGACCACACAATCTGAAACAGGCAACACCAGGTTTATGCTGAAAGCAAGAGATTTTACAACTTCAACTCCACTCCGTGCAGGTTTTCAAAATCTTCCTGCTGGAACTGAATTTCATATAGACCTGCTTGCAAACTTTATTCTTGGCACATTTTTTCTTTTTCTTGCCCATCTTAGCTGTAGCAAAGACATTTTGTACTGGCAGCAATTACTATTTACTCTGTTGCAGCCTTTAAACAACAAACTTGATATTTACATATATCCAGCACTTTCCACAGGCAATTAGCAAAACAACAGGTGCTTTAGCATCCCACATAGGTAAAAAACAATCTTCTATGCACAGGGTTGTTTCAAGGACCACACCCAACTCACAATTCAGTGAAAAACAAAGAGTGACACTACAACAAATTTTAAAACTTTTGCTTTCTTTGAACAACAAAAACATGTGCTGAAGAGTTCACAGTAATATTGCCCCCATCTGTCTCTCCACAGATAAAATATTTGTTCTCTCTGCAACACAGCAGTCTCCCCACTGCAACTGACAACTTTATAATAGATGCATGATAGTGGTATTCAAAACATTCCACTCACCACTTTTGCATCTTGTTGGCTGAGTGGACAGATGTGATTTGGCTGTCCTTTTCAACCCCACTTCTTACACCACTTATGAGACGGACACAAAAAACAGTGCTTTTATTGTTACATCACAGTAAATAGCATAAACTTCCGTCTGGATGACAATAGGAAAACTAACACTGGCTAGACATAAATCTCCTATCAGCCACTATCTGGTGAGCTGTACAAATGAATTATATATATATATATATATATATATATATATATATATATATATATATATATATATATAAAGAGAGAGAGAGAGAGAGAGAGAGTAGGAGAGAGAGAATATGTACATTCATGCCCAAAGAGAGGAATTAGTCATAGACAAACAATAAACTATCACCATGCACGAGATCCATAAAAAAAACTCACAAGACGCTCACTCATTTATCCAGAGGACATTATAAATGACAGAGGACTTGCTGAATCATAGACTTTTGGCTTTAACTCACATAGTATGTGAATATTCTTGGTCAACGAATGAGTGGATCAAGTTCATTGATGTGTTTAGTAGAAGTGGTTTCCACTTAGCAAAGACAAATTTATGCTTTCTCTATAAATGGCTGGACCAACCCACCTTTAGATTTAATTTAAAGTAATAAATTACGTATTTATTCTCCTGTTATGCAAAAATCAGTGTTTCATCTTCTGGCTCACACAGGCATGCTGAATTGTAAGTATTGCTCAATGTCTGATAGCTGGTGCCTGTGAAAGATGTTTAAAGACAATATGATTCTATGGGCCTAAATAGACTCTCCAGGAACATCCTAGATCTGGAACAACCTCAAAATGTGCAGTCTCCTCCCATGAAGCTCATACATTTTATGAATGAAGTACATTGGATCAACCACATGGAATTTAAGTGCTCCTAACCAATCAGAGCTGCTTTTTAAAGTTATAACCAGTAGGCGGCTTGTCATTCATGTTCTGGCTCCTTGCGGAACAAGTCTTCATCGTCTATAGACGTATAGGTGTGTATTTATCTCTGGTCAGACTCTAAGCATGCCATGTGAGTAAGAGGAATTCAAACATTAAATTAATTTTTTATGAAAATAGTATTTTTGTGCTTATATATGTGCTTTCCTGTATAGAGTGCATGTAGATGCTGCAAAATACTTCTCACTGAATGTACAGGCTGAAGACTGACCTCAAATTCCTCTAAAGTCATGCAAAAATGTATTGTTTTGCAGGTATGGTCTCACCTGTATAAATAGACACTATCATGCGAACATAGGCACATGACACAAAAAAGGCATGAGCTGATTTATATTTTTCAGCTTTTTAAATGTTCCTAGCGACTGAGTCACACTGGTGATTGTTTCAGTGTTTTGTGGGTGTGGCTATATGGAAAATTGCTGGAGCTTGAGAGTAATATTCTCAGCATTTAAAAATCTCCACATAAAAGAACCTGACTTATAAAATGAGAGATTTGAGCTTTTTAGACCATTAGCGTGACATATTCTCTATGTTACATTTGCTTTACTTTGTATTTATCTATGCAACATTTTCTACCAACGATTTTCTGTTAAAATGTTGTTCAGAGTTTTCCCCTGCAACCTGAGTTACAAAATTGCTAGTGTGACAGCCTGACATATAAAATCATTCATTTATATAGAATAGTATTTGGTTAATAAATTGTCATGTTTAATACACAGAGAGAATATTGTCAGTGTGACAAATCTCTTGGTAACTGTTAAATAAAGAAAATACTATAATGTCCATGTGTTACATGACAAATTGAAAGAATAAAGTTTCCAGGATCTGATATGAACAGAAAAACAAGTCACAATATATTAATTTATTCTTTTTTTGGAGCAATACAATAAAACATATGCAAAAAAAATAACAGAAGCACATGAAACTGAACAAGCAAAATCTTAGGAGTCTCCAATGGTCACCTATAAATGTGATCTGCGTTCAGTGAAAAGAGTCTTATCAGTATCCTGGGTGCAAGTCTGTTGTACACTTATTTATCAAGCTTTGCACACTCCATCATATCGGAACTGTTCAGATTCCACAAAGAAGTGAAACAAGGGGTCTCCTCAATGTTATATTATTTACCCACCTCACAAGTAACCTCCTTATCATTGTAATATATAACATACATGGCTGAACACCGTTCCTCTTATGGGTGAAGGAGAGTAGAATGCTCAGCAGTATTATTAGCCATAACAATTAACATTTATACATCAAAGACAAAATCACTGATTCCAAATTCATTACCAGTAGTTGCAATATTACATTACAGGTATTTCTTAACCTTAAAATTGAACTAAAATATGAATATCAGATACTGTTCATTATTTCCTTAAATGCTGTAAGTCTAACAATTATGGCATATCATTCAAATGAGCTTCTCTGAAAACATGTTCTAGCTGCGAGGTATAGCACACATATCATAAGGTTTTGGGGCGTTAGTGGAACTCAGTGTAGGGGTGAGGTCCAGTTCTTCTCCAGGAGGAGCCTTGAATGTGAAGTTCTGCAGCATCGCTGTGAAGAACAGAAATAGCTCCATTTTAGCCATGTTTTCCCCAGCACAGCTCCTTTTACCTAGGAAAAACAAAAATAGAAACATTAATAGCAGATACATGCTATTTTTTCTTTTAAATAACATTAACATGCATCTCAGTATAACAATCAGTATATTTATATTCAAATTTTACTAACAGAACTAACTCCATCTTTTTCTGAATGATTTTACTTTTTAAAGAGAAAGTAGAACAAAAATTTTTTAATTGGTTATGGAAAGTTAAACATTGTTTGAAATATGCAAGGTTTCAATCCTATTAATAATAATAGTTACACACATAAAAAAATGTAAAAACAAAAACAAAATACATCATTTCAATTTCATGTCTGTAACAGTGATGTGTGCCAATATGGCACCTCAGGTGACCACACAATTTATTACATTTTTAAGCTGTGCATATAATTTTTTTTCATAAGACCAATGGACCATACCTTTGATAGCAAAGTGAAACATATATTTTATTTATGGGTATCATGCATAGAAAACTTTAAAATATATACTCATCACTATAGAGTTAACTCGTTATTTTATTGGGCTTATCCACAACAATACTTTTTCCCTTTTTAGTCATGAGTTTTTCTGCATACTAATGGCACAGCAATGGGCACGTATTTCGCCTTTTGTTAATTTGTTTATGGAGTGTTGGCATCAGCTACATATGTTCAATCAGAGAATTTTCCCTGACAATATCTGATATTTTTAACATTATAAAGACAATATCTTGATTGTTTGGAATGGCATGGAGACTGGGGTGGATGACTTTATAGGCTTATTGAACAAGAACAATTGAAACTTGTAACTCACTAACGCAATCAATAAAATCAAATTAGATTTTATGGATTCACAACAGAAAAGATCACAAGACTCTCCGAGTTATCACTTATTTAAAACGGTGCACGAGAAAACAGTGCTGCTACATTCCTGATACCAATTCCTAAAATGGAAGACCAATATTACTTATTCACAATTTGTAAGATTACATTGTAATTGTATCTCATAGGTGACATTTGATCAACAATCAGATGTATTAGTTAAGATGTTTGTGGAAAGAGGATTTATGATATATTATGATATATTTAATAAACAATGCATGCCAAAAAGACAAAACCCAATACCTCGATTTGTAAAAACCTAATTCAACACAACATTTTATCATAAGGGGTAATCATAATAATTAAATCGAATCCATTGGTATATTGTGTTAAAAAAAAATTCAGTTTTGGGCACACTCTTGGCCGCTCAACTCAAAATAATATACAGGTGTACTAATTTAAAATCCACTTAACTTCATTGTTTAGCTAGAAACATGTTAAACAAACATGTCAAATAGTGTCCATAGGGGAAAAGGAAGTTCAGGACAATCCATGTTACCAGTTTTTTCTGGAACTGTTGCCTCCATTTTTAGCAAATTACGCTTCTAAAAATAGTTCTCCTGTCCACAGAACACACAACAATACACTTTGGGCCTGATTCATTAAGGAACACAAGTCCATTTGCAGTAAACTTGCTCATGCCATGCGCCAGAACGGAACTTATGCCCAAAAAATACAACTACATGCAATCCATGTTCGAACGCAAATGACACTTACAACAGCCTATGATTTTAAGGGCAGAAGGGAGGAGGGAAGGGGTGGATGAATGCAGGCAATGTACAGTAAGAGTGTGCCGAGGGAGTGCTGAGGTTCAGGATATCTCTTAAATGCGTATTTTTAAGCTGTATCACTTGCACCAGCTACAGTGCCGCATTAAAGTGATGACTATACTGTTCCGTGCCAGAGCATGTGTTTACAAGTAAGAGAAACTTAAGGTTTATAGGGATACAAAATGTGTGTTGTTTATTAGTGACTTGGACCAACTTAGAGTTGTAAATAAGTGACTGTGCAATGTAAAGATGCGTCATAAAAATTTATGCACCACATATGTGCACAACTTGCGTCTATATTCAGAGTTGCACGTATCTGCATTTTCGGGTCCTGCACTTAGAGATGAAGATTTGAGTTGTTAATGTGCAAGTACAGTACAGTAAGGGTGAGCTGACGAAAGTTGAGGATGCCTTGCTGAAATGCATCTTATTTTGTTCTTGAAAACTTGCTATGAGATTCAAATTTTGCACCTACATTAACCCGAAGTATTGCAGTTGATGATTATGATTGATGTATCTTTGCACCAGGCTAGATTTAAGGTTGCACATATATTAAGATGAAATTCAAAATACAAATGTAGAAAACGCAAGTGAGCAGAGGCATCTTTGTTCAAAATTCAAACAATGCTCTAAATCAGGCCCTATGTATGGAAGAAATTATAAATGTGTGTAGATATTACTCTGTTGTGTGTAGTTATTGCCTTCTTTATCACCTTCAAAAATATTAATTTTTTTCACGTTTATTACAAATACTTGTGTTAACACACAGTCTTAGATATCAGTGACGTACTGTGATATTAAGGGCACTAGACTCAGAGCTTTTCCCTCACCAGACAAACAATCTCTTAGTTTTATACAGTCCCTGGATAATCCAAGGAAATCCCCCAAATCATTGAATATTCTGGACAATTTATTAAATAAAAGATATATATATATATTTCCCAGTGGCCCTTGAATCTAGATGAGAGAGAGTTGTTGAAATAGCCATCTTCAGTACTGAATTGTTTTGGCTTATTTTAGCAGGTGTGGGCAAAGTGTCTTCTCTCTCCTCATTAGAGATCCAGATTTTGTTTACGATTCTTTTTTTTGTCTGGTGATAATTTAGAAAATTCTACTTGTATTGGTTCCTCCAAGCCTGCAGAAGAGGATTAGCTGGACATAAATAATAGCAAAGGAGTAAAAGGTGTGGTTGATGGTTGATTTTAGCATCCCTTTCAGATGCGACAATCAATTTTAGACTTCAGGTTCATACAGGCGTCAAGAGTCTAAAGACAATTTACAAATGCATCCTTAACGATTTTTGTTCTATTGACTGACAGGTACCTTGGATCTCAGGCTGTATATTCCACACAGGACTTTAGTATATAGGAATGTTGGTATGCACCTACATATGCACTATGTGGACATAGAAGGTAATTTTCACATAATTAAAAGTGCTCATCTACTAATAAATAGTGACAATATTATATTTTATATTACACTAAAAAAAAACTCCCAACAGCAGCTTTAAAAAAAATCACATGTAGGGAGAACAGATAGACATAAATTGCAGAATTTTGTGTTTTTAATCATGTGTTTTTTGTATAAAGTCCTGGGCATCTGATTAAATGACAGTAGACCTGATTACAATTCTTTGAACCTAAAACTACTAAAAATACATCAATGTTGTAGATCTAAGGTTTAATGTTTATAAGTGTGTGAAAGTTTTCTCTATAAAAATCAAATTTCTTTTAGTCAAACTTTACTACTGATCAAGGACCAGTCAAGAAACATTTGTAGGTAATTTTGTCTCCTACACTACATTGAAATTACCCATTGAGAAAGGTATGAATGCCTCATTTTTCTTGAAATGTCCTTCAGAGTTGAGAAAATGTTCTGGATAAAACTCTTCTGGTTTTTCAAAGTAGGTGCCATCTTTTAGTGCAGAGGTCAACAATGGAATAACAGTAGTGCCCTGGGGAAAAAAAGAGTCAGTTACATACTACATGGATAAAACAGAGTCAGAAATGCCCAGTTGAAAACAGAGAATATTGTACCAGTTGTTTACCCTGAAGTTTGAAAGACGAGGTGTGTAGCCAATTTGTCCATATATATGCGTCACTAAATTTGACAGATCATGTTTTCATTAATAAAACACATTGGAGTCATGGCCTTTTAAGATTTTATAACCTTTGTGCTAAAGACTGAATCATATCTTGTTGTTTAGAATGACACTTTTAAAAGTCTGGCCTATTATTTTTATTATTATCTTACAAAATGCTGTATACTGTGGCTACCATAATACAATTAAATTATGTACAATGACATTAAACAAAAGGTAGAGATGATCTTGAGTTCACAATCTATATAGGGTTAACAATTGATACATAATGTAGCAGTATAATAATTGTAGCTGCTGATGTGTAATGATGGGTAAAGTGTGTTTGGATACTGCAAGGCAGATGTATTATCAACAAATTATTAAGTCAGCCTTTGGTGACTATGAGGATGCCAGTGGTGCAGTATGGTAAGTGACGGGAGACAGTGGAAGACGGAAACATGAAAGGTGGATTAGTCATTTTAGAACCCTTAAGGCAGTCAGCTGCTGACAACCATGACTGTTCCTCACTATTTATATTAACTGAACCTCCTTATGCTTCTGGTTATGGAGAAGGCTTTCACTTGTATGCTGCTGTGCCCTTATCTGCGTTCTCTTTAGTATTTATCTGTCAATTTTGAGTAGCTGTCTGCCCATATTATTCTTTGGTATCATGCTCATTGCTGGACACAGAATCATGATCGCAGAACCAGTGGTAGTCAGTATAAAGATACTGACAACACTGACTGAAGTTTTACATGGAAGGTGTAATCCAGGACATGCTGATAACACTGACAGGTTGAAAAGGACACTTGAAACAACTCTGATGAAGGAACATTCCAGCAGGCTACAATGACATCAGTTTCAAGTTAACCACTGTCATTCACTGCTAATTTAAGGATTTACCGGCTGTACAGTGCTCTTTACAAAGCCTAAAACATTGTACTGCCAGTGCTTCCTTAAATTGCCACCTTAACAGCCCGAATGACAGTGGGAAACTTGAAACCGAGGTCATTGTAGTCTGCAGGTATGTTCCTTCATAGGAGCTGTTTGAAGTGTCCTTTTCAACCTGTCAGTGTTATAGGCATTGTCACTATTGTTATAAGGTACCCCACCCCGCAGGACCAAGGAGGTCACAGAGATCCTGCTTCAAAGGAGGAACAGAGACTGCATCGGCAATGACAGTTGAACTCACTGTGGGTGTGGCTGATACGGGGCCCATCTTCTCTATAAAATCCATATGCATTAATTGGTGTTTAGTCACCCTTGGGCAGTACATAAGGACCCATATAAAATCTTGCTATTTGGCTAACAAATGTCTAGCTCAGTGGTTCCCAAACTTTCTCAGTTCGAGGCACCCATAGGGTCTCCATAAGTTTTTCAAGGTACGCCTAATTCAGTATAATTACAGAGCAGTCCCATTTTATAAGAAGTTGGGTCAAAATAATGTAATAAGTATTTAGGTCAGGACAGAAATAATTATTAAATTGTTTGCATAAATACTACACATAAATTCAAGGAAAAATAATATTTTTATATATTGTTTTCAATTATATTTCTGTCAAAGAACAATTTACATACTCAGGATAGAAATGACCGCAATAAGTGGTTTAATAAAAGATCAATTTACAGCACTCATTAAAAGGAATAAGATTGAACAAAATAAAACAACAATTTTTATTTTACCAATCCCTCTACATGATGTGCTTGCCTCATATCAGACCCTTATCTTTGTAATGGCATTTTTGTCCCATAAACACTTTATTTTTACTGTGTGATCAGTAGTGTGTGGGGGTTCAATTTTAACCCATTTGTTCCAGTAAATACCTCTTTATGAATATTGATATGGAAATCCGTTAGGATCCCACCTCCCTCCCTATGATATGCTTTGACAAATTTGACACTGACCTTTGGAATAAAATAACCTCTGAATGTGACATCTTGAGACGTTGCATGCGGTACATTACCAGGTGCGATATCACCAAACCGCTGAATTTCATGAATGACGGCGTCAGTGTACGGCATTTGTTTCCTATGCTCTAGTTGTGGTGAAGCTGATCCAATCACTCTTTCAATTTCATTTTGCACTTTTTCTGTTAAAAAAGAGGTACTTAAATCATAATTCATGTCGATATCTATATGAACTACTCAGAGTTGTAGCAAAAAAATAGTAATAGATGTGTACAAGTGCAGTAGGTTTTCCTTTAAGGAATATCTAATCTATACATACAAAACTAACTTGGCAAAACTCATCAATGCTTTGCAGAAAATAAAATATAATAGACTCTTAAGCCATGAACAAAATACAATATAGATGCAGTAACAGCATGCTCATCAATTACATTATAGGTATTACCTTGCAACACACAAATGGTGCCCATCGCTATTCTACACCTTTAGTAGAGCAAAATGAATGTATGCCTGAGCATACAGTCTATGACATAGGAAAACCAGAGGTGAAACTATCAGGGATAACACAGTTGAAATTGTTCATAATCTTTACATTTTTTTTCTGAAGAAAGGACTATTTATTAAAATCTCTAGATGAGGTAGGCAAACAGCCCACAATTAATCCAATGTACACAGAAGTAGTTTAAAACAAAAAGGTGGTCCTTTAAAATAACTGCACAGCTTGAAATCTAAGTACCTTGCAGTTTCCAAGTGAAGAGGAGAATGTTCTCTTTTAACATTATTATTTTTGTTAAAGACTTTAAAGCAAGGGGAGAGAGATACAGAACAAGAGGGGGAGGAGTAGGGTATATAGTGGGGAGCAGACAATGCAATGTAAACCAAGAAACATAAATGATTATCTAGAGTAGAGAGCCTTGAGGTCCTGAAGCAGACCCGGTTAGGGGCAGTCAGTTAGATTGCTGAGGAACTGCAGCTGGGTCAGAGATGGAAGGGTCAGCTACAACTGGCAAACTTAAAAACATAGAACCTTCGCCATCAATGATAAACTCATGCCAGGACATCCATTTAACAATGGGAGAGGATGCCTCCATAGAATAGGGGGAATCAAACGTCTCCATTCCATAAATAAAATTTATTTTAGCAACAATTTTGTGGATAGTAGGGGGGAAAGGTGTTTTCATAGCTGTGTTATTGAAGCTCTAGCAGCTCTTAGGATATGTCCCCAAACATACCTATGGGCTTTGGGCAGTTGGTCTGCAGAGAGGTGAAAGAGGGCAGTAAGCAGGGACATAGCAAAATATTGATGTGACCTTCCATGCAAGTTCAAATACCTCCATCCAGAGTGGCTGGATAACAGGGCATGACCAAAACACATGAAAAATGTCATCTACTGCAACACAGTTACACCAGCAGAGCTTCGAGTAATCGGGCCATATCTTCTGGAAGCGAGCAGGAGTGAGGAAGGCCCTATACAAAAGCTTGAGCAGCATTTCCAAATGGTTAGCACATTTGGACACTTTAGGAAGGTTACCCTAAATGATGCCATTTCGGGCTAGGGAGAGATATGTTGAGGTCTGATTCCCATTTGGACTGGAAGGCATACTTAGATACATCCGAGGGGCAAGTCAAATATTGGTAACAGAATGTAAAACCCCCTTTATTATTACCCCTAGTCATTTTGGCATGTAAAAGTGGCATGGGTGGGTTCAAAGAGCAGGCATGGTGACGAAGGTTATCAATTCAGAGGCAGAGCTGCAGGTATTTATAAAAATCTTTACTGGGAATGCTGTACTCCTGCTGCTGTGCAAAGGAGTGAAGACCCACAGAGCCAAATAAGTGTGTGAGATAGGAGAGCCCTCCACGGGACTAAATGGAGATGTCAAAATAAGGAAGAAGTACAGAGATGAAATCATAAAAAAGGATTCTGGTTGGGAGGACAAATTCTGTGGAGGACCCAATAGTCCCATCCCAGACCTTGAAGGCATCTAGGAAAGAAGATGGGGAATGTGGTCTCAGTGATTTAGGGAGCCTGATCAAATCTGCAACAGGGAAAAAAGGACAGAGGGCTCGCTACAAGTCAACCAAGGGTTATGTAGCGGGTCGGGAGAGCCCAGTCTCTCTGAATTGTGAGATGATGCATGCTTACTGGCATCTCATCAGATTCGGGAGGAACAAACCCCCCAGCCTTTTAGGGATAGCCATTCGATCGAAAGGCAGCCAGGAAGGTTTGCCTATCCATATGTATCGAAGCATATGTGAGTGAAGTGCAGACATAAACCTTTTGGGAAAATATAGGGAAATTGTTCTGAACAAACATATAAGCTTAGGGAGCAATATCTTTTTAAAGGATCCCACCCGTCCCAGCCAGGAGAATTCATAAGCCATCCAAGAGATAGATAATTTATTGAGGTGGGCGATTACTGGTGAATAATTAACCTCAAATACAGCGGATGTATTCGACGGTATACGCAATCCTTAGATCGGAAATAAATGTCTCCTTCTAAATATACCTAAACCTGGATTTTAAGTGGGTTATGGAGTTCAATGGTAGGTTAAATGGCTGCACCTCAGTTTTGGTGGTGTTAAGTTTATAGTAGGATGCCCAATCATTATTATTCAGTATGTGGTGCAGCGGCCCCAACAAGGTCTCCAGGCCGGATACAAAAAGACTGTGATCGGTCCCCAGGAGGTGAAAGCCCCTGCACTTTATAGACCTGCAGAGGTGTTCGGCTAAGGGTTCACATATATTGTTACGAGCCGCTGCGGCTCCGGGCACCGACGTGACTTGCTTCCTATCCAGTCTCCGAGTCCCGGCCGTCGTCATGGCGTCATTTCCTCCCGGCCGTTGCCTAGGCAACGGTCCGGACGCCCGCAGTGATCAGCGGAGATTCCCGGCATTTAGGGCAGCCAGGCTCGTGCGCATGTGCAAGATAATTATAGCCCCGCTGGGCTAAGTATTCCCTGCCAGTTATAGTTCCTGCTTGCTCATACTAAGCCTGCTGTGTTCCTTTGCTCTCTGATTAGTTTTGATTCTATCTATTGTTGCCGACCCTTGCCTTGTTTACTGACTACGATTGATTGCTTGTGCCCCCTGAGCTAGTGCCTGGACTCTTACGCTGCTGTTTTGCCTGTGACCTCTAACCTCGGCTTGTCTACTGGATATTCTGTCCGCTGCCGGCCCCTGACCCTTGCCTGGACTTCAATCCGCTGTGTGCTCCTTTACTCTATCGCTGGCTTCTCCCCAGTCAGTGCACAACTCACGACCCTTTGTTGTCTGCGGCCAGGTCTGTCCCCACAACTAGGGGCTACAGTGAACACCAGATTTCAGAGCAGACTCCGGGTTTTGTGGTGCTGGCTGTTCGGGTTCCTGACATATATATATATATATATATATATATATATATATATATATATATATACACATACATACATACATAATATAAAAAGAACAGGGCGCCACATAGTGTATTACCAAACACAATATACAAATAGAAAATATAGGAGTTACCACAATAGATTCCCTATAGTGATAATAGTGAATACCAAAATACAGATAGTATAAGAAAACCAAATGTGAGTGCAATAAGTCAATTCCCAGGTGAAATCACCACATATAAGCGATTCTGCGTACCAGATAGGGAACTTGACAAGCTCAAAACAGGAAGCAGGTGATATTTCACAGTCAGCTATGGCATAGAAGGACAGCTTCTCGATGGGACAATCATCGATTACAGATGTATCCTCAGGACATAGACATGATAAAAAGACTAAAGTACTGTAATACTGTATGACACTAATTTTAATAAAACAGTAAGTATCCCACTTACATAAAATAACAAGGCAAATGCACATAAACGTTTCTTTCAACAGTATTCATCTGGAAATGCATGTAATCTTGTGGAATTATAGTGTTAAATTCTTACTGTGATCCCACAGCCGCTTAGCTGGAAATAAATACATCCAGTATCCACAGGGTGTAAAACCATAATATCCAGATGAACAAAGAATCCTCAATGCGTTTCGTCCATAAGATTAAAGGACTTCATCAGGAGGAAAAAGTTCAACAGAATAGATAAAATAAGGGAGCCTCACTTTATACCCGTTAGCAGCATGTTAGGACTCACACCCGGAAGTACGCTGCGTCCACCCACGCTAGCGTGATGATGTGTAGGGATGCGCTCCGTCAGTCAGCACATGCGCAATAACGGAGAGTGATCCCTCAGCACAAGTCGGAATATCACACATAAAGATAAGACTCATAGCAGCAAGTAATCAACAACAAATAGCAGATATATGGATGCATACCCTAAATGAAACACTCAGATATAGGATCAAAACAACATAATAATTTATAAGAAAGTACCGAGCACATGCGCAGTCCATCTCCACCATATAAAAATAGTGTGAGATATGTTCCGTAGATCAACAAATATATATTAAAAACATAATGCTCAATAGTAACCAATTATTAATAAACCAGTCGCACATAGATGAAGGACTAAAAAAACACATAAAATGTCCATCATACTATCTGTGAGGAGTATAAGGACTAAGAAACTAATTACTCATAATGAGTAAAAAATACAGAAATAACCAGGATAAACCATCTCATAATGTACAAATATAGGTCAGAAATAAAGATGAACAAACAGAACTAATAAAATATAATTTTGCCACCTAGATAATTATATAATGTATTAAGTATTGGCTACATGCCAAGCAGTGAACCAGAAAAGGTAACTAGGAATAGCCATAACTGACACCTCTACAAAAAAGAGTCTAAGATACAAACAAATAAATAAATACTGCCTCAACATAACAAATGGAGGTCCACAATGCTATACATACATAAATATTAGAGAAATGAATACAGGACTAAATGACCACAACTCAATCCTAATGAAAATAAACAAGTTATAATGACTAAATAGCAGAAATCAATTAATAAGGAGTGAACTGATACAATAAGGGAAGGGAGGATAATAACCAGGGCCATTAAAGAAATGGAGCAATCTCATAATAATCATTGAGACCAAAGGGAACAAGAGTATTAAGTGCAAAGATCCAGTATATCTCACGTTGGGACAATTTTTTGTTTAAGTCTCCCGCTCTTGGGCCAAGTTCAACTTGTTCTATGGCCATAAATTTAAGGAATTGGGGATCGACCTGATGTTTCTCCACGAAATGTCTCGGAACAGAGTGACTCAATATTCTGTTCTTGATGCTTCTAACATGTTCTTGTATGCGGAGTTTCAAGACCCTTTTGGTCTTTCCTACATATTTAAGACCACAGTCGCATTCAAGAAGGTATACAACAGAAGAAGACAAACAATTGAGATGCTTACTGATGTTAAATTGCTGAGTATTACTCGAATTACAAAAAGACCTACTGATAGGAGACGAATATCTGCAGATATTACAATGATTGCAACGAGTGCTAGCTTTGATGTTCAGAAAAGAAGGGGGAATGGAAGCAGAACCTTCTTTAAGTCTACTGGGGGCTAGAATTTCTTTGAGGTTTCGGCTTTTCTTAAAAATGATATTGGGTTTCTCAGGAAGTATCTCATGAAGTACTGGGTCCCTCCTTAACACATTCCAATATTTATTAAGAACCGATCTAATATGCCCCTGTTTGCTGTTATATGTGGTAATAAATGGGGCAAAAAAAATCTCTCTTCTCGGTCTTATTATATTGGAGAAGTTTAGTACGTTCTAATTTCTTAGTTTTTTCTACTGCTTCCACTAAAAGATTTTCAGGGTAACCTCTCTGCTTAAACCTATTAGAGTATACCTCTAGTTGGTCATTACAGAATGTATCTTCGCTACAGTTACGTTTGATGCGTAGAAATTGAGAATATGGTATATTCATTTTGCATCTCTTCACATGAGAGCTGTTAAAGAGAAGGTAACTGTTCGTGTCAACAGGCTTTATATAATTACGTGTTACAATAGCATCACCTCGCCCCAAAAGGATTAAATCCAGATATTCGATCTTAGTTTTATCATACTTCATAGTGAATTTAAGATTAAATTCATTATTACTGATATAAAGAAAGAAATTCTGGAGACACACAACGTCTCCTTTCCAAATCAAAATAATATTGTCTATATACCTTTTGTATAGGACGATGTTGTTGGTAAATTCATTGGGGGCATATATGAATTGCTATTAGCAAAATTAGGCGCAAATGTTGGGCCCATAGCGGTGCCACATGTCTGTAGGTAAAATTTATTACAAAATTAGAAATAGTTATGTTTCAGTATATATTGTATAAGGATACAAATGAAATCCTGATGGATAGGAGAGAGACTATTATCCAATGCCAAGACTTGTTTAACAGCAGAGATACCTTTATCATGTTTGATAGAGGTAAAGAAAGCTTGGACGTCGATGGTGACCCAATAAAGGTCCTCATCCCATTTGTAATTTTGAAGAATTTGTAGAATATGCATAGTATCCTTAATGTAAGATCTCAAAGTCAATACATATTGGCAAAGGAAAACATCTACATATTTTGAAATGTTGGAGGTCAATGAGTCAATACCAGCGACTATTGGCCTCCCAGGTGGATCTATCAGACTTTTATGAATTTTTGGCAGGTGATAAAAAATGGGCAACACTGGGAAATTAGTCATCATGAACTGAAACTCATCTTTAATGATGATATTTCTATGGAGTGCATTAATCAATATATCTCTTAATTCAGAAACAAAGCAATCTGTAGGGTCACTCTCTAAGGGACGATAAGATGATGTATCTCCTAAAAGTCTTTCTGCTTCTTTGATGTAATCTGACCTGTCCTGTAGCACAATGCCACCTCCCTTGTCAGCTTGTCTAATACCAAGTTCAAGGTTATTCTTCAAATTATCAATGGCCTTACTTTCCTTATTATCAAGATTATGAGGATAGCGTACCTTATTTGTATATTCACAAAGGTCACCCGTAATTAAATCCTGAAAAATTTTGATGTGTTTACTTTTAGACTCCAAGGGAAATAATTTCGAAGGAGGTTTTAGTCCTGACTTGGAGTTCATCTCAAAATTAGAAACCAAATTGACGTCTTTCTTAGCAAAATGTCTTTTTAAAGTAATCTTTCTAATAAACTTGGTAATGTCAATATATAACTGAAATTTGTCAGGGCCCTTAGCTGGTGCAAAAGAGAGTCCTTTCTTAAGCACAGACACCTCAGAGTGTGTAAGATCATGTGAGTAGAGATTAAATATCCCTTCTTTCTGGAGTTTGGTGTAATCAGTTAAAAAAATCTCCTTTTTTGGTTTCTTACATCCATCCCGTTTGCCTCTTGGTCTGAGTGCCTGCGTTTTAAAGGTGATGCCTATATAACCCTTTCTTTTACAGTATGTTTCATTTTTTCTCTTGGTGTTGGATAAGGGGAAAAACAACTCTCACTATCACTCTCCATGCTTTCTAGTGGTGCGAATCTATTTCTAGTAGTCAGAGGTTTTCATCGTGTAGATCTGCTGTTTTCTGGTTGTTGGGTCCTTGACCATTTCTTATTTTTAATAGGGTCTTTGTTCCAAAATGGAACAGGCTCAGTGGGTAGGTCAGACTTATTATAAGTCTTAGACATACCTACAATTAGTGTCATACAGTATTACACTATTTTAGTCTTTTTATCATGTCTATGTCCTGAGGATACATCTGTAATCGATGATTGTCCCGTCGAGAAGCTGTCCTTCTATGCCATAGCTGACTGTAAAATATCACCTGCTTCACGTTTTGAGCTTTTCAAGTTCTCTATCTGGTATGCAGAATCACTTATATGTGGTGATTTCACCTGGGAATTGACTTATTGCACTCACATTTGGTTTTCTTATACTATCTGTATTTTTGTATTCACTATTATCACTATAGGGAATCTATTGTGGTAACTCCTATATTTTCTATTTGTATATTGTGTTTGGTAATACACTATGTGGCGCCCTGTTCTTTTTATATTGTTTTAGATTCTCCAGATTCACCATCTGATTTGGAACCGGCTGCCTTCTGTCAATTGGACTCTGTATTTACCTTGTTAATAGACATTTATTATTGTACAGAATTGGGTTGGGCGCCCCCTGTGTGGTATCTGTATTTTTGTGTGTTATTTTGGTGTTACAGATATTTGGCTGCATACCCTTACTGTATTATTATGTGGAAATCTGGCAACAGAATCAATCAGAGATCTGATCTCTGCCAAAAAAAATTTGAAGATGAAACTGCCTGCCTAGAACCTGATAGAGATCTTGATAGCCTATTTTGGGATTTAGAAAAAACTCTTATCAAAGAGACTATAGTTTGGTGGGACATTAAGAGCATGGAAAACTATGCTAAAGTTAATCGTGTACCCAGAGGCTTAAGAATTAATAAGTCTCCAACATTTGGGCTTGATAACTCTGATTTTCTTAAAGCATGGGACAACATTTTACATGAATGTTCCTGTAAACTAAATCAGCTGATTATAAAAGAGAAAAAGAATATGTTCCGTATCATTGAGAGTAAAATTAGTGATAAAGAGTAGGTTTTAAATACTTTTAAAGATAATCCTCTTTTCCCTGAGAAGGCGATTGTTCTCAACAAAAAATTAGATAGGGTTGAATCCGAAGTGATCAGGATAAAAGAAAGGAAATTTTTCCGGGATAAACACGATTACGAAAGAAACAATATTAAAACTTGGAAAAAAAACAGTTGTAGGTATGTCTAAGACTTATAATAACCTAGATCCAATAAAGTTATTGATGTCCTGGTAGTAACATTCCTTGACTAGTAATGAGATTTCTAAGACTATTTAGTCCCCACACTAAGGACAATTAATTGAATGCTATTGCCTGTCTATCATTTAGAACACAGACAAGACATAACATCAACTTGGAATCCATTTTCTATCAGGATTCATAAATATTTAACCTTAAGTATAGAGGGTTGGCAAACCATTCATGGGAACTATACCCTTAAGTACTGTTTTGCTCTCTTATTGGATCATACAACAATTATACACCCCTGCTATTTTCCTAGCTCTACTGTCCGTGTTATAATTTTATACACACTTTATGCACTTGCTTTCACATTTTTATTTTTTTTTCACTTTTATATTAAGAGGGTATTTCAATCTCAATAGAGATATGTTTTTAATTTGTTAATACTAATAAAGGCATTTGCCCTATAAAAATAATACAATTCTAATGTTGGATCATCTGATATGTTCTCACCATACCATTATTAAACCAGATATTTCCCTGGAATGTGAGAGATATTCTCAATCACTAAGATCGGATTAGGAGTGCTCTAATAATCCATTTCTTTTTCTCTTTTTTTGTCCTATTTATGTTGTATAATGGAAAGAGCACCCCCTCATCATGACAATGATTTTTTGATATCTAGATGAGGCATATCCCAAACCTGAGCGGATTACTTCCCCTTTTCCTTCGACTTATAAGAAGTCTGACCAACCCACTGAGCCTGTTCCATTTTGGAACAAAGGCCCTATTAAAAATAAGAAATGGTCAAGGACCCAACAACCAGAAAACAGCAGATCTAAACGATAGAAACCTCTGACTACTAGAAATAGATTCGCACCACTAGAAAGCATGAAGAGTAATAGTGAGAGTTGTTTTTCCCCTTATCCAACACCAAGAGAAAAAAATGAAACATACTGTAAAAGAAAGGGTTACACAGGCATCACCTTTAAAACGCAGGCACTCAGACCAAGAGGCAAACAGGGAGGATGTAAGAAACCAAAAAAGGAGATTTATTTAACTGATTACACCAAACTCCAGAAAGAAGGGATATTTAATCTCTCCTCACATGATCTTACACACTCTGAGGTGTCTGTGCTTAAGAAAGGACTCTCTTTTGCACCAGCTAAGGGCCCTGACAAATTTCAGTTATATATTGACATTACCAAGTTTACTAGAAAGATTACTTTAAAAAGACATTTTGCTAAGAAAGACGTCAATTTGGTTTCTAATTTTGAGATGAACTCCAAGTCAGGACTAAAACCTCCTTCAAATTTTTTTCCCTTGGAGTCTAAAAGTAAACACATCAAAATTTTTCAGGATTTAATTACGGGTGACCTTTGTGAATATACAAATAAGGTACGCTATCCTCATAATCTTGATAATAAGGAAAGTAAGGCCATTGATAATTTGAAGAATAACCTTGAACTTGGTATTAGACAAGCTGACAAGGGAGGTGGCATTGTGCTACAGGACAGGTCAGATTACATCAAAGAAGCAGAAAGACTTTTAGGAGATACATTATCTTATCGTCCCTTAGAGAGTGACCCTACAGATTGCTTTGTTTCTGAATTGAGAGATATATTGATTAATGCACTCCATAAAAATATCATCATTAAAGATGAGTTTCAGTTCATGATGACTAATTTCCCAGTGTTGCCCATTTTTTATCACCTGACAAAAATTCATAAAAGTCTGATAGATCCACCTGGGAGGCCAATAGTCGCTGGTATTGACTCATTGACCTCCAACGTTTCAAAATATGTAGATGTTTTCCTTCGCCAATATGTATTGACTTTGAGATCTTACATTAAGGATACTATGCATATTCTACAAATTCTTCAAAATTACACATGGGATGAGGACCTTTATTGGGTCACCATCGACGTCCAAGCTCTCTATACCTCTATAGAACATGATAAAGGTATCTGTGCTGTTAAACAAGTCTTGGCGTTGGATAATAGTCTCTCTCCTATCCATCAGGATTTCATTTGTATCCTTATACAATATATATTGAAACATAACTATTTCCAATTTTGTAATAAATTTTACCTACAGACATGTGGCACCGCTATGGGCACAACATTTGCACCTAATTTTGCTAATATCTTTATGGGCGTATGGGAGGTGCAATTCATATATGCCCCCAATGAATATACCAACAACATCGTCCTATACAAAAGGTATATCAACGATATTATTTTGATTTGGAAAGGAGACGTTGTGTGTCTCCAGAATTTCTATCTTTACATCAGTAATAATAAATTTAATCTTAAATTCACTATGAAGTATGATAAAACTAAGATCGAATATCTGGATGTAATCCTTTTGGGGCAAGGTGATGCTATTGTAACACGTAATCATATGAAGCCTGTTGACATGAACAGTTACCTTCTCTTTAACAGCTCTCATGTGAAGAGATGCAAAATGAATATACCATATTCTAAATTTCAACGCATCAAACGTAACTGTAGCGAAGATACATTCTGTAATGACCAACTAGAGGTATACTCTAATAGGTTTAAGCAGAGAGGTTACCCTGAAAATCTTTTAGTGGAAGCAGTAGAAAAAACTAAGAAATTAAAACGTACTAATCTTCTCCAATATAATAAGACCGAGAAGAGAGATTTTTTTGCCCCATTTATTACTACATATAACAGCAAAGAGGGGCATATTAGATTGGTTCTTAATAAACATTGGAATGTGTTAAGGAGGGACCCAGTACTTCATGAGATACTTCCTGAGAAACCCAATATCATTTTTAAGAAAAGCCGAAACCTTAAAGAAATTCTAGCCCCCAGTAGACTTAAAGAAGGTTCTGCTTCCATTCCCCCTTCTTTTCTGAACATCAAAGCTAGCACTCGTTGCAATCATTGTAATATCTGCAGATATTCGTCTCCTATCAGTAGGTCTTTTTGTAATTCGAGTAATACTCAGCAATTTAACATCAGTAAGCATCTCAATTGTTTGTCTTCTTCTGTTGTATACCTTCTTGAATGCGACTGTGGTCTTAAATATGTAGGAAAGACCAAAAGGGTCTTGAAACTCCGCATACAAGAACATGTTAGAAGCATCAAGAACAGAATATTGAGTCACTCTGTTCTGAGACATTTCGTGGAGAAACATCAAGTCGATTCCCAATTCCTTAAATTTATGGCCATAGAACAAGTTGAACTTGGCCCAAGAGGGGGAGACTTAAACAAAAAATTGTCCCAATGTGAGATGTACTGGATCTTTGCACTTAATACTCTTGTTCCCTTTGGTCTCAATGATTATTATGAGATTGCTCCATTTCTTTACTGGCCCTGGTTATTATCCTCCCTTCCCTTATTGTATCAGTTCACTCCTTATTAATTGATTTCTGCTATTTAGTCATTATAACTTGTTTATTTTCATTAGGATTGAGTTGTGGTCATTTAGTCCTGTATTCATTTCTCTAATATTTATGTATGTATAGCATTGTGGACCTCCATTTGTTATGTTGAGGCAGTATTTATTTGTTTGTATCTTAGACTCTTTTTTGTAGAGGTGTCAGTTATGGCTATTCCTAGTTACCTTTTCTGGTTCACTGCTTGGCATGTAGCCAATACTTAATACATTATATAATTATCTAGGTGGCGATATTATATTTTATTAGTTCTATTTGTTCATCCTTATTTCTGACCTATATTTGTACATGATGAGATGGTTTATCCTAGTTATTTCTGTATTTTTTACTCATTATGGAGTACATAGTTTCTTAGTCCTTATACTCCTCACAGATAGTATGATGGACATTTTATGTGTTTTTTTAGTCCTTCATCTATGTGCGACTGGTTTATTAATAATTGGTTACTAATGAGCATTATGTTTTTAATATATATTTGTTGATCTACGGAACATATCTCACACTATTTTTATATGGTGGAGATGGACTGCGCATGTGCTCGGTACTTTCTTATATATTACTATGTTGTTTTGATCCCATATCTGAGTGTTTCATTTAGGGTATGCATCCATATATCTGCTATTTGTTGTTGATTACTTGTTGCTATGAGCCTTATCTTTATGTGTGATATCCCGACTTGCGCTGAGGGATCACTGTCCGTTATTGCGCATGTGCTGACTGACGGAGCGCATCCCTACATGTCATCACGCTAGCGTGGGTAGACGCAGAGTGCTTCCGGGTGTGAGTCCTAACATGACGCTAACGGGTATAAAGTGAGGCTCCGTTATTACATCTATTCTGTTGAACTTTTTCCTCCTGATGAAGTCCTTTAATCTTATGGACGAAATGCGTTGAGGATTCTTTGTTCATCTGGATATTATGGTTTTACACCCTGTGGATACTGGATGTATTTATTTCCAGCTAAGCGGCTGTGGGATCACAGTAAGAATTTAACGCTATAATTCCACAAGATTACATGCATTTCCAGATGAATACTGTTGAAAGAAACCTTTATGTGCATTTGCCTTGTTATTTTATGTAAGTGGGATACTTACTGTTTTATTAAAATTAGTGTCATACAGTATTACACTATTTTAGTCTTTTTATCATGTCTATGTCCTGAGGATACATCTGTAATCGATAATTGTCCCGTCGAGAAGCTGTCCTTCTATGCCATAGCTGACTGTGAAATATCACCTGCTTCACGTTTTGAGCTTGTCAAGTTCTCTATCTGGTACGCAGAATCGCTTATATGTGGTGATTTCACCTGGGAATTGACTTATTGCACTCACATTTGGTTTTCTTATACTATCTGTATTTTTGTATTCACTATTATCACTATAGGGAATCTATTGTGGTAACTCCTATATTTTCTATTTGTATATTGTGTTTGGTAATACACTATGTGGTGCCCTGTTCTTTTTATATTGTTTTAGATTCTCCAGATTCACCATCTGATTTGAAACCGGCTGCCTTCTGTCATTTTGACTCTGTATTTACCTTGTTAATAGACATTTATTATTGTACAGAATTAGTTGAGCGCCCCCTGTGTGGTATCTGTATTTTTGTATATATATATATATATATATATATATATATATATATATATATATATATATATATATATATATATATATGTATACATATACTTATATATACATTATATATATACATTATATATATATATATATATATATATATATATATTTAGACATGTTAAATTTGTCCGAGAGGAAACCATTGCCAAACACCTTGGCCGGCAGGCTTCTGTAGAGTACCTTTTGGATGTTACCCTGGAAGTTAAATTTAAATAGGACTTGTTTAATAAAGTCCCGGTGGATTCTGTCGAGAGCCTTCCCTGCATCCAGAGGAAACACCAACAGCTCATCCCGGTTCCTTGAGACATATTCAACTACATCAAGGACCCTCCTCGTATTGTCAGAGGCCTGACGCCCCATCACAAAACCCACCTGATCAGGATATATAAGATTAGGGATCAGGGAGCTAACTCATTGGTAACCAACTTGGTCAGTGTTGAGAAGGGCTATCACGCTATGTTTACGGCAGCCTTCTTCATCCTTTCCTGGGTTTCGGGATGGTCTCAATTTGCCCTCGAGCATCTCCTCCATAAACCTACCACAGTCAATACCCGCATTGTACAAATTGACCAGTATAGGGACAAGTTCTTTCTGGAAGGCAGCATAAAAGTCATTGATGTACCAATCCAGGCCAGGGACCTTGTATTTCGGAAGGCCCTTAATTACCTCAACTATTACTATAGAAGCCCAGGGGGCATTCAAAGCCTGGAGGCGTCAGAATTTTGGTGGTTACTGGGAAGCCCGCAAGGAGTATCACTGTTAATCCTGTGGGTATCAAGGTGCAGTTACTCACTGAGTAGCAATAGAAACAGCAAGCAGAGTCCCACAGCCAGTACTCATGGTCAAATCACACTATAGAAGTCATGCTTGCCAACTTCCGGAAACTTGCTTCCGGGAGTTGGGGGCGTGACTGGAGGGCGAGAGCGAAAACGTACTGTACGTCACGGGGGGCGGGGCCAAAATGATGCGATTGGCCTCGCCCCGCCCCCTCCCGCCCTCCAAAATGGCGTGATTCATCGACAATTGCGTCAAATGACTCTCACTGACCCGATTTTCGGGAGTCTTCCGGACTTTCTGGGAGAGTTGGCAAGTATGATAGAAGTAAATGCAGGCTCAGGAGGCATAGAGTGTAAAATCAAAGACTAACCACTAGAAGTCAACAGATCTTCACATTGAAAGATGGTATGCAGACAATCTAGTAATGGCAGGCATGAAAAGTGTCAATCAATCAGGGGTTGAAAGATGACAGGGCTTTGGTGGGTTAATCCAGAGTGTCAACACTGGTCTTAACTGGCAGTGCCACTTCACCAGGAAACTGGCAGGGCCACCAGAGGTTATGAATGGCAGATGGCAAGAGGGCAGAGCGTGCCGCTACTAGGGGACACAGCAGCCAGGGGGAGTGTAAAGGCTTACCTCACTGGCAGAGGTATGTAGTCTGGAGCCATAGACACCAGCAGCAGTACAGAAGGATGCAAAGAGCTTGAACCGAGCACCATTTTTCATCAATAGACTTCCAAGATTGTGTCCAACCGCGAAGGAGAGGCCCCATCCGGACCCCAACCAGAGGAGTGGTAGGGACAGCCTGGTGAGTAGGAAGCAGGAGCTCTGTGGATACAGGCCCTGGGTGGGGGAGGTGGCAGTAACCATCTCCAGGGAGAGCAGGATGGGCAAGGCTCTCTCACTCAGCGCTGGATGCCGGCCAGTGAAGCTGCAGGCTCCGGGATCCTGTCAGGGTCAAGCTGCAATGCCGCAAGTGGGGCCCCTGAACTCCTGGTATAAGGAAGAATACTTATGTGTGGGGGACATATGTTGCAGGGACCAGGAGTCCACTGTGTAGGTGGATTTTTATTCTCAGCAACCAGAGCTAATAAAAATCGTGGGCAGCAAAGTTGGCTGCTAGGCCACGCCCCTACCTTCATTACATCTTTTACCATGTATCACATCATGAAGCCATTGGAAGTTCTGTGATTTCTTTAGTTTAGGGCAGTGGTTTCCAAACTTTTGCAGTTCGCAGCACCCTTAGAGTCTCCATAATTTTTTCAAGGCACCCCTCCAAAATAATTACCAAGCAGTCCCGTTTTATAAGTAGTTGGGTCAAAAAAACATGATAAATATTTAGATGAGGACAGAAATACTTATTTAGTTGTATGCAAAAATAGTACATATAAATCCAAGGGAAAAGAATATTTTTATATATTTTTTTCAATTATATTTCTGTCAAAGAATAATTTACAGCTAACTCACACTGTGCCCTCCTTCATATCCACACACTCTGTGCCCTCCTTCATATCCACACACTCTGTGCCCCCTGTATCCACACACTCTGTACCTCCTGCATCCACACACTCTGTACCCCCTGCATCCACACACTGCGCACCCTGCATCCACAAACTCTATGCCTGCTGCATCCACACACTCTGTGTCCCCTGCATCCACACACTTTGTGCCCCCTGCATCCACTCACTCTGCCTCCCTCTGCATCCTCACTCTGCTCCCCTCTGCATCCTCACTCTGCCCCCGTCTGCATGCTCACTCTGTCCCCTCTTCATTCTTTTGCGCCTCCATTACCACTGTGACAGCGCCGCAGCACCCCTGGGAGCCGCGGCGCACACTTTGGGAACTGCTTTAGGGGACAATTTTACACCAGGCATCATTAAACCAGTGAGCATAATAAATTACTACATAACTACATACTACATAACTTGTGAATTTTTGGCAATAGACAGAAATCACCTTTTACTGTTGACCATGCCTTTTCGTATTTGAATTCATCAAATGTTTAAATTGTTGAAGGCAAGGGTGGTATCACACAGCTTTTCCAGCAAGAAAAGGGCTAGAGTTCATAGTGCTTAGTTGCTGGGAGAAGCGGAATGTTCCTCTCCTATTACACAAGAGCAATTAATTTAAGAACATTTTTCTACAGACTTTTTATTCATGTGTGACAGGCTACAGGTATCCCTGTTATATGGCTACTTGATATGAAAGAAATGTTAGATAATTGTTTTCTAGAACTTCAGTCCATCCTATGTTCCATTTTCAATTATCCTTTGCCTTTTAGCATTCAATCAGTTATTTTATCCGTGCAAATGTTTTTCCCATTTACCTAGTACTCATCTTATATATCAGAAGGTTTTGTAAGACAGCATTAAACACTTTCAGAAAATGAACATATATCACATCAATTGTACTATCATGATCCAAACTGAAACTTACTTTATCAAAAATCTAGTCAAAATTGTTATGTATGATGAGTTATTCTTTACGAAACTATACTAACACTGTGGTAGAAATGTATTTTCTATATCACCATCAATTTATATAGCGCCACAATTAGGCAGCGCTGTGCAGAGAATATTTGTCATTCACATCAGTCCCTGCCCCAATCGAGGTCACTGAAGTCTAAACTTCCAAACACACACAGACTAGTTTTAATTTTTGTCAGCAGCCAATTAACCTACTAGTTTATTTTTATGCGTTGGTGGAAACCCATGCAAATACAAAGAGAACGTACAAACTTTCACAGAGATATATTTTAGTATCACATCCCTCAGAATCCCTTCAAATAATTTACCCATGAATCAAATCAGGCTCACAAGTCTATAGTTTTCAGTTTCCGATTGTTTTCCCTAAAGATGGACGTGATGGTCTATCAATTACTGAACTTAGTTTCTTTGGTACACATGGGTTTGAGCTATCAGGACCAGGTGCTTTAGCTGTCTTAATCTTGTTTAGGCATTAGAAAAGTAACATAGGTGTCCATAGTTATATAGGTGTCCATATACAAAAGTTGTATAGGTGTCCATATACAACTACAGTATATAACAAATCCTGGTATTTTTTATTCTTTTGTGAATACAGGAAGAAATTAAAAACAAAAGTTTTATCTTCTAAAATTATTTTCATACATCATATAGTGACCTAATATCATATGTTGTATTTTTATAGCTGTTTAAATACTTGAAAACTGTTTTTTTAAATTGTGCAGCCAAATGATCACTTCTAGCTACTATGCTATGATCACTATTCCCTTAATATCCCCTCTCCTGTACATTAGATATAATATCTAATATTTGCTATATATGATAGTAATAATTCCAGCAGAGCTTCCCCTCAAGTGTTTACCATCAAAAAACATTGTGTACTCGAAAGAAAAAATATTATGGTTGTTTGACATCAGTTTGTCTCATTATGTGGTTAATTAATGATTTATTGACATATACAGTATAACTATGATACATGAATCATTTGACTATATGTATAAACTGTAAAATATATCCTTATCTCTGTAAATCACTGACATCATTAGTCAATAGAGATGGGCATAGTTGCAGCAAAATTTCATGCAAATCAAACTTAGCGCCAGAAACATTTGGTCGTTTAGCAGAGACACAAAGTTTCAAAGACACAATCTTCCAGTTCCACTGATGCTTTGATATTCCATGAAATGGCCGTTCAGGACTGGATTTCAAAATTGTCATTTCAGAAATCATATAGTCTAAAAATAAAGCTGGTAAAATGATAGTCAATTTAATCTGCTAAGTAGTGAGGTTTCAATTCCAGGGGAATTCTGTGCAGAACATTTTAGGAAAGAATTACGCTGGATAATTCAGTAGTTAAATGCAGATGGAGGAGAATACTTTGTAGAAACATGGTGGCCATGTAACAACAGTTCTCATCCATACCAGAGTATTGCAAGTAATATATCTCACACTTTTTCATATAGTGTGCTTGGACACTTTGTTCCATTACTTTAACATCAATGGTACCTTAGCCCAACATTAAACTGTCTGCACCAGTCCTGGACCCATCCCCTCCCCGTACAATCTGTCACAGATGAAACCTATCACAAACAGTTTTGCTTCTATTATTTAATAAAAAAAGCAAAATTTGTAGTTAAGCATCAATTATACCAGTGTTTCATCTAACAAATGAACATAAAAATACTCAAATATTATATTCCTTTGCCAGAAACTACTATGCATATATAACAATTAATGTATTCCCTACTTTGAAATACAAGGCTATGAAAACCTCAAAATTCCACACTCAGCCTACGGCCCTGTATACTTATTTTATAGTAATAGAAATCCTAGGTGACTTGTCATATCTGTAGATGTCACAGTATGCGTGTATTATCCCATATATAAATGTATAGTTTTCTCACTTTGGATGTCCGGGTATTTCATCATTAGCAGGAGGCCCCATCTCAGAGTGGTAGCAGTTGTCTCCATTCCTGCACCAAATAAATTTCCCACCACTGTAGTGAGGTTCTCATTGTGGAAATACAAAGCAGATTCTGGTTTCCCCTGCATAATATAAATAGAACATTATTACATTATTACACAGAATACCACTTATAAGTTAAAAATGCTACCTTAAAAGGTGCCCATATAATGTAGCAAATGAATGCATTTTAATTTAAATATTTTCCATATATATATATATATATATATCTCATCACCACTTATCTATATAGCACCTCTAATTTTGCAGCGTTGTACAGATAACTCACTCACTCAAATTCACTAACACACACACACACACATAGACTAGGGTCAATTAACCTACTAGTATGTTTTTTGAGTGTGGGAGGAAACCGGATCACCTGGAGGAAACTCACGCAAACACTAGGAGAACATACAAACTCCTCACAGATATGGCCATGGGCGGGAATTGAACTCATGACCCCAGTGCTGTAAATGATGAACAGTAACTCTTCAAATCAGTTCTTAAACTGGTGTATAACTTATAACATTTAGATTCAATGCAACCATATTAATATATATATATTTTAGAACATGGCTAAAAGGGATTTATTTGATACGGGAGATGAAGATAGTGAGGTGCCCTTGACGCTGGGATGCAGGTTTAAATATTTTGATCAAAATATGAACTAATACCTCATGTTTCAGTGTTTCTGGATCCTCGAGTCGTAGTAAGTAGTGTTGGGTTTTAATAAGGCATGATTTAGTACCCAACCCCAGTTCTCTACAACATACACACATGTTCCTTCATTTATGTACCAGACTGTCATGTAGAAAACAGAGTCAAACACTTTTGAAAAATCAAAATTTATCACATCAATTGCACTACCAAAATACAGTTCGAAATTTACCTCATCAAGAAAACTAAATATTTATTTGACAAGTTTTACTGTATGAAACCAAGCTGACACCGTGCAATTAAATTATGTATGCAATATATTTCAGAAGTCTTGTAGTGTCCTTTGCAAGATTAACTCATCTTTAATTTCCCAGTCATGATTTTGTCCCCATTCTAAATGTTGGTACCACATCTGCTTTCCTCAAATCTTGTGGCACTGGACTGGTTATGTAGGGCCTGAGTCATTAAGGAGAGCAAAGCTTAAAAATGAAATAACTTTGCACCTTGGCAAAACCATGTTGCATTGGAGGGGGAGCTAAATATAAAATGTGGGGACAGATTTATAATTTGGATAGAGCATGTCCTATATCAACTTTAAATTTCAGTGTAAAAATAAAGCTGTCAAATATTTGTGCGTTACATGGAAAAACAGACAGTATTTAACTTATGTGCAAAATAATAAACTAATTTGCACCCCTTGCATTGCAACATGGTTTATACCGGAGAACATTTTCTCCTTTTTTTGCCTTACTTTCCTTAATGACTCAGGCTCGTAGTATCTAAATAAATAGTGATCTATTAATTACAAACTTTATTTCTTTTGTGCACACCTATTGATGTCATCTGGGCCAGATACTTTATCTATCTTCCTCTTGTTTAGGTGTAACTACACCTTCTACTGTGTTAATCAAGTACAGTTTATGGGAGTGGATATGTAGATATGATAGACAGATTTCTGCACAGTTCTGCAAGTACTTTCCTTCTTTATCCTTTAGTGACTCAATATTGTAAGTTTGATTTTTCATGTAGTTTATGTACCGTATATACTCGTGTATAAGCCGAGTTTTTCAGCATACTTTTGTATGCTGAAAAAGGGCACTCGGCTTATACTTGGGTGAACTTACCTGGTGTCCGGTCCCTCGGCTGTCAACTTCTGCATATGCGTTCCAACAACAGGAAGTTCGGCATTTGGAACGCAAACTTGCGTTCCAAATGCTGAACTTCCTGTTGTTGGAACGCATATGCGTTCCACTGCCGGGTAAGTGAAAAATCTCTCTCTCTCTCTCTCTTTGTTTGTTTTTTTTAATTTACAGTGCAATTACATAATGAACAAACAATACAGCCACCATGTTCATACATTTATATCCCTACCCCTTTATTTAGGTTAGGTTGTACCCAATGATTTTATAATCATTTATGAATGTTCCTTGTCATCTAGCTAAAAATGATTTCATAGATTGAACCTATCATTTTTATTTAGGTTTTTAAATTAGCGCTCTTTTCCACCCTAGGCTTATACTCGGGTCAATAAGTTTTCCCAGTTTTATGTAGTAAAATTAGGTGCCTCGGCTTATATTCGGGTCGACTTATACTCGAGTATATACGGTACTTGGAATCATTTCATTTTTCAGCTATAGTCTTTGCTAACCTGATTTCATTTTTATATATTTTGTTACAGTCTTTGCATTTCCATAAATAATTCAATCCTTTCTAGATTGAAAAATATACTTGCTTTCTTATTTAACCACATTTGTTGCTTTTTATTCTTAGAAATATTGTTGTCATATGATACTGCATAAACATGCAACAAAATTTATTTAAAATATATTTTTTAAAAATGTCCCCTTTGTAGACTGGGAAGCCCAAAATAAAGCACATTAGTTTTGTAAGGAAGCTGCTAAAATTATTTTGAAACTCCAGTAAAATGTCACAATATTCTGATCACTACTCCCTCGTCTGTATATTAGGTATAATATATTTTCTATTAGATAGTAACTAGTCCAGGAGAAAGTCCCCTCTAGTTGGTTCTTCTGCCACTGGCAAAAATATAGTTATAACATAGTTGTGTATTAAACCTATATGAGAAGATCAACAATCCTCTAACACATCACATTTCACATTAAATGCCTTAAAAATATAAAGATTGATTTTCCGTGTTTATATTTGTATTTGTGTGATATACAATTCTATGCCAAGAAACTTGTGTGCTACCTTCCTCAGCTATGTCACTAAACAGTGTATACTATGTGGCTTTCTAAGAAAAATTTAAATCACTGCTTTCTCCTTCAATTGTATTCACATTTACCTTACTTATAACTACAACTTATTTTTTCCTTCTTATGAAGAATTTTCAATATAAATAGGTGGTGACCATGGAGCCCAAGGTTTCAGCAGCAAGGAAAGTGCAGCAACGTCTGCTGACCACACGTTGTGAAATGATGCATGGAAGGGGGTCAGTGATGAGTTTCACTTAGGATTTTGGGGGAATAAGCCTGCATTTTAATGATTAATGTTTCATCAGCCCCCCGATTATATATAGATTGCTGCTAGGTTATTCAGAGAGTTGAAACACTCACATGTGTACTAAAGAAACAAAGTTTACAAAGGCTTGAAGGACAGAACTTATCCATTTTTGCAGATGTGATATATGTTGGGGCATTGCTGGTATGTATGGGGGTCACTTCTAGAGTAATTTGTGAGCTTAGAAGACAACATTAAAAGGAGATCAATGCAATTGAAGAAAACCATTGTAATGTTATTTTAAGAGTTTTTTTAAACATATTATATTATAATTAATTCAAGAAACTAATACAAACAAAAAAGCATTGATATAAAATGTAAATACTATTTCAGTCACGACAAATCAGTAGAATCCTAAGATTCAACAGACAGCTGTGTTACATGTTTATACCCCACAGCCATGCCCCATAATTACCTTCTACATAAAAATGAACACTTACCTCACTGCTCTGAAACAACAGGACCTATAGCACCCATGTGTCAGAGAGTAATCTCAAAAGCATTTGTAAACAGATTGTCTAAGGATGCAATTATATATGAGCCTGACATTTTTGTTGTACTACAGTTTTGTGAAAAAGACAATATTTATACCGGTGGTAACCGTTTCAACGATTACGATAACACAGACACAGGACATCTACATTAAAAAAGCGATTGAATGAAAAAAACGACAGCTAGAATGACAGACTTACCTGAAAAACGACTGTGCAGAAGGATGACAGCACATCCTTCCGAGTGCCCAGGTCTCCAGCACCACTGTTTGATGTCATTGCGCCCTTCATGCCTTTCAATTTAAAACGGCAGTGTCGGGACCCCGCAGTGACACTGTTTAAACGGGGTCCGACATTGCTGTTTTAAATTGAAAGGCATGAAGGGCGCACTGACGTCACACAGTGGTGCCGGAGACCTGAACAGTGGAAAGGAGCTGCTGTCATCCTTCTGCTGGCATTGGAGAGCTGCACAGTTGTTTTTCAGGTAAGACTGTCATTCTAGCTGTCATTTTTTCACGTTTTTTTATTGTATTTGGGGACTGAAATGGGGGCACTAATGCTTTTACATACATTTATTCTTATGGGTAACAAATACGATGTAATTTATACCTCTTGCTGCTTAGCCAGGAATACATCAATCAGATTCCTCTGGTCATTTACATCCAGTTCTTCCTTCTGTTTGGTAAATGTCGACCTTATAAAGCTGTGAAACTTCTCAGCGTTTTCAAAAATCTTTTTGTGACCACCTGGCAGCCAGTCTACCACAGACGGGAAACTATTGTACAGCTTCAAAAGAAAAATGTAATTGTAAACAAATCTGACAATTAGATTGAATGTTTACATCATTTTCATGTCATATATAGTCTAACATTGTGATATACTATAAAACAAAAAATAGCTGATGTTGAAATGAAAAATAGGGAATTTTGAAAGTATTATAATGAGGAAAAGAAGGGTTATGTTTAAAACAATATGGATTATAAAAACAAAAAATGATGCATGGACGGGGGGTAGCACAGTGGCTAAGTGGTTAGCACTTCCTCTGGGTGCTCCGGTTTCCTCCCACACTCCAAAACATACAATTGGCTGCCAACAAATTGACCCTGGTCTGCGTGTCTGTCTGTGTGGGTGTGTATGTTAGGGAATTTAGACTGTAAGCACCAATGGGGCTGATGTGAGTGAGTTCTCTCTACAGTACTGCGGAATCAGTGGCGCTGTATAAATAAATGGTGATGATGATGATTGCAAGGGAGTGAATAAAAGTTTTGGTAGCTCCCGAGGTAAGAAAGTTCCAAATGTTGGATATATTAGAGGTGAAAGTGCATTATTTGGAGAGAGACTGAATGTGAGTAGTGAAGGAGAGGGAGGAGTCAAAGATGAATGGTAGGTAGCAGACTTGAGAGATAAAGGAGATGATAGTGTTATTAACAGAAAAAGAGAGGGAGTGAAGGAACCTGGAGCAGGGAAAGATGATGGTTTCAGTCTTAGGAATAATGAGTTTCAGAAAGATCTGGGACATCTAACATGAGATTGCCAAGAAACAGCAGGAGGCATGAGAGAGGAGGAAACGGGAAAGGTCAGTGGAGGATAGATTTGGGTGTCATCAGCATACAGGAAGTACTAGAGGCCAAAGTAGATGAAGAGAGAAAAGGTGTAAAGAGAAAAGTGCAGGACGCCAAGAACGGCTCCTTGAGGAATTCGACAGGTAAGGTATAAGGGTGGGGGGGGGGGGGGGGTGGAGTTAGATTTGGAGGAAAATTAAGCGTTTAAGTGATGTAAGAGGAAAACCAGAGGAGAGATTGGAGAGTTTTCAAATACAGGGGGTGGTTAATGGTATTAAATGTAGGAGAGGTCGAGAAAAATGAAAAGGGAAAAGGCAGGTTTTTTTTTTAAGTTTGGGATTATTATAGCATATTTGAAGAAGGGACAGTTACTGAAGGAAAGGAATAGGTTGAGAAGGATGTCAAAGTGGAAGCAGTCCTCAAGAGAACGACCAGAGGAGGTGAGAGGGGATGGGGACAAGGGGGGCAGCTCGAGGGAGGTGAAGAGGGTAGATGGGAAGTGGGTGTCAAGATAATGAAAAGGTTCACAGAGAAACAAGTCTTTGTTTAATTATAAATGACTGCATTAGGTAATCAAATGTAATGTCTCTGTGTTATGACCTATCCTGAACAACCTTTTAGATTCTACCGAAAAATATCTAATTCCATCACCTGCTATCCCTTTGACTGGATATTTACCTGTAACAGTAAACATCATCATCAACTATTTATATAGTGCCACTAATTCCGCAGCACTGTACAGAGACCTCACTTACATCAGTAGCAGCTCCAATGGAGCTTACAGTCTAAATTCCCTAACATACACACACACACACACACACAGACAGAGAGAGACAGAGAGAGAGACTAGGATGGGTCAATCTGGTAGCTGCAAATTAACCTACTAGTATGTCTTTGGAGTGTGAAAGGAAACCGGTGCACCCGGAGAAAAAAGCCACGCAAACACGGGGAGAACATTAAGGTTATAGTTAATTAACACAATTAAGGTCATGGTCAGGAATTGAACTCATGACCCCAGTGTTGTGAGGCAGAAGTGCTAACCACTAAGCCACTGTGCTGCCCCACACACACACAAAGGACATGTCTTGGAACTACACAGGGGGGCATTTCTGCCTTTAAACGAGAGCTCCCAAAACACCAGAGGTGAATTCACTACCCAGGGATAGCTGATGTTAAGCTGGCATTGAGATTACAGGTCTCTGCCAGTTGACAGTACTGGAAATCAGTCCCTATAGTACTGCCATTTGTCCTCATCACTCTCCAGGTCTTGGGCAGCTGCGTGTCTGCCAAAAGCGCAGTGACAGTGTCCTGGAACTACTACCTTATGGTAGCCTCAATGGAGAGAGTGACAGCATTCCTGGAAAAGCATTTATGGACCCCTTTCCAAGAAATTAAGTCTAATTACCAGGGGGGGTGCCGGGTACAGTGACTGTCTGTAATTATTGCTTTCAATGCAAGTGTTTGTCTACCATCTAGGCATAGCATATATGGGAAAATTCATTTATGTGCAATAAGCCAACATAATTAATACATTACGCTATACACATGAAAAAAAGACAGCACCAAAGTTCCTTTACTCTCACGACTAGAGTGAAAAGATAGTAGGTAATAGATATGAATGATTAATGCAATGGGTAAGAAAATAGATAAAAATAAAAAAAACTAACATTATAAATACAAAATAAGAATATTAAATGAGAACAATTGTGAATAAGCTTTATCTGGAGAGATGCCGTTGGACCAATTCCACCACTTTGCACCAGAATATGCTGAGGTAGGTATATGGTACAGACTATTAGTGCTGCAATTGATTCAAATGCAGTTAACAACATTTGGCGTCTCCAGTGAGTTCTCATAGTAAACCTTTTTGTTTTTATATTTATTGTTCTTATTTTATATATTTTATCTTTCTCCATTTCCTTAACCATTGACTTAATTTATACCACCTGCTAACGTTTCCCTCCCACAGCATTCTTTGCAATTTCTCATAGCAGCAAGCCAAGAATTGCTGGAACAACATTCTGCTTACTTTCTACATCATTGTGTTATTTTCAATAATAAAGGATAACTTACCTAGGTTTAATTTCCAACAAATTGCATTGCCTAATTAGAACAATTATGGTGAGTACTACAGTTTAATAGATTAATGACTTCAAATAGGACCTCTGTCTAAAAATGGAATCTTAAACATAGAAACACAATTTTGTTGCCTTTGAA
Source organism: Mixophyes fleayi (assembly GCF_038048845.1). Taxonomy (NCBI): domain Eukaryota; kingdom Metazoa; phylum Chordata; class Amphibia; order Anura; family Limnodynastidae; genus Mixophyes; species Mixophyes fleayi. The sequence goes on along the minus strand of NC_134404.1, from coordinate 28,452,680 downwards.
GAAATAGGTTATTAAAGATTGTCACTCCATAGTTACATCTATAGCCAGTTAAAACAATTAACTTACCAGAATCAAACTGCAGCAAGAATATGTATCTGGATTTAAAGTAGGCAAATTCTGCCAGATTGCAAGTTTCAGAATTACTCCAGCAAGTGGAAGCAATTAGCATTATGATTTAATTAGGTAAAGATTTAATACTTTACTATTTGCCTTATATTAACATTTGAATTAGGCTGAATTAGTTCTAAAATTTCTGCTTACTTTTTTTAATGGGGATATGCTGTGGGTTCCAAAAATGTTTAGCTATGCCCCAGATTACTTATTACTACTACTTTCCTGTAACAAGCACAAAAAACAAATGACACCGTAATCGGAGAAAAACTTACCATAACCATAGGACTTGCAAGGAGTTTTATATTTTCATTAATTGAAGCCATCAGCCGCAGAATGGTCGGATCATCATATTCATATCTATGACTGAGTAGTATGGAGACAATTATATTGGCTACAGCAGCATTAATGATGGTCAAATTATTAAAAGATTTTCCTAAAATTGGAAAAAAGAAGTTTTCAAATTAACATACAACATCAGCAATATTCATAGAAGTCACTATATATATTTTTTATAATACAAATTAATATATATATTATATATATTGAGAATGACACAAGTGTTGGGTTTCACACAGTTTGCTGCTTCAGTGCTTTCAGACCTTCTTATCAGATGTTGCTATGGTATACTGAAGCAAAATTACAAGCACTTCATAAGTGTCAAAGACTTTTATTGACAATTGCATTAAGTTTATACAAAGAGTCAAAGTGCTAGATTTACTAACGGGCGGTTCGATAAACCCGCCGTTTTTCGGCTAGTTTGCCTGCGGTTTGACCATCGCCGGATTAACTAAAGGCAAAACCGCCGTCCAAACGGCTAGAAATTACTTTTTTCTAAACCACTCCTTTAGAAATCGCCATCCCGATTTTAACAATGAGGAACATACAAACAACCGGATTTACTATGGAGGGGTTTGGCATACCGCCGGAAAAGCGCCATTCAAACGACCAAAATAAAAGCGCTGGTTGTGAGCAGTGAGATTGCTCAAACAGCATGCTGTCAGAGCTCCGGCAGCTGTCAAAATAGTAAAGAAAAGATAAAACATTTTTTTTAAAAAAGCATGCGGTCCCCCCTCTATTCAGTCTTAACCCTAGTGCTGCAAGACTATTGCTGGTTCCGTGAAAATCACGGAAAAATTTTGCATGGGGTCCCCCCTATTTACCCAGAACCAGCACTAGGCAAACCAGCCGGGTTGGAGGCACTATAGTAGGGGGACACGCGGCAGGGGTCCCCCTGCCATAATGACTAACCAACCCCAGGCTATGCGTGCGGATGCACTCACACCTGCCTGCTGCCATTACTAAGCAAGCTATGCACTGGTGGTGCCCTGATCCCGCAGCTGAATCAACTTTAGGAGATGGTCCTGGCACTTGCTGCACGTTCTTGGGCTCCCTGAAGCCTTCTTTACAACTGCTGAACATCTCTCCTTGAAGCTCTTGATGATCCAATAAATTATTGATTTAGGTGCAATCTTACTAGCAACAATATCCTTGCCTATAAAGCCATTTTTGTACAAAGCAATGAAGACTGCACATGTTTCTTTACAGGTAACCATGGTTAACAGAGGAAGAATAAAGATTTCAAATACCACCCTCCTTTAAAAGCTTCCAGTCTGCTATTTTAACTCAATCAGCATGACAGAGTGATCTCCAGCCTAGTCCTCCTCAAAACTCTCACCTGCAATAACGAAACAATCACTGACCTGATGTCAGTTGGTCCTTTTGTGGCAGGGTTGAAATGCAGTGGAAATGTTGTTTTGAGGATAAAGAGCATTATCGTGGCAAAGAGGGACTTTTAAAATAATTGCAATTCAATTGATCACTCTTCATGACATTGTGGAGTACATGCAAATTGCCATCATAAAATCTGAGTCAGCAGATATTTTGAAAAATAACACTTGAGTCATCCTCAGGGCCATCTTTTCCATTGGGCATGATGGGCAGATGCCCGGGGGCCCCACGGGCAAGGGGGCCCCATAGGCACGGCTCTTAATGAGAATAAATAATCCTGCAAAAGAAAAAACCTGCAAAAAAAACCTACACGGGTCACTGAGCAAGTACATCTATCTATCTCTATCTCTATATATCTATATCTATATCTATATCTATATCTATATCTATATCTATCTGTATCTATCTATATCTATATCTATATCTAGGGGCCCCAGTGCACTGCTTTGCCCGGGGGCCCATAATGTTGTTAAGATGGCCCTGGTCATCCTCAAAACTTTTGGCCATTACTGTGTGTGTGTGTGTGTGTGTGTGTGTGTGTGTGTGTGTGTGTGTGTGAGAACATTTGGAGACAGGCCAATCAGTTTCAAAAGATCATAAGATAAAAAGTTTCAGGATTTGGAATAATCACAGCATTTAAAACTGTTATTTTTTTAAACATTTTTTCAAAAAGAATCAAAGACATTGAACCAATGTACTTGAATACAATTTGAAATATTTAACACTTCTATCAAATCGAAAATTTTCTCTTTACCATCAATAAAAGATTAATCAATCAATATGCTGAAAATCCAGTTATTGAATCCCATGAATAGAACAGTGGAAGTTCCATTCCTCTCTACGTATAAGCCGTCACTGTATCATTACCTTCATATCTAAGTATAAGCTTATACCATCAGCACTATGCATGAGCCATTATTGTATTGTTACCCTCATCTCTACGTATATAACCCATCATTGTATCATTATCCAGTCTTCAAGATCCACTTTTGCATTGCTCAGAATGAATAGTCTATCAATAGGACTGGGATGACTAAGGTGTCAATTTATTCTGCTGTGTTTTGGATGTAATAAAATGGAGAAGTCTGGGCAGGATAAAAAATGAAAGGGGAACTCCGCACTGATAACTGAGGGACTCATGTACAGTTGGACGTATTTGCGCCCTGACTATGCGCAGGAAAACATGCACGTATAAAATACACATTTCTGTGCATATTTTCAATCGGACACATGTCAAGAACTGTCCAGCTGTACATCACTAGCATGAACCACCTGTACATCAGGATTAACAACTGTGTAAACTTACACCCTATGATAGCATAGAAATGTGGCTTTATATTATATGTAGTCAAAGTGAAAGTCACATTATCCAATTTGTACACAATGTAATAATGTAATGAAGTGTCATATACAAAAAAAAGAGAACAGTCTCTGAACAGTTATTAATTAATGAAAATATTACCTTTACCCTATACAATGTAATCAAATACAAAACACAAATACAAGCTAAATTCGATTAAATACAAACTTATGTTGTTTTTCCCTTTAAAAAATGTATGGGAATCTTCTTGCTTGCAAAGGTCCACATGGAAATATGAATTAACTAATGTGAATATATTATTAAAGAACCACCCAATCGCACCAGGATAATCCTTAATACTCCAGATGGAGGGATATATTATCATATTAAATAAATATCCTGCTTCATATAGTATCCAACACCTGGAGGTAGGTGCTCCCACACAAAATACAAAATCTGAGAGAGAACCTGAAAAACACCTTATGTGTCATGGGGCACTCATAGGATAATGGAATTATATTAAAACATATCAAAATTTTATTAATTTCAATTAAAAATTATATCGCTTAATGGCAAATTAGAAGTAGTGAAATATTAAAAACAAGTATATGACAAAATGAACCAGAAATGAGTAACTGATAAAACTGATAGATAATCTATCGGAACGCGCTGTTTCTCCACTAGATAATTTATATAGTTCATATACTGGATGCTAAATGAGATAGAGAGCTGTCATAGGCTCTCTACCTAGATGCACATGCTGGATACTAAATAAAATGAAGGTAGTCTACCCAAGTGTACCAGAAGTACCATCATAAAGGGTTAAAGAGGACAACTAATAGATGCAACATAGTCTATGACATTCATTCGATGTTTTGAATCCATAAGGACTTAGGGATATGAAGAAAAAATTGGTATCAAATTTATAGAATGCACATTATGAACGTGCACAGTGAAAATGATCAGAAAACTACTAAAGGGGAAAAGGCCCAAAGTGAATACTGTGAAGCAAAAATAAAAATAAATAAATAAAATTTGAACAGTTGTAGAAAATATCATAAAGGAGTAAGTGAAAGAAATCCTGTACTTAAATTGAGTGTACCATGAAATTGGTATATGCATATAGTGAAGAAGGGACCAAACAATATAGTCCACATATGCTTACATAAAGTAGCAGTGCTAAATATCAAAGTAAGAAATGTAATAATGAGGGACCAAAACAAATTGTCCATCATTAACAGTGCAGTGCTAAAATCCAGAAGGATTATTAGAGTCCTAGAGAAACAAAAAATGCTGAAATCAGTAATGTGCATTATAATCCTGTATGTGAATGGATATTTACAGAAATACCAAATAATTATCATGGTCGTTCAAACCCTTAGGAGCAAGACTATTTATCAGGAAGATTTTTTTCGCTTCCCTTTTAAGGAGTTCCAAATTAAGGTCCCCCCCTCTCAGGCCCATGTGTACTCGTTCCATAGCAAAAGCCTGAAGTCCTGTCGGTTTACCCTCATGACATTTAATAAAGTGCCTCGCTACAGTGGTGATTTGTTTAAGATTGTGCATATCCTTCTCCGCCCTTCTGATATTACCAATATGCTCTAGCACCCTCTTTTTCAGGGTCATTCCAATATACTGCAGATCGCACAGACAGGTAAGGCAATAGATCACGTTGGGAGAATCACAGTTCAGAAACTCATTTACCTTCCTGTCACTCACCGGAGTGTGAGTGCCTCCACTCTGGTACGTGGTTCTCCATCTTTCCCGCTCACACCTGTGTTGAACCGCGGCCGTCCGCCATCCTGTCGCACTGCGCATGCGCAGGTCCCTTTAACAACTACACCTGACCCCTGACCACTAATGTGATTGATGGATCAATCACCCCTCCCTACTTAAGGCACTTGCAGCCTTAGGTAGTTGCCTGATCTTGAAGTCTCACTCCCAGTGAACTTCTATAGGTGTGTGCAGTTTCCAAAACTGCTTCCAGCTCTACTCCTGTGTGCAGTTTCCAAAATTGCTTCCAGCTCTACTCCTGTGTGCAGTTTCCAACCTGCTTCCAGCTCTACTCCTGTGTGCAGTTTCCAACCTGCTTCCAGCTCTACTCCTGTGTGCAGTTTCCAACCTGCTTCCAGCTCTACTCGTGTGTACAGTTTCCAAACTGCTTCCAGCTATACTCGTGCTTCAGCTTCCACCCTGCTCCCTGCTCAACTCAGCGGCGGCTCCCATACCGCTACAACGCTTCACTTCTCAGCTGATTCCGGATCTACACAACTGGGTATGCTCTACTGACTATTGACTATTGCCTATTGCTCGCATACCAGTTGTATCCATTGTTGTTTGCTGCACAGGGTACAAGTACCCATATAGACTGTGTTACTGCATTGCTTCATTTAGGACAAGCTTTCACTCAAGCTACGATATCTCCTCACACTACTACTTAGCGTATTGTGCATATCTGCTGTGACCAGCTTCCCCTCACTGCAAGGCATCTACTCCATACAGACTATTCATTGCGCCTTCCATGTCTGCCTCACAAGACATTGCTCTACTCGCGCTGTTTCCATACAGCCACAGTTTGCCTTTCAACTTCATTCTCCTGCACCTGGACAAGTCCTCATTCCTTCTCACAGCAGTGGTACAACTTGTTGCACGCAGACCACTGACTTCCCTTCTACCTACCCGCACCTGGACAAGTCCTTCTATCACAGCGGTGGTACAACTTGCTATACGCAGACCACTGACTTTCCTATTACCTACCTACACCTGGACCAGACTTCTCACCATAGCGGTGGTACAACTTGCTGAACGCAGACCACCGACTACCCTGCTACCTACCTGCACCAGTACTATTCTTCCCATCACAACAGTAGTACAACTTGCTGTACGCAGACCACTGACTCCTCCTCTACCATCACCTATCCACGTCCACTCCTCGTGTCTACATTATCTTCAGTTTCCAGTTTACAGCTCCAAGTCGCTGACTTTTCCTCCAACCATAGCTGCAAGTCGCTGACTTCCTCAGACTATCTCTACTCTCCTGCTGTTGTGTAGCTGCAATCATTCACCTGCCTGCTTTGAGGTGCGTGCCATAACCCCGCCTCTCTAGCAGAGTTCCATCTGGTGAAACTCGGGTAGCAACTCCTAGTGCATGTGACACTTCCATATCTTATGATAGCGGTCTTTATATGTCTTAGTTTGAACCATATACTGGCAAGCCTGACACCTGCCACATTTGTAGAATCCAATAGGTCTGATACTGTTTCTCGCTTTCAATGAGGGCAATGTACTATGCACCAGACAGACTCTCAAATTTTTTGAACGACGCCACGTTATAGATATCCTATCTTGTAAAATCTTTTCTTAGTCATCATCAGACTTGAGAATTCCCCAATGTTTTTGGAAGATTTTTTCAATCTGCTTCCATTCCGAACAAAAGGAACCAACAAGACGAACTTTTGAGTCCTGAGATTTATGTTTAGTGGATGTGTAGATAAGATCTTCCCTTTCTCTTTTGCTAACCGAGGTCTCTGCCTTGCGAATAACGTGTAGCCCCTAGAGACGAGTCTACTCTTCAACTCTGTCGCTCTCTTATTGAAAGTATGTGTTTCAGAGCAGTTGCGCTTCATTCTCAAGAGTTCCCCTTTGGGGATACCCCTAATAACTGCCGGGTAGTGGGAACTGGAAGAGTGGAGAAGGCTATTAGTAGCGGTATGTTTTCTATAAATATCCGTACTGAGATGTCCATCTGATGTTCTGCTAATAATTAAATCTAAGAAATTGATGTGATCCTGATGTATTTCGAATGTCAATTTCAGATTTAAGTCATTATTATTTAGGGTTCTGGCAAATTCTAAAAATAAATTCTCTTCGCCATCCCATAAAACCAGATCATCGATGTATCTTAGCCATAAAACAATATGGCTAGTGTATAAATGGTTGTCCTCAATAAAGACCTTCTCCCTCTCCTTCTCCCTCTCCCACCAACCAAGAAAGAGGTTTGCGTATGTCGGTGCACACGCACTGCCCATGGCAGTACCTCTTACTTGGAGATAAAATTTCTCCTCAAAAATGAAATAATTGCAAGTGAGAAAAAAATCCAATAAATTTAAAATGAAGTCATTCAAACCATCCACGGATCTTATATCCATAAAATATTTGGTTGCTTGTAAGCCTTGTTCATGAATTATATTGGAATATAAAGATTCCACGTCCAGTGAAGCCAATTTAGTTGTCTCATTGATATTGATGTTATTAATCTTAGTCAGTACATCAGAAGTTTCCCTTACATAAGATGCAAGACTTAATACAAATTCCCGCAGTTGCGCATTTATAAATTTACTGGCATTCTCTGTTAAATTATTAATGCCAGAGACAATAGGCCTCCCGGGAGGATTCGTTTCATTCTTATGCACTTTTGGGAGAATGTAAAAAGTGGCCACTTTGGGGTGGCGTACCGTAAGAAAATCAAAGTCTGTATGTGTGATAATTCCTCTTATATATGCATCCTGGATCAATTTATCATATTTTGACTGGAAGTTGGCTGTAGGATTGAAAATTAATCGTTTATAACAGCTATTGTCACTAAGCTGACGATACACTTCCTTCAAATATTGTGATCTAGGCCATAGAACAATGTTTGTGCCCTTATCAGATGGCTTTATCGCCACATTGTCCCATTCCTCTATTTCCTTAAGTGCTTTCCACTCACCCTTTGTAAGATTATGCTTACTTTTCAATCTATGTTGTCCATTGTGGTACAATCGATCCAAATCTTTGGATACAAGATCCTTGTATGTTTTAACTTGCGGACAAATATTAAAATCAGGTGTAAACACCGATTTATTTTTGTTTTTTGGAGGTAAGATTTCCTCTCTTGGATCTTTATCTACAAGGGATAACATAGTGTCTGCTGTATCAAGTTCCTCCAAAATCTGGAGTGCTAGTAATTCCTCGGCTGAATCAAGTTTTAACTGTTCCGGATTATGATATAAATCTACAGAAGTAGTCTGTTCTCTTGTTTTAACATTAAAGGATTTTTTTAGAAGTAATTTTCTAGAGAAAAGGGTAAGATCTTTCTCCCACTCAAACCTATTAAAGTTCCTTGAGGGTGAAAAAGATAGACCCTTCTCTAAAAGGGATCTCTGATCTGAAGTGATATCAATATCTGTGAGGTTAATGATTCTCATGTCCTTTAATAACGTGGTTTCTGGTTGTATCTCCTGGGAGGTAATTGTTGTATGGGAAGATCTTGTTCCTCCAGGGCTTTCCATTTTTTTGGTCTGGTATCCCTTCCCCCCCCCCCTCCATAATGGCCTGTGCCTGCAATTCCTCCTCCTTCCCGACGTCTCGGGTTTAGGTCTAAAAAATCACGAATGGAGGTTTGATTGTCCTTAGTAAGAGGAGACTGATTAGGGGTTTCATTGTCTGATGACTCCATTTCAGAAGTACTGTACCCTGATGTAACCTTTTTAGTTTTTATAGTGTCCCATCTGAATACTCTATTGTTATGATAATCACCTTTGTCTCTAGCAAATTTATGACGTTTTTTATCCACAATCATTTTTTCAAAATCGTCAAGATCGGACTTAAATTTATCATACGCTTTCTGGAAGTGTTCCATTTTCTCATATCATTTGAGTTTATCCCCCAGAGAGGTAATCTCTATTGAATAAGATTGTAATAGTGAATTATCATGCTCCATGAGTATACTGATCAAATCATTCGAGCATCTAGTTAAAGTTTCCTCCCATTTCTTTTTGAGTCCCTCATTAAAGAGTTCAAAAGCTGGGTAAATCTTTGGCTTAAAACCTCTTGGTATCATTTGTTGTTTAATATAATTGCTAAACATAGTTCTGTTCCAAAACACCTTTGTTTGTTTATACATGAGATTTTTTAATTCATTAAGTAATGAAGTCCATTCTTCTGCTGAACCATTACTATTCAGTGTACTACAATAAAACTTGTTGTCTGCATTTTCTTGCCATTTTTCTTGTCTCTTTAAAAGGTCATTACTGACACTAAAGGACGCCATAGGTCTGAGAAAAGTATATATTCAAAAATTCCCTTTATAAGGTAAATAAATCCTGTGCTGAAAGATACACCAGGAGTAAAAGAAACTCCAAATACAACTGATTATTAAAGAACCAATAATCGCACCAGGATAATCCTTAATACTCCAGATGGAGGGATATAATATCATATTAAATAAATATCCTGCTTCATATAGTATTCAACACCTGGAGGTAGGTGCTCCCACACAAAATACAAAATCTGAGAGAGAACCTGAAAAACACCTTATGTGTCATAGGGCACTCATAGGATAATGGAATTATATTAAAACATATCAAAATTTTATTAATTTCAATTAAAAATGATATCGCTTAATGGCAAATTAGAAGTAGTGAAATATTAAAAACAAGTATATGACAAAATGAACCAGAAATGAGTAACTGATAAAACTGATAAACTATATTGCTCATGGTATCATAATCACCATCATTCATATAGCTTATCTTTGCCTTACAGATTACCACTGTCATGCGTTACATATATGGTTAGTTAAAAATTAACCGAACGGATTCAGTGTGCCATATGATTTCTCTGATTCCGGATTATATCTTCCGACAGTTTGATATATATATTTTTTGTACCGCTTACTATTTGTTATCCTGTGTTTTTTTTTTATTTTAGACTCACCTTCTTTATGATCTAATTCTTTGGATAGGTCTGTTTTTTAAAGAGCGTCCAGTGTTGTCTTGGTATCCGCATGACGTATTATGGTAGGCGGACCCTTGATGCCGAGATCAACACTTGCTTAAGTTGCCATAGTAACTGCCCTTGGTGATGTACACCAGGGGGCGGTCTTGTCATTATAAATAGCCTATCGGAACGCCGGGTCGGGTTGCCTTGATAAAGCTTAGCAGAGTGAAACGCGCGTCGGCGTTACACGCGCTGTTTATCCTCTGTTTATACTATCCTATATATACACTTATGATTTTTGGATGCTCTAGGGATTCATAATAGCTAATACTCGCTGTCTCCTATATTGGTTATCTACACAGAAGTAGATTCCTCTAGCATACTATACCAACATAATAGCTGCCTTTGTATGGAGCTCATTATGGTCTCCTTCTGAAAGATCAGCAGCTTTATATTCTCATTAGACCATATTCTGAGAATTTAATAAATCATATATTCATCCTATATGAGAGTGTTTTGAGGATCTAATAAGTCATGTATCCATCTTATATGTGAATATTGTGGAATGAAATGCATCTATACAGCAGGGGCACTAGATTTAACTACATAATATAACAGCAATTTTTGCTGAGGGTTTCTCTCCTCTCTGCATAGACTTAATCTATTGATACAGTTTAACTTGGGAGAGATATGCCCCTCTATATGTAGCTATTAGTACATCTTTAGTCCTATTTCACTTCTGGTACACTTGGGTAGACTACCTTCATTTCATTTAGTATCCAGCGTGTGCATCTAGGTAGAGAGCCTATGACAGCTCTCTATCTCATTTAGCATCCAGTATATGAACTATATAAATTATCTAGTGGAGAAACAGCGCGTTCCGATGGTTTATCTATCAGTTTTATCAGTTACTCATTTCTGGTTCATTTTGTCATATACTTGTTTTTAATATTTCACTACTTCTAATTTGCCATTAAGCAATATAATTTTTAATTGAAATTAATAAAATTTTGATATGTTTTAATATAATTCCATATTCCTATGAGTGCCCCATGACACATAAGGTGTTTTTCAGGTTCTCTCTCAGATAATGTGAATATATGTCTGCGACTAATGAATGAAGTAGCATCAGCGGACAGGTCAATATGCAATCATCTAATTAGAAGTGGCTATCTAGTGGTATGAATCGTCTTCATCAATGGCACGTATTTATACCAGTCATCAGGTACTCCCATACAGCTCCTGAGAGGCACACATGCATCTCCGTGCAGTTCAGCCTCAATTGCAATTTTGCAAATGTGCCCTTACTGTACTTAGCAAGCATTTACTCGTCCCTCTAGTCTAGAGATGCTCACTGACCCCCGTGTTTTGGTTTTGGATCTGGATTACCTTTGTGTTTTGGTTTTGTTTTGGCAAAACCGCCCTTGCGTGTTTTGGTTTTGGTTTTGTTTTTGTTTTGAAATTGGTTAAATAATTAAATTTTTTTGGCCTAAAATAACATAATTTAGTGCTCCACCTGTTTCCTGGATAAGTGAGGTAATTCTACAGCTAATAAATGTCAACGAGCGCTGACCCCCCCCCTAGGATATTTGCTTTTATCAGACACACACCAATCCAGTGTGGGAGCCAATGGTCCAAAAAGAGCTATTGAAATCCATAGCAAAAAAGGCAGTTGGGTGTCTATCTGTAAATTACACCCTACACTTATAGTTAAATAGAAAAAAAAAACAGCCTGCAAAGACTGGACGATCAATAGAAATGGTCAAAGCATCTTTTCTGTTTGGCTTTAGATTACACCCAAACCTTATTAGTGCAAATTAGGAAAAATACAGTTTAATCCTTGGTAGGCTGTCCTTAATTCTACAACTACACACACCAATCCAGGGTGGCAGCCATGGGTCTAAAAGGAGCTATTGACATTCATAGTAAAAAAGGCAGTTTGGTGTCTGTCTGTATTTTGCACCCTACATTTATAGTTAAATGGAGAAAGAAGCAGCCTGCAAAGACTAACATAAATAGAAATGGCCAAAGCATCTTTTCTGTTTGGCTCTAGATTACACCCTACACTTACAGTGAAATTGACAAAACAGCAGCCTGCAAAGACTGTACGTTAAATTGAAATGCCCCAAGTCCCTTTTCTCTTTGGGGGTAGATTACACCCTACACTTATAGTAAAAGTTTTAAAAAGATGTTGTCGTCATCATCTTCAGCATCATCCTCAACCTCATCAGTGTGTACATCATCATCACAGTCTATTAATTCATCTCCGCTGGAATCCGCCATTAGAGAAGTATCAGTACGGGTGTATTTGACGGTAAAGGCCTTCCTCATGGAAGATGCAGTTCATTTTGATGAATATCATCTTTTCCACATTTTTCGGAAGTAACCTCCTACCTCGATCACTGACAAGGTTCCCAGCTGTGCTGAATACTCTTTCAGAGTACACACTGGAGGGTGGGCAGCTTAAGCATTGCAAAGCAAGTTTGTACATGGCTTGTTTTTCTTCTTAGTATGGAAAGGGACTGTGTGACATTTCCATATCAATTAAAGAGGGGAATATCTGACACCCCAAACACTTGTAGTGCAAATTCAGAAATATATAGTGCTGGTATATAATAATTGCAACACCAGAAAATAGCTTTTTTAGAAGAGGGGAATATTTCACACCCCAAACACTTGTAGTGCAAATTCAGAAATATATAGTGCTGGTATATAATAATTTCAGCACCAGAAAATAGATTTTTTGGAACAGGGGAATATGTCACACCCCAAACACTTGTAGTGCAAATTCAGAAATATATACTGCTGGTATACAATTATTTCAGCACCAGAAAATAGCTTTTTACTACAGGGAAATATGTGACACCCAACACTTGTAGTGCAAATTCAGAAAGAATATGTGCTGGTATATTACAATTTCTGCCAGCAGGAAATTGTTTCTTTAGGAGGGTATATGACACCCCAAACAGTTTGTAATGTTTGGAAAAATGCCTCCTCTATACTCCTCTCTTCCTGCTCTAATAACTGCTCTTATAACTGCTCTAATAACTGTTCTCTCCCTGCTCTAATCCTGCAACCTAACCCTTCTCTCTCCCTCTGTCAAATGGCGCTGAATTGCTGTGGAGGCAGATATTTATGCATTTGAAACATCGCGAGAACCGAGCTCCGAGATCCGACGACGTCACAATGACGTTTTGCCTCGTTTTGAATTCCGAATCGGCGGGAGAGTACCGAGGCGGCTCGGCTCGGTACTCGGATACTTGAAGTTCGGGCAGGTTCGGTTCTCGGGGAACCGAGCCCGCCCATCTCTACTCTAGTCACAAGGAGATGCAAGTGTCTCATGTGCGTATGATGTTCTGTGGGCATGTGCAGTACAAATTTGCATATTTTGTGCTAAACAAGCCAACCTGGTTTTAAAACGTGCATGTGTAAGGGCCCCTTTCCAGTTTCTAACTCACAGAGCATAGCTATGTAAAGAGACCAAGTTATCCTGGAGGAAACCTGAGCAGGAGGCATGGGATGAGTACCCACATCAAATAAACCTGCAGATAGGTGCTACAGGCAACTGTGAAGAAACAAAAATCTTATTTATAAAAGGCAAAGGGAAAAGAAACCAGAAAATAACAACAACATTTAGGTACAAGTTAGTAGTATAACCAGCCAGGTGTGAAATTTTGCAGCTTTGCAAAACCATGCTGTAGTGGCTAAATTGAACATGTGTTGACAGAATTAGAGTCGGGAGGGGGGGGACACTCTAGCTCAATTCTAAATCCCAGTGCAAAAATAAAGCTTATAATACTTGTGCGCTATATGCAATATTGATTTTTATATAGTATTTTACATTGCTTCACAAAAAAATACTGCCTGCTTGTGCATTTGCATCACAACATTGGTTTATACTAGAGATGAGTAGTTCGGATTCAGAGTAGAATTCCTCATGCCAAAATCATATCTGAAAAAAAGGCAAATCATAATTTCCAGGAAAATACTGATGCAAAACTCGCAAGAGTTTTGGATCAAATTCTTCTTCATATATAGCCCTCCTCCCTATTTAGAATAGACAGCGTATATGGAGGAAGGTGGCTGGCAGGCTTTGCTCTTAAAAAAGCTTGTAGAGAGTGACCAGAGCATGAGACAGGGAGACATTGGAAATGTTACATAGAAAACAATAGCAGTGATTATTTTTAATGCAGTTTTATTTTTTAGCGATCAGTCAGCTAGAATAGTTTGCTGATCAATTGGGTGTCAGAGCATTTAAATAGATTAAATAGATATCTGATATGTGTAATATATATATATATATATATATATATATATATATATATATATATATATATATATATATATTAGGACTATATTATATATACATCATTCTAAACTAGTATTTCTTTCTAATTCTAATTAGTGTAGAAAAATTGGGTGCTGTTGTTGTACAACAGAGCAGCACACACCAAAGAGCAATTAGATTTTTTTAATTTGAAATCCAAAGTTTTCTAGTGCAAGAAGCAATCTTGTGATGTTTGATTTTCAGAGTTAATCACTTTCTACTATACTGGTATACTAAACTATTGTTGCAGACTTACCTCCCCTCGTTCCAGCGCAGCTCCGTCTCTCATCGGAAGCCGCACTTCCGGGTTTGGCGGTCACATGACCACAACTTGGGGTGGGGAACTTAAATTTCCCTAGCTATTTAAACTTCACTCTGACACTCGGTGAGTATCAGAGCAACTTTCTGCTTTCTGGCTCCTGCTTCTCCCGGGGATCTCTGTGCTTCCAGCCCTTGTCTGACTCCTGTGTACCTACTCCTGTCTGTCTGACTATTCTGACTCTCCAGCCCCTGTGTTCCGACCCGGCTTGCTGACCTCTCTATTGATTTCTGGTGACCCCGACCCGCTTGTCTGACGTTGCATCTCTCCAGTCCTCTTCTTCTGCCGCCTGTCCGTGTACTGAACCTGGATATTCTTCACGCTGAGCCTGCCAGCTGATTTTGAACTGCATTGCTTCGTTGTATACCAGTCTTCTACATCTTGAGATGAACTAGAGGGCCGCGACCTGTGACTCACGGCAGCGAAGCTCATCCCGCCTTGCGGCTGTTCTTGGTGAACATTAGGGAGTTCGATAGACTCCGTGCCTATTTGCTCTTCTGGGTTTTCTCCGCACATGCATGCACAGTGACGCTCGTGTCCTGTTGCTAGGAAATGGGACGCTGTCACTTGTTCTGCCGGCATTCAACTGCACTGGATCACCGAATCTGCTATCACCTATCAGGCACCATTTCCCTCTATTTAAAGATCCTCCCTACTGCAGACCAGTGCCAGAGTATTGGTTCAAATCTGCTCCAGAGTACCTGTTACTTGTATCCTGCATCAGTGTTTTGGCTCCTGATGTTTGGCTTGGCTCTTGGACTCTCTCTCTCTGGTATATCCCTGGTACTGCTTTGCTAAATTTGGTCAGACCTTTTGGCTTCCCCTGACCTTCCTCTGGAACATCCTTGTGTACTTCGCATTGCTGGCTTGACCTGGACCGTTCGACCATTCCTGTTCACCACGCTACCGCACTGGTTTACTAACTTGGAGAACCGCGACCTGCGCACCTCATGCAGCCAAGTCCGTACCTCTTCGGGGGGTCCCTGATAAATACAGGGGGTCCATTAGAGTCCACGCCTCCTTGTTTAGTACTACCAAATACCAGTCATGGGTGCATCCAGCTACTTGCTACATTACCGTGAAAGAGGGTTTGAAGTGAATTAAGTAGCTAATTTAAAGAGAATTAAGTCTGGTGTATTCATCATAACACATGAATTAGTACAATGCATGAGAAGAAATCCAAATTCACTATGTATTGTATTAACTGAGCAGCCTTTTTTGCACAATTTCACATTGCTCTTAAACATTATGGTGAATTGATTGTTTCTGTTATGAGCTGCGGCGGTGCCCAGCCGCCGCGACTCTCCTACCTGCGTCCCGGCCGTCGCTATGGCGACCGGGACATCACTTCCGCCTATGACCCGGCCGTTGCCAGGGCAACGGAGGGACGCTTCAGCGCTGCGTCCCGGCAATGAGAAGCCGGGCACATGCGCCCATCAATATTACTAGCCTACGGGCTAATGAATTTTGGTGCAGAGGGCTGGGTATTATCAGAGCCAGGCTCTGATTGGCTGTCCTCACTATTTAAGTCTGCTACCTCATTGCCGGTTATAGCTTCTGTGCTCCAGTCTGCTGACCTGCTAGTTCCTGTTCCTGTATTCTGATACCACTACTGACTCCCCGTGTATGACCCTTGGCTTTGAATTGGACTTCGCTCGTGTTTCCTGTGACCCTGATATCTGGCCTGTTTACCGGTTCTGCTATTCGCCTGTGACCCCTGATCTCCGCTTGTTCATCGATACTGTTGTCTGCTGCCGGCCCTTGACCTCTGCGTGGACCTGACTCTTCTTGCCTGGGTTCTCCCCAGCCGGTACACACTTCACGACCCTCTGTTAGTCTGTGGCCCAGTCTGTCCCCACCATCAGGGGCTCCAGTGAACACCTGATTGGCAGAGTAGATTCTGGGTTGTGTTGTGCCGGCTAGAGGGGTTCCTAACAGGTTCCCAACAGTTTCACACCGTTTTATTGATGTACAATGGTTAAAACTTGTGGAATGTTGAAATTCAAGACACATTAGCCACACTAAGTGCAATAAAGCCTACCCCAACTATGTTTTACTAGCATTATGTATAATTACAGCAAACACAGAATATGAAAGAGATTAGAGCAAGCAGAGAATAACACAAATATATGGGGAATGGTGTATGTATGTATGTAACAAATCTAACAAATTATAGCAATGTCTAATGCCAGTTATTGTGAAAATTATAAAGTAACCACTCACCTCCATATGATTTAAATGCCTGTGTTAAACATTCAGCTTCCTCAATAATCTTGTTTTCTATAGTTTTCTTCCCCATCCCAAAATCTCGTAATGTTGAAAGAGCAAATCGTCTCATCACTTTCCAGTTCTCACCATTAGTAAATACAATACCTGAAGAGAATGAATATATGTCACAGGGCTGTGCTGATTAAAAGTACACATTACATCAAAACAAAAATATATTTCTGGCAAGAATGAAATTTACCTCACATCTGTATAGTGTATGAAGTCAGCTCTTTATATATTTAGTCAGTCACCCACTAACTTTTTTTTTTAAATTCACAAAATGTATAGCCTGAATACAGATGGGATGCGGGCGGTCAATTAATTTAGCTGTGTGGTGTGCTTGATGCATCACTGGTAACACTTTTGCCTCATAATACAGAATGAGATAAATATTTTGCAATATTTATGAATATTTTGCTCATCTCTAATCAAAGTGTGTTACAAAACTGAAAATACAATACATTGAGGAGTTTTACTTAACTATGTATGTCCCCCATGCTCTTTCACTCCTCTGCAGCACATTTTCATGTTAGGAGATAGACAAGTAGAGAGTGACTGACATCTGGGCAGTTTTGCTTTGCAGAAACGCAAAGTGTGGATTGGTTGATTCCTACATGATGTTCCAAAAGTTCAAGTCACCGTAGATAGTTTTTTTTTTTTTCTCCAAACAATAAGCTCATATGGGCCTTAATCTGTTCTTTTGGAAATTAACTGCAAATACATGCAGAGTCGCCAAAAGAATTAACGTACAGTAAGCCACCCTAATTAATAGATGGACAGCCAATAAGGAGAGATAGCTCCTGATTGGCTGACCATTTATTAAGTAGGCAAGCTTACCAGGCATTATCCCATTAGGCCAGGGGAGTTTTGCCGGGAACAGTCGGCTTTGTCTTTAGAGTGTTTTTAGAATATTGTGGACAAAATATTTTTTTATTTTATAGACTAAGGGGGCATAATTCATTTATTGTATTACTAAGGAGGCACAAAACACTTTGTTATGTCAATTATGTTAGTACCTGCTCTTGTGGCACTGCAAGTAACAGTATGCACTGCCGCACATGTGCATTCTGGTACTTGTAGTGCTAAAAGAGCGGGCACTATATTTGATCATATTAACCCTGGTATGTATGTTTGGGACCACCTTAGAGTACTGGGCATGATGTAGAATAACACTGGGATGGAAGCTAATGTCTGGTAAAACCAGATGTTTTATATCCGGTTTTAACAGACGGTTTACCTAAATTTACTCTTTGGGCTAACCCGCATGTGACCTAAGGGTTTTCAAACTGCCACACCTTGCCAGTAGATTGGGTTTTCCCCATCCTAACTCTTGGATATTAAAACATTGTTAAAAAATTTCCCACCATGGTTCCAATTACTTTTTTTAAGCTGTTCAACAGTTTTCCATATATGATAGACTTACTGCCGGGATGTCACAGGGAATGGTGTTTACATGGCTGCACATTTTGCATATAGCGCAAATAAGAAAAACAGATTTCTTTTAAGTTTTACAATCTTTAAAACATCCTTAAGCTATATTATATTATATTATATTTATATATTCTGTAAAGAAACTAAAAACAGTTACCATGGCCCTTTTCTATTTTATCAAACACTGGAATATGTGGTCTGTCAGTAAATTCGTCAGCGTGGTTGACTAGAGCATCTTTAATGGTATCATAACCACATAGGATGACCATCTTCGTCATGCCTAACTGGACGCTGAATACCGAGCCGTACTTCTGAGACATCTGTAAAGGTAACAACGGGAGAAATTATTTGCACTATAGTCAGAAATACATTACGTTATGCCAGTAGAGAATTAAAG
Organism: Mixophyes fleayi; assembly: GCF_038048845.1. Taxonomy (NCBI): domain Eukaryota; kingdom Metazoa; phylum Chordata; class Amphibia; order Anura; family Limnodynastidae; genus Mixophyes; species Mixophyes fleayi. Next base: position 28,434,097 of record NC_134404.1, on the reverse strand, counting down.
ATGCTGCAGAGTGGATCACAAAATGGGTGTAAACTCTAAACGCTAAAAACATACAAAAATAGAGCTTTTCTACCCATATGCTGACCCGTATACATCTCGAGGTGTGTCCAGTTTCATATCAGTAGCATATGCACCTGGTTTATATATAGTTTAAGCAATGTTACTGGTTGTCTTTATCATCATGTATTTGTTCCTACCTTCTATCAGGAGCAAAAGATATGCTAAGTGGTTAGCACTTCTGCCTTACAGCACTGGGGTCATGAGTTCAATTCTCGACCATGGCCTTATCTGTGAGGAGTTTGTATGTTCTCTCCATTTTTGTGTGGGTTTCCTCCGGGTGCTTCGGTTTCCTCCCATACTCCGAAAACATACTGGTAGGTTAATTGGCTGCTAACTAATTGACCCTTGTCTGTGTGTCTGTGTATCTGTGTGTGTGTCTCTGTGTGTGTGTTAAGGAATTTAGACTGTAAGCCCCAATGGGGCAGGGACTGATGTGAGTGAGTTCTCTGTACAGCGCTGCGGAAATAGTGGCGCTACATAAAAAGATGGTGGTGATGATGATGATGATGACGACTCCTAATAGACGTATATGCATCCCGTGCTGGTCTACATGAGCCACATTTACGAGACCTCTCTTTCTTTATTCAGCCTCTGTCAGACAGCTCCTTTCCTCTCCCATTCTGCCTTTCCAATCCTTAGGAGATACAAATGCCAAATACGTGCATGTCTGCAGAAGTACATATGTATGCGTTCTTTCTGTGGGCATACACATTGAAAGTATGGGCAATTCATGGTACGCAAACTGACGTAAGTTTAAACTGACATCAGGCCCCGTATGTTGAGGTATGATTTCTTGACAGTTAAGGATGAAGAGTATAACATTGCCATATGGAATAAAATCATTCTGATGGTGGAAAGAAGAGATTGAACAGCAAACAAACTCATGATTCTTTTCTTTTACATATAGGAATACAAGTAACAGAGTGAAGTGTAAACTACCATTCAGCATTTGGACCCTCCTGCACAACTACTGTACTTCCTTACCATTTGAAATTCAATTCAATTTCTCCTACTATAAATAATTTGGGGACATTAGGGTACCCACTTTGACTTAGTGTCATTTAAATTACATTGTACTTCTTTATGGACTAATTAAGTAATCAAGCATATTTATTTAATAGTAGGCATAAACGCTTGGGTGGTGTTTTAACAGACATACAGTATTACCTCTATAAGTGTTTTATGAGGTTTTGCCATGTCAACCATGTGTAAATTTCCAATAATTGGTAAAGGCTTTGGTCCCGGTGGGAAATTCTTATAATTGTGCTGTTTCTGATTGGTAAAAACATAGGCCAAAAATAGGATGACTACAGCGGACAGAATAATTGTAAAAGAGTCCATGGCATACAAAGTCTTCTGTAAAATCTAGAGAGGAAAGACAAACAGACATTTTATTAGAAAATTAAAATAGTTATCATGCATATACAGTACAAGCAATAGTCAGATATTTATTTACCCTTTAGGAAGAATAGAAGATTTTTCTTCTGTTATCCTACGGGAGAATTTGCCAGTGTGTATGTTCTCCCTATGTTCCTGTGATTGCCTCAATTTCCTCTGGGGGCTCCGGTTTCCTCCCACAGGCCAAAAATGTGTATGTGTGTGTGTGTTAGGAAATCTAGACTGTAAGCTCCACTGGGGCAATGACTGATGTCAGCAAGTTCTCTGTACAGCGCTGTGGAATAGGTGGTGCTATATGAATAGCTGATGACAAATATGATGATCAGAGAGGAGGAAGCTGAACGTTTGGCCCGTGTGGACGGGCCTCAATGTAAATACAATTTTGGTATAGTGTCAATGACTACTGGATTTAAGCTCTAACCTTACAGAGGTTCAAAGGTAGTAATAATGTGTCTTATATTAAACACGTATGTCTGTTTTTACAGCAGTCATACTAAACATTGCTGGACACAAAAAAGCTTGTTAGTACACACCAGGTACATATGACAGACCCTTGAAATCTAATCCCTCTATGCATGGGACTGTGGACCCCTTGTGGAGTCTTGCAAGTAAGAGTTATAAATAATCCTGTCGTTTGCGTGTTTAACCTATTACACTGTGGGTGACTCACTTTGCACAAAAAAATGTTATATCGGGAAGAGTGTTAAAATGATTATTTTTTATCATATTGACCTGTTAAAGTGAATAATACCCATACAACACTCTTACAGAGAATTACTTTAGTGCAATTAACTTAATTTGCTTATAATTATTAGTTTACAGGAATATCTATCTAGTCACTACTGTTTCAAACTGGTCCCATTTTTCGTTTTGGCCACTTACTGTCTGAACACCGGCATTTCTTACAAGAGCTCTGTACCTGCAATTCATTTTGTACACTAACTCTGCTACTGGCCATTATAACTTACTTGTACAGCTGCACAGCTAACTCGTGTCGTGTCATATATCACGGCACTTCCACAGTCATTACATGATCTGCCTAGCATGCATTGCAATTCACCATAAACAGTAAGCACAGTCTAACAAAAATACAAAGCACAGTAAATGGATTAAGTCTAATTGAATCAATACCCCTGTGAAGCTGCAACTAAGAATAGTAAAATTATATTGTGTGTATATATATATATATATATATATATATATATATATATATATAAAAATAATATTTCAGGTGAGACAGCATTCAAGGATTTAAGACAAACTGTAGCTGAGTCCATTCAAACATTTCAGTGTATATTACCAGCTGCAATGTGAATCAAGCTGTCTGTGTACCAAGCGTTAGCACTGCTTTCCCAGCATGCATTGCTGGGGAATAGCACTCCCACAAGATCAAAGCAAAACTGCCAATGAATAAGCAATGCAGAGCAACATCACCATAAGGGGCATGCCTAACAAACATCACCATGGCCTTATGATGATGTTGATCTGCATTGCTTATAGCTTATTCATTGCCAGTTTTAATCTAGTGGGAGGGCTATTCCCCTGCAATGCACGTTTGGTACACAGACAGCTTGGTTCAGATTGCAGCAGGTGTAAGATATGTTAATTATGTTTTGCACTATATGTATTGAGTATGTTTGTCAGAATCTCACATGATGTCCCTGAGGAAAGTAATATACTGAAATTTGGTATATATAGTCCATTTATTACTGGAATGAACTGAATACACCCTTTCGATACAACTACAGTTTGTCTTAAATACTTGAGTGCTGCCTCACCTGGAATCTATTTATTGTACTATTCATACAAGAGAAGTACTGAGGAAGGCAACAGGGTAATGTACACATGCTATTTAATAGTGTCAAGCACCTGGATGAGCTATATATACCGTATTTGCCGGCGTATAAGACGACTTTTTTGACCTGAAAAACATGCCTCCAAGTGGGGGGGTCGTCTTATACGCCGGGTGCCAAACTCAGGGGTCTCAGGGGTGCCGCGGGCCAGCCATAAAAAAACCCAAACAGAAACACTTACCAATCCGCGCGGCGCCGGGACCCAGCATCCTCCTCTCTCACGCAGCCTATCATCAGTGACAGTCTGCGTGAGAGAGGAGGATGCTGGGTCCCGGCGCCGTGCGGATTGGTAAGTGTTTCTGGTTTTTTTTTTATGGCTGGGGCGCGGCAGAGGGGGCAAAGTGAGAGAGGGAGAGAGGGACAGATGAGAGTGACAGGAGGGGGACAGAGGAGAGTGACAGCAGAAGAAGGTAAGTGTTATTAGTATGTGTTATGTTATGTTTGTTTTATGTTATGTCATGTCAATGCAGAGTGTCTGATCAGCATATATGAGTGTGTGTGTGTGGGGGGGGGCAGTGACTTCATGCAGTGTGTGTGTGGGGGCCAGTGACTTAATGCAGTGTGTGTGGGGGCCAGTGACTTCATGCAGTGTGTGTGTGGGGGCCAGTGACTTAATGCAGTGTGTGTGGGGGCCAGTGACTTAATGCAGCGTGTGTGGGGGCCAGTGATTTAATACAGTGTGTGTGGGGGCCAGTGATTTAATACAGTGTGTGTGGGGGCCAGTGATTTAATACAGTGTGTGTGTGGAAGGTGTGCGGAAGAGGGGGTAGTCTTATACGGCGAGTATATAACAAACTCTATAATTCTGAGTGGAAATGTTGGGGGTCGTCTTATACGCCCAGTCGTCTTATACGCCGGCAAATACGGTATATGTATGTATATATATATATATATATATATATATATATATATCAACATCATCATCAACATTTATTTATATAGCGCCAGCAAATTCCGTAGCGCTTTACCATTATATTATATATATATATATATATATATATATATATAATTTCATGTACAGATTTATAAATATATAAATACAATATGGATAACTCTAAATGAAATTTAATTTAAAATTTAATATAACTTTAGTCTCTTGAATACACAGTTCAGTCCAAAATCCTTATATCAAGTGCTGCCAAATAGGAAATACGGCCCCTTGGAAGACGTCTGAGGAAGGAATGGATTGGCATTTGACCCAAAATAGCACCCATATCAAGGAAGCGCCCTAACACTAATGTGCTTCACCTGCAATCCAGGTTAAGGACAGCATTATAATGAGTATTCTCTCTGAACAGTATTTGTTAATTGGTAGATCTGGTTTAACTGGTGGAATTGGTTAATTGGTTGACCTTCTACAGAAGGTAGCTTTTTTTTCTAAAATATATTAGTTTGTAAAGTTCAAAGATGCCCTCTCTTCAACTTAAAGAACTCACTTTACAAAGCAAAAAAATTTTGGGATTTGGGTGCAATACAAGGCATATAAGTAGCCCATATTCAAAAAGGAATGCCTGGATCTGCCTATCATTTCCCATTAAAATATGCCACATTTTTCACTATGTACTCACTGACAGAGCATTTATGAGGTCTGGCATTCCAGGTAATCAAAAAGGTATTCAATGGGGTTGATTGAGGTCAGGGCTCTGTGCAGACTAGTCAAGTATTTTCACACCAAACTCACCAAACCATGTCATTGTAGTCCTTGCTTTGTGCACTGGGGCACAGTCATGGTGGAATAGAAAAGGGCCTTCCCACAATTGTTGCCACAAAGTTGGAAGCTGTTATGCTGATGGTCTCTTCACAAACTCAAAGAACTAGTTGGCGGAGGTCTTCACTTTTAGCAGCCACCTTTCCCATAGAGCTTTGTACGCTCACCGGTACTCAGATGCCCCCTGGACTTAACTCCAGATGTAGTGTAAGGCCAGGAGGCAGCGGATGGTCAGACAAAAGCAGCGGTCAGAGGTTACTAGCAAGCAGAGTAATCAGGTAACACGCCAAAAGTCAGGGTCACAGGCAATACAGCGAGGTCCAGAGTACAGGCAAACGAATCAGGGTAACAGGCAAGCAGGCAAGGTCCAAGGTACAAGCAGGGGTCATACACAGAAGTTAAATCCAGAAGGTATACACCAAACAGCACAGGAGCAGCATTGCAGACAGGGAACTGGACACTACAGACGGCAGTGAGACTAAGCCCTCCCTGCCTTAAATACTTTGATAAGCCAATCAGAAAAGAGGAGGACAGGGCTGACAATCTGCCTCAGGAGGCTGCTAATAAATTTACTAGCTAGAACTGGCATAGATAATAACAAAAACCAGGAACATGTATAAATATATAAATGAACAAATTTAAATCATAGGAGAGCTCCCCCTGGTGTTGGAGGATGTCCCTACACCCTCCTACTCTATGCAACAAAGATAAGCTATAGGAAAAATAACAGTGCATAGTAACCAATGCATGTGCCCGGCTACTAGATCATGCCAGGATGAGGTGTATCGCCGCGTCTCGTGACAGAAGCATAGCATTGTTCAAAATGACTCAGTATGCTGAAGCATTAAGATTGCCCTTCACTGGAGATAAGGTACCTAGAGCAAACCTTTAAAATCAGCCCCAAAACTATTACACCTCCTCCACCTAACTTCACAGTTGGCATAACGCAGTCAGGCAGGCAACATTCTCCCAGTACCCGTCAAACCCAGACTCTCCCATCTGACTGCCAAACAGAGAAGTGTGACTTATCGCTCCACAGGACATGTTTCCACTGCTCCACAGTCCAGTGTTGGTGTGCTTTTCACCACTCTTATCTGAAACTTGTCATTGGGTTTGGTGATGTGAGGCTTGCATGCAGCTGGTCATCCATGGAAACCCATTCCATTAAGCTCCTACTGCACAGTTTTTGTGCTTACATTAATGCCAGTGAAAGTTCGGAACTCTTTATTGATATACATTTTCTGAATGCTAGACACAATATGGCTATGCTCCAATATAACTTTATTGACCATGTTCCACCATTGCTTTGAGGAGGAGAAATAGATAATAAATTAATGCATTAGGAATCTACTTGGATATATCGCTTGAATACAGTGGCTCCAAACTGTTTCCTGTAGATCTGGATGCATGCTCCCTGTGAAGCTTTCCAGGCTCTTTTATTCGAGCCTTAGTGGTCTCCCATGGGTATGCATTCCTGAACATTCATTAGAATATACAATGTATTGCTAGTGGTCTATAGTTGATTTATTTAGATATGATCATGCAAATAATAGATGATGTATTTATATAGTATCATTATGTACAGAAAGCCAGGTTGCAACTGCTTTTGGTAGCATTGATGGTTAATATATGTATTAATAACAGTAAGAGTTCTCTTTATTCATTAGCTAATATATATATATATATATATATATATATATATATATATATATATATATATATACAGTAAAAGTTATCTTTATTCATCAGCTATTTTGTATATATATGTGTATATATATATATATATATATATATATATATATGATACATACATGAAGCGCTTCCTTGCTTTGCACTTGATATTTTCCCACAAAACATAGATGGTATCCAATTGTGGAAATCTCTATATGGAAAAATACAACCTCACATAGTGTATTACAGTATAAACCATATGGGAATAAATATGGGATAAATGTGTAGTTATATAGGGATCCACCATCCAGACACCATGTGAACACCGTCGTGTCTCCCCCTAGGGGTTTAAACTCACAAGATGTAACTCCAATTAGTGCTGTGTATTGAAATCCTAGGATGGCCTCCTCATATCACAAAACTCCATCAACACAGAAATCCCAATGCGAATATGTTCGCCGATGTCATCTCTATTTCCCTCGTCACCAGGAATGAAGAGTGTAGAAATACCTCTCCAAAACCTGACTACAGGGCCCCATTCATGTATAGAAAGAAGATATTTAGAATCCGCCAGTTGGATAAAAGTCAAAACCGACAAATTAAACATGTCGTTTTACTAAAAACCTGGCATGAGGAGACCATGCTGAGAGGGCGTAACTAGGACCTAAACTTAAAAATGCAGATGCCCAGTTACATAAAAATGCACCTCCCGCAGTATCCACTTCACTGGGGTTGATAAAGCCAAAGGGATGGGTTTATGACAGAGGGCAGTTTTGCGCTTCCCGCGGAGTCCACTTTGTGTAGCTGGACAAAGCTAAGTGGAGGTGTATGTGGCAATTGGGACACTTTGCCACCTTTTAATAAAGAAAAGAGTTGTGGTTTCACTGGGAAAGTGACCAGTTAGGGACTTAACTGTGATAGCCAGCGTTTAGGACTATCGCACAGTGTTTATTTCTGTGAATATGTTTGATTTGAATGCTGAAGACACTGTCAAGACTGTTTATCCATCCTAACAAGTAAATAAGCGTCAAAGTGATTCAGCAGAAACCTGTGTGAGGAGCCACCTGTCTGCTATATCTGATATCCTGATATCTATCAGGATATCCCTCTGGATCTCACCATATGTCTAAAAACACAATGAAGGAAACCAGTAATAGTGTAGTAATTTGATATAGTCACTTGCACACCCAGTGATGGTTAACTATATACCGATGAACCAGGTGAACAAAATCTGCTGACCACTTCACAGTGAAATACCAAACCAGTGAGACAATATTTACAGATATCCGTACTTCTTAATCACCCAATGGTATTATGCGTATCAGAAATAAATATATAGATGGCTTACAGGACTTCATCAGGAGAATTACCTTAATTCTCTTGATGAAGTCTTATTGTTGGAAAGACAAAATGCGTTGAGGTACTATACTACTTGCTTTTATTAAGGCTATCTGAATTAAGCTCTGGAGGACTGTCAGTGATTTGGTCACCAGTGGATGTTTGTTCCTATCATTGCATATTGTGGTTCCATCGAAGGGCTAACAGATAAGCTTTTATTCTTTGTTAGCATGTGAGTGCATTATTTGCATTGTACTCAATAAAAAAAAACTTTTTATTACATACTACACCATATTCTCTATTATTCCTCTTATTTACCATCCATGGAGGAAATGAAGCAAGCCACATTAGGAAGGTGTATACATGTACAGAAGATAATCATCAGGATTGGGGACAGATAAGCGATATATTTATTTCTGGTACGCATAACACCATTGGGTGATTAAGAAGCACAGATATCTGTGAATATTGTCTCACTGGTTTGGTGTTTCACTGGTGGGCACTAATGATATCCATAAAGAGTAATGAAAGGGGACCTATGAGAACTACCATAGTAGTATAAAAATTATGAGCAAACTCTGCCCATGGAAACAACTCTATCCAGTTATCCCGATTAGCAGAAAAATACATCCTAAGATATATCTCAAGATCTTGGTTTACTCTCTCAGTTTGTCCATTGGTCTGCGGGTGATAAGCCGATGAGAATTTGAGCTTAATACCCATATTGTTACTTAGAACTCACCAAAACTTAGATGTAAAGTGTGTACCTTAGTCCGAAATGATCTCTTCTGGACAACCATGAAGCCAAAAGATCTCTTTAACAAACAGATCGGCTAGACAGGCAGCAAAATGTAAACCCACCAGGAAGACCACAAAATCTACACTCATGTGTCCACTGTAATAGTCTAGGCTTCATTCGGGCACAAAAAAGGTCTTCCACTTTGGATTTACAATGCAGGTTGACTGTAAATGCTCCAAATTTTTATGGTCATTATATACTGCGATTTTATCAGTGCATCTCAATGAACTTGCATCAGCTGTACATGCCACATTGTGAAAGTAAAGATAGGCACTGTGTAAAGCATCTAGATGCAGGATACATGACACAGGCTTATTAGAGGCAATAGTAAAAGTACTGCTCATCGGCCTAGTAAGGCACACTTTAATGGTATTCCTCCTATTTGTCAATGATATTAAAGTCCTTATACTCTGGCTCATCCGTAATTGTAGCAGCAGTGCCCAATACTCATTCAGTATGGTACTTCCTGTATATATTTTATTGTAGATATCGATGAAAAACAAAATCCAGCAAACAATCCTACTCCTTTTGGTATTATTTGTAAGCAGTAACCAAAAGCTATCATCAAAAGCTATAGAAGTTACATCCAATTGTGTTTTTGTAAACGGAATATTACTAATGATGTGGGTACATTAATTATCTATAACCTGTATTAGGATTTGGTTGCCCCAAAGTTTATAAAATGTGCAATCAAAACAGTACGAAAGCAGACCTGCCCTGGTTCACTGGTATCTTTCCATCATTTCCTCAGGCATACAGTCATTATTCTTGTTCTGGAAAAACATAATTTTGACCAAAACTCTCTCACAATATAAAATTTGTCTATTAAACACAACAGGCCATTAAGAAAACTATGCCAAAATACATCTCATCATTTGCTTTAAAATATCTCGCCACTCAATTCCTCTGCTCTGTGCAAGATCTGTTTCTCTCATCCAATCTCACAACCTGCTAACATTCCGGGTTACAGGACTTTTTAGGGCTGCACCCACCCGGTGAAATGTCCTCACTCATACAACAATCCTCCAAGTTCCCTGAAACACACCTGTTTTTATAACTCACCCTCTGCACCCACTCTAACATTTTAGGGGCAAAAAGTGCTTAAAGGGTTATATGATTCAATATGGCTGGACAAATATGCAATATGTGGCACTTAACCTCATGTATCAAATTCCTATGGCCTTATAGATTTTAAGCCAGGCCCTCTTAGCTCTTTGTCTGTCTGTTAATACTCATTCACATTTTATTACTGAAATAACATTATATTATTGTTTTTATTCCCAGGTATAGGAGAGGTTCAACAGAAGTGACAGCAGATGGAGACATCTACTTGGCAGTTAGCTGAGTCTTTAGCGCTTATACAGCTGTCATGAGTGCACACTTTTAATCAGGCAGGGATGTCTCACCTTTATACTCAATGTCAGTGACATGTTACAAAGCAAAGTACAGTTAGATGTTATATTGACATACTTGATTTTGCATGAAACAAACTATTACTGAAATGAAAGGTAAAATAAGAGTTTATTCAAATAAAATCAATATGTTCTTTATGTATGATGAATATATAGATATCTTTCAAATTAATGTACAAATGTTGGGACTAACTTCATGTATTGTCCAATATAATAGAGATGTGTGAAGACCCCTGTGTGTTTATTATGTTTTAGTTTTGACAAACCCAGCCTTATTTTATTTGGATTTGGATATGGATTTAAATAAAATGGTCAAAAACAGTTAAAATCATGTAATTTTTAGCTGTTTTTTTTTACAATAGTGTCTATATCCATAACATTAATTTGCAGTGATTTACAGTCTATTTTCTAATAACCAACTCACAACATTCAATATTTTTTCCAACATTGGGCAAAGGCTGCAGCGAGCTGGCTGACTAAAAATATAAGAGAACAGCGACACAAACAGATAGCGGTATTAAAAAATATATGATACCTATAAATGTGTGAAGCATAGTGACACAGCAGTGACTGATAGGATGGCAGTTTTAAAGAATAAAGGACCTTTAAAACCCACAAACAGATCATTGGCTGATAGGATGATTTTCTCAAACCATTTCACTTGGGGAGTCTGGCCAACATGGGATATGCTTTTTTCTAAAACGACTATCCTATTTTATTCTCAATGTTTTGCAGCATGTGTGACACATTGTAGAGAGAGAGTTGCAGCAGTAGATAAATCTTGAAAATACACCAAGGTTGTCCACACCCAGACATGAAATGATTTCAGAAAGAATAAGGTACCATTACATTATCAACGTTTTATAGTATGTGTGACACATTGGAGAGGGAGGGCAGCGGCAGTAATAAATTTTTACTTTTAGAAAAGATGATACACCAAGGTGGACTAAGCCCATAATGTACTGTAAAATAGTCCACAATGGAATTGTTCTTGGGGTATGCTGTACATACAAGTAGTATATGCAGAGGTTAACAAACTAAGCACTTCAGCAACAGTGAACATGTGGCTGAAATGCTTGATTTGTTTGGGCCCCCACAAAAGAAAACATTTTACTGCTGCTTGTTGAACTGTAGAATAGATAGGGATTTTAACAATTTACTAATGGACATTAGGCTAACAATGGTCATGATGTCAATGTCCCACAACATTGGTTTATCCGCTCTGGAATCCAGCGTTACATATTATCTTTGCAATTTATTTATTTCTCGTACAATTTGTAGTTCATTTTGACGGACACCAGTTTTACAACATTTTTTGGAAGTAGAACACTTTGATGATCGCTCACAATGTTACCAACTGTTTCTGAGTACACACTGGAGAGTGGACAGCTCAAGTACACCATAGCTAATTTGTACAAGGGGCTCCAAATTATTATTTTTTTCCTCCCAGGATTCAAATGGACTGCATGAGATGCTAATTTGTACATTAAAATAAAGTAAGATGTGATAGTAGTTTTAAGAACATATTTGGGCATTTCTTTTATGTCGGACAAAATGTCACAATAATCTTATACATTTTTTGCGCTGTGTTGACTCATAAGTGTGACTCTTAGAAAAGGTATGTCTTTTTTCTGGCAGTCGCATTTTTACAAAAGGGGAGGGGACATGTGCGACTTGAGCCGACAGCTTGCTCAAAAGGAGTTGTTTGTATCGGTGAAGATTTGTATCAGTTGGAAAAAAAGACGTTAAATGTCACTTCAAAATAGGATCAATCATGGTTGCCAAAATGTAGTGATCTGATTTAAAAAAGCTGCAAACCCTTGCAACCTAGCTAAGCAACTAAACTACTTGATCTACATGGTCAACATACTTAACAGAATAGTTTGATTTCATATACTCCTTCAGCTTGTCTTAGCTGCTTTTCCAGTAGTTGGATTAGGGGTGTGCTTTGACTCAGGTTGATAGTGCCTGAACTCACATAATTTAAAATGGTTTGAGTAGCTTGCATAAAACTAAAAGGATTCTCCAATGTGTAGGGTAATATGTCTTCCCTTTCCCCTTACTCGTGGCTTGATGTGTACATGTGTAGCAATGACTTGTTGCTGGTCCTCAAGTCTCAGAAGCATACGAAGTGTGGAATTACACCACATTACTACCTATTGCTTCAGTTGATGGTATGGCGGATCATATTGTTTTTGCAGCTGCTGCAATGTTCTACATGTGGTTTCTGTAGGCTGAAAATACCCAGAAATTTTATGGCCCGTAGAAAGCATTTCCTGAACTGAACTCGCATTTTTAAGAAATTCTGAACCACCAAGTTTATTGTGTGTGCACAATATTCATTCCATTATCGGAATTAAAGAATCCTGAGGAGAGTCTTAGTAGGATGAGCAATGTTGCTATGAAATTCTTGAGTTTTTCCAACAGATTGACACAGGTGTTTTTCTCAGTGAAGCCAGCAATACAGAGAGTATTTTGCCTGTGAATGACTTGGCATTGTGTGTTAGCACTACTATGGTGAAATTTGGAGGATGATGATGATGCTATAGGTGCTGCTGCTGATGAAGGTGATGCACCTACCCAATGGCCTGTCACGGTCATCTTGTCCATTGTTTGACCACTACTGCTTGTCCACATATCTGAACTTAAGTGCTCATCATGTGTATGGAAGTTTCTCCCTCAGCAGCAGTAGCAGCCCTTTGCCACAAGGTTTATTCTTGGGAAATATAGATTGTATATGGGGACTAAGTCTGCATTTGAAAATTGGATAATGGACTATGGACTAATAATGAGGAGGTTGATTATGAAGGTTTTGACGGAGGATATATCATAATATATCTATTCATTTTGCTGGTAGCTGATGCTGGACTGCTTGTTACTATACATGATTTTCCTGCTTTTGATAAGCTACTTGAATGAACTTTCTACAAATGACCTAACAGGGAGGAGGTGCCTAGATGGTCAACATTCCTACCTCTACTTATTGTGGCATCACAAAGGCTACAGATGTCTTCACAAATGTTGTCTTGGTTATGATAAAAAAGAAATCCACCTCTTGTGTGTGGAAATATTTTTGTCTTTTGCCAAGACATAATAGTGCCATGAGAACTAGTTAGTACCACTAGTGGCTGCCTTACTTAGACACACTCAACATAACCCTCATTATCTCGTTCAAGTCCAAAACATTCATCATTGTCAGATCCAAATTAGCATCTTCAATTTCTGTGTCTAAATCATTATTTCTACACATCCTCACATTTCCAAATAGTTGAGAAATTTTGGAAGGAGGCTACTCTATATTTACAGAGTCAGAATCTGAAATGTCAGACTCATATATAGTACTCATGGACACCCTTAGATTCTCCTCAGGATTCTGTGAACGCCCAATTTGTTCTTCAGCCTCACTGTTCTTTTCGTGCAACAATGTTGCTTTTTTGGAGATGACAGAATTACACTCAGAGTCAGGAGGTGATTCATGATAAGTTACAGTAGATGTTTGACTGTGTTGGGAATTTGCTTTAGCAATAGGCATTTAATTTGTGTAAGAGCAGTAGCAGGACCACTTCTAGCAAAAACTGCCATTTGTCTGAGTCTTTTCTTGGCACTGCAGGTGGCGTATGGAATGTTAGCTATTTTCTTTTTTTAGACAAATCACCACATTCATCAGTAACTTTTCCCTTAATGCTTACATCAAGAGCTGATGTTTTATTTGCGATTGACAAACATTGTTTAGATTTGGAGCGCCCTCTTACACTTCCTTCCCACACAATCTGTTTTACTAGAAGATTTTGAATAAGTACTACTGTTGCCAGTATTAGTACTGGGATGTTCCTGATCTGTAGACTTGACAATGGAAGTAAACCTACTTGAAATTGTAGCTACCTGTAGCTGCCACCACACTAGGGGAACGTCCAATGAAAAAGGGAAAGGAGTGACTGATAACTTGCAATTCAAACACTGTTCCACACTATCATTAAAATTAATACAATTGAATTGTTAGGGGGAAAAATGTTAGGGGAATTTTGGATTTTGGATTTTTTTGGGAGGGGGGGGGGGGGGGGGGGTTGTGCAACAGCCTTCACTTTCAAACACTTGTATTTTAAAATAAATACTTTGGGGCTTTTTTGCACACCTTATTAGTTTCTAAATATACTAATATACTAGTATTACTCTCTGTAGACACTGGTAGTCACTCTCACACACATTTCAAGGAGTCTGTGATCTGTAAATAAACTGTAAAGATTTCTGCAGTAAAATCACAGCTAGTACAGTACAAACTGTTTGCAATATATGTCACTTTCTCGAATTCTCTACAACCCACTTTGTCATCAAACAACAGACCTCCCCACATTCTATCTATTCTAAAATGGCAACTGAGAACAAGGGGCCTGATTCATTAAGGATCTTAACTTATGAAACTTCTTATTTCAGTCTCCTGGACAAAACCATGTTACAATGCAAGGGGTGCAAATTAGTATTCTGTTTTACACATAAATTAAATACTGACTGTTTTTTCATGTAGCACACAAATATCAACTTTAAATTTCAGTGTACAAATAAGCTATCAAGTATTTGTGTGCTACATGAAAAAACAGTCAGTATTTAACTTATGTGCAAAACAGAATACTAATTTGCACCCCTTGCATTGTAACATGGTTTTGTCCAGGAGACTGATATAAGAAGTTTCTCAAGTTAAGATCCTTAATGAATCAGGCCCAAGAAGGATGGCTGTACATAGAAGACCTCAATCCAAAACACTTGAGAACCAACATTTTCCTGGAAATAACATTTTGCCTCATTTGAATTTGGTGGGAGACACCCAAGTCATGGCTCGGTTCGACTAGATAGCCCAAAATTTGGTTCTGTCAGATTTTCTCATCCCTAAAAATAGTGAGCACAAGAATAAATACACAAGTAAAAAAGGAGCCCATTAAGAACTAAATGTCTGAAAGTATTGTAGATCAGTATTTGAAGAAATACAATATAAACCCCCAGCTGGATAGAGTGGATAATAAATTAAATCTGTCAATCAGATCACTAAACATATTCTTCTCATACAGCAAATAGTATTAATCATTTATTAGCTCACCACTCCTGCATTAAGAGTAAATACCACTGCTCCTTGATTTAAAAGATTTTGACAGGAACACAAGATATACATGCACAATGTATTGAGTCCAAAGTCAATAAGCCTATCAGTAGGTCTTGGATAGTGGGAGGACAATAGTGCACATTGAGGTAACCCACATGACTAGAAAAAACATATAATATGCACACAGATAGCAGTCGAGGTACAAAATGAAACTCGGGCCCAATGATGCATGTCTAACCTCTGTGTCACCATTATCATTTAATTAGCACTGATAGCTCATTCTAAGCAACTGAATAAATCAATTACTTTTAAAATGCACTGTTCCAATTTCCAAAAAAGTGCATGGGGCACTGGGTGACCTATTCTCAGTACCACAATATACTTTATATGGACAAAAGTCTTTGGACACTTCACCATTCCACCAACAGGTACTGTAATGGCATTATATTCAAATACATAAACATTAATATGGAGTTGGTTTCCCTTTTACAGCCATAACAGCTTCCACTCTTTTTGGAAGGCTTTCCACAAGATGCTGGAGTGTTTCTGTGGGAATCTTTGCCCATTCATTCTGTAGGACATTTATGAGGTCAGGCACTGATGTTGGCCAAGAAGGCCTGGCTCACAATCTCCATTCTAATTCATAACAATGGTGTCTGATGGGGTTGAGATCAGGGCTCTCTGAGGGCCTGTCAATTTCTTCCACACCAAACTCATCAAACTATGTCTTTGTAGGCCTTACTTTGTGCACTGGGGAACAGTCATGTTGGAATAGAAAAGGGCCTTCCTAAAACTGTTGCTACAAAGCTGGAAGCATAACATTGTCCAAAATGACTTGGTATGCTGAAGCATTAAGATTGCCCTTTACTGGAGATAAGGGACCTAGCCCAAACCCTGAAAAACATCCCTGTTCCATTATCATAGGGAGAGATGGTCCTCAACTAGTATTTCCTTACATTACTCTCTGAGTTTATCTACCTTCTATGTAATTTATCTTATGAGTTCTTGAATTCTCAGTTATGATGGACCTTTCATTTTGCCTTCATAATCTATATATTTTATTTATGATAGTTTCAGAATACATTATTGGCATAAATACATTCTCTTTCCCAACTACTCACAAACCAGTTAGTAAATCTGATGCAAAATACATTCCCTATGCTGAAAAACGATGTAAAATAAATTTAAATTAGATAAAATTACAAATAAAGGGCACTATTCATGTCCAGGTGTATGTTTGTGTTGGGTTCCTTGCATGATTCCGCACTGCACATGCCCAGAAAGGGACATTACTTCAAAAAGTGCAATTGTAGGCATTTTATGCCAGCATGAAACTGATACTGATAACTGTCTATGACTTGAGAGGCGGAACGGGGGATGGAAGGGGTGAACCATCATAGGCCATGTACAATAAAGGCTTGCCAAGGGCATTCTGATTCATTTGTGTCTAATTAAAATCCTAGGTTTATCGTAAGTAGTCCTATTTTTCGCCTGTATCTTTTGCACCTGCTACAGATCAGGTGTAAATAACGACTGGCAGTGATTAATGATACGGCATAGTCTTTGAATTAAAAATTATTGTATGCATGCTAGTAGCTATTACAGAACAATTGTATGCAACTAAGATTTATTACAGATAGCACATCGCACGTACAGTACACATTGAAATCATCTTTGTGCAAATATAAAAAATATTTAACTCCAAAAAAGTTTTAGATTTGAAAAATTTTATATCATTTATTATTCTATTATCAATTGTTATTTAATTCATTATATAATAAAAGTTTTATGCGTTCTGTACTTTTATTTTATATACTCAAGTGCATATACTGCAGTCTGTTTTGTGTGTCTACGTATGACAAGTACTGTTTTAGGCAAAGAGCATTTCCTTGCAGTTACGCTTTGCTTTGAATTAAAAAGGAACTACACTCAAGTAGCATGTTCTTTTTAAACACGCAACTTGCGTGCAAGTGACCAGAATTGACAGTCACCAAGTAGACCAACGCTGCTCTTCTATGTTCCAACATAAGTTTTATTTGTAAATTCATTACCTATTTGTTTATTAAAATGTCTTTAAGGCTATTCTTGTCTTTCTCTGGTATATGCTTTATGTTCATCTGAGGTTACTGACCAGTATATTAGATCCATATAGAGATAAGCCTATGTATGTATATCTCTGGTATACAATTATCTATATGATTTAACTGAATATTCGTTACTGCATCAATTTCCACCTTTGAATAAAAATAAAGTTCAAACATACAGTCATTATGCCTTGGGTATGAGGGGATATATTTCCCTTGAATGTGCCTGTTGTTAGCAGGATTAAAATCTGCAAATCAATAAGACAGCAGAGTGCACCCAAGTGTAGTATGATTGTGTATCAATAAGAAAACTTAATTACTGTAGGTTATATAGGTGGCTGCCTACCAGAAAAATATATCCAATAATTTTATTTGTGGTATATTTGTATGTAAACTTCAGGTATTGTTCCTCTGTCAGGAGGAGGAAAAAGAATTGGGTTGCAAACTCATTTCCTTTAAAATGCAAAGGGGGTTCACAATGTAGCTCAACCCTAAATTGTAGGGTTATATATACACATCCACTTATGCCCTTCTTCACACTCAAACACAAAATGCATATGTTCGTGCCTCAGCATTGGCATCACTGTAGGTATGGTTGCGCTCTGTGCAGTGGTATATCTGTTTAAGTTGAATGGTTGAAAGAAAGTCTAAGGGTCACTTCTCCATACTCATGCTCCTGGACCGCTCCCTGCTTTTGAAGCAGTTGATCACCTTCTTCTCCAGCACACCCTTCACTCCATTATCCTTCATTACACTGTACTTTCCAGTCTCACTTCCTACCAAACAAACCACTTATTTAGTGTCTCTACCTCTGGTATATCCTACACTCCATTCCCACTATCTACAAGACTCACTTCTCAGTCTTCTGCTTTTCTCACTGTGCACCTCTTCTCTTGGGGAATTAATTAGCTCATATGGGCTCCAAAACCACCTCTACTCTGATGACGCCCAAATCCACCAGTCGCAGTCAATTGCAAAATCTGGAGAACAGAGGCAGGAGCTGGGATAATATTAGCAGCCATTATTGCAGGATAAATATATAACAGATACTGTGTTCCAAATGGTCACAAGTACAGAAGGCATTGTATATTCAGTTTAAAAGTTGGATCTCAGTGGTAGGATGTCGAACTGGATAGGAAGCAGGAGTGGAGTTGGAAGCTATGCAGGTAATGCAGATAACCAGGCTTGAGCTGGACTGGAGACAGGAAATACAGACAATGCTGATAATGAACCTGTAACCTGTAATGAACCGGTAACATGACTGAAATAGACTGAAATATCATTAAGGAAGTTCAGCAGCAGGCTCAGAGGTTGCAGCGTTAGCAACAAACAATGACTTTGCAAAGATGATACAAAAGGTCACAATTAGAGGGTAGCAATTAGAAATAATCAGAGGCTGCTGCAGATTTGTGAGCAAAGACTGAGCATGTTCTGGGACTTGGAAGTAAAACTGACAGCTTTATATTATATATATATATATATATATATGGTAAGTTCAGGAAACAGAAAGATTATCACTTCTTTTAAGTGTACAGGATTATAACACTACCGCTCCTTCCCTGGCCTCTCCCCTTCAGCACTATGTTGTATACCAACTATCTCTCTGCTATCTCCACATGGATGTCCCAACACTACCTAGCTCAAATGACCAAACAGAGCTTATTATCTTTCCTCCTGCCAAAGTCAGCACATCACCTCAAACTCCCTCACCGTCAAAAACACCACAATTTCCTCAGTCTGCTAAGCCCACTGCCTTTGTGTCATAGTGGACTCTGCCCTCTGCATTCCTCACATCCAGTCTCTCTTCCAGTCCTGCCACCAAAAACATAGTAATATTGCCAGAATATGCCCTCTTTTACTCAAGATGCTACCAAAACTCATCCATTCTCTCATCATCTCCTGCCTTGACTACTGCAACCTCCTCCTACCAGGTATACTCCTCACCCATCTTTCGTCATCTCAATCCATCTTAAATGACACAACAACGCTGATCTTCCTGCTGCACCACATCTGTTACACCACTTTACAAATCCCTACACTGAATCCCCATGTCCACTGAATCCAATTCAAATTACTGACCCTAACCTGCAAAGCCCTCGACAACACCACCCCTTCATACAACTCATATCTCATGTCAATCTCCATCTCCCCCTATTGGATCTACTTCTGAACTGCATTTTATACCATATCTGGTAATCACCTCTCACTCCTGCCTACACAACTTTTCCAGTTCCACTACTCACTTGTGTAATTCATTAACATGCCCGATCATACTCTCCCACAGCCTTTAAATCTTTAAACTCTCTCTTAAAAAAGCCTTCTCATTATTAGAGCTTACACTACTCCATCTATACTACCCTCACAACTGTCCCAATCTCCACTCTGAGCCTTGCTCACTCCTCTCGCTACAGCTGTGCCCACTTACAAATAAAATGTATACTATCTCATGAGTAGGGCCCATCCTACCCTTTATTATCATGTGTGCACTTATGTCCCTATTTTATGTATGTTCTGTTTTCCCCAATGTCCGATTCTTCAGAACACTGTAATGCCTTATAAATAAATAATGTCATTACTTTTTTTTCCTAGTAACAATAAATGTTTATGAGTATTGTAGACTTTAAACTCTTTACAACTGGATAGGCAGAACAGGGGTGTACAGATACACTCTTGAGGAGGCATGTTACTTGCAGGTGAAGGAGACAAGGATATGCAATGAGGATAATGATGAATATCTTCAGTAATATCTACGCCTTTCTGATTGGCTGATTTTGTTTGACCCCTCCAGCTGATTATACTTAAATCAATAATGGCTATATTATATGAAGACTATTTGCATGATTAACATTTCCATATGGACTATTGCATGAAAGACATTTACCAGTTCATTGTCCAAATAGCAAATTGTATTTCATTTAAATTGTGTTTGTTATATTTTATATTGAAATGTGCCCTGTTCTCTTTTGTGTACATGACACTTCATTAAGTTTTTATTAACACCGTCAAAGCCACATCTCTACATCATTTTTATACTTTTGAGGGGGGGTAATTATACATATTTATTATATCTGACATACTCCTGGTGAAATGCTGTTTTGAGCCGGATGCAGCAACATAATGTATGCTTTATGGGCATCTCTCCCCTATGTACATTAAAAGCACCTCTGCATAGGCCTCTAGATGAGCCACTATGTCTCTGTGCTGCTAAATAGTTCGCTAATTATAAACAACCCCCAGTCATTGAGTATGTATTCAACAAACCATCAAAACAATAAATCTCACGTTAAAACATTAAGCACATATTATTGTGACCTGTGAGATACGCAACCAGGCATGCAGATACACATTCATGTGTATTAAATGCTACATCCTCCTAATCTGAGCACTTAAACCTATAGTTACATAGAAATGTCTTTAATAAGACACACTCACATTTTATAGAATAAAGCAAAGTCAAAATGTTTTATGTACAGTCAGAGGACTTGGTTTCTTACTTTGAAAACTGCGGAGGTTACACAAAGCGCTGATTCATTCGTCTCTTCTCTGTTCTCTTGCAGAGAGCTGCGTGTTTATAAATGCTGGGAGAATGTTTAAGCTATATAGTTACAACACACCTGACATGCAAACGACTCCGCCCCACACTAAACACATAAAAACATTTGCGAAAGCATGACATTTAATAACAACGTACAATAGTCTTTTACAGTACTGTATGTCACAGAGGAGCGATATAAATGCTCATACAGTGCTCTCTTTAAATACGCTAGTTTAAAACACAAGACAAAAATTAACATTATAGCAATGCTAGTTATAAATGGGGGGGGCATATAACAGAATGAACACACTTCAATGTACACTTTTGTAGAGAATAAACGTGGTGATTTGTGAAGGGTGATTAAGAAGAGGAGAATACACAAATGTGACATAGATCATTATGTTTGTCACTTTATTATAGCACTAGACTATGGAATTTATTTCAGAATATAGGTCATTCATACTACAGAATGACAAAGAATATAGTTCATGCTAGAGGTCATTCACTAAATGCAAAACATGAGGAAATGCACCACATTTTGAAGATGAAAGACATTTTGCAGATTGAAAACAGCTAAACCGCTAGTGGTTTGGCCAAAACCGCAATCAAAACCACAATGGAAAACATAGGTTGGTCTGTACCTGGTTTTGATTGCTCAAACAAATATACTGTTTGAGCTATCTTGCCACTCAGAACATAAGAGGAGGTACTATTGACATATAAATTAATTGACATATAAATTATGGGGGCAATAATTATTTATGAGGCAAAATTAATTTATAATTAAGTTACAGTGCATCCGGAAAGTATTCACAGCACTTCACTTTTTCCACATTTTGTTATATAACAGCCTTATTCCGAAATGGAATAAATTCCTTTTTCCCCTCAAAATTCTACACACCATACCCCATAATGACAACTTGAAAAAAGTTTTTTTATGATTTCATGCTTGGTTTGTGCTCATACATGCACTGTCAAGTGTGGGACCTTATATAGACAGGTGTGTGCCTTTTCAAATCATGTCCAAACATCTGAATTTACCACAGGTGGACTCCAATTAAGCTGTAGGAACATCACAAGGATGATCAGTGGAAACAGGATGCACCTGAGCTCAATTTAGAGCTTAATGGCAAAGGCTGTTAATACTTATGTACATGTGATTTCTTAGTTTTTTATTTTTAATAAATTTGCAAAAATCTCCCCAAATTTTTTTTCACATTGTCTTTATGGGGTATTGTGTGTAGCATTTTGAGGGAAAAAAAGGAATTTATTCCATTTTGGAATAAAGCTATAACATAACAAAATGTGGAAAAAGTGAAGCGCTGTAAATACTTTCCGGATGCATTGTATGTAGGCATATGTTATTTTTTAATATATTAAGGAGACAATATTATTGTATAATTTTTTCATGGGAACACTATGTAGTGCCACATGCGTGCATCACACTTAATTATTGCCCCCATTAGTAATCAAATAGTATTACCAACGCAATATAATTATAAATTCATCTTTCCCCTTCAATATAATACAATAATATTGTCTCCATAATATAATGAAAAATAAAATTTGCTTGCATTAGTTAATTATAAATTCATTATGCCCCTTAATCAATAAATAATGATTGCCCTCAAAATGTATACGTCAATAGTGCTTCCTCTTATGTTCTGATTGGCCAGATATATCATTCAGCAAGCAGTTTGGGCATTTCCGCCTCTCACAACCACCTCTTTGGTTTAGGCCATTTGGATAGCGGTTTTGCGGAGGTTTTGCAAACCCCAGCTTAGTAAATCCAGCTGTTTGTATGTTCATCATTGTTCAAATCGGAATGGAAATTTGTAAAGTGGTGGTTTTTAACAATGTAAATTCTGGCCATTTTAATGGCAGTTTGGCCTTCAATAGATTTGGCGGTTTTAAAACCGCTAGAAGAACAGCTGACAGCATTTGGTTTCATCAAAACACCCTTTATTAAATCTAGCCCTAAAGGTGTAATTTTAAAATTCAGCCTATTATCGCTTTAGAACCACCTCTTTAATTAATTACACTTTTTACACTTTTCACAACAGAAACAGCATTTGCTGCATATGAATTTTATAATACAATAGTTAAGAAATAAAATGTGTGTATTATAAGGAATAGAGCACCTCTTACTTGAAAATATTAGGATTTTATTAGTCACTCAAGAGTTTCATGCCCATATAGAATATAGATTTTACATAGGGAACTCCAAAGGGTGCATTATCCCATCTATATTTTACATGTGATAACTTTGTATGCTCGACACCTGCATGAGTATGTAACAAAGACTAAAGGTCATATGTACTGTGCTGTTTGATTATAGTTTTTTGGAATTGCATTCACTGTAGTCGTTAGACCTGGCACCCATGGACACAGTCTATTGCATGTAGACAT
Source organism: Mixophyes fleayi (assembly GCF_038048845.1). NCBI lineage: Eukaryota > Metazoa > Chordata > Amphibia > Anura > Limnodynastidae > Mixophyes > Mixophyes fleayi. The sequence goes on along the minus strand of NC_134404.1, from coordinate 28,410,738 downwards.
GTGCTGTTACTGTATACTGGTGATAAAATGCAACTGTTCTGGAGTACATGGTCATGAGGCTGCTATGTTATTCAGGTGCAAACTATTACTGTACACTGGTGATAAGCTTCTACAGTGTATCGGCAATGAATGCAACTGTATACTGTTAATGGGTTACTACTGAATAAGGTCGTGGATTTGTGACTGTATATGTGCAGGGGAATCTTATTGAATGGTGGAATTATTGTTTTACAGCAGGCTTCTCTTGTTGCATACTGGGATGGGGTTGCTTCTGTATATTAGGCAAGGAACTGTAGTATTTATTTTGCATATTTATTTTTTTTAATATTATTATCATCATCTATTATTTATGAGGTGCCACAAAAGGGTCTGCAGCACCATACATACATGGGATAACAGTACAGTGTAACAATATATGGCATACAGGGTAGTATAAAAACAAAATGCAATAAGTATAAACAAGTACCAACTTAACAGAGAAAGGTGCACAGTGCAAAGAGGTAAAGGTGAATTCCAGTGTACAGATAGAAAGGAAAGGGAAGGAGGGAGGTGGGGAGTAAATAAAGGGTTGAGCCTGTGTCCAGTAGAGTGGGCACCACTTCAAGGATCAGGGCAGAGATGGAGAATCGGAGGCACGGGAGAAGAGGATAGATGGGGGCAGGAGTCAAGTGATGAAATGGAGAGAAGAGGTGGGAGGCTGAAGGCAAACTTTGTAGGAGGACACAAGGAAAGAAGGCCCTGTTCAAGGGAGCTTACAATCTAAAGGTGATAGGATGACTGATAGGAGGCACAGAATGGCAAGATGGGATAAGGGACGAGACAATTGATGGGAGAGAAGCACAGGAGTGAGTAGGAGGGGGCAAGATACAGTAGGGTTAGTATAGAAAGATAGAGAAGAGGGTTGGAGGAGGGTAGGGTTAGGTGGAGGAAGAATAGGCTAACCTGAACAGATGGGTTTTGAGAAAGCATTTGAAGATTGACAGGCTAGAGGAAAGCCAGATAGAACGGGGAAGATTGGTCTAGAGAAGAGGGGAAGCACAAGAGAAGTCTAGAATGAAAGAATGAGAGGTTGTGACCAGATGGGAGGTGAGGCGGTGGTCGCTAGAAGACCGTAGAGGGCGGGAAGGAATATGAGTGGAGATGAGGCTGGAGAGAGCAGTTGAGTTAGAGAGGGCTTTATAGGTGAAGGTGAGGAGTTTGAAGAGGATTCTGAAATGGAGGGAGAGCCAGTGTAGGGCTTGACAGAGAGGGGAGGCAGGAGAGATAGTTAAGTCAGGCTGCTGCATTTTCTATAAACTGAAGAGGAGCAAGATGGGTATGGCGGAGGCCAGTGAGGAGGAGGTTGCAGTAATCAAGGTGGGAGATGATCAGAGAGTAGATGAGAGCTTTGGTGGCCTCAAAAGAGAAGAAGGATCTGATATGGGCTAAATTGCAGAGTGGAAGTGGCAGAATTGGGCAAAGGATTGAATGCAAAGGGGTAAATTAGAGGGAGGAGTCAAGGAGAATTCACCCAAAAACATTGAAGTTGGGGTAAAGAGGAGATTATTGTAGAACCAATAGTAAAGGAGAGGGTGGGAGGGGAGGAGTCTCTTTAGAGGGGAAGTTTATAAATTCAGTTTGGCCATATTGAGTTTGAAGAAATGTTGGGACATCCAGGATAAAATGGCAGAGAGGCAGCAGGACACCTTAAGGAGGATGGAAGGGAAGAGCACAGGAGAACGAAGGTAGATTTGGGTGTCATGGGCATAGAGATGGTACTAGAGTCCAAAGGAGCTGGTAAGATCACCCAGTGAAAAAGTTTACAAAGAAAAGAGCAGAGGGCAAAGGACAGGCTCTGAGGCACTCATAGACTCATTGGTGTACTGGGGAAGAGGCAGAAGAGGACCAAGAGATAGACACACATATGAAGTGGTTCGAGCGTTAGGAGATAAACCAAGAGAGGACAGTGTCAGAAAGGGCAATTCAGTGATGGAAATGCAGCAGGAGAGGTTGATTGACTGTATGAAAGACTGCAGAAAGAGGATGAGAAGGTAGTAGTGGCCTTTAGATTTGGCAGATAAAGGGTTATTAGTAACTTTAGCTAGTGCAGTTTCAGTTGTCTTTGAGTGCTTAAGGGATGCATGAGCTAGATAGCTTGTTTATTAGAAAGTCTACATAAGGGAAAATCAGGAAAATGTTTCATACGATAACTGATAAATTTAACTTAAGCTGTAGTGGAATATAAGTCAGGAAAAGAACTTCAGCAAAGTGTTAGCTTTGAAATCAAATCTTGGTATAAATCAGTATAATGCTGCACTTGATGAGTCTTTTACCAGCTATAGTCCTATCTCTACCTTGAGATCTGGCCTTTATTGTCTCAGCATTGCCATCTCTCACTAGAATGTATGTTCACACAAACAGGGCCCTTTCTATGCCAAATGTGCACATTTTTTAATCAGCTTTGTTTGCATTTTTTCTGTTTTTATATATGATTTCTTCTCATATATGATTTGTTCTTATGTATAATTTGTAGTGCCATTTGTCCAGTCCTGTGGAGTTTTGTTGCTCTTTCAAATAAGTAATGATGATAATAATAAGCTGATAGTGATATGCTGGTTACCGCTTCTTTTTTTTTGCAAATAATGCTGAATTTACTTAAACCCATGGAAGTAAGCAGGAGCAGATCATTTCTACTCTGTGTTATGCTGGTAGAGTTTTGTGAAATTAATTAGATTTACATTTAGAAGCTATATTTTGTAAATTATGTAATATATTACATAACTTTTGTTCTTATCCATATTGAACTTAAAACACCTGTATACGTTGCTCTGTACATGTAAATAAAAGCTTTACAATCACTATGCTGAAACATTGCTCGTGTCACCTTTACTCTGCAAAAAGAACTCAGCTCACCTTTTCTGTTTATTATTGTTACACAATCTTCACTCCTCACCCAGAATGTATTTCACAGGATCCAACCACACCCATTCTCTTTTCTAGAATGCTGACACCTGTTTTTGCTGAATAGCAATTTTCACAAAGGTTGAGAAGAGGAACATCCAGGGCAGACAATATGAAAAATTGTTAAAGAATAAAGCAAATTTACACTATTGAGTAGCTTTTTTTTGCTCTTAGAGAGGTATCATACAACACAAACAACATTAGTAAACCCCCCACCATTCCAATTGGGACACCTACAGGATAAAATGCAATTTTGGTTTGCTTCTGTAATGAAGCTAGATTGTCACACAGTATATCACAAGTCAAACAGTTTTTAAAATGTGATCATCTTTACTGAAAACAACACAAATGCATAAGATTGTGGATTATTGTTGAAGAGGTAAATACCGATAGCACAGGGGAAACAGGTATGAGGATAGCACATAAGTTACATAATGTCTAGATTCCTAAAGATAGCAATGTAATAGATAACACAGGTTATGCGTATTTATGCATAGTCTGCATGCACAGGATCAGAGAAGCAAATACAGGAAGCACCAGTAACTGGTAAAGTATCAAGGTTGCAAATACACAGTATAACAAAGTCAGGATTCAAGATTTACAAATACACTGGGGTGCCATATCAAGATCAAAGTTACATATGCAGAGGATTGTCAGGTCATCTTCAAAGTTACAGATGCCCAACGTACCAGATCAAAATAAAGAATCTAAGGGACTGTAACAGAATGACACCATCAACTCCTTCACTGATAACAACTACTGGGAGAGACAGAATATTAAGAACCAGCCATAGAGGCTTTGCTGAGGAATGCAGCCTAGTGGCTTTACTGGTGCATTGCTGGAACAGCTGGTAACCAAAATACAGCAGCATCCCTGGTGAGAGAATGGTACTGCACCAATGTTCTCAGTGCACTGAAAAACAGGACTAGTCATACTCATTACAGCCTCTAGGTGACCTGCAAAAGTTTATTTTTTTGTTGTTCACTCCACACACACCTGTCACAGTAAAATATAATCCTGAGAGCTTTATTTGGGTTCTAGATTCCAATCATCATATATAAACAAGTCATCATTTCACTAGTGGATCTGAATTTTGATAATTAAAGGATATCTCCACCCTCATCTGATTCAAACACTTTTAGTATGAGTAAACCACAGTGAGCTGTTATACATGCTGAGTATTTTAGTCTGCAGATGCCACTTGCATCTTCATTCCCAGGCATGCAGTATCTAACATTACAGTTCCTCCCATCATATAGGGATTTCAAACCTCTACAATTGCTGGTAATAGGGCTCCCATAATCTTAAAATGATAAACCTAGATATCCATGTGACCTGAAGTTGGATAAAGCTTTAAAATTAACCCCATACTTACTCTTAAATTACCAGATTCTGAAACATAAATCCAGGGATACAATGTATTATATATGATAAATAATAATAATAATCCCACGGCGCAAAATCAATATGAGTGCTAATAATAGCAAAAATGTATAATTCAATTATTAAAAACAGAACAAGCATGATGAGTGCACTGATAAATAAACATGCAATACAAATCATCAACCAATAAGTAATAATATTCTAAATACTCCTAATAAGATAACGCAAGTACCAAATAAGATAAGGGAATGTGTTATATGTGTGTAAATGTTCCTTTAATGGGGACAGATGGAATGGCTACATGTGTATAAATAATAAAATCCATAAAAAAAACTACAGGAAAATTAATTAATATTGTTGCTGCTTCAGTTCCAGATCATTTGGATCCAGTATCCATCACCATATCAATGTAGTCATAAGTTTCAGTAATACGCAGAGCGCTGGAGCGGAGGGAAAAAGCTCCACTAGATCAGAGCAGTAAATCGGTATACTGAAAAAATAGTATGCCCTTACAATTCTACCATTTTAAAGCCTAGCACAATAACTGTTGTTTACAGTGTTATGAGGGATTGATGATGGCAATGAAGACATTTTTCAATAGATTATACCGTTTAAATAAGTACTGTTATCTACAGTAGAGCTCAAGAAGGTCAGACAAACTACAAGTGTTCCCTATAACGTGTTTTGGAGGATATAACTGTCTCTTTCCTCACACATGGGAACACAGTGACTATGGTTGCTTTTGTGAGAATTCATCATAATACCAGCTACAGATGACAGGTGGCAGTGCATAATCAATACTGAAAACTGCACATTCTTTTTCACTTACTGCAATCAACACTTTACTAATGGTTCAGTCATTTAGGACTAAGAGACCACACTTGTTTGCAGTCATTATAAGGTCCTCACTCCTACCAATCCTTGCAGAAAAGATTACATTTTCTATTGCTAATTATTGGTATATTTGTGATGACATTTATGTCTTTTAAATACCTGTAAGTAAGGTGATGCTGGGGTATTTGTGATTATTGGGATATTTGTGAATTGTGACATTTGATTTAAATTACCTGCACTTATATAATTGGGATATTTCTGATGAAAAAAAATGTAAATGTTTATAGACCGAAACAGATTCTAAAGCATATTTTTTGTGACCATACTACAGAGATAAACAGCTCTGCATTGGACATGTTGAGCTTTAAGTAACATTGGAACATCCAAGTCAAATACATCTCTCCATATTGAGATGTGGTGGTAGTCAGTTTCACGGTACTGACTAACCCGACAGAGAAGACAATGACACGAGGAGTCCGATTCAATAGTACACCGACCTGCAAAAAAATGACTTACCGGAATGCAGATTACTTCAAATCACGACTCGCTCTGTTGCCGACTGGAGAAAATGACGTCATCCCCAGCCGTGAATTGACTTACAGCGGCGATGGATGGACCTGCCTGTCATTTATGTCAGGTAAGTATTATTTTAGGGGTTGAGTTAAAGGTTAAGGTTAGGGTTAGGGTTAGGCTTAGGATTAGGGTCAACCCTAACTCCTAACCCTAATACACCTAACCCCTAAAATAGTATTTACATGACATAAATCACAGGCGGGTCCGTCCATCGCCGCATTGAACCAAGTCGTGCCTGGTGATGATGTAATTTTCTCCAGTCAGCACCAGAGCAAGTTGTGATATGAAGTAATCTGCATTTCGTTAAGTACATTTTTTGGCAGGTCGGTGTACTATGGAATCAGACTCCTCATGTCGTTGTCTTCTCTGTTGGGGTAATCAGTACCGTTAATAGGTACTACACCCATTGAGATGGTGTCATGATGTAATGTTTGCAAAGAAATAGACCCGGATGGTTGGTGACCCCTGATACCCGATAGCAAGTTTCTGTGTGATGACAATTAACTACAATATGTAACTAGTGTAAAAGTAAAGCAGGCCTGGTCTGTAGGTTGAGGTTGTACAATGACCATTCTTACATCTAAATAGTCTGCACATAGCTCTTCAATTATTTTGAAAATACAGAGAACTTAGACAGAGCAAACAGTAATGTCCCAATATCAGAAAATGTTCTGAATAAAGACAAGTTTAGCTAAATTCACAAATTTTGAGGCAATAGCAATGATTCCAGAGATTCCTCAGCAGGAAATGTGGTGCAAAGAGAGCACAAGTTGCAAACAGCCTGTTGTACAGTCATGACCAAAAGTTTTGAGAATGACACAAATATTGTTTTTCACAAAGTCTGCTGTCTTAATTTTTATGATGGCAATTTGCATATACTCCAGAATGTCATGAAGAGCAATCAGATGAATTGCAATTAATTTCAAAGAGGGACATGGCAAAGAGGGACATTAAAGTCCCTTTTTGCCATGACAGTGAACTTTATCCCAAAAACAACATTTCCACTGCATTTCAGTCCTCCCACAAAAGGACCAGCTGACATAAGGTCAGTGATTCTTTCATTAACACAGGTAAGAGTGTTGACGACGACAAGGCTGGAGATCACTCTGTCATGCTGATTGAGTTCGACTGGAAGCTTTAAAACGAGGCTGGTGCTTGAAATCATTGTTCTTCTGTTAACCATGGTTACCTGCAAGGAAACATGTGCAGTCATCATTGCTTTGCACAAAAAGGACTTCACAGACAAGGATATTGCTGCTAGCAATATTGCACCTAAACCAACCTGTCACTCACCGGACCGTGAGTGCCTCTTCTCCCGTTATTAGGAACCGTGGCCGCCCGCCATCCTGATGGTCTGCGCATGCGCAGCCTCTATGAACCCTTCAGACCTGTTGCTTTTAGTTAATTGGCTGATCAGACAACACTCCCTATTTAAAGCGCCTGTGGTCATTACCTCGTTGCCTGATCTTGGAGTCTCATTCCCTGTGAATCTCTGAAGGTGTTCCTGTGTTTCTCCTCTTGTCTTCAGTTCCAGCTGATTCCTCTCTATTGCATTGCCGGTTTCCAGACCGCTTCAATTCTCCTGTGTTTCATCGTATCTTCAGTTCCAGCTGATTCCTGACTATTGCATTGCCGGTTTCCAAACCGCTTCAACTCTCCTGTGTTTCATCGTGTCTTCAGTCCTAGCTAATTCCTCTCTATTGCATTGCCGGTTTCCAGACCGCTTTAACTCTCCTGTGTTTCATCGTATCTTCAGTCCAGCTGATTCCTGACTATTGCATTGCCGGTTTCCAGACCGCTTCAACTCTCCTGTGTTTCATCGTGTCTTCAATTCCTGCTGACCTCCGCAAGAATCATCATTGCTCTACTCGTGTCAAGTTCTCTGCCTGTGTGCTACACAGACACGGATTACCGCTACCACTCTCCTGTGGCCTCTACTCGTGTCGGCGTTCAGCCGCTCAGCTATCCCTGTGTTTCTCTCGTGACAGCCTGCTCAACTAAATCGCGGTATGCTTACCTTCTATTGACTTTACCAGTTTATTGCATATCCGCTTGGACTGTGTTCTGCTCATCTACGGAGTCCTCTATCTCACGAAGTTATAGATGCTATTGACTTTGCCTCATTTGACCTGGATCTCAGTAGTGACTTTGTCTCTCTCAAGCAGCGCTTGTCATTTGCTATTGTGTGATATATACCATTTGGAATCAAGTACCTTGTGCTCTCCGTGTTACCTTCGATTTTCCACTCATCTACACTAGTGCCTATCCTCACCTATAGCAGTGGTACAACTTGCTGAACGCAGACCACTGACTTCCCCATAACCTACTTGCACCTGGAACCAGTCCCATCACTTCAAGCAGTGGTACAACTTGCTGTACACAGACCACTGACTTCACTACCTCCTATCTATCCCTAGACATTCCTCTCACTATAGCAGTGGTACAACTTGCTGTACGCAGACCACTGACTTTCCTCACGTCTTCACGTCCATCAAGATCCTCGTGTTCATATTGTCTAATCCATAACCAGTTGCTGCTAGTCATAGACTTTCCTTTAGCATCCTCTCACCATCTGCTGATTCTCCTGTTCCGCTAGTCACTCTGCTATCAGAGGACCACTGTGTGTATACACTACTCTGGTAAGACTACATCTGGTGATATCCTGGGCAAAGACTCCTAGTGCCCGTGACAGTAAGATCAGGCCGTGACAGACCCAGGATTGGAACCCTCAGCTAAAGAGATGCTGCAGTATCTGGTTACCCGTATTGAACAACAGGATGTTCGCCAACAACAGTTGCTGCAATGTTATCAGACTTTAGCCTCCCAAGGAACTTCTGTGCAAAATACCGCAGCCACTGTTGATACTCCTGTGTCATCACCTATTTCCCCAGTGCCATCCCAGGTGTCTACTGCTTCCACGATACACCTGCTTACTCCTTCAAAATATGATGGAGACCCCAAAACATGTAGGGGTTTTTGAATCAATGCTCTGTTCATTTTGAGCTTCAACCTCACAATTTCTCTACTCATCATTCCAGAGTGGCCTATCTCATCTCCTTGTTTTCCGGACAGGCTCTTGCATGGGCTTCCCCTCTGTGGGAGAGAAATGATCCATTGTTACAAGATAGTGCCAAATTTATTTCCACATTTCGAAGTGTATTTGATGAACCTGGTCGGGTTATCTCTGCCGCATCCAGCATCCTCCGTCTACGCCAAGGATCTCGCACTGTAGCTCAGTATGTCATTCAATTTCAGATACTAAACTCTGAACTTCAGTGGAACACTGAAGCCTTGATTGCCGCCTTCTGGCAGGGGCTTTCTGATAAAATAAAAGATGCACTGACCTCACAAGAATCACCCTCTTCCTTGGAGGATTTGATTTCTCTTTGCCATCGTGTGGACATGAGATTTCGTGAGAGAGATTCAGAAAAGACAACTTCCCATAAAGCACCTCTTCGCTCAGGACCTCAAGTTCGTCAAGCTCCATCTCCAGTAGTACCTATGGAGATAGGTCGCTCCAAATTAACTTCAGAGGAAAGAGACCGAAGAGTAAAAAATAGACTCTGTATCTATTGTGCTGATTCTACTCACATGCTCAACTCACGTCCTAAAAAGTCGGGAAATGCTAGGCCCTAACTAGTTCTGGAGAGGTGAAGTTAGGGTCCCTGGAGTCCTCTTCAAGTTCCACGAAATTAAAAGTTTGTGCTTTTGATGTTACCGTTTCCTTTGCTACCAAATCCTTTGTGTCCCAAGCACTTATTGATTCTGGAGCTGCAGGAAACTTTATTTCTAAATCCCTCGTGAATCAATGGTCCCTACCAGTGGTTTCTTTAAAGGTACCTATTACCGTTACTGCAATCGATGGATCATGTATTATTAATGGTTTCATTACTCAGAGTACGTCTCCAGTAACTCTTCAAATTGGAGCCTTACACCAGGAAAAAATTTCATTCCTAATTCTTCCTGTTACTACCAGTCCTATTGTTCTAGGCCTTCCATGGCTTCAACTGCATTCTCCTCAGATTGACTGGAACACTCCTCAAGTTACGTCTTGGGGGCCTGAGTGTCATCATCGTTGCCTTACTCAAGTTGTTCCACTCAAGATGCAGCAATCCTCCATTTCACTGTGTCCACCGGGCCTTCCTCCTCAGTATGCTTCCTTTGCCGATGTATTTGATAAGCTTCAGTCTGAACGTCTTCCTCCTCACCGTTCTTGGGACTGTCCGATTGATCTTCAACCTGGCAAGACTCCTCCTAGGGGTCGTGTGTATCCACTTTCTTTACCGGAGACTCAAGCTACATCTGAGTATATCAAAGAGAATCTCCAGCGAGGATTTATTCGACCTTCTTCCTCTTCTGCTGGAGCAGGATTCTTCTTCGTGAAAAAGAAGGATGGGTCATTACGTCCTTGTATAGATTATCGTGGACTCAACGCCATTACCATCAAAAATTGGTATCCCATTCCATTAATTACTGAGCTTTTTGATTGTATCAAGGGAGCCCGGATCTTTACCAAGTTGGATCTCCGTGGTGCTTCTAATTTAATTCGAATCAGGTCCGGTGACGAATGGAAGACAGCTTTCAACACCAGAGATGGGCATTATGAGTATTTAGTTATGCCCTTCGGGTTGTGTAACGCCCCCACTGTTTTCCAGGGTTTCGTTAATGAGATCTTCCGGGACTTGTTATATGTTTGTGTCATCGTCTATCTGGACGACATATTAATCTTTTCTCAGGACCTGCCTTCTCATCATCAACACGTGGCAGAAGTCCTTTCCAGACTCCGAAGAAATTCGTTATTCTGCAAGTTAGAAAAATGTTCATTTGAGTTGCCCCAGATTCCATTTCTGGGATATATTGTCTCCGGAGTCGGCCTTCAGATGGATCCAGAAAAGGTGAATGCTGTATTACATTGGCCTCAGCCAACTACTCTTCGTGCAATTCAGCGTTTTTTAGGTTTTGCTAATTATTACAGACGCTTCATCCAAGATTTTTCCTCGATTGCATCTCCTATTGTGGCCCTAACCCGTAAAGGGGCTAATACGAAACAATGGTCCCCCGAGGCCCTTCAAGCTTACCAGTTTCTCAAAGAGTCCTTCTCCTCTGCTCCTGTTCTTCGACAGCCTGATGTGACGCTTCCCTTCTTCCTAGAGTTAGACGCCTCTAATGTTGGCTTAGGAGCCATTCTATCCCAAAGATCGGATCAACAAAAATTCCATCCTTGTGCCTTTTATTCTCGGGGCCTTCTACCTGCAGAGAAAAATTATACCATCGGGGACAAGGAGTTGCTGGCTATAAAAGCAGCATTAGAGGAGTGGAGATATTTGCTGGAGGGAGCTCGCCATCCTGTGACAATTTTTACAGATCATAAAAATTTGTCATATTTACAGTCTGCTCAATGTTTGAATCCTCGTCAAGCAAGATGGTCTCTTTTCTTTTCTCGTTTTGAACTTATTATAACCTTCAAACCAGCTGCTAAAAATAAAAAAGCAGACGCCCTATCTCGGGCATTCGTGACGTCCTCAGACGTTGAAGATGGTCCTAACCACTCAATATTAGATCCCAAATGTGTTTCTCTGGCCGCTTCATCCACTAAGGTGCTACCATTTGGGAGAACTCTCGTGCCTCCATCCCTTAGGAAGAAAATCCTGTCGTGGTTTCATTCTTCACGTTTTTCTGGACATGCTGGTGAAAGCAAGACTTTCGAAATTCTTTCTCGTAGTTACTGGTAGCCCTCCATGAGGAAAGATGTCAAAGATTTTGTGGCTGCCTGTGAATTGTGTTCCCAGTTCAAGACCTCCCGCAGAACACCGGCGGGTCTACTTCAACCACTACCCATTCCTTACAGGTCTTGGACCCATATTATTATGGACTTTGTTACTGATCTTCCTCCTAGTAAAAAGTGTAATACAATTTGGGTAGTGGTAGATAGATTTTCGAAGATGGCACATTTTGTTCCTTTGACCGGTTTACCTTCTTCATCAACACTGGCTGATCATTTCATTAAAGAGATTTTCCGTATTCATGGATGTCCTTTAGAGATCGTTTCAGATAAAGGGGTGCAGTTCGTTTCTAGATTCTGGAGAGCCCTTTGTAAGACCTTGGGTATTTGATTATCACTCATCTTCCTACCATCCTCAATCAAACTGACAGACCGAGAGGGTCAATCAAGATCTTTAAACTTTCATAAGGATGTTCTCTTCAGCCAACCAAGATAACTGGGTCGATTTGCTTCCATGGGCTGAATTCGCCCATAACAACATGTATCATGAGTCATCTTCTAAAACTCCATTTTTTGTGGTTTACGGTCACCATCCATCTTTTCTGGACTTTGCTGCCCTCCCGCCCACCCAAGTTCCTGCTGTAGAGACTGTCTGTCAGACCTTCAAAAATATTTGGTCTCAGGTCAAAAGCTGTTTAAAGAAGACATCTGCCAGATATAAGTCCTTTGCAGATAAAAAGAGACGGGCTATTCCATCACTTAAAATTGGAGATCGTGTATGGTTATCAACCAAAAATATTCGTTTGAAGGTCCCATCTATGAAGTTCGCTCCGCGTTTTATTGGTCCATATAGGATCATTCAAGTGATAAACCCAGTTTGTTTCAAACTTCTACTTCCTAAGAACCTTCGTATTTCCAATGCCTTCCATGTGTCATTGCTCAAACCTCTCATCATCAACCCTTTCTCTGCTCCTCCTTCAGCACCTCGGCCAGTTCAAGCTCTTCAATAGGAGAACTTTGAGATCACACATATATTAGATGCAAAAATTTCGCGAGGTGTTCTTCGTTTCCTCGTTCATTGGAAGGGCTTTGGCCCTGAAGAGCGTTCATGGATTAGGGCTGAAGATCTCAACGCCCCAGCTCTTCTAAAAAAGTTCTATTCCAAATTTCCGGGCAAACCCGGTTCCATGTGTTCTGTGCCCACCTTTAAAAGGGGGGGTACTGTCACTCACCGGACCGTGAGTGCCTCTTCTCCCGTTATTAGGAACCGTGGCCGCCCGCCATCCTGATGGTCTGCGCATGCGCAGCCTCTATGAACCCTTCAGACCTGTTGCTTTTAGTTAATTGGCTGATCAGGCAACACTCCCTATTTAAAGCGCCTGTGGTCATTACCTCGTTGCCTGATCTTGGAGTCTCATTCCCTGTGAGTCTCTGAAGGTGTTCCTGTGTTTTTCCTCGTGTCTTCAGTTCCAGCTGATTCCTCTCTATTGCATTGCCGGTTTCCAGACCGCTTCAACTCTCCTGTGTTTCATCGTGTCTTCAGTTCCAGCTGATTCCTGACTATTGCATTGTCGGTTTCCAGACCGCTTCAACTCTCCTGTGTTTCATCGTGTCTTCAGTTCCAGCTGATTCCTGACTATTGCATTGCCGGTTTCCAGACCGCTTCAACTCTCCTGTGTTTCATCGTGTCTTCAATTCCTGCTGACCTCCGCAAGAATCATCATTGCTCCACTCGTGTCAAGTTCTCTGCCTGTGTGCTACACAGACACGGATTACCGCTACCACTCTCCTGTGGCCTCTACTCGTGTCGGCGTTCAGCCGCTCAGCTATCCCTGTGTTTCTCTCGTGACAGCCTACTCAACTGAATCGCGGTATGCTTACCGTCTATTGACTTTACCAGTTTATTGCATATCCGCTTGGACTGTGTTCTGCTCATCTACGGAGTCCTCTATCTCACAAAGTTATAGATGCTATTGACTTTGCCTCATTTGACCTGGATCTCAGTAGTGACTTTGTCCGTGTTACCTTCGATGTTCCACTCATCTACACTAGTGCCTATCCTCACCTATAGCAGTGGTACAACTTGCTGAATGCAGACCACTGACTACCAGTTTCCTATTGGCACCAGTTACAAGTTTCCTCACTATAAGCAGTGGTACAACTTGCTATACGCAGACCACTGACTTCCCCGTTACCTACATGCACCTGGAACCAGTCCCATCACTTCAAGCAGTGGTACAACTTGCTGTACGCAGACCACTGACTTCACTACCTCTTATCTATCCCTGGACATTCCTCTCACTATAGCAGTGGTACAACTTGCTGTACGCAGACCACTGACTTTCCTCACGTCTTCACGTCCATCAAGATCCTCGTGTTCATATTGTCTAATCCATAACCAGTTGCTGCTTGTCATAGACTTTCCTTTAGCATCCTCTCACCATCTGCTGATTCTCCTGTTCCGCTAGTCACCCTGCTATCAGAGGACCACTGTGTGTATACACTACTCTGGTAAGACTACATCTGGTGATATCCTGGGCAAAGACTCCTAGTGCCCGTGACACAACCATTTATCGGATCATCAAGAAGTTCAAGGAAAGAGGTTCAATAGTTGGGAAGAAGGCTTCAGGGCGCCCAAGAACATCCAGCAAGCGCCAGGACCATCTCCAAAAATTGATTGAACTGCGGGATCAGGGCACCACCAGTGCAGAGCTTGCTCAGGAATGGCAGCAGGCAGGTGTGAGTGCATCTGCACGCACAGTGAGGTGAATACTTTTGGAGGATGGCCTGGTGTCAAGAAGACCAGCAAAGAAGCCACTTCTTTCCAGGAAAAACATTAGGGACAGACTGATATTCTGCAAAAAGGTACAGGGATTCGACTGTTGAGGATTGTAGTAAAGTCATTTTCTCTGACGAATCTCCCTTTCAGATTGTTGGGGCATTGTTGGGTTGGAAAAATGCTTGTACAGAGAAGGAAAGATGACCGCTACCATCAGTCCTGTGTCATGCCAACAGTAAAGCATCCTGAGACCATTCATGTGTGGGGTTGCAATATCAGCCAAGGGAGTGGGCTCACTTACAATTTTGCCTAAGAACACAGCCATGAATAAAGAATCGTACCAAAACATCCTCCAAGAGTGGTGATGAACAATGCCTTTTCCAGCATGATGTTGCACCTTGCCATAAGGCAAAAGTGATAACTAAGTGGCTCGGGGATCAAAACCTAGAAATTTTGGGTCCATGGCCAGGAAACTCCCCAGACCTTAATCTCATTGGGAACTTGTGGTCAGTCTTCAAGAACTGGGTGGATAAACAAAAGCCCACAAATTCTGACAAACTCCAAGCATTGATTAGGCTAAAATGGGCGTCCATCAGTCAATATGTGGCCCTGAAGTTGATTGACAGCATGCCAGGGCGAATTGCAGAGGTCTTCAAAATAAAGGGTCAACACTGCAAATATTGACTCTTTGAAAAAACATTGAAACAGCAAACTTTGTGAAAACCAATACTTGTGTCATTCTCAAACTTTTGGCCATGACTAGTACAAACTTGTAGCTGCTTCAGTGTAATACAGATATCAGGAGTCAACTAATAGCTGGGTGTGCTACACAGTGAGTTGTATGGAACAAACCTCACAAATGGATGTTCGTACAATTTGTAGGTTAGAAATGTGAGGCATCGATCAAGAGTGATGTTCAGACTGGAAGCCAGGTAAGAGCTGCAGGAGGCAGACAAGCTGTGGTCAGGAATGGAAAATGCTGGACACAGGTCAGGAATAGACTCAACAATCTGTCAAGTCACAGTTCTTACAGCCGCAGGTATGTGCTTGGCACTTATATGATATCCCTCCTCATCAGGGAATCACCTCCGTGTTCAGGTATTCACATAATGCACATGCATACTCGTTTGACCTTATCTATGTCCAGTTATAATGTCAGCCTAGCAAAAGTTGAGTTATAACATTTTTCAAGTCTTTTGTACAATTCAATTCTCGCTACATATATGTTTCTGAGCTGTTTAGTTCCGAACCATGTTACTGCTACCAAGGTTTGTGACAAATGGTTTCTAAGAGAGATATTAGACATGACTGTATTTCCTAAAATGCCTTACATGTATACTGTTTTTTGACCAAGGTGCATAAGGAAATTTTCACACCATCATGCCCTCCCATAGTATCTACATTTAGGGGCAAGTACAGGACATTGGTAAGGGGAATTCGAAAGTAAAATATATATTGAGATACACAATCAATAGTAATTACATAACAATTACTAATTACAATTATTTTACAGTATAATTATTGTTCTAAACCTTGAAGGAAACCCCATGTAAACTTTTTGCTAAATTGTGTAGCTGAAATTGGCATTATTTTTTTTTTAAACGGGGGGACGTGGCTTGACCAACATTCGGATTAGTCATTCTCTACTTCTGCTCCTGACATGGAACACTGTGACCTACTTCTATTGGGTACCACAATAGCCCATTTTCACCCATATTATCAGTGCTGAGCTCCAGAATATTGCAGCTCTCTCTCTAGAGCCCTTTTTGTCTAATCTGTCTATGCCAAACACAGAGCACTGAACTGAGGCTTAGAGGACTCCTGCCTATCTACACAACCACTTCCATCTTCCTTTGAACCGATGGGATGACTGTTAATGATAACGCACTGAGGCCCCCTCAATTGCTTAAGCCAGCGCCGTTCTAAGCCGCTGATCTGACCGGGAACTATCTTTCACAGTGGGCCGGACACATTTACACCTTGTGTCCCCCTCTGGAAGTCGGTCTGTTCATAGAGGATTCACTAAATAAGAGGAAAATGCATTCCGACATTCCCCACCATTCTCCGCTGCTCTTCACCTCAGCAGCATTAGAGACTTAACTTACCTTCCGCAAGCCACCTGACAGTCAGAATAGCCAGAGCTGGACATATCCCTCCAGCTCCGAGACCTGCTTTTCCCCACCTGCAGACTCCCTGCCTCCAGACCAACACGCCTGCACCACTGTTGCATAATCACTGGAGTCTGGGTAAGTGACATTATATCAGAATGCCGAGATATCACTTGTCTCGACTCCCTTGCTCATCTATCAGAGACATTGATGGGGGAGTGGAGAAAGTTAAAAGTGCAAAAGGTGGTGGGGATTGGATGACTGAGAAGAAACAAGGGACTTAAAGAAGGGTTGTTTGGCAAGGAAAAGGGTGGAACTGTAGGAGGGGAGGATAAACTTAAAGTGAAGAAAATCGGCCAGGGAGCAAGATTTTCTCCAGAGGCATTCAGCAGCGCGTGTGCACTTCAGAAGGAAGAAGGTAAATTTAGAGTGACAAGGTTGGGGTAGCCAATGCTGGTAGTTGACAGAAGAGGCTGGTGAAAGTGCATCCAGAGCAGTGGCGAGGGAGAGGTTGTAGAGAGAGATCGGTTGGTTAGGCCAGACCAGAGTAGGAAGAGAGGAGAGAAGAGTTTCAAGAGAAGAGGAGAAAGAGGCAGGGTCAAGAATATCATGGTTGCACCTAGTGAAAGTGGATTTAGGCGGGGGGGGTCAGCGGAAGACGAAAGAGTGAAGGAGAGGAGGTGGTGGTCAAAGAGAGGGAAGGGGGAATTAGAGAAGTCAGAGAGATACAAAGCTCTTAGTATCTGTTAACCTATCTAATAAATTAAATGAAGAAAAGACTATAAAGCCCCCATGTTAAGCAAAATATTTAAAGAATAAACTATCCAGGATCAGAAATGTGCAGAAAAACAAATCACAATATATTCATGTATTATTATTTATTAAGCAATACAATAAAACATTTGCAAAAAAATAACACAAGCACATAAAAGTGAACAACCAAAAGCTTAGTAGTCTCAAATGGTCACCTGTAAATGTCATATATCCCACTGCATTCAGTAAATGCGGTCTTCTCAGCATCCTGGGTGCAAGTCTGTTGTACACTTATCTATCAAGCTTTGTACACTCCATCATATCGGAACTGTTCAGATTCCACAAGAAGTGGTACAAGGGGACTCTTCAATCTAATGTTCTTTTCCCAGTTCACAAATCACCTCCTTACCATTGTATTTTATAACATACATGGCTAAACACTCTTCCTGCATCTCAAGGCTGAAGGAGAGTAGCATGCTCTGCAGGTCATAACATTTAACATTTAATAATAAAATGCAAAATAACTAATTCAAAAATCATCAGTAGCTGCAACATTACATTAGAAGTATTTCTTAACCTTAAAATTGAACTAAAGTATGAATACCAGATACTGTTTTTTTCATTTCCTTAAATGCTTTAAGTTTAACAATTATGACATATCATTTAAATGAGCTTCTCTGAAAACATGTTCTAGCTGCGAGGTATAGCACAGGTTTCATAGGGTTCTGGGGCATTAGTAGAACTCAGTGTAGGGGTGAGGTCCAGTTTAGCTCCAGGAGGAGCCTTGAATGTGAAGTTCTGCAGCAGTGTTGTGAAGAACAGAAATAACTCCATTTTGGCCAGGTTTTCCCCAGCACAGCTTCTTTTACCTAGAGCAAATAAAAAACAAAAACATTAATAGCAGATATGTGCTATTTTGCCTTTTAAATAATACTGACATGCATCTCAGTATAACAATCAGTAAATTTATAGTCAAGCCTAACTAACAGAACTAGATCCATCTTTTTCTGAAGGCTTTTACTTTTTAAAGAGGAAGTAGCACAAAAAAATGTTTGAATTAGTTATGGAAAGTTAAACATTGTTGGAAATAAGCAAAGTTTCAATCCTGTTAATAATAATTACATACATATAACACATAAAAAAAAACAAAAACACCATTTCAATATCATGTCAATATGGCACCTCAGGGGACCGCACAATTTATTACATTTTTAAGCTGTGTATATAATTTTTTTCTCAATACCGACGGAGCCTACTCTTCATAGCAAAGTGAAATATATATTTTATTTATGGTCACTATGCATAGGAAACTTTAATATATATTATCATCACTATAGAGTTGACACTTTTTTTTTATTGTCCTTATCTGCAGCAATACTGTTTCCCTTTTCAGTCTAGACTTTTTCTGCATACTAACGGCACAGCAATGGGCACTTGTTTTGCCTTTTGCTCATTTGTTTATGGGGTGTTGGCAACAGCTATATATGTTCAATTAGAGAATTTGCCCTAACAATATCTGATATTTTTAATCGTTATATAGACAATATTTTAATTGTTTGGAATGGTATGGAGACTGGGGTGGATGACTTTGCAGGCTTATTGAACCAGAACAATTAGAACTTGCAACTCACATATGCAATTAATAAAATCAAGATAGATTTTCTGGATTTACAATGGAAAAGGTCACAAGACTGCCCGAGTTATCACTAATACCTATTTTCAGGCGCAGGCTGGGAGAGGGAAGCCCGGGGGGCACACAGGCGGCCGCATCTCATGAAACGGGATGTGGCCGCATCATTGATGACGCGGCTGTATCCCCTGTCATGTGATGCATGAAAATGGAGCATATTGCATCCGGGGGCGGCCGGCCCTAATAGCGGCCTGACTGAGCGGCCCGCCCCTGCCTATTTTAAACCTATATATGCCAAAACATTGATGCTACACTCCAGATACCACTTTCAAAAGTGTTGCCAACTTCTGCACTGAATTGTTTGCACTGAAAAGTAACTTTGTACCTTGGCAAAACCATGTTACATTGGAGGGGAGATAACTTTAAAATGTATTGACAGATTTATAGTTGCGTTAGGGCATGTCCTAGATCAACTTTAAATTACAGTGTATAAATAAAGCTATCAAGTATTTGTGTGCTACATGACTAAACAGCAAGGATTTAACTTATTTGCAAATTAATAAACTAATTTGAACACCTTGCATTGCAACATTGTTTGTCCAGGAGAAAATGTATTTCTTGTTTGCTTTACTTTCTTTAATAAATCATGTACCATGTGTTCTAGACTCGAAAAGGTGCATAACACCTATAATTACTTATAAGCTCAACAACATTGGTGCTTCTTACAAGATACAAGGTATATTCATACCCTGTACTTTCATCATTGGGAAATATGACGTTTCTTCTATTGATTGACAGGTACTTTCCATCTCAGGATTTTTCACACAGGACTTTAGTAAATAGGAATATAGGTATGCACCTACATATGTTGCTAGGTGAACAAATACGGTTATTTCCACGTAATTAAAAGCACTGCTCCTCCACTAATTAATAGTGACAATATTATATGTTATATTACACTAAAAAACTTGAAAAGAAACTACTGCACCAGTCTCACTTGTACAAATATTATTTATATGATCAAATCAATATAGACAAATATTGCTAATAAGGCTATATAATATCAGACGAAACATGATTTCTAAAAACTCAAATTCACAGTATTAATTTTTAATCACTCTTTTAAAATTTCAACACAAGAACTATTTCTACTTAACTATATATTATTATATATTTCACTGATTGTATAAAAAATATTTTATTGTAAATTTGTATTTTAAAAGTAAAATAATAAAAAAGTAATATTTTATAGACTTTAAGATTTCTAGGTAGTGCTTTTCCACAAAAATACTTAGTTTATCCTTTTTGCTATGTGTGACTAAAATAAAGTAGTAAAAGCAGATCAAAAAAATCAGATGTAGGGAGAACAGACAGACACAAATTGCAGAATTTAGTGGTTTTAATCATTGTGGATTTTTTGTATTAAGTCCCCAGCATTTGACTAATTGGCCATCAGGCATGGTTACAATTATTTGTACCCAAGACTACTAAAAGTCATCAATGTTGTAGATCTAATTTCATATAGGTGCATAACACCTATAATAACTTATGAGCACAGCAACATTGGTGCAAGGTATATGCATTCCCTTTAATTAAATTAAAGGGGAATATGAAGTTTGTTCTATTGCCTGACAGCTACTTTCCATCTCAAGCTGTATTTTCCACATGGGACTTTACTAAATAGGAATGTAGATATGCTCCAATATATGCTCCAGGTGGACAAATAAGGTAATTTCCACATAATTAAATGCAATGAACTTCCACTAATAAATAGAGGCAATATTATATGTTATATTACACTAAAATAAACTTCCAATAGCAGCTAAAAAATTTAGAGTTTTTAATCATTGTGGAATTTTTGTATCAAGTCCCCAGCATCTAACTAATTACCAGTTGGCCTGATTACAATTCTTTGAACCTAAGACTACTAAAAGCCAACAATGTTGTAGATCTAAGGTTTAATGTTCATAAGTTTGTGAAAGGTTCCTCTCTATAAATCATTTAACTCAAATTTCTTTTTGTCAAACTTTACTACTGATTAAGGTCTAGTCAGGTAACATTTACAGGTAATTTGGTCTCCTGCACTGGAATTCTCCTAAGAAAAGTCTGTTCAGAATTATTATTACCCATTGAGAAAGGTATGAATGCATCATTTTTCTTGAAATGTCCTTGTGAGTTGAGAAAATGTTCTGGGTAGAACTCTTCTGGTCTTTCAAAGTAGGTGCCATCTTTCAGTGCAGATGTCAATAATGGGATAACAGGAGTCCCCTGGGAAAAGAGTCAATTACAAACCACATGAATAAAACAGAATCAGAAATACATAGTTGAAAACAGAGACTATTATATCTGATGTGCAACCTGAGGAGGTGTGTAGCCATTGGACCATATATACGCATTACTAAATTGGACATGTTTTCATTAATAAAACACATCATGGTCATTGCCGGACCAGATTTTATAAACTGAACCATATTTTTATTCTTTAGAATGACACCCTTAAAAGTTTGGCCTGTTATTATTATTTACTTACATAGGGCTGACATATTATGCAGCGCTGTATATTGAGGTTACCATAATACAATTACATTATGTACAATGGCATTAATCAGAACGTAAAGAAAATCCAGAGTTCACAATCTAAGATGTGGGGTTAACAATTGATACATAAGGTAGCAGTATAATAATTGTAACTTCTGATAATGTAATGATGGTAAAAGTGTGTATGGCTGCTGCAAATTAGCCTTTGGAGACTGGCATTTCTGTGAGGATACCAGTGGTGCATTATGGTAAGTGACTGGAGACAGTGGAAGATGGAAACATGAAAGATGGATTAGTAATTGTAGAAACCTTATGTCAGTCAGCCCCTGGCAATCATGACTGCCCCTCACTATTTATTTTAACTGAACCTCCTTACTGTTCTGGTTCTGGAGAAGGCTTTCACTTTTCTGCTACTGTGCCCTTATATGTGTTCTCTGCAGTGTTTATCTGTCAATTTCAAGTGGAGATGCTCAGGCTCGGTTTTCCGAAAATAGAACCCCCCCAAACATCGTCAATCCGAGTACCGAGTCGGGTCAGCTCGGTACTTTTCCGCTTCCTCGGATCTGAGTCAAGGCAAAACATCATTGTTGCCTCTTTGGATCTTGTGGGTTTTGGATTCCATAAGTAACTTCCTCCCCAGCATATAGAGCGCCATTGCTCATACAGAAACAGGGATAGCAATGTTCTTGTCACTCTCCATTTTCCAGTGATATTTCTAAGTGCCATTGCTCACAATGAAATAGGGGCAGCAGTGTTCGTTCACTCTCCAGTCTCCAGTGCAGTTTCTCAGTTAATTGCCCATACAGAAATAGGAGGAGTAGCAGTGTTCTTGGCTGCATCACTGTGGAATGGAGTTTCAGAAATTGTGCTATAAACAGCCTACCAGTCTCTGCAGAGAGACAAAGAAGCCAATTGCTTGCTTCTACTCTCTGTGCATAAACAGAGAGGAGAAGAATCTTTTATCAATCAGTGCACATGCAGCGTTTGTCTCATATCAAACACTTATCTCTGTCAGTACAAATTTTTCACATAAACACTTTAATTGTACATTATTAACAGTAGGGCGTGTGTGTATGTGTGTTTGACATGTTTGTTCCCGTAAATATCTCTTTATCAATATTGATATGGAAATCCAATAGTCCCACATCTGTGTCCCTATGATATGCTCTGACAAATGTGACACTCACCTTTGGAATAAAATAGCCTCTAAATGTGACATCTTGAGAAGTTGCATGCGGGACATTAGCCGGTGCGATATCACCAAACCTCTGAATTTCATGAATTACGGCGTCTGTGTAGGGCATTTGTTTCCTATGCTCTATTTGTGGTGAAGCTGATCCAATCACTCTTTCAATTTCATTTTGCACTTTTACTGTCAGAAAAGAGGTAATTATATTATAATTTATGTCTATTGTCATGAACATAGAGAACTTACAGTTATTTATAAGAGTTAACCCATCTAATAATTGTGGTGAATATGGCCTAAATCATAATTGCAGTGTAAATATGGTATATCAAATGAATCCATTGATAAATTGAGCTACTGAAGTGTAAAATGTGAGGTCAGAAAGTCTATTGTGTGTGTATTCGGTGACTCTGTATATCTCAGTGTTAAAAGTTAGCAGTGTCACCTGTAGCAGCTTCAAAGGCCCCTGTGGTGAGCTATATCCTTTCCTGGGGTGGAGTTTTGACACCTGAATAGACTTTTAGGAACTGCTCAACTTGGTGTCTGGCTCAAAGAAACCATGTGCTGACTTGGCTATATTTTATATAGACAAGAATAATTCAGTTTTAAAATATTCCACTTAAAACCAATAATAGCAGTGATCAACCACATATTCCTCAATAGCACGATGAAGGGCAGCTCATATGCCAAATTAAGAATTCTGCCACACAGAGAAGTTGAAGAGAGACCTCATAAGTCTTCGAAGAGTTAGATAATTTAGTGAGGTGAGCGATTAGTGTGGATAATTTGTATTAACTTCAAATACAGCTGATATGTTTGATGGCATATGTATCCCTAAATATGAAATAAAATTTTCCTTATAAATTTACCTAAACCTGTATTTTAAACACACTAAGGAGTTCAATGGGAGGTTAAATGGGAGCGCCTCAGTTTTTATGTTGTTTAGTTTACAGTATGACACCCAAATATATTTATTCAGTATGTAGTACAGAGGCTCCAACAATGTCTCCAGGCTCGATACAAAGTGGAGGACATCATCCATGAATAAGCAAAAACTGTGGTCCATACCCAGGAGGTGAAAGCCCCTACACTCCGTAGACCTGTGGAAGCATTCCGCTAAGGGTTCAGTTGCCAACACATATATAATAGGTGTCATGGGACACCTCTGTCTGGTGCCATTAGCTAAGTTACATTTGTCGGAAAAGAAACCATTGCTAAAAACCTTGGTAGACGGGCCTCTGTAGAAAGCCATAATTTCCTTAAGGATGTGACCCCGGTAGCCAAATTTAAGTAGGGCTTGTTTCATGAGGTCCCAGTGAAGTCTGTGAAATGGCTGAGTTGCTGTTGTTCCTAAATGCTTCCACTTTCTATTAATAATACTTACAGTTGACCATGGAATATCCAGCAGGCATAAAATTTCACAAACCATCTTCTTGCAAAGGTGGCATCACAGTACCACGGTTGATATCACTGAGCTGTTCAGAATGACCCATTTTGTATCACAAATGTTTGTAAAATGAGACTGCATGGCTAGGTGCTTGATTTTATACACCTCTGGCAATGGGTCCGATTGAAACATCTGAATTTAATAACAGGTGTGGCCAAATACTTTTGTCCATATAGTGTATGTATAAACTGTAAAATACATCCTTATGTCTGTAAATCATTAACATCATTAGACATTAGTGATGAGCGAAGTTGCAGCACAATTTTATGCAAATCAAACTTAGTGGCAGAGAGGTATATTTGTTTAGAAGAGACACAAAGTTCTAGAGATACAAACTTCCAGTTTCACTTATGCTTTGACACTCCAGAAATGGCCATTTGGGACTGGATTTGTAAATAGGCATTTCGGAAATCTTAAAGTCTAATAATTAAGCTGTAAAATTTTTATGCTCTGTAGTAGGGGTTAAGGTCCAGTCATAGCAAAAATGCTAAGGGGAATATGTGTGGAACACTTAAGGAAAAAATTCTGCTTGTTAATTCAGTAGTTATTATTATTATTATTATTATTATTATTATTATCATCATTTATTTGTTAGGCGCAACAAGGTATCCGCAGCGCCGCACACAGTACTAACAGTAAACTATACAGGGTGAAACCATACAGAACAATGAACAAAAAGTACCAATACTTCAGAAACTCCGGCTAGTCATATGCAGTAAAGACGGAGTGGAAGAACAGGTATGGAGACAGGAGGGGAGGGGGCCCTGCTCATACGAGCTTACATCCTAAGGGAGGGTAAACAGACCAGGCACAAGAGGAGCCAGTTGAGGCAAGAGGAGAGAAGGGAGGACGAGCAAAGGGAGGACATGGGTGTTAAGTAGAAGGTTGGTAGGCTTTGAGGAAGAGTTGAGTTTTGAGTGCACGTTTGAAGGAGCACAGAGTAGCAGAGAGACGGATGGAACGAGGGAGGTCGTTTCAGAGAAGGGGGGCTGCACGGGTTAAATGCTGATGGAGGATAATACTTTGTAGAAACATGATGGCCATGTTAACACAGTCTCCATCCATACCAGAGTGTTGCATGTAATATATCCCACACATTTTCCTATAGTGTGCTGAACACTATAGGAAAAAGCTTCTCTACTTTATTCCAATCGTTCAACATCAATGGTGTCTTAGCCCAACATTAAACTGCCAGCAGCAGTCGTGGACCCATCCCCTCCCCGTACAATCTGTCTCAGATGCAGATCTATCACAAACAGCTTTGCTTTCCTCATTTGATAAAAAAGGAAAATATGTAGTTAAACCTTATTTACACCAAAGTATAATCTAATCAATGAACATAAAAATACTGAAATGTTTTATTCATTTACCAGAAACTACTATTCATGTATAAGAATTAATGCATCCCCTACTTTGAAATACAAGGCTTTGAGAAGCTCAGAATTCCACAGTCAGCTATTGACCTTATATTTTTTTACGGTAACAGAACTCCTAGGTGACTTGTCATATCCTTATATTTCACAGTATGCGTGTATTATACCATATGTAAATATAGAGATTTCTCACTTTGGATGTCTGGGTATTTCATCATTAGCAGGAGGCCCCATCTCAAAGTGGTAGTGGTTGTCTCCATTCCTGCAGCAAATAAATTTCCCACCAGTGCATTGAGGTTGTCGTTGTGGTAATACAAAGTGGATTCTGGTTTCCCCTGCACAATATAAATAAAACATTTTTATACAGAATACTTCTTAAAAGTTAAAAATACTATCTTAAACACTGCCTTTCTAGTGTTGTAAATAAGTATGATTTTTAAATGAAAGATTTCCCCTACATAGAGATGGCAGTGTACCAAATATAAATCAAATGATTGCTTATATGATTAATATCTGAATCAGCAGGGTTCCCAGATAAACCACTTAATCACAAAATACTTGGTCAGAAAAAAACAGCAGATAAACCCACTTTTAATGTACTAAATGGTTCATCCTTTAAACTATGTGCAATTTAAATTACACATAAAAATAAACGTATTGTCAGCTTATCTGTTGCACAATATAAAAAGTACAAGTAAAAGTATAATTTGCTTTGCAAATCTCTCTAGAACCCAAATCTATCTTTCCTCCTGACCTCTATTCTTCCCTTTTGTCTTGCGTCTCCTGCTGTCTTTCAGCCATTTTATCTTGGATACCCAGCACCCCCTTAAATTCAACATCTCCAAGATTTAAAAAATGGTCTCTCCCTTTTTGTTGATAGCACAACCTTTTCGACTCCTCCTTCAAACCAAACATTCCATCCATCTCAAATTCCTGCCACCTCCACAATATATCAATGATATAGCCCTTACTCACCATGAAAGTAATCAAAACTCTTAACTACTCCTTATAATCTCTCACCTTGATTACTGTAACATCCTTCACTCTCACCTTCCCACCTTGCCTCACTCAATTCTATCCTCATTGCTGCTGCCTGCCTTATTTTTCTCTTCCAATGCTCTATCTCAGCAGTTCCTCTCTGCCGGTTGCTACAATGATTCCCTGTGGCCTACAGAAATAAATTTAAACTCCTCACCTACAAAGCTCTCAACCATCCTCTCCCCTTCTTCGTCTTCAAGCTCACCACTACCCACAATCCTTGCTGCCTCTTTCTGCTAATGACTACCATCTCATTACCACAGATTTCCTCTTCCCTTTCCCACCCACTGTGGAACAATCGGCCATGGCCTATCAGGTTAGCCTCTACACTCAAAGGCTTCCCGTCCTTAAAACTGACTTTTTTATTCAGCCCTCATATTAACTGTTTGTCTCGGTTCTCAACGCCACTCTTCCACCTTATTTCTTTCTTCCCCCTTCCCTATAGGATGTAAGCTCTCATGAGCACGGCATTCTTTCTTTGATTTCTCCTTCTATTATTCCATTACCCTCTGTACCTCTAGGTCTTCTGTCCCCTAAATAGCTTGATCTGCATTCCCAAGTTATCTGTGTACAAAAAGCACTTTTATATGACACACTATATAGGGCGCATTTTCTTTTGTGCTTATTTTATTTTAAGACTTTTTTCCCTTTTCACCAAAGGTGTCTTGAAGAAGGGGCTCCCACCTTCAATATCTAAAAGGAAGTGACTTAGTATAAATTATGTTAGTGAAGCAATCCTGAAGGTACTACTAATGATCCTGAGGGCTACTGTTGATAGAGTTTTCCCCAATCTCTTAGAATTACTCAATTCACAACACCCCTTGAGTGCCCTACTCAGGATATACTTCCATATAAGATAAAATCCAGTTAACAATCTCAAGGATACATGTCATACACATAGGTTATGCAACAGTTTGATGCTGTGAAACAATTCAAATTCAGTTAGTATGACAATAGGAAATGTACCAATGTTCTTCTTGTGATTCTGTCCATTGTGAATAGTCACTTGAATGCAGTAACTCTAATCCAACTTATTCTGATATATGTCAATTCCACGACCCCCTCGATACAATCTGAATGTAATTTAATGGAGTATGCATGGAATAAAAGTGTACAAATCCAATATTGGAGTATATTTTTTATTGGTAATAAAAAAAGCACAATATCCACATACAATTAGGTAGATGACAGGAAGCTTGTAGTTCCTTTGTCCTGTGACTTTCCATTTTATTTGACAGCTGTGTTGCTGTGCGTTTGTCACAGATCTCAAACAGAAGTACAGCTAGGAGTCACGAATTTGGTGAAAACACGCTGTGTTTATTTGCAGAGAGGTATTAACAACAGGTAATAAGGAGCAGTGATAAATACCAGGTTCCAGCTGATGCAGAAAGTAGCATGAATGTCCAGAAACAACCAGGTAAACGGTAATGCAGGGTAGCAGAGGGTAGGTATTAACAACAGGTAATAAGGAGCAGTGAAAAATACCAGGTTCCAGCTGATGCAGAAAGTAGCATGAATGTCCAGAAACAATCAGGTAAGGACAACAGGAAAGGACATCACAGGATGGGACAACAATAACCAGCAATGACTGCTGGGAGGAACAGGTATATATAAGGGGAATGAGACACACCCAGGTGCATGAGATAATTAGTGAACATACAGGTTAACTCCTTAAGCACAAGAATAATGCACAATAGCAGCATCTCTGGTGAAAAGAGGTACTGCTGGACCACACAAAATAGAAATACAAATAATAGAGTCCAAAAGTCCAGGAGGCAGGTTGTTACAGTACCTCCTCCCTAAAGGGCGGATTCCAGACGCCCATATCACCAAAAGTGTTTGAAAGTGTCCGAGTCATAGTCCACTATCGGGCATGTGGTGGAGAAATCCTCATCCATGGACAGAGAAGGTACGGAAACCATGTCCAAGGAATGCGGGAATCCCGAAGTCTCACCTCTCTTCTTTTTACATTTCTTTTTCTTTGCTTTCTTTTTAGGGACACAGGATTGCTCAAACTGAATAGAACATGCAGGTAGCCTCAAAGGTTGGGCAACTGGAGACAACGAAGTTGGCACAACAGACATGCAAGGAGTAAAACTGACAAGTGCTGGAACAAATTCTTTGCACACTGCCTCACAAAAAAGTTGTAAATCGGAAAGGATGGGATCTCTGGTCTCAACAAAGGGGCTGGCCCATTCCAGAGCTTTCCCTGTAAAATTGGACAACATGTAATATACTTGCTTCCGTTGGCTATCTAGGAGGTCAGGTACTGATGGTAAATAGGATATAAAAAATTTAATCAGAGCATTAAATTGCTGTATATCCCCATTGAAGGTAGGTGGTAGTTCAGACTTGGTGGCAGGCCCGGACTGGGCAGCAGGCTTGACAGGAGAGCCGGAATGGGCGGCAGGCTTGGCAGCAGGCCCGGACTGGGCGGCAGACTTGCCAGCAGGCCCGGACTGGGCGGCAGACTTGCCAGCAGGCCCGGACTGGGCGGCAGACTTGCCAGCAGGCCCGGACTGGGCGGCAGACTTGCCAGCAGGCCCGGACTGGGCGGCAGACTTGCCAGCAGGCCCGGACTGGGCGGCAGACTTGCCAGCAGGCCCGGACTGGGCGGCAGACTTGGAGGAGACAGCGCTGTGAGAAGCCTCGGAGGGGACAGCACTTTGAGAAGCCTGAGGGCAGACAGCACTTTGAGAAGCCTGAGGGCAGACAGCACTTTGAGAAGCCTGAGGGCAGACAGCACTTTGAGAAGCCTGAGGGCAGACAGCACTTTGAGAAGCCTGAGGGCAGACAGCACCAAGTGGTAACTCGGGCTGAACCGCATGGACTGGCAACTCGGGCTGGACCGCATGGACTGGCAACTCGGGCTGGACCGCATGGACTGGCAACTCGGGCTGGACCGCATGGACTGGCAACTCGGGCTGGACCGCATGGACTGGCAACTCGGGCTGGACCGCATGGACTGGCAACTCGGGCTGGACCGCATGGACTGGCAACTCTTCTGGAGCAAAATGGAGGGACAGGACCCCCTCTGGAGCAGACTGGAAGGGCAGCGCCCCCTCTGGAGCAGACTGGAAGGGCAGCGCCCCCTCTGGAGCAGACTGGAAGGGCAGCGCCCCCTCTGGAGCAGATTGGAAGGGCAGCGCCCCCTCTGGAGCAGATTGGAAGGGCAGCGCCCCCTCTGGAGCAGACTGGAAGGGCAGCGCCCCCTCTGGAGCAGACTGAAAGGGCAGCGCCCCCTCTGGAGCAGACTGGAAGGGCAGCGCCCCCTCTGTAGCAGACTGGAAGGGCAGCGCCCCCTCTGTAGCAGACTGGAAGGGCAGCGCCCCCTCTGGAGAAGACTGGAAGGGCAGCGCCCCCTCTGGAGCAGACTGGAACTCAGGAACAGAGACAGCGGCGGAAGACACTGAACTGGACACAGTGGCAGGAGGCTCGGGACCGGACACTGTGGCAGCAGGCTCGGGACCGGACACAGTGGCAGCAGGCTCGGGACCGGACACAGTGGCAGCAGGCTCGGGACCGGACACAGTGGCAGCAGGCTCGGGACCGGACACAGTGGCAGCAGGCTCGGGACCGGACACAGTGGCAGCAGGCTCGGGACCGGACACAGTGGCAGCAGGCTCGGGACCGGACACAGTGGCAGCAGGCTCGGGACCGGACACAGTGGCAGCAGGCTCGGGACCGGACACAGTGGCAGCAGGCTCGGGACCGGACACAGTGGCAGCAGGCTCGGGACCGGACACAGTGGCAGCAGACTCCAAGCTGGAGGCAGATGATGTGACCTCAGAGCTGGAGGCAGATGATGTGACCTCAGAGCTGGAGGCAGATGATGTGACCTCGGCACAGGAGACAGAGGCTGGCACCTCGGCACAGGAGACAGAGGCTGGCACCTCGGCACAGGAGACAGAGGCTGGCACCTCGGCACAGGAGACAGAGGGAGTGGGTGCCTCAGGACAGGCGGCTGGAGCTGGCAGATTGGGTCTCTTCACAGAGAACAGGAATGCTGGAGCATAAACAGATTTGGAGTGCCGAGAGGAAACAGGAGATGGTTCAGTAAGCTGACGTGGTCTACGGACAGGACAGTCCTGCAAGAAATGTGCATCGCTGGCACAGTAGAGACACAGTTTGTTGGTTATTCTGCGCTGTCGCTCCACTTCGGTCAGATGGGGGCGTGGCCCACTTGTGAACCGGGCATTAGTTAAACTGCAGTTTTGACATGGTATTATTGCAAGGTGTTGGCGGCACGGATTCAGCAGCAGACAGAGTTGGCTGGGTCAAATCAACAGTATTAGATTTCAGTGAAACAGTCTCTGATAGTCTCCTGAGTGGGTCCAAAAGCAAAGTGGAAAATTTGGCCAGCTGGGAGCGTAACAATATAATGTCCATTTGTAAGGTTTGTAGCAGTGGTAATTCCATGATTGGTAAAACAGACATGTTGCAAAAGACAAATGAAAACTTGATTGCAGCAAAAAAAGTCCCAGAATAAAACAAAACTTTCACCTGACTCCAAAGCTGTTTGGGCTGGTTATACTGTCACAGATCTCAAACAGAAGTACAGCTAGGAGTCACGAATTTGGTGAAAACACGCTGTGTTTATTTGCAGAGAGGTATTAACAACAGGTAATAAGGAGCAGTGATAAATACCAGGTTCCAGCTGATGCAGAAAGTAGCATGAATGTCCAGAAACAACCAGGTAAACGGTAATGCAGGGTAGCAGAGGGTAGGTATTAACAACAGGTAATAAGGAGCAGTGAAAAATACCAGGTTCCAGCTGATGCAGAAAGTAGCATGAATGTCCAGAAACAATCAGGTAAGGACAACAGGAAATTACATCAGGATTGGACAACAGGAAAGGACATCACAGGATGGGACAACAATAACCAGCAATGACTGCTGGGAGGAACAGGTATATATAAGGGGAATGAGACACACCCAGGTGCATGAGATAATTAGTGAACATACAGGTTAACTCCTTAAGCACAAGAATAATGCACAATAGCAGCATCTCTGGTGAAAAGAGGTACTGCTGGACAACACAAAATAGCAATACAAATAATAGAGTCCAAAAGTCCAGGAGGCAGGTTGTTACAGCGTCCTCCTTATTAGTGTGAAGATGTCCACCTCGATAAGCTCATAAAATAAAATGGCTTGGTGTTACATTCAGGATATTTTAATTATGTAAAAATAATACTGGCACTTACATATCAGTTTGATGGTATTGGTGTGTCTGCGCACAGCTGCAGCAGATCTCATTCACTGTTATAATGTTATTATAGACATTATAAATTGCAAATAATAGAAGTCTAAAAAAACAAACTAGAGTGTACAATAATCCTCTCCAAAGTTCAATGCTTTTCATTCCCTCACGGAACTTTAGCAAGAGCAGAGGTGTCTTGTCGATAGTCTTTCTTTAAGTAATAAGCAATACACCTGTGGAATGTTAATCAGAAACTCAGTTCATCACCTGAATTTGTAACCTATGTTTACTATTTATACTAACTACTTCAATTGGCTCACTCTTAGGGCTAGATTTACTAAACTGCGGGTTTGAATAAGTGGGGAGGTTGCCTATAGCAAGCAATCAGATTCTAGCTGTCATTTATTTTGTACATTCTACAAAATGACAGCTAGAATCTGATTGGTTGCTATAGGCAACATCTCCACTTTTTGAAACCCGCAGTTTAGTAAATATACCCCTTAATCTTTTTTATATCATTGTTTAAATATATCAAATTGTTTGTTGTTACATATTTATTTAGTTAATTCATTCTGAAACACTAGGCTATATATGGATGTCAACTGGTTTATTTTAGAGATGGGCGGGTCCGGTTCCCCGAGAACCGAACCCACCCGAACTTTGCCTATCCGAGTACCGAGCTAACTAGCTCGGTATTCTCCCTCCCGCTCCAAATCCAAATCGAGGCCGAACGTCATCGTGACGCGATACTTCAACATTATAAGTACACGCCTCCACAGCAATCCATTGCCATTTGACAGAGGGAGAGAGCAGGGTGTAGTCACAGGCTGATTAGAGCAGGGACAGAGAATCCAATATTCTTCTTGCAATTGCTCTAACAAAAATCGCTAGAGAAGAGAGGAGAATAGAGGTTTATTTTATTTTTTTAATATTTGGCACTCCCCAGTGATTTTGGGGTGTCCCTCATAATTGTGCATAGATATTTATGGCTGTCAAAAGTCATATCTGTCAGCAGTATCTACCAAATAATTTTTAGCACTCCTCAGTGCTTTTGGGGTGTCCCCCATAATTGTGCATAAATATTTCTGGCTGTCAAAAGTCATATCTGTCAGCAGTATCTACCAAATAATTTTTAGCACTCCTCAGTGCTTTTGGGGTGTCCCCCATAATTGTGCATAAATATTTCTGGCTGTCAAAAGTCATATCTGTCAGCAGTATCTACCAAATAATTTTTAGCACTACAAGTGCCTTTCGCTCGGAATGGATTCAAAGCAGTCCACATATGATCAGAATGAGCAATCAGGTTCTGTCACCAGTCCTGATGTTAGTATTCCCAGTACGTCATCTGGGCAAGGCGATGTCAAACTACAGAGTGTTTCGAAATCAGTCCAAAAAACAAAAAATTATTTACTGTGTTGAAGCGAAAAAGAAGTGTTACTGAACAAAAGTTAAGTGCCGATAAAAAGAAAATTGCCAACATGCCATTCTACACACGCAGTGGCAAAGAGAGAATGAGGCCTTCACCTTTGGCTATTAGTTGCAGATCCCAAAAAGTTAAAGAGCCTACAATTGGTGCACAACTACTGTTGCGCATCAAAGCCGAGCTGCAAGATAACAGTAAGGCATTAGAGGATAATGTTTGCCCTGATTCACAAATGACACCAATCCCTGCGGAGAGTCCATCCAACAGTGGGATGTCTAATCGTGAGCATTCTGCCGATGTGTGCCTTAATAGCCCGAGTGTAGCCGGTGATACACAAATTGACGATGCCACTTTGGAATTAGAAGAGGATGAGGGGGAGATTCGTGGAGGTGACGAAGGCGCTAATGAGGATGTTGATGATTATGATGCAGACAGATACCAAATTGCCATTCTCAATTTCTATTTATATTCTAGATTATATAACGGCTGAATAGTTTTCTATTTTACTCCAAGTAGAGAGGGGATCTGATGCAGACAGATACCAAACTGCCTTTGTCCATTTCTTTGTATATTCGAATTTCTAGTTTTACAGTATATGCAGGCAGCTTTTTTTTTATATTCAACGACAAGTGGAGGGCGGGGGGCATAGATAGCCACCAAACTACAGTGGTCCATTTAATTTTACTTTCTAGGTCCTCAGCCTATGCAGGCTGCTTTTTTTATATTCAACTACAAGTGGAGGGTGTAATATACACCCAAAGATGATGGCTACATTGTCAATAATCAAAGATGGAGGAGGTAGACAACCAGGTTTTACTGTATACTTTGCAGACAAGTGTTCGCATTAAGGACGGCCTATTAGCTTTAGAATTACCTCACTTATCTAAGAAACTGGTGGAGCACTAAACTAGGTTATTTTAGACCAAAAAATTTGTATTTTTTTCAAAAATAGCAAAACAAAACCAAACAAAACCAAACCAAAACCAAAACACGCAAGGGTGGTTTTGCAAAACAAAAACCAAAACCAAAACACGAAGGTAATCCAGATCCAAAAATATAAACAAAACCTAAACACCGGGGTCAGTGACCATCTCTATTTTATTTATCCAATGCTTTTCAAACCTCAAATGTGTACGATTTCTCTGTATCTTTGTATCTTCTTACAGAAATCTTGTAGTATTCTAGGATATCGGGCAGATACAATTGCTGTGCTTATGAAGTTCGACTTATGCACCGCTCCTGCCCTGTTGCCCGACTTAATAAATCATACCTGTATTTAGTATACTAGTTTGCTTGACATAATAAAGTGCTGCTTGCACTTCTTTGGGATCTAATATTCATCCATAATGTAACTAACATTGATTTGTATAATCCCTTTGTCCATCAATATTTCACTTCATTGATTTGTATTCTGATAGTAGTTATCTTTGTTCGATTATATTGACCATAAGCAGGTGAGGGGTTATAATGTTATATGATATCACACACACTCAAAACTATACCTCTCTGTTTGTGGCTATGGACCGATCGAGACTTAGTGACCCTAAATGATTATCCACTGCTATAATAGGTATAAATTTGAATAAACATCTTTAGTTCATTCATTGTTGGTTACTATAAGCTATCCATCATGGTCTTAGACAGTTAAGGACCATATCCTAAATTTATGTCTCATTTCGTTAACATTTTGCGAATGGTACTTATATGTATCTTGTGCACTAAGCCCGATATCCCTACCTCATGATCCTCATAATATTTGATG
The DNA here is from genome assembly GCF_038048845.1 of Mixophyes fleayi. NCBI lineage: Eukaryota > Metazoa > Chordata > Amphibia > Anura > Limnodynastidae > Mixophyes > Mixophyes fleayi. Next base: position 28,376,049 of record NC_134404.1, on the reverse strand, counting down.
CAATATTCTTGATAAATTTTGATATTATGGCACCCTCCAAGTCACTCACATTTAGTCTTGGTAAGTTAGTTCTCCAATCTTAGTATCTAATTGACACCCCACCAGCCCCTAGTTCTGCTACGGTGATCTCCAGTGACTTCTGATAAGACTGTTCCAGGGGAAAAGGGTGCGGGCGGTGGAAAGAACTGAATCATCCAGAGTCTAAATATGTGGTGGCTTTGGCCATATTGCTGGTAAATGTTCACTTGCAAAAGGTTATGTGGCAACTGCACTAGGTATGATAAGTACTTAACCATCCCTTATAGATCTATGCATATGGATCTCATAACTCAGGACATCTGTGTTTGAGTTACCTGAGTGGTGCACCCTATCACTTAGGAATTGCACAACACACAAAGTAGAAAATAATTGTGCACTCTGGGATTTTACTCAAAAAATGTTAAAAGACACATTCTTTATTGAAATATCTAAAATAATGGATTAATTCTAATCAAAGACGAGCTAGCGAAATGATGAAGGAAACAGTGATATAAGTGAAGAATAAAAATTGCAAACCGACCGAGAGAGAGATATTAGTGTCTTTTATTAAATTTGTATCAAAGTTATTGTAGGATATTCCTTTATTAGTTACAAACAATCTCTTATATATTTGTCTTTTGTCATTAGTAGTACTGATACATAAGGATAAGATATAGAGTCACAAGAAACACTTTTATTTCCTAATAGTATAGATTACTGCAAGTGTGAATCACACTGTAGACTGATTTGTTAGGATACCATGTGTGACATTCTGGCATCCAGCTAATTTTCCTTAAGGTGTACTATCAAACAAATGGGTTACAAAATAGAAGTCTGTTTTCAAATGGACAGAGACGTTGGGCCTGATTTATTAAGGAAAGTTAAGCGAAAATTTAATAACTTTTCTTGCTTAAGTGTTTTGGACAAAACCATGTTGCAATGCAAGGGGTGAAAATGAGTTTATTATTTTGCACATAAGGAAAATACTGGCTGTTTTTTCATGTAGCACACAAATACTTGATAGTTTATTTGCATACTAAAATTTATAGTTGATCTAGGACAGTGATGGCTAACCTTTTCGGCTTGGTGTGTCAAAAATCAGAAAAAAGTGTAGCCTTCCTCGGGTCGCGTGTCACTTAAAAAAAAAAAAAAAAAAAAAAAAAAAAATATATATATATATATATATATATATATAATTTAATAAAAATATAAATATACTCTAGAGACAGACCTCCTTAAGCCGAAACAGAGGTGTGATCCTTCTGAAAACAATAGACAGATACTATACCTTAAATAGTTTAATTTTCTCTTTAGGTTCCCAGAGATTGCTTTTCTCTCGTCCGTTGTTTTTTCTACCCCCTCCCCTCTTTTTTATTTCCTGACAGGTACGAGCATTACATCATCGTGTGCTCCACATGGACTGATCGGACGTGTCCTGTCTTATTGCTGAAAGAAGATTCACCTGTTCATCTCCGGCTCACCCCTCTAGTCTCACAGGGAGAGTTCAGCTCACTTCGAGGTCTGGGCGTAGACTTCTGCCAGCGCCATATGTGCTAAGAACTATTCTATACCGGTGATATTTAAGCCTTAAATACTATTTTAAGTTGCCAAACTTATATTGTTTTTACACAGATATCTCATGGCTGTTTACTATTGTACTTTCAGAGGATTCTCTAGTGTGTAAATGTTAAAGTTAAAGTCATGTTATTGTATTCTAACTAAATTGGTTGGTGCCCCTCTCTTCCCTTCTGCTCACACTACCCAAACACAACCTACAACAATCCACCCCGCCCTTCCCTGTCCTCTCCCCTCTTGGTGCGACCCCTTGTAGTAGCACCTACTACTTTACCCGAAGTCAAGCAACCATAGGTCGGACAAACGATGACCGGCCAATACTTCCCCCCCCTTGACAGGTTGCAGACAGCTCAACCCCAAACCTTCTCCCCTACCGATTCATCCATCCTTTACCATCCACTTTGTAAGCATAGCCCACTTCACGCATCCCTGATTTCATGGCATCTTGCTGGAACTGCGGACTCGGAGGAGCCCCTCAATGTTAAGTCTCACACTCTCACCACAATATGTCGCTTCACTTACTGACAATAAATGTTAAGGGGTTGAACACCCCCCAAAAGCGTTCCACATTAATGGCTGCACTTAAAAAGACACGAGCAGAAGTAGTCTTCCTGCAGGAAACCCACCTAACTCAACCGCACACAACATTTCAGGGAAAACTCTTTTCTCAAACCTTTTTTGCTTCAGCTGCATCTAAACACCGAGGAGTGGCAATCCTTGTACGACCATCAGTACCTCTTAAGGTACGACGCTCAATAGCAGATCCTGAGGGTCGATTTCTTATGTTAGTGGGCACACTGGGCCAGCTTCCGGTCACACTGATTTGTTGCTACGCTCCAAACCAAGGCCAGATCCCATTCCTACAAAAGCTATTCAGCCTTATTAACAAACAAGCGGAGGGCCAACTTTTGATGGGAGGTGATTTCAACGCGATACTGGATCCCAATTTGGATAAATCCCCAACTGTCACAACAGCTGCACAAACACCAATGCACCACACGCGACTTTCCAAACAATTTGCTCTCTTACTTAAAGAACATTCTCTGTTGGATGCATGGAGGGTTATCAATGGTACGGACAGGGGGTACACGTTTTACTCTCACCCTCATAATGTGTATACCCGTATAGACTATTTTTTCGTAGACTCACAGTTAGCAACCAAACTCTGTAAAGCTGAGGTTCATCCGTTTACCTGGACAGATCATATGGGGGTATCATTGGATTTACAAGTAGCAAATCTTCCTAAGCGAAACTTAACATGGAGGCTAGATGACACCCTCTTACTCAACCCTAAGACATGCTTGGAGCTATCGGAAGCACTTAATGATTACTTTGCTTTGAATGAGTCCCCTGACCTATCACCATCCGTAGTCTGGGAGGCGCATAAAGCCACAATCCGCGGGCGGCTCATCAGCATCGCCTCTGCTCGGCATAGAGAGGAAAAAGAACTGATAGCCACACTAGAGACTAGTCTTATCTCCCTTCTCGCTCAGCACCAGGGTTCCTTGGACCCATCGCACCTGCGGGAGCTGACAGCGGTGAGGGGTCAGCTCAACGCGGTTCTGTCCAAAAAAACAGCCCGCAGTCTTAAATGGACCCAGCAGCTTTTCTACGAAAAAAGCGATAAAGCGGACTCTCTCCTGGCTAGGAGGTTGCGGCAGAAGCGCACGCGTAACACGATCACATCAATTAAAAACTCGCAGGGTGTAATGACATACAATCCGAGTCAGATAGTGAAGGAATTCCAGGCGTACTATTCGTCGCTATATAACTTAGACGCCTCATCTCCACCCCCTCCTGATTTAGAAGACAGAATAAATGCGTATCTGTGCTCTTGCCAACTTCCGCGACTCTCTGAAGCAGAGATTGAATTCCTTAATTTAGATATAACGGAGGAGGAAACCATTACTGCATTACGCGCCATGAAAGTGTCATCTGCTCCAGGCCCAGATGGCTTCCCAGCCAAATATTATAAAAAATTTGCAGGTGTCCTTAGCCCTAAACTCACCACATGGTTTAATGCCATACTTGATGGTACCTCCTTTGACCCGGCAACGACCCGATCCCGGATATCAGTAATCCCAAAAGAGGGTAAGGACCCCTCCCTTTGCAGCAGCTATCGCCCCATATCACTTCTAAACGTTGACCTTAAGATATATGCTAAAATTCTCGCGAATAGGGTTAATTCTGTGCTCCCCAGGCTAATACACCCAGATCAAGTCGGGTTTGTCCCGGGTAGACAAGCTGCGGACAACACAAGGCGGATCATAGATCTTATTCAAAATATTAATGACAACAAACAACTCTCTCTCCTTATGTCACTCGACGCGGAGAAGGCATTTGACCGCGTTGGCTGGCCCTTCATGATGCAGGCTCTGGCTGCGTATGGCTTCCAAGACCGCTTTCTCAAAGGGGTGTCAGCCCTGTACCATAACCCATCGACTTCGGTCCAGGTGAACGGAGACTCCTCTCCATCTTTTATTATCCGAAACGGAACACGACAAGGGTGTCCTCTATCTCCCCTTCTATTTGCCTTGGTGATAGAACCCTTAGCCACGAGAATCCGTATAAATCCTAATATAACGGGGATACAACTGCCTTCCAGTGCCCATAAGATAGCCCTCTATGCAGACGATATTCTCCTCACCCTAACTAACCCTTTAACCTCTCTCCCCAACCTATTTCAAGAGCTTGAAATCTTTTCCACAATATCAAACTTTAAGATAAACACAGCCAAAACAGATATCCTTGACCTCCATATTCCCCCTAAGTTAAAGAAACTCCTAGAATTAAATTTCCCCTTTCACTGGAATTCCGAACACATAAGATACTTGGGCATAACCCTTACCAGAAAAGTGGAAGATATCTACCAGGCTAATTACCCCCCTCTCATAGCTTGTATAAGAAAAGACTTAAAAGCATGGGATAAACTCATGATATCCTGGGTGGGAAGGATAACATCTGTGAAAATGAACTTGCTCCCAAGGTTATTATACCTTTTCCACACTCTCCCTATCAGGGTCCCCCCCTCTATTCTAAAAAAGTTACAAACATTAATAATGCAGTTTATATGGTCGAACAAGAGACCCAGGATATCTGCTCGCATCCTACAGCGCTCTCCCGCTGCGGGTGGTCTTGGCATCCCTAGTATCCGCAATTACTATTATGCTGCGAGGCTGGCTCAGTGTGTACAATGGCACTCTCCCCCTGGAACTAGGATATGGGTAGACATAGAGTCGGACATACTGGGTGGCCCACCGATTTGCTCTGTACTATGGCTACCAGCTACACAGCGCCCAGTCTCTGTCCGAGCCCATCCAGTTCTGGCCCTGTCTTTATCAATTTGGTCTAGATGCAATCGCTTAGCTTCCCTCTCTCCTACCCCTTCGATTCTAGTACCTTTGTGGTCTAACCCAGCCTTTACGCCCGGATTATCTCGCTCTATGTATATGAAATGGGCAGGTGAAGGCAAGCTGCTGTTACTCAATCATATAACCAGAACAGCATTATTTCCACAATTCTCAGAGTTAGTTGAACAGTGTGGCTTTGCTCCGAGACAGTTCCATCAGTATCTTCAGATTAGGCACTACCACCAAACAGTCAAGGCTCAACTCTCTTCCAGGCCATCCACCACATTTGAGAATCTATGTCTTTCGGGCCCAGCCTCCAAAGGTCTCATTTCTATTCTATATAATACTTTACTTCCTGTCACTCCGCCTGTTAAGGATCGCTTTCAGGCGCAGTGGGAGGCTGACCTGGGGACTGTACTGGATGAGGAAGAATGGTCGGATATATTTGATGGTACGGCTCACTGTTCTATAAATGTCCGCATTAAAGAAAATGCTAACAAACTGTTGCACAGATGGTATTATGTCCCCTCGAGATTACAAAAAATATATCCACAGAGCAGCGCTGATTGTTGGAGAAACTGTGGTCAGACGGGAACATTCATGCATATATGGTGGGACTGTCCGGGGATCCGCTCATACTGGGCAGCAGTTCTTGCTCTAGCCTCAACAATCCTAAATGCCCACATACCACCTGACCCTAAGCACATCTTACTGCCACTACCCATTCCAGACCTTACTAGATCTGCTCACAAACTCTTTAGGCACATCATCAGTGCTGCCACTTGTCAAATAGCGGCCTCTTGGAAAAGCTCCACACCACCAACACTCCAGATGGTCTGCAGTCGGATCTGGCACACTTACCAAATGGAGCATATTACTAGTGTGCTGAGGGGCTCCTCCGTCTCCTTCTACAAAACTTGGACCCCATGGGCCATGTATCACAATCAATCTCCACTTCAGTTCTAGTGGAAAGATATTGCTAAGCAAACATACCTGTTCTCTTACTGGATGCGTGAATCACATACACCCCCCCCCCCCCCGTCCCTCCCTTTGGTCCCTGTATACCCCCCCCCCTTTTTTTATACCCTTCAAACTTGAAAAGTTAAAATAACATCTTTGCAATATTAGATAGATAAATATATATTTATCTCCCAAGTGCGAGAGAACCTGTTGTATGTAAACATGTGTTATTTATTTCTGTTTAACCTCTCGAAATTCTGTAATGCATTTTCTATGGGAAAAGATGTTTCTAATAAAAAGTTAAAAAAAAAAAAATAAAAAATATAAATATAAAACAACACTACATAAGATTGCTTGTGGCTAGTATCTGGTTTCACCCTGTAGCCCAATGACAAATTATATATATATATACTTTTTTAATCCTATAATACAATATTTATATATAATCAGACAGCTCTGCATACCCTGCAGGCTCACCAGAAATGGAGTATTTTGTCTACAAATAAAAACACTACATAACATTGCTGTTGGCCAGTATCTGAGGCTATTTTACTATTAAATATTATAAATAGCCTTTACAAGCCCTACCGTGCTCCAGGGAAGAGCGCCATTGAAGTAATGCCAGGAGATATACACAAGGGAGGAGCTGCTGCGACCGCGCGTGCGCAGCAGCTCCATGTCGCCGACGGGGAGATGTACAGCAGCCGCGGCGCTGTCAAAGAAGCGTCCGCGGCTGCTGTACAGAAAAAATATTTGGTATGTTTAAAACAGGCAGTTTGACTGAATCGCCTGGCGTGTCAGTCAAACTGCCTCCGCGTGTCACGAGTGACACGCGTGTCATAGGTTAGCCATCACGGATCTAGGACATGCCCTATCCCCATTATAAACCTGCCATCACATTTTAAATGTAACTCCCCTCTAATGCAACATGGTTTTGCCTTACTTACTTTTGCTTAACTTTCCTTAATGAATCAGGCCCATTATCTCTATGTATCTATTAGCTATCCCCTAATGTGATAATCGTTGTATGCTGCTGGTTTATGCAAAGAAGAACACTATCTGCTAGACTCCTATTGGTAATGGTAAACTAATAGTGTAGATCGATGCTAGATTCCTGACACTGCATAAATGGTATTATATTCTATCTAGAAGAACCCTACAATAATAATTAGTAGCATTGCGGGTAACAGGGTGAACGCCGGCACACGTATCGCTTATAGAATTTCACTAGCTTGTTTTTGATTAGGATGAATCCGTTTTTTTTTACATATTTCAATTGTTCACTTATGTCTGAACCGATGCAATGTGATACTGCTTATGTACAGTGCAGAGTATCTTTCTTTGCCCACCTGACCTGCAATGCAGGCTGCCAGACTGAGCCAGACAGACAAATGTGTGTAATTACCGTATAAGGCAAATGGGTAAAGGCTCAACTAAATTCTGGTAGTATGGTGACACTTGTAAAAGCCGAGTTGGTGAGCCCATTAAAACGTCAAGGGAAAACAATTGGGATAATTTGTATACATGGGGATACTCAGTATTATGTTACCGCTGAAGTGAGCATAGAAACACAGTGTGGTTCCATGGCATTCACTAGTTACTTGTTTGGGGTATGATGCAATATTGGGGAGAGATTTTTTCCCATTTCTGCAAGCTGTGAGAAACCCAGATGGTTACACAAGTAAATAGCCCAGAACCGGTTGATAATGTTACGGATGAAGTAGCAGTGGGAGAGTTTCCAAGTCCAAAATGTTCCTTTTCTCAAATAGGATTGTGGAGTCAGAAAAGGACGGTGACAGCAGTGGAGTGCAGAATGATGTACATCCTACTGAAGTACAAAATGTTGTTGAAAATAGTTGCTTGTATGCCTGATCTTGAAGTGGAAAAAATATTTTTGCCTCAGAACAGTTAAAAGATCCTACTCTGGTAAAGGTTAAAAAAATGTAAAAGTGGTTGATAGATACCCCGTAGAGCCAAATAGTAGGATGTTCCATTACCCATTATTGAGGTACCTTTCGAAAAAATAGCAATGGATTTGGATGGACCGCTAATAAATCTGTCCAGGGTCATCAGTATATTCAGGTGATACTGGATTACACTACCAGATACCTGAAAGCGATACTGTTACGCAATAAGTTCACACAGACAATTGCAAGGGAACTTGTAAGGTATTTAGCAGAGTAGGGATATCTAAGGAAATGGTCAATGACTAGGGCACTCCATTTATGTCCAGAAATATGAAAGAGCTGTGCCACCTGTTTAAGATTACTGAGTTGAGGACCTCTGTGTATCACCCTTGGACTGATGGTTTAGTGGAAAGGTTTAACAAAACTTTAAAGCATAGGCTAAGGAAGGTATTGGAAAAAGAAGGAAAAATTGGAATATTTGTCACCCTATTTGCTACTGGCCAATAGAGAGGTTCCATAGTGGTCCAAAGGATTCTCACCTGTTGATTTGCTGCATGGGAGCTATCCTACGGGATTACTGGATTTTTCAAAGGATACATGGTAGGGACAACCCAGTCCCTATAAAACTGTGAGTGAACATATTTCCCAGATGCAAGAAATAATAGCTGCAGTGGTGCAGATGTGAGAGAGCACATGGAACAGGCCCAACAGGCACAACAAAGGGTGTATAACCATAATGCCTATGTCAGGTTTCTATGCCGATAGCTGGAATAGCAATGGCAGCTATGGAGACAGAGTGTGATGAAAAACATAACAATTTTATTGAACAAATGTAATCCAGAAAATGGCAGGAAAGGTACAGACTAGGTAGAGCTGAGAACAATGGATATCTGGGTGTGGATGGAAAAAGGTAAGTAACAGGAAATACAGTAGGTGCAGGTTAACTAGTTAAGTGATGAAATATCAGGAACAGAGATGACAGCTAGCAGCTTGAGGTAAGTTAAAGGGAACAAGAACAGAACAACAGCAACAGCAATGGCCAGCAAGAGGAACTGTGGAAAGCAGGTATAAATAAACATAGACTGTTATGGTCTGATGCTTTTGCTGGTGCAGTTCTGCATTTTCCCCAGCAGTGGCCGCTATGGGGATTATGTGTCCTGGAAGCAGCTGATCTGCCTCACTCAGCTGTAAGTTGGTATGCTGATGACTAGACTATAAATACTCACCCTTGGCAATCAGACCTGGCAGGATCATTTGCAGCTCTGGATCATTGTGTTTGCAGTTCATGTTGTGCAGCTCTGGATTTTTGCTATTCCTGGTTCCTGCTTTACCTGGCTTTTTGACTTTGGCTATTCCTGACCTCACTGCTGATTTTCTAGTACCCTGACCCAACAGCTAGTCTGACTTCGCTGCATTTCTGGAACCCTGATTCTGGCAAGTTTAAAGGACTTTGTTTATGAATATTATTTCTGGACTTTTGTTGCATGCCTTGCCTGGCCCTCCAGCCGATGAGATCCTAACCTGCTTGTAGTAACAATAAACATTTTTTAAGTTCAGCACCATTGTAATTGTGTGATATACAAGAGAGCCGTGACATAGATACAGGTGCAGCAATTAACAGAGGCAGAAGGTTAACTCCTGCTAGTGAGGGAAAAAGGTAATAGACAATAGCAGCACCTCTGGTGAACCAGAGGTACTGCAAGGCTGATACAATAATACAGAGTCTAATATAGTGCAGCAGGTAGAAGCTGTCGAGACAAAGCAGCATCATAGGGCGATTCTGCAGTGCAGACGGAGGCAGATCCTGATTGCCAAATTACGCACCTTTGCTCCTGGGGACAGAGTGCTTATTTTAGTACCCTCGGTAGAAAATAAATATATAGCTAAATGGCAAGGATCATTCAAATAATGGAAAAAGTGGGGGAAGTTAATTAAAAGGTATGCCAGCCAGGGAAAAGAAATCTGGATCAGATGTAATGTAAATGCTATAAAACCAGGGAAAGACAGATTAGCTTTGTCAGCTACCCCAGTTTCCCCGGTAACCGCTATACCATACTAGTTCTGGAAGTAACAGTAGCTAAAAAAACCTCTCACCCACGCAATAGCAGGAGGCTAAATAGTTTCTCATAAAAAACAGAGACTTGTATTTGGATGTACCTGGTAAAACAACAGCCATTAAAAAAGACATAGTCACTGAACCAGTGGTTAAAGTCAATCTAAAACCCTATAGAATATCAAAGGCCCAACAGGAATTAGTGTCAAAGGAAATTTAAAAATGTTGGAATTGAGTGCATAAGAGTGACATAGTAAATTGGCAAATCCCATTGTGGTCATTTCAAAACCAGATGGGAGATTGTGCTTCTGCAATGACTTCCCTGAACTAAATTTAGGTGTCCAAGTTTGATGCATACCCAATGCCTTGTGTGAGCTTATTGAAAAGCTGGCTTTTTCAGCTCAGGTGGGCATGTTCCAGTATAGGAGGTTACCATTTGGGTTACATGGGGCACCCATCACATTTCAGAGAATGATGGGTACAATTGTAAGGTCCCATAGACAATAAGCTGTGACTAACCTTGATATAGTCATTCATAGTCCTGATTGGCAGCCTCACTTACCAGGGTACAAGCAATGGTGGTGTCAGACACCATCCCCACACTTCTGGTGCCAGAGATGGCTGCCTTCTCTTTCTCCACAGGTGTGTCTAGTTGCCTAGCGATGAGACACTTCTTACTCTTCTGGCCCATCAGGCGCATGTGCAATACACCCGAGTCTCCACTGCTAGGCAATGGGACACTATTTGACTCTCCTGTCGGCGGTCAGCTGTTTCCTGACCGCAGATTCCACTGCCCACCACTCAGGAGCCTTCTTAATATATATAAGGGAGGCTCTGGCAGCATTAGGGTGCCAGAGTATCAAGGTCCTCTTATGCTCCATTACTCCGGTTTGTGTACCTGCCTTCTGACTGACCTGCTGGCTTTTGACTCTGCTTTAGCTTACCTTGCACCTGGATTCTCCTTTGGGCTGTTTTGGATCTCTTGGTTTGACCTCTGACTCCTTGACTACGCTTCTGCTTCATCCCGTGGTACCACACATCCTGCTCAACCTAACTTCGAATTGCACGACTACGTCTCCTCACCCACTACTATGCTGGTGGATAACTTGGAGACCTGCACGTCTCCTGCTGCAAATTCCAAGCCCCCCTATCAAACACCAGAGGCGTGCTAGAGTCCACGCCTCCTAGCTTAACTGCATCAGTACCAGCAAGTAGATTTCAGTCCAGGCAAACTCGTGACAATTGGACTCCATCCATAGGCGACAGTTAACAGCCTTCTCAAAAAAGTGTGACTTGGGAATGGAGTAGGTGAAGTATCTGATGTACACGACAGACAGAGGGTTGCTATAGCCCCAACTTAATAAAATGGAGGTAATACAAAAATATGGGCAAGACCTTTAAACAAGAAGCAGGTTAGAACTTTCCCGGGAATCACTGGGTATTATAGAAGCTTTATTCCCAATTTTGCCCCCATTGCCCCCCCCTTGACTAAACTTACCAGTCAGATATGATTAAGTGGAGTCCTGAAGCAGAAAACGCTTTTCAGGCACTAACGGTATTGCTATGCACCCAACCCATTTTGGTGACGCTTGATTTTAAGAATGAGTATGTCATGCATACATATGTGTCAATTGTAGGGATTGGTGCAATGTTATCCCAAAATAAATGGTAAGGATCTACCTCTTATTTATTTAAGCAGAAAATTAAATGTACATGAGAAAAATTATGCCATTATTGAAAAAGAGACCCTTACAATTAAATGGGCATTGGAAACGAGGGTATTACCTGTTGGGCTGGAAAATTAGGTTGATTACAGATCATGCTCCGTTAAAATGGATGGAAAAAAATAAAGAAACCAATGGTAGAATAGCCAGGTGGTTTTTGGCTCTGCAAAATTTTAATTTCTCCCTAGCGCAAAGGCCAGGAAGCTAACTTGCCAATGCAGATGCATTGTCCCGAGTTTATTGTTTGGTGATTACAAGTGTTTCGCCCCATAGGTTGAAACAAGAGGAGGGGGATATGCAACATTAGCGCAGGGAAAGTGATTAAAGGCAGATATATTTCTCACAGACTACTGTCTTGTACATTTTAAAACCCCAGGAATATTGTTGTGTTTGGGAAACTTTCTCAAAGTTTGTTTTCAGCATTAGAAAAAGCTAGTAAGGGACTCTCTAGTATAAATGGAGGGAGAAGGGTTGGCTCTATTTATAAGGTCCATTTTGGGTTTTCCAACCAGCTAGCAAGTTGCTGGTAATCAAGAGCTGCTCCTATAAGGTGCTGATAAAAATTTGCAAGAGAGCTCAATCACTCTCTCACAATCTGGGGAGTAGTTGGATGCTACTGAGAGACTTCGCAATTTATGACTAGCAAGTGGCGTTGTTTTGTATGGGTGTGTGGGATACTAGGTCTTTCACTTCAGAGAGGATGATCCAGTGTATTAGTTACAAGCCTGACAGGCTAGTCTTTTTGGTTATGTTTTATTTGTTTTGAACATGGTGAAAAAAAACTGTCTGTGGCTAGTTGAACCAAAAATTATTGACTAGTGTAATATCTGTGGCTGATATGCCTGAAGGTGAAGCTGTCAACCCCAGAAGATGGTAATTCCAATACGATCTTATGACATTACTTAAAGACAGACTATGGGCAAGACACCACTGCTCTTGATAAAGTGGGGTATAAATGCGCTGAGCTAAGGAGAGGATTATTGTACATACTATTTTTGTCATCGTTTTATAGTCTCTTTTAGACTTCTATTATTTGAAATTTTAAATGTTTTAAACTTCAAGCTGTCATTCAACATAACAGTGAACGAGATTCATTGCAGCTGTCCGCAGACACACTGAAACCATCAAACTGATATGTGTCAGTATTATTTTTATGTAATAAAAATATCCTTTGAATATAACACCAAGGGGTGGACATCTTCACACTAACAAGGAGGACACACAGCAAAACAACTATAAGCTAAAAGGCTGGAGATTAGCAAGACAAAGGAATCTCCAAGCTTCGAGTCATCGACCTAATTGTAAGTGGATATTGTGCTTTTTTGTTATCAATACAGAACATACACTAATATTGGATTCATACAATTTTTCTGCATGCAAATCCCCTGAAATTACATTGTAATTTAGCTACTCTCTAATTGCATAGTAAGTTGGTCTTCTATCCATTAACAGTTCTCTACAGTGTACACAAATTTTACTTCTTTTATGTACCAGCCTGTCATTTAGAACAATTTTGAACACTTTTGCAAAATCCAAAATATTTTCACATCAGTTGCACTACCAAAATTTAGTTTGATGCTTACCTCATTATAAAAACTAAGCATATCTATTTGGAATGACGAAGTTTACCCTATGAAACCAAGCTGACACAGTGTAATCAAATTATTTATTTAATATATTTCAGGAGTCCTGTAGTGTCTATTCAAATAGTTTATTCACAACAGATGCAAGGCTAACTAATTTTTATTTTCCTGGTCCTGATTTTGTTCCCATTCTAAATTATGGTACCACATCTACTTTCCTCAAATAATGTGGCCTGACCAGATTATGGAGTGTTTAAATAAATAGTGATCTATTAATTACAAACTTTATTTCTTTCGTACACATGTATGGATTTCATTTGGACCAGATATTTTATATGTCTTCATCTTGCTTAGGTGTAACTACACCTTCAACTGGGTTAAACAAGTAGCGTACATATGCAGGTGTGAAAGACGCATTTCTGCATACTTCTGCAAGTATTTTCATTCACTATCGAATAGTGGACAAATATTATAAGTTTATTTTTTGCATATATTTTATGTACTTGATAACATTCAATTTTTTTTATTTTTCAGCTTCAGTCTTTGCTAACCTGATTTCATTTTTATATATTTTGTTACATTCATTGCATTTCTGTAAATAATTCAGTCCTTTCTAGATTAAGATTAAGTTCATAGAAATATTGTTGCCATATGATACTGCATAAACATACAACAATATTTATTTAAAATCATTTTTTTTTTTAATGTCCTGTTTGTAGACTGGGAAATATACTCTTAAATAAAGCACATGATTCATGCAGCTCCTTTACAAAACCTATTTTGAAACTCTAGTCAAATGTCACAATATTGTTATCGTTACCTCCAGGTCTGTATATTAAGTATTATTATTATTATTATTAATTTTTATTTATAGGGCGCCACAAGGTGTCCGTAGCGCCGTACAGGGACAAACGAGTTACAATACAAGGTGAGACAGCACAGTACAGTAAACAGTAAGCACAGTAACTCAGTAAGCTCAATGCACAGTTAGAGAGGGCGGGTGAAGGGGGAGGGAGGATCCACAAACAAAGGAGCCCAAGAAGGAGGGCGTGGAAGACAGGGAGACCCCCAGAGGGGACGGGGGGTGGAAGGTCCTTGAGGAGGAGGGCTAAGTAGCTGGAGAGCAGAATTAGGAGTGGGGGAAACAGGAGGAGAGATGGCCGTGCTCAGAGGAGCGTACAATCTAAGGGGAGGGGTGGACAGACAGAGATACAGAGGGGAGAGAGGGAGAGAAGGGGGACGGAGGCAGAAGATAAGGTAGGAAGTTAAGTGAGAGACTGAAAGGCTTTAAGAAAAAGGTGAGTTTTTATAGCCCGTTTGAAACTGGACAGATTGGGGGAAGTTCTGATGGAGGGAGGGAGCTTGTTCCAGTGGAGGGGGGCAGCGCGGGCGAAGTCTTGGATACGCGCGTGGGAGGAGGTAATAAGGGGGGAAGAGAGGCGACGGTCAGAGGCAGAACGGAGAGGGCGGGATGGAGTGTGAATAGAGAGGAGGGTAGAGATGTAGGGCGCAGTGGAGTTGGCGAGGGCCTTGTATGTGAGTGTGAGGAGTTTAAAGAGGATTCTGAAGTATAATATATTTTCTTTTAGATAGTAACAAGTCTAGCAGAGATTCCTCTCTAGTCGGTATTCCTAACACTTGCAAAAATATAGCTATAACACGGCTATCAGAAGCCCAGTAATCCCCTGATATACACATTTGTTTATTTCACATTAAATGTTTTATTTATATATATATATATATATATATATATATATATATATATATATATATATATATATATACATACACACTGTACATATACACACACACACACACACACACACACACACACACACACACTGATTTTCTTGGTCTATATTTACATTTGTATAATATACAATGCTATGCAGTGAAACCTGTGTGCTGCCCTCCTCAGCTACGTCACTGAGCAATGTAAATTATGTGTCCTATTAAGAAACATTAAATTGATAGTTTTCTCCTTCATTTGAATTCACATTTACCATACTTAAAACTACATATCTTATTCATTTCTTCTTATGAAGATTTTTAAGTATAAATAGGTGGAGACCATGGAGTTCAAGATTTCAAGAGCAAAGAAAGTCCAGTAATGTCTGCTGACCACACACTGAAATGATGCATTAAAGGGAGTCAGCAGCGAAGCAGGGGGTAGAGTGGATATTGGGTGACCCACTAGAGAGTCTCAATGCTAGACACCAGGGGCCTGATTCATTAAGGATCTTAACTTAAGAAACTTCTTATTTAAGTCTCCTGGACAAAACCATGGTACAATGCAAGGGGTGCAAATTAGTATTCTGTTTTGCACATAAGTTAAATACTGTCTGTTTTTTCATGTAGCACAAATATGTTAAGATCCTTAATGAATCAGGCCCCAGGTGAGTAAACAGTGGGGACAGAGTTTAATTTCCTTTTTTCACCTAGGTATTTTGGGAGAATAAACTTGCATTTTAATGATTAATGTTTAACACCCCCCCCACCCCAATTATTATAAATAGGTTGCTGCTACGTTATTCAGGGGTTAAAAGACTCACAAGTGAACTAAAAAAAAAAAGTTTGCATGAGCTCGAAATTGAGCACCCATTTCTGCAGGTGTAATATGTGTTGGGGAATTGCTGGTATGTACATGGTCATTTTTGGATTACTTTGTAGTGAACTTAAAAGATGTGAAAAACTTAATAACATTAAAATTTTAAAGGAAATAAATAAACTTGAAGAAAAATATTGTAAGGTTCTTTTTAAGTGTTAAACATATTCTATTACCATTCATTTAAGTATCTAATAGAAACAAAAAATTGGATAGATTAAAAATTTAAATGATGTCTTAATCACTACCAGTAAGTAGCATCCAGAGATTAGAAATTCCCATGTGTCAGATGTTTATACCCCATAGCCATTCCCCATATTTACCTTCTACATAAAAATGAGCACTTACCTCACTGCTCCCAAACACAGGACCTCTAGCACTCATGTGCCAGAGAGACAGGGCGGTTGAGCATGCAGTTACAAGACTATATGTAATCTCAAGAGCATTTGTAAACAGTGTATGAAGTTACAGTTATATATGTGCTTGAATTTTGAGTTGTACTACATTTTTGTGAAATAGACAATATTTACACACCAAAGAGTTTGGCACTATTATTTTAGGAATACTTCTTCTATAGTAACATTTAGTAAACACACATTCATGGACTGAAATGGAGGCACTAATGCTTTTACATACATTTATTATTTTGGGTAATTCATCCTAAATGATCAGATGTAATTTATACCTCTCGTTGCTTAGCCAGGAATACATCAATCAGATTCCTCTGGTCATTTACATCCAGGTCTTTCTTCTGTTTTATAAATGTTGCCCTTAGAAAGCTTTGAAACTTCTCAGCGTTTTCAAAGATTTTTCTGTGAGCCCCTGGCAGCCAGTCCATCACAGATGGAAAACTGTTGTACAGCTACAAAAGAAAATATTGAAGATTTAATTTATTTTTATGTCATATATAGGCTAACATTGTGATATATATATATATATATATATATATATATATATATATATATATATATATACATACACGATAAAACAAGAGATAATTGGTGCTGAAATGAAAAATAGAGAATTTTGCCATTATTCTAGTGATGAAACAAGTGCTTCATTTTAAATAAATATGGATTATAAAAACAAAAAAATATTAATGAAGGGGGGGCAACAGTAAAGGAAGGGGTGTTGTGGTTTTTGGTAGCCCACTAGAGAGGCTTAATGCTAGACACCAGGTAAGTAACCATTGGGGACAGAGTTTCACTATGGACAATAATAATCAATGCTAATAATGAATAATGCCACCACTAGTTATTGGCTTTGAGGTCCTGGGATAATGCTTTTGGCTAATTTTATTTACAGTGAGTGAATGGACATTAACCTGGAGGAGGGGTACCAAAATAGTATATAAGACAGATTCCAGAGCAGTTATAGGTGAGTTGTCAGTAGTGGTAAGGAGTTTCGACTGGTACTTTGGATTTAACCCTACTCCAGGAAAGAACTTGACTAGCTAAAACCTATCGGATTGTTGCTGTGAACACTGCTACTTTCCTGGAACTGTCATGCTTCTTAGCCAGAGGGAAAGTCACCAGGCACTTGGTGTACCTGCCTAAGAAGCAGGAAGGCCTATAACATTGTCCCTGCCAAGATGTTAGACGCCCAAACATAGTGCAGATGATTGGTACCAGGGAGTATGTATGTATGTATGTATGTATGTATAATTCTGAGTGTTGTCGATCCATAACACAGGAAGGGAGTATTGATTGAGGGTAAGGAGTTTAAATTTAATTCTGTAGGACACAGTGAGCCAGTGCAGCATCTGGCCGAAAGGGACAGCAGAGATAGAGGGCCAGGGAAAAAAAATAACCTGGGCAAACTCATATGGGTTAGCCTGAAGATGGGGAAAGGTGGGAGTTGGCTAAACAAGGAGGATAAAGTTAGAGGTATCAAGGCGAGAGATTTTAAGGGAGTGAATAAAAGTTTTAGTAGCTTCAATGGTGAGAAAGGGCCAGATCTTGGATATATTCAAGGTGGTTGTGGCAGGATTTGGAGAGGGACTCAATGTGAGGAGTGAAGGAGAGGGAGGAGTAGACTTGAGAGGTGAAGGAGATGGTAATGTTATCAGCAGAAAAAGAAAGGGGGTGCAGGAGCCTGGAGCA
The DNA here is from genome assembly GCF_038048845.1 of Mixophyes fleayi. Taxonomy (NCBI): domain Eukaryota; kingdom Metazoa; phylum Chordata; class Amphibia; order Anura; family Limnodynastidae; genus Mixophyes; species Mixophyes fleayi. The sequence continues at coordinate 28,358,172 of NC_134404.1, read as the reverse complement.
GAGGAAAATAATGTTTTCAATCTTAGGAATAATGAGTTTGAAGAGTGAGTTGAAGGTGAAAAATATGCAACAGGGACTTGTGGATTGTGAGGTATTGAGAGCCTTGAAGTAGGACTGTTTAGAGAGTGACAGGGCCCAACTGTCATAGGAGAGAATGAACTTGAATAAAAGAAGTCAGAGTGAGAGTATTACTTCCTCCTTTTTTGAAGAGAACTGAGGAAGGTCAATATTGACAGCTGGGATGACAGAGTCAAGGACAGTGGTAAGGGTGTGATTGTAGAATGAGATGGCCTGATCAAGACAAGAAATGGTGGTGATGGGGTAAGAAGTGAAATTAGTGAGGAGCAGAAAGTAGTAGAAACAATGGCATCCTGAGCCTGGTAACTTTGGGTTGGGGATGAAGAGATGCTAAAATAGAAGAGATGGTGGACAGAAAGAGGCAACATTGAATTGTTAAAGTTGGAGAAAATACATAGGTGGGAAAAGACCAGATCAAGGGAGTGTTCCATGTGAAAAAGTGTGAGCTAATATCACTAAACCCAGTCTGCACCTCATTTTTCTCAATGTGTGGCTTATAAAAACATGTACTTTTCAGCTCTGTGGTTCCCCTTATTTCTCAATATTTTTTTATTTTAAATTATGCATTTGTTATGGTGATTTTTAACTGGTATCATATCTGAAAGAGCATGACTTTGTAAGCTCATGTGCACATGCAGATTATTCCACTACCTCAGCTTACACAGAAAGATAATATTACATTGTCCATCAAATTTCTGCATAAATATATATTACACCAGTTTGGGGGGAGGTGGGGTTCATAGTCTGTGTGTCCATTTGTGTTAATATAATCAAAAAGATCACAGATAAACAAGACTTTGTTTAATTATTATTTATTTATTTATTTAATTATAAGGCGCCACAGATTCCATAGTGGTGAATTGAGGTGGAGGTCAGAGTGGCCGGGTAGGTATATACTTCAAGGCAAGGTCAGAGATATAAGGGAGAGAAATGTTGACAAGGGCTTTTTAAGTGAGGGTAAGGAGCTTGAAACAGATAGGAAGCCAATGAAGGGATTTACACAGAAGAGAAGAGGAAGAGGTGAGATGGGAGAGGAAGATGAGCCTAGCCGCAACATTCTGTATGGTTTGAAGATCAGAAATGTGAGAGTCAGGAAGGCCAGTGAGAAGGAGGTTGCAATAGTCAAGACGAGAAATATTAAGTGAATGGACCAGGATTTTGGTTGTTTCCTGAGAAAGGAAGGGATGGATCTTTGTGATGTTGCAGAGGAGGAAGTGGCAGGATTTGGTGATGGACTGCATATGAGGGGTAAACCTAAGGGCTGAGTCAAGGGTGACTCCAAGGCACCTTGAGTGACAGCAGAAAAAGTGATGTTGTCAACTAAAAGGGAGATATTGAGAGGGATAGCAACACTGTCAAGAGGAAAGATGATCTTGGATTAAAATTTTGACTTCTTTAGGTAATCAAATGTAATTTTTCTCTGCTATGACCTCTCCTGTTTAAAAAAAACTCTGTAGACTCTATCAAACAATTCCTAATTGCATCATCTGCAATCCCTTTGTCTGCATGTTTATTTGTAACAAGGAAACACACAAAAGGACAGGTTCTGGAGCTCCACAGGGGGCATTTCTGCCTTTAACAGAGAGTTCCCAAAACACCAGAGGTGAATTATCTACCCGGGGGTAGCTGAAGTTAAGCTTGTGTTGAGATTACAGGTCTCTGCCAGTTGACAGTAATGGACAGTCGGTCCCTGGAGTGCTGCCATTTGTCCTGATCACTCTCCAGATCTTGGCAAGCTGTGTCTGCCAAAAGCACAGTGACAGTGTCCTGGGACCACTACCTTACGGTAGCCTGACCGGAGAGAGTGACAGAATTCCTGGAGAAGCATTTGTAGACAGCGGTCCCTGAGAGGGGCACAGATACTAGTGAAGTGTTTTTATTGCATCCTGTATGTTGCCTGTGCAAGACAATAGTGTGATTTGCTGTCGTTCATTATTTAAATGTTATTATTACGGTTTGGTGCTACCATTGTGTTAAATAACCTAAATTGTGTTTTTAGGTAATTGTCTTGACGATTTTAAACCTCAGATAGGTACCGGTTAGACTAGCTGTGTGGCACAGAGAGATACATTAAGCATGTTAATATCAAAGCCCTGTAAACTATGCTATCAGCAACTACACTATATGCTACTGCAAATCATATCTCCTTATCCTTATAACACACATTTTATTATTTATAACATGCATGATACCATTTTAAATGTGAAATTCAGCATGTTGTCACATATCCTGCTAACCATTAGGGTATAATTTAATGTTGCATTTACTGTATGTAAGCAAATAATGAGTTAAATGAGAAATCAAATATATAACAATGTATCACGATATGGTAATATATCTTAAGAACACTGTTCTATTCAGATCTTGATAATTGATTTATAAGGCTGATTTAAAGTAGAGATGTGAGCTGACCCGTGTTTTGGTTTTGGATGTGGTTTTGGTTCTAATACTCCTTTGTATTTTGGTTTTGTCACATGTTTTGTGCAAAAATCATGAAAAGTTTTGGTTTTGGATCTGGATTTCATTAAATATTGTGAAAAATAGTTAAAATTGTCACTTACAGTCTATTTTCTAATGATCTTTTCACAACTGTCCAAATTTTCACCAATGTATTGCTATTGACCCTTTCGAAAGTATCACACATGCTGTCTAACAATTACCTATTTGGTGTATCTTCTTTATTTTTTAAATGAAAATTAAATTGATGTAGATGTAGACACTTTGACAAGGGTGATGATAAAATTGTCATTTGTCACAACTGAGGAAGATGACCAGTGACCACTGTTATCCAAATTGCTTTAATTCATTTATTAACATCCCTATCTATTCTCCAGTTCAACAATCAAAATGTTGGCTTTTGTGTGGGCCCAAACAAATCAAACTTCAGCCACAAATGTGGCAGTCCCTGCCGCTGTAGTGCTTGATTTGTTAAACTATGTGCATGTCCTTTTCAACATATGGGTTTGTGGGTGATTGGGCTATCTTGATTCGTACCATTTAACATTTTTCCCTCTCATCATCTTTTAAATGTCTACTTATGCCACAGTCTGTATTTATGCTCTGGTGTCCTCTTGTCTTAATGAAGGATTTTTTAAATCAGCCATTATTGCATTCGCTTTCTCCGATTCAATTAAAAAAAAAAAAATAACCAGACTAATTCCATCAAATAGCGTAAATCATTAGAAATCAAATTTTCATCTATACATGTATTCTTTGCTAGAGCCAAATTCTGTTCTCCTAATTGCCCAGAATGTGGACTTCTATTACATTGTCTTGTGAAGACCATTCCGCATACACTAATCACGTGTATACAAATATATTAAATAGATAAGAATCTCAAAGTGGACATTAGTTTGTAGATACATGGTAATTGGACTTAGATATACATGGTAACTGGCATTTATACAGTCGCCTTGTTTGATTCACAAGGGCAGCATTATGGCCCACATCTACCATAATGATAGTATAAACAATCACTTAAGTAAAACAAGGTATTTGAAAGCTCCACGTTTTGGCTAACAATGAAGGCTCTGCCCTTCGAGAATAGTACTAGTCTTCAAAGTTTTTAGTATGAGTGCAGGCCATCTTTGTCTATCAACATAAACATTTATTTATATAGTGACAGCAAATTACATTGCACTTTACAAATGGGTATCTACTTGTATAAATATCTACTGATGTCTCTGTCCATCTAATGACATCAGGGGGTAAATGTATGAACATGCGGGTTCTTCAACACCTGCGTGTTCAGCCTGTTCGGCGATTAAATTTCACGCGGCGCTGCATTGAAAAGGGAAGTTTCCGCATGTTCATACATTTACCCCCTGATTGTTACTACCTCTTCCCTCTCCATGATGCATGCTGTCTAACGTTTCAAATTTAGTATGTTTCAACATTTTATCTCTTGCACATTACACTAATTGTTTGTTGTTGTTCAACTTATCTAATGGGCTTGCTTCAGCTGGTGGCATGGCAGACAACATTATTTTTGTGGTCGCTGTATGTTGAAAATTCCCAGAAAAAACCTTACAGGCAAACACCCTTTTTTTCCCACTTAATGCAGATGATACGAAATTAAAATCAATTAATTTGCAAACTATTCTAGCTCACTGAACCTTACAGAACAGGTGTACCATAATCTACAACCTATTCTATAGTTTTCAATGTCCCTCATTTACCCTGAGTGCTATTTTCAGAGCAGAGCACTGCAGGCAACATCCTACCTTCACTCTGATCTAAAATGGCACATGAGAAAATGTGGGAGGGATATTATATAAATATATATATATATATATATATATATATATATATATATATATATATATATATATATATATATTTATATATTATATATATATATATATATATATATATATGCATACACATACGTACACACACACACACACATGCAAGTCTTGCATCAATATTTTCCCTAAAATTAAGTTTTGCCTCGTTTTGAGGTCCAAAATTGGCGCCGAAACTGAATCATGGCTCAGTTTCACTCGGAACTCCAAATCTTAGATCTGTTGGATTTCTTATAATCCGAACCGCTCATCTCTAGTTTAAAGTGCCGCTATTGCACACATGGGAGCAAGCATTTAGGTTATGCAGGCAGGCAATTCACTATGAACATACAAAGAACAAGATGCTATTATGTAATATACCAATTAGAATCCAGGTATAAAAAAATATATTTATTCACAGATAATTCTGTAAATTATAAAACCAAATAAAAGACTTAGATAAAATAATCCTGAATGAGCTCTATATAAATTGCAACAATATAATATCAATTGAGTGGAATAAAAGATCTTAACTTGATATTAGAGCTGAACACACTTGTTGAGAGTCTCAAACACTACATTCCGTCTGCATTCAACCCTATATGATAATATTGAAAGGTCATTAATATAACCAGTATCCTAAATGTCCAGTAAAGTTCTATAGACTGAAATATGTAGAAGTATCAATCATGAATAAATCAGGGCATGAGAATCATAAAACTTAATACCTTACTTGCAGATCTGAAGGGGAATAATAGCAGAATTTACCAGAGCTCCATGTGTCATGAAATGTTTACCGCTGAGAGTCTTCTGGAGGGTTTGAAAAACCAATCAGATTCTAGCTGTCATTTATTTAGTACATTCTACAAAATGATAGCTAGAATCTGATTGGTTGCTATAGGCAACATCTCCACTTTTCAAACCGGCCAGAAAACTCTCAGCTTGATACATTTTCCCCTATGTGTTGATGGTCCTGAAAGCATTTCCTGACAATTTGTGGATTTTCAATACTATTTCTCTTTAGATAAAAATAAATAAATTGGACAACTGTTTTAAATAATTAAATCCTATGCCATATTAAGGGTATTCTTTGTACATCACCCTCTGGAATCTCACCCTGTAATTGTGATAAGATGAGGACTGGCTGATTATGGAATTACTTTAATGAATCTTTCAATACATGTGCAGTACTGCAGTTGAGGGGGGGACTTCCCTGTCAAAGCCCCGTGTATATGTTAGTTTGCAGCCCAAAAAGGTCTAGCTATGCCCCAGATTACTTATCACTGCTACTTTTCTGTGATCAGTTAAAGCACAAAAACCCTCAGAAGAGAATAACTTACCCTGACCATAGGTCTTCCCAGGAGTCGTATATTTTCATTAACTGAACCCATCAGCTGCAGAATGGTCGGATCATCATATTCAAATCTACGACTGAGTAGTATGGACACAATTATATTGGCCACAGCAGCATTAATGATGGTCAAATTATTAAAGGATTTTCCTAAAATCGGAAAAAAAGGGTTGAAATTAAATCAAACATCAGCAATATTCATAGAAATCATATATATATATATATATATATATATATATATATATATATATATATTGTAACAAAAGGAGACATTTAGCTGGCAATATGCAGAGAAAGCAGGGGAGTAGAGTAAAACATTGGCACAGTTATGTACCTAGGTGGAGATTAAACCCGGTAAAAACATATCTGTAGTTTAAAATTGGTTTACTTACATGATTTAAAAGCTGCTTCCTCTCAGCAAACAGACAGGGTGGGTCTGATAGTCTAAACAGAGCCAGGGATGGGCGTTTCCTTTTAAAGAGAAGGTGGGTGTGTCACCTGTCCATCAAGCTAGGCCTGTGGGAGGAGTGTCAGGTATAAAACCCTGCTTGTTTCATTGTTCAGGGAGATCAACGCTGGGCTAGCTGGCTGATCTGGAAAGAGAGCTGGACTATGTATAGTAAGCGTTGAGGGTCTCCATAATTGCTGTGCAAGTATAAGGTGTCAAAAAATTATTACCATCCTGACAATAAAGAACCATAAAAAGGAAGAAGTTGTACGCGTGTGCTTCTGCAGTAGCGGGCTCTTGCCACAATATATATATATATTTATCAACATCATCATTTATTTATATAGTGCCACTAATTTCAAAGAATAGAGAACTCACTCACATCAGTCCCTGCCCCATTGGAGCTTACAGTCTAGACAGAAGTGCTAACCACTAAGCCACTGTGCTGATCATGAAAAATAAAGTTTCAGGATTTGGAATAATCATGTCCTGAATTTTTTTTTCTACAAGAATCACGTTGAATGAATGTGCATGAATACATTTTAATATCTTTAACACTTCTATCAATTCAATATTTTTCTCTACACCATTAGCAAATCCATGTGCTGAAAATCCAATTATTGTCGCAATGACTCAAATTGTCCCATGAATAGAACAGTGGGCATTCCACTCATCTCTACATATAAGCTGTCACGTAGCATTACCCTCATATCTACATATAAGCATGTGCCCTCACCTCTATTAATAACCCATCATTGTATCATTATCCAGTCTTCAAGACCCACTTTTGCGTTGCTACTTTGCAGAATGGCTTTCACATTTCTCAGAATGATTAGTCTATCAATTGAACTGAGATGACAAAGGTGTAAATTTATTCTGCTGTGTTTGTGATGTAATAAAAGGGAGAAGTCTGGACAGGAAAAAAATTAAAGGGGAACTCCGCACTGATCACCTAGGGACTCATGTACAGTTGGATGTATTTGCACCCAGACTATACACAGGAAAACATGCACGTATAAAAACACATTTACGTGCATATGTTTAGTCGGACACATCTCAAGAAGTGTCCAGCTTCACTAGCATGAACCACCTGTACATCAGGAGTAACAATTGTGTAAACTTACGCCCCATAATAGCATAGAAATGTGGCTTAACATTATAAGGAATCAAAGTGAAAGTCACATATTCCAATTTGTACATAAAATAATGATGTAATGAAGTGTCATACACAAAATAGAATAGTGGACAGTTATTAATAAATGCAAATGATACATTTACCATATACAATGTAATCAAATATAAAACATAAATATAAGTAAAAATTCAATTAAATACAAACCTATGTTGTTGCATGTTGGTCTATGCTCCAGAATGTATGCCAAGAAAAATAAAATACCAGAGATAGTATATTATCCTTTATAACCATCAATGTAGCACCACTTCCCCTAAATGTGTATATGCGCACCAGATATAAAAGATAACAGGCTTATCTGCAATAATCTTCAATCTCCTCTGAGTTCATAGTATAACTCCACCCCAGTAGGAAGAATAACATCATCATCATCAGCAGCAGCTATTTATATAGCCCAATAGATTGTAAGCTTGCAAACAGGGCCCTCTCACCTCTTTGTCTGATTTACCCAGTTTGTTTATTAGTTTACTATGTTTGTCCCCAATTGTAAAGCGCTACGGAATATGTTGGCGCTATATAAATAAATGATGATGATGATAGTGTCACTAATTCCGCATAGCTGTACACAGAACTCACATCAATCCCTGCCCCCTTGGAGCTTACTCTCTAAATTCCCTAACACACACACAAAGACAGAGACAGACTAGGGTTAATTTGATAGCAGCCAATTAACCTACTAATATGTACACAAATATCTTTAATATAGTACACCTACACTAAATGCACTTACAAAGACAATCAATTAAATACGCTTATCTGTAGTTCTCTGGTCGCCATGATAGCAGAATGGAGTAGGAGTTCCTTATGAACTCCCTTGTGTGGATTTTCCTTTTGCTGCAGACCAAAGCCAATGCGATGATTCCAGGGATAAGCGATAATTATTACGATATATATTAAAATTAACAAAATGTTCTTATATCACCTCAACGCATTTCATTTCTTGTGGAAACTTCTTCAGGAGGAAAATAATTATTCAGTGGATATGTCTGTCTTAAATAATGTGCACCACCATTTTACGCATGTGCAGTAGAAGCGACGTAGACTCGCATATATTATTTATTATCTTATATTTACATAGATTTGATAGGCTGACACATGTGTATTTATTTTTTTACATGATGTTCTGATATTATGTCTTCATAATTGCTGTGAAAGTATACGGTGTCAAAACATTTACCATCCTGACAATAAAACTACATAAAAAGGAAGAAGTTGTTCGCGTGTGCTGCAGCAATAGCGGGCACTTGCCACAAGTGGTGTCAGGAGCCCGCTACTGCTGAAGCAACGCGAACAACTTCTTCCTTTTTATGTAGTCTTATTGTCAGGATGGTAAATGTTTTGACACCGTATACTTTCACAGCAATTATGGAGACCCTAAACGCTAGCTAGACATAGCTCAGCTCTCTCCAGACCAGCCAGCTTCCCCAGCGTTGGTCTCAGTGCACAAATGATACAAACAAGCTTTAATACCTGATACTCCTCCCCCAGCCTTAGCTTGATGGACAGGTGACACACCCACCTTCTCTTTAAAAGGAAGCGCCCCATCACTGGCTCTGTTTGCACTAACAGACACACCCTGTCTGTTTGCTGAGAGGAAGGCTTTCTCTATCATGTAAGTTAACCAAACTTAAACTATTGTTTGTTACACATAAGTCAACAATCTAGGTGCATTACTGCACAAATGTTTTACTCTACTTCCCTGCTTTCTCTGCATATTGCCAGCTAAATGCCTCCCTTTGTTACAATATATATATATATATATATATCTCGTATATATTGTATATATTGTATATTAGTATTCTTTTTTTATGTAGTGCAGATATATTATGCAGTGCTATACATTGCGGGGATCATAATTCAAACAAATAACATACAATGATATAAATTGAAGGTAAATATGACTGTGTCCAGATGAGCCATTGAAGAGGTATGGGGAACAATTGATAAATAAGGTAGTATAATAACAATTTTTAAGACAGTCATCTACTGACAAACTGACTTGACTTTCATCATTTATATTAACCGAACTTCTTTCCTCTTCTGTTTCTGGAACAGGCTTTCACTTGCATGTTGCATAATCATCTATGTGGTTATTATCATACTCACTGCTGGACACAGAGCCAGGAAACTTTTTCTCAAACTTAGCAGAAGTTGTGACAGTGGCAGTTGCCACCAAGGAGGCCTCAGAATTCACTAAACAATAGACAGCAATAGCAACAGCAATGACAGACAGTTGACCTCTTTGGGCCCAGCAGCTAAACTGAGATAGTATTGAGAAGATCTTCAAAATAGTCAATCCTCAGCACTATACTGTAAATTCCCACTGAATTCACAAAAATGTAATAGTTTTGTATTTGGGAAGGTTATGTAGGAAATAGGACAAATATTTAATCTAAAATGCAGTCATTTCTAACTGACATCCACATACAACCTTAATCAGTCTACTCATCTTCATTTTCTACGCATCTCGTTACATGGCATGTCAATAACATTAAAGTTCAACTGGATGGTGCAAGAGGTTTAACATTATTAAATAAATGTATTGTACACTAAGTTTTACATATATGTATATAGTCAAGGATTCTAAAAGGGATTTAACTTTCCAGAACCCTTATGTCAAACATTCGTTCCCAAATTTGGAATTGCAATGAATTTGAAACACAAAGGGAATTTGATTATAGAATATTTGCCTAGGGTCTGTTAATAGTAGTGAATTAATCAGCTAATATAAAGCAGAATGAAGTCTGGTGAATTGTATTAACAGATAGAACAGCATTTGTTGCATAATCTGCTTAATCTTTATCATCATCGTCAGCTATTTATATAGCACCACTAATTTTGCAGCACTGTACAGAGAACTCATTCACATCAGCGCCTGCCCCATTGGAGCTTATAGTCTAAATACCCTAATATACACACACACACACAGACTGAGAGAGACTAGAATTGATGATATCACACCTTTCTATTAATAAACAATGGTTTTAGCTTGTGGAATGTTGAAATTCAAAAGCATAAGTTAGATGAAGTGCAATAAAGCCTACTACAAGTATGTTTTACAAACATAGTGTATAATTACAACAAATACAGAATACAAAACAGATTAGAACAAGCAGAGAATAACACAAATACAGTATATGGGGAATAGTGTATGTATGTAACAACACTACCAAATTATAGTGATGTCTACTCACCTCCATGTGATTTAATTTTCTGTGTTAAACATTCAGCCTCCTCAATAATCTTGTTTTCTATAGTTTTTCTCCCCATCCCAAAATCTCGTAATGTTGAAATAGCAAATCGCCTCATCACTTTCCAGTTCTCACCATTAGCAAATACAATACCTGAAGAGAATGAATACATGTCACAGGGCTGTGCTGACTAAAAGTACACATTACTTCTTAAAAGAAATATATAGTTCTAGCGAGAAGTGAGGTTCACCAAGAATGAAATTTGCCTCAAACTCCTGTATACAGTATGATGTCAGCTCTCCATAAGTCAGACGCACTCCCAGCCTCAATCTTCTTCTATCACAAAGTCTGTATTACAAAACTGAACATACATAGTTAAGTATAAATCCTCAATGCGTTGTATGTCCCTCATGCTCTCTTTCACTCTTCTGCAGCTCGTTTTCATGTTAGGAGGGAGGTGCTTCTCTAAGACAAGCAGAGAGTGACTGACAGCTGGGCAGACTTGCTTTACAGAAATGCACAGTGGGAATTGCTTGACATAGACAGAGTCAATTATGTTCCATAAGTTCAAATCACCAAAGATTGTTGTTTTTTTTTTCTCCAAACAAATGGATCATATGGGACTTAATCTGTGCATTTAAAAACTAACTGCAAATACATACAGATTACAATTATCACCATATTATATTTTCCAAGATATTAACAAGCCAAGTCTTTACCATCATTGGGACAGGTTTTTCAGTGTCATGACAGCATACTCTGAGCAAGAGAGTATGTCTCAGTTCTATTTGGAATTGAGAGATGTCATACAGTAATGGGAAGGTTTCTATTAGTTCTTAAAATTCATCTAAATGTATGTTTGACTTTCTCACAATTTTAGCATTATTTATGTAATTTAAATAAGACCGACCATGCTCAGCATGAAAGTAAATAGTGCCTTCAATACAATTTATACATAGCGTGGGTGAAATGTAATAAATGCAGTTTTTTTCAGCAGTTCTCAGAAACTGCCAATTTTTAAAAAAAGTCACATAAAACATAACTGTCTAGTCTCCAAAAGAGGTAATGTAAAGTAAGCCAGCCTACTTAATAGATGGGCAGCCAATAAGGAGTGCTCTCTTCCGTGAGAGTTACTCCTGATTGGCTGCCCATCTATTAAGTAGGCAAGCTTACCAGGCATTAACTTTTTTATTCTAAAAATCCTCAGCTTTGTGAGTTTTCAGAATATTGTGGGCACATTTAATTTTTTTGTTATAGTCTTGGGGGGGCATAAATAATTTATTATATTACTAAGGGGGAACAATTCATTTATTTGATCACCAAGGGGCACAAATATTTCATGATTATTCTTGTAGTGCCTGCTCTTTTGGCACTGCAAGTAACAATATGCACTGCTGCACAGGTGCATGCTGGTACTTGTAGTGTTAACCCAGGCATGCATGTTAGGGAACACCCAAGAGGACTAGGCATGATGCACAATAGAACTGAGATACAAGCAGTGGCGGGAATACCATTGGTGCAGCAGGTACGGTGCACCGGGCCCATGGAGATAATGGGGCCCCGGATCCCTCCTCCCTGCACCAGGGTCCACAGCTTGCTAGTTCCTCCTCTGGATGGAAGATAAGTTTCATATCTGGTTTTAACAGACAGTTTGCCTATACTTACTCTTTGGACTAACCCAAAGGGTTTTCAAACTGCCACATATTGCCAGTGGTTTGGGTTTTCACCATCCAAACTACTGGATTTTATAAATTTGTTAATAAATTTTCCACTATGTTTCAAATTACTTTTTTTAAGCTGTTTTTCATATATGACAGACTTAGTGCCAGGATGTCACAGGGAGTGGTGTATAAATAGTTGCACATTTTGCGTATAGCCAACAGATTTATTTTCAGCTTTACAATCTTTAAAACATACATAAATGATATTTATATATTCTTTAAAGAAATTAAAAACAGTTACCATTGCCCTTTAGTATTTTATCAAACACTGGAGTGCGTGGTCTGTCAGTAAATTCCTCAGCGTGGTTGATTAGAGCATCTTTAATAGTATCGTAACCACATAGGACGACCATCTTTGTCATGCCTAACTGGACGCTGAATACTGAGCCGTACTTCTTAGACATCTGTAAATAGTAAATAAACAATAAGAGAAAATATTTGGACTATAATCAGAAAAAAATACATTATGCCGGTAAATTAATAAGTTCCTATAGTATTGTATTACCAGGAACTGTAGTAGTTACTCCAATCCTCAATACAATAATATATATATATATATATATATATATATATATATATATATATAGTGGTGAAGGTATATTATGTTGAAGGTAGCATATTAAAACCTTGATCTGTGCAAGGAAATTAAAGATGCTGCACAGTGATTTACAAAATGGGCATAAATTCTGCGTAACACACATATGACAATAGGCAATGTTGCTGGTTGTCCTCATCCTCATGTATTTGCACCTCGCTTCCATCAGGAGCAAAATATATGCCTCCTGACAGACGTATATGCATCCCGTGCTGGTCTACATGAGCCATCATTGACAGTGAGTATCATTGACAGATAAGGATGACGAGTATAACATTGGAATGTATGGAATAACACCATCATCATCACCATTTATTTATAAAGCCCCACTAATTCCGCAGCGCTGTACAGAGAACTCATTCACATCAGTCCCTGCCCCATTGGGGCTTACAGTCTAAATTCTCTAACACACACACACACACAGACAGAGATAGAGAGACTAGGGTCAATGTGAGAGCAGCCAAATAACCTACCAGTATGTTTTTGGAGTGTGGGAGGAAACCCACACAAACACAGGGAGAACATACAAACTCCTTACAGATAAGGCCATGGTCGGGAATTGAACTCATAACCCCAGTGCTGTAAGGCAGAAGTGCTAACCACTACACCACCGTGCTTGTGGGAAGAAATAATTGCAATAATATAGCAAACAAACACATGGGGCTAGATTTACTAAGCTGCGGGTTTGAAAAAGTGGGGATGTTGCCTATAGCAACCAATCAGATTCTAGCTTTCATTTATTTAGTACCTTCTACAAAATAAAAGCTAGAATCTGATTGGTTGCTATAGGCAACATCCCCACTTTTTCAAACCCGCAGCTTAGTAAATCTAGCCCATGGTATTTTTCTTTTACTTATAGGAATACAAGTAACAGAGCTAAGTGTAAATTATCATTCTGCATTTGCACCCTCCTGTACAACTACTGTAGGTCCTTACCATTTGATGTTCAATTTAGTAAATGTGTGCAAATGTCTTCCCATTTCTTCTATTATAAATAATATGGGGAAAATAATGTACCCACTTTCTCATTTAAATTACCTTGTATTTGCTTCTGGACTAATGGAGTAAAAAATGTATTAAAACATATTTATTTTAACAATATGTTTTAGCAGACATACAGTATTACCTCTATAAGTGTTTTATGAGGTTTTGCCATGTCAATCATGTGTATATTTCCAATAATCGGTAAAGGCTTTGGTCCCGGTGGGAAATTCTTATAATTGTGCTGTTTCCGATTGGTAAAAACATAGGCCAAAAATAGGATGACTACAGCGGACATAATAATTGTGAAAGGGTCCATGGCATACAAAGTCTTCTGTAAAATCTAGAGAGGAAAGACAAAACATAGGTATTTTATTAGAAAACTAAAATAGTTATCATACATATACAGAATAAGCAATAGTCAAAGATATTTCTTCTGTCATCCTACGGGAGAACTTGCCACCAGAGAGGAGGAAGCTGAAAGATTGGCCCCTGTGGATGGGCCTCAATGTAAATATTTTTTTTTGTATATTGTCAGCATCTACTGGATTTAAGATCTAATCTTACAGAGGTTCTAAGGTTGTAACAATACCTTATTGTAAATAAGTATATCTGTTTTTAAAGCAGCCATACTAAAGATTGTTGGACCAAAAAAGGTTGTCAGTACACATCTGGTACATATGGTAGACCCTTGAAATCCAATCCCTCTAAGCATGGGGCTGTGGACACCTTGTGGAGTCCTCTAAGTAAGAGTTAATAATAATTGTGTCTTCAGAAATATCTGTCTGGTCACTACTGTTTCACACTGGGCCCTTTTTCTTTTTTGGCTCTTTACTGTATGAACATCGGCATCTCTTACAAAAGCTCTGTCCCTGCAATTAATTTGTACACTAACTCTGCTACTGGCCATTATAACTTACTTGCATGGCTGCACAACTAACCCGTGTCATATATAACGGCATTTCCACAGACGTTACATGAGCTGCCTAGCATATATTGCAATTTACCGTAAACAGTAAGCATTTTCTCACAAAAATACAAAGCACAGTAAATGGATTACAAAGAACAAACTTAACTGCACCACGCTCAAGCACTGCCCCATCCATCCTGATCCTGACACTTCCGGGTGGTGGGTCACATGACCCACCTAATGGGGTGGGTATTTTGAATGCCTACTACTATTTAGACACTGCACTGACAGTCACCCTGTGTCAGTCCAACAGAGTTGCTGTGCGTCTAACTCCTGCTTAGTTTCTGCTTTTGTCCTGCTCCCTGTGAGTGTTTCTCTGCTGGATCTTTTGTGTACTGTTCCTTACCTCTCTGACCCTGAGCTGCTGGATCTTCTGTGTACCATTCCCTGCCTGTCTGACCCTGAGCTGCTGGATCTGTTGTGTATCATTTCCTGTCTGTCTGACCCTGAGCTGCTGGATCATCTGACTATGCATTACCTGACTACACGTGTACATGATCCTAACCGGTAAATAATCTCTGAGCCAAATACCCTCTACTAGATCCTTGCCTGCCTATTCATTCTGTGCTACATTTGGTGTCCCTGATCCTAGTGCTATCACTACTTCTGTGCTATGTTCTGGGTATGTTATACACCCTTTAGGCCCCATGTTGCATCCTGAGACAGTCCAGGGGGCCACGACCTGTGAGTTCTGTAGCCAGCAACTGAAGTTTGAAAAGCCTATAAAGTGTGAAATTCCACCTCATTACTACCTATTGCTGAGTGCGATACATATGTTCAACAGTGAAATGATCGACACTTAATATAGATAGGGTTGGAAAGTCACCAATAAGGACATAGACGGTATTATTAGGTGAACAATTCAGTATTTTTAGGTTGACAATAATATCCCTAACCCTATCGTAATACTGTCTACATTTCAATTGTCGACCTAACAATACTGTCGACCACGTGAATTGTCGACCTAATGTTGTCAAGTTTCTCAATGTCGACCATACGATTGTCTAAAACACACACTAATATATATATATATATATATATATATATATATATATTTATATACATAAACTGCTTCTCTACTCTTCACTCTCAAAGCTATTTTCATAGCACAGAGTTGCGGCTAACCTTCTGCCCACATGCTATCACTTTTAAAATTGCAGATGAGAGAAAGACTATGCATAAAAGATATAGATCCTAAACCTGAGACATCCAACATTTTACAGGATATTATATTTTGACTCAATTTCAGATCCGAAAATTGACACGAGAAACGAGACACGAGAGTCATGTCTCGACTCGGAACCCCAAAAATCAGATCTGTCGGATTTCTCTAAATCTAATGTTAATAATCATTGAAACCCGCAGGAATTCAGTCTCAGGTTAGGACAAAATATATATTGTTTCCTTGATTTGAAAATATATTACATATCCTTTTACATCCAATCTCCACAGTAGTGCCAAAAGACAATTAACCTCAATGGATATTAATAGAGTCCATTAATTTTCTCTTTAAGAAGAAAATATCTCTGTGCTTTTAGTGACTGTCTATTGTACGATTCCACACACATGGCAGTTTTAATAAAGATAGAAATCAGTCAAAACAGGCACAAATTAGAAGAGAACATAAAAATCATATATTTATAGGAATAGATATCTCCATATTATCAAGACAGGGGTTGTGAATACAACACCAACCAGCAAGCGGTGGTGAGGAGTCTAAGTTCTTACTGTTATTCACCAGAGCCCACCACAACAAGGGTTACTTGTAGTAACCAGGTCGTGGTTTACCGATGTGGACTTTAGCTTGCTGGGTGGAACACTACAGGCCGATCACTCAGAAGGCGCAATGGTCAGACATGTCAAGGTCACCAGAATGCCGGTAGCACAAAACAAAATCAACAGGCAGGGGCACAAAACAAGATCCACAGGCAGGGGAATTCAAAAAGAGAAAGGTCAAAACTAATATGTCAGTACGATACAGTTAGGATCCCAGCCTTACAAAAACAGGAACAAGCCAGGTCAATAATCATGTAGTAATCAGGATTACATGCTCAGGAGCTCAGAACAGCAAAGCTGATACTCTGACAGGGAATGACAGACAGAGGAGTTTAAATACTGCATCTGTGTCAGCGGTCACCTGATTTTATCCTGTAATACTCTGGCACAACAAAGGTCTTCCCCTGTGAAAGTTCTTTGGGTGTGATAGTAGTATTGCCCAAAATGCAAGCTGGACACAGATTGAGTTTAGGGATGTTAGATTCCTCAACATCATCTGAATCAAAGGATCTAAAGAAAGTATCAGCTTTAGTGATTTGAATACCAGGGTGGAAGGTAATCTCAGAGTTGAATTGAGAGAGGTGTGTTGACTGTAAATATTCCAAATTTTTATGGTCATTGTATAATGTGATGCTATCATTGCATCTCAATTAACTTGCATCAGCTGTGCTTGCCACATTGTGAAGTTAAGGATAGGTACTGTGTCGAGCATTTAAATGAAGGATTCATTAAACAGGCTTTGAAGAGTTAATAGAAAATGTATTGCTCACTGGCCTAGTCAGGCAGTCTGTAATTGTGTTCCTTGTAACTGTCAAGGAAGCAACCCAGATATTTAAGTCCTTATAGTCTGACTGATCTGTAATTTTAGAAGCAGCACCCAAAACTCATCCAGTATTGCGCTTCCTGTATATATTTTATTGCGGAAACTGATAAAAAAAATCCAGAAAACACTCTTGTTCCTTTTGGGATTATTAGCAAGCAGTAACCAAAAGATCTTACAGCTTGATGCGTTTCATTACACTTGGTAATGAAATCCATCATTTGCTTACACTTTCATCAGAAGATACAGACGTTACATCCAGTAGTGTTTTTAGAAAGGGTGGGTACATTAATTACTAATCAGGTGGGTACATTAATTACACAGGTGTGCAAAAAAAATATTTTGGACAGCTGTTTGGTTTCGTTGACTGTTTCTTCCGTTTTTTGGTGCGCTGAATCCAAAAATGTCAGCCGTTTTGTCCTGGGACGTCAGGTTTTCGAACAAACGGGTGGTCATCGTTTAAAAATTCTCACCGAAAATATTTTATTTACATGAAAAATATTAACTCATTTGCACAGGTGATGACAAAATTAACACCACACTCAAGAAGATTGCTTGTGAAATCGTCTTTTTTGAAACTCTAAACTTCTTTTTGAGCTTTTCCTCTTGTAGGTGGCTTCCAGAAGATCCCTGTACAACATCCAGCAGTAGTCAGCCATCATCGTAACACTCCATTTCCCTTGATACCTTCTTTCCATTTCTTTTATATCTTGATGGAAACGTTCTCCCTGCTCTTCACTCACTGCTCCCAAATTTTCAGCAAAATAGTCAAGGTGTGAGTTGAGAAAATGGACTTTTAAGCTCATGGAGCAACCAAGCTTGTGGAATGCTTTCAACAGTGTTTTCACCATTTCCTTGTAATTTGGGTCCTTTTGGTTTCCCAAAAAGTTATTTATGACCACAGTAAAGGCAACCTACGCTTCTTTTTGAGTTGGGGTCATTGAACTGATGAAGTCTTTGTCGGATATGAGTTTTCTAATATCCGGGCAAACAAAAACCCCCTCTTTCAGTTTTGCCCTCCGTTAAACCTGGAAACTTGGATCCCAAGTACTTGAAGCATTCCCTATCTTTGGGAAGTGCCTTAACAAATTGCTTCATTAATCCTAATTTTATACTTCCACTTTGAATTGTACCCCTTCACATCACAGGAACAGAAATAACAATCATCACTATGATTCTTTTGCTCGCGACACACCATAGGAATTCCAAATAGAAAAGCTTTTACCTTGCCTTTTGACCAATTACGAAGATCTTCGACGCACCGCTTACATACTTTATGAGGAGCCCAAACTTTATCTTGGTCACCAAGTGTTAATTTAAAATAAACAAAATAAACTTTCTTAACAAAATCCGTAATATTCAACTGCTGCTTTTTCACCATGAACTCTCCACATATGAAACAGAAACTGACAGGCGAATTTACACACTTTCTTGGAGGCATTGCACTAATTTTGAACCACACAGACAATAGCAGGATGACGACTGAAATGAAATACAAGATTGTGGAGGAATCAGAGAACAAGTTAATGCATGAAAGAACATGTCCAGGCAGGCCCTAGCAATCACACTCAACAATGCAGTGATCACTATCAGGACCAATAAACATGTCTCATGTTTTTGGGAGCACTGGCAGTGAAAATAAATTTGTTTTTCCATGTTCAGTTTTTTTCCCCAAGTATGATGAATTTGAAATTTAGCGATTTCCAGCTACCTGTGTGACCAAGGCACATTTCGATTGTGAAAAAACCTGACGTCCCAGGAAAAAACGGTGGTCATTTTCGAATTTAGCACACCAAAAAACATAAGAATCAGATAAAATTATGAAAACAGCTTTTTGATTGCAGACCTGTGTTACCTATACCTTTTTTAGGGTTTAGTTGCCCCAAAATTTAAAAAATGTGTAATTAAAGCATATAAGAAAGCATACCTGGCTCACATAGCAAAATAGAGTGAGAAATTACGACTGAATTGTCAACGTATTAATTTTTTATACTTTAAGTTCCTTGTTACAATGAGTTCTAGGTTTCATCCCAAAAATGTTGACAGATATTTAAGAATCTCTAGTTACCATGGAGCTACTAAAGCAATGGATCCTGAAGGTTAGCCTTAAAAAACTCTTGAAAGTAGAATGTCATTGGCAAAAATCTCAATCTTCTAATAACTTCCTCAAATGTACTGTTACTTACCACATCTAGAAATGCTCTGGACACTGCCAAGCACATATACTTCAAATCCCTCACCTCTGCTCAGGCTTCTAACCACAAATACTTTTAATACCTTCAAATTTCTTCTCAACCCTCCCACGCCAAATCCTCTGACTACCATCAGTGCCAAATATCTTGCTTCTTACTTTGAACACAAGATTGATAAGACCTAAAATCAAATCGTATCCTCTTCCATGACCAACAGCCTGCTCAAATCCTTCCCTCTACCCTCTGGCACCTTTGTTTAGTTTAATAACCTCATATCTTCTTAATTTACTACCTGCCCTCTTCATGCTATACTTTCCCAAATCAGTCAATTCCTGTCTCATGTGCTCATCCCAGCCTTAACTAAGATCTGTAATCTTTCTCTACTGGTATATTTCCATCATTGTTCAAGCAAACAGTGATTATTCTTAGTCTCGAAAGACATAGTTCTGACCCAAACTCTCTCGCAATATAAAATATTTCTATTAAACACACAAGGACATTAAGAAAACTGCACCAAAATATATCTCAGCATTTGCCTTAAAATATCTCCCAACTCAAATCCTCGCTCTGCATAAGATCTGTTTCTCGCATCCACACTCACAACCTGCTATCATTCCCAGATAAAGGACTTTTTTCCAGGCTTCACCCATTTTGTGAAATGTCCTCCCTCATACAACAAACTTCCAAGTTCCCTGAAAACTCATCCTCTTCAGGCGAGCTAATCAAATCCCTGATCCACCCTCTTAACCTACCTAGGATATTCTACTTGATTAATAACCCTCAGTTCTGTCACCCAAAACGAATGTGTTCTGTTTAATGCTCAAACAATCCTCTGCCATCACACTAACATTGCACGGGTAGAAATCGCTTAAAGGGCTATTTGACCCAATCTGGCTGGACCAATATGCTATATGTGCACTTAGCCCAATGTATCAAACTTCTATTGTCCTATAGATTGTAAGCCAGGCCCGTGCATTTGCTACCAATTTGTGCTACAAATAAAATTATTGTTATTATTCCCAGGTATTGGAGAGGTTCAGCAGAAGTGACAGCAGGTGGAGACATTACCTTGGCAGATAACTAAGCCTTTAGCGCTGACACAGCAACCATGAGTACACACATTTTATCAACCAGGGGTGACTCAGCTTCATACTCCATGTCAGTAACATGTTACAAAGCAAAGTACAACTAGATAATTGTATTTATGCATATAAGACCAGTAGTAAACAAAAATAAGAAAAAAAAAGCAGTACTGATAGTAACCCCAATTCAATATGAAAAATCTTAAAATAAATAGATGTAATCTAAACAATTAGAAAGTCATATTGACATACTTACTGACAATTACTGAAATAAAAGTTAAAATTAGAATTTATTAAAAAAAAATATCAAAAGTTGCTTAAGTGTGGCAAATATATATATATATATATATATATATATATATATATATATATATATATATATATATATATATATATATATATATATTTCAAATGAATGTGTAAATGTTGGGACTAACTTCATATACTGCTCAATATAATAGAGATGTGTGAAGACCCCTGTCTTTTGGTTGTTTTCTGGTTTTGGCAAAACCAGCCTCATGTGTTTTGGTTTTGGATATAGATTTCATTGCAAAGGCCAAAAACAGGTAAATTCATGTAATTGTGTGCTGGTGTTTGTTACAATAGTACTAACACTCATTTACAGTCTATTTTCTAATGATCACCTTGCGCCTTTCAATATTTTACCAACATTGGGCAAATGCTGCAGAGGGTTGGCTGGCTAAAATAATAACAGAGCACCGGCACAAACACACGGCAGTTTTAAAAAATATATGATACCTATGAAACAGTGACACAGCAGTGGCAGAAAGGATGGCAGCTTAAAAGAATAAAGGAGAGAGCTCTGGCTGATACGACGATTTTCTCAAACTATTTTACTTTGGCAGTCTGTCCACCATGGGATATGCTCTTTTCTAAAATGACCATCCTATTTTATTCTCAATGTTATGCAGTATGTGTGACACATTGTAGACTGAAGATACACCAAGGTGGGCCTCACCCAGAAGTGAAATTATTTGAGAAAGGAAATAGTAACATTTCATGCTCAACGTTACACAGCATGTGGGACACATTGGAGAGGGAGAGAAGTGGCAGTAATAAATTGTCATTTTAGAGAAGATGATACATCAAGATGCATTAAGCCCATAATGTAAAATAGTTCACAATACAATTGTCATTTAGGTATATTGTACATACAAGTAGTATATCCGTAGTGTAACAAACCAAGCACTTTAGCAATAGTGAATGGCACTTTTGTGGCTGCAGTGCTTAATTTGTTTAGGCCCCACAAAAGAAAACAATTTGGTTGTTGGTTGATGAACTGGAAAGAATAGATAGTGATTAGTTTATACTTTAGCAAATTACTAATGGGCATTTGGGTAACAGTGGTCATCTTCCTGTAAATTGACAATGTCATCATCCTCATCATCATCCGCATCACTGATTTTAAGATCTTCATCATCACACAATATTAATTCATCCTCACTGGAAAATACACATTCTGTTGGTAATTGGCAGCAAGAACGACATTCCTAATACAATTTGTAGTTTATTTTGATGAGCACCAAGTTTTCTACAGTTTTGGGAAGTAGTTTCCTCCGACAATCACTCACAATTTTGCCTAAGAACACAGCCATGAATAAAGTATGGTACGAAAACATCCTCTAAGAGCAACTTCTCCCAACCCTCCGAAAACAGTTTGACGATGAACAAGGTCTTTTCCAGCATGACGGAGCACCTTGCCATAAGGCAAATGTGATAGCTAAGTGACTCGGGGGTCAAAACATTGAAATTTTGGGTCCATGGTCAGGAAACTCCCCAGACCGTAATCCCATTGAGAACTTGTTGTCAATCCTAAAGAGGCGGGTGTACAAAGAAAAACCCATAAATTCGGGCCTCAGTCAGTATATGGCCCAGAAGTTGATTGACAGCAAGCAAGGGCGAATTGCAGAGTTCTTCAAAAAGAAAGGTCAACACTCCAAATATTGACTCTTTGATTAAACTCAATGTAATTGTCAATAAAAGCCTTTGACACTTGTGAAATGCTTGTAAATTTACTTCAGAATACCATAGAAACATCTGACTGTTAAGGCTCACCAAGATGAACTTTTACAACAGATAGTATTGAGGTCTTCACCTTTTGCAGCCGCCTTTTCCGTAGACTTTATGTGCACACAGGTACTTGGATGGCTCCAGATCTTAAGTGTAGTGTAGTAAAGGCTCATCTATGATGGCCATAGAGCGGAAGCCCTCCCTGCCTTAAATACAGGAAACAACCAGTCAGTGCCTTGCCCACAAAAGTGCTCTCAGGAAGAACTTAATTAATTAATTAGATTAATTAGCCCACAGTCTAGCTCTCCGTATGTGGATGCACCCGGCAGTTCAATGTTGCCAGGATGCGGTGCTGCTTATAAAGCGTCCCAACCGTTGCCATGGTGACTGTTGAGACAACGGAAGCAGGAAGTGACACCCCGGCTGTTACCATGACAGCCGGGATGCAGCTGAAGGAGGCGAGCCGCGGATCGCCGTGGTTTGTAACATTGTTTGTAACACTGACAAAAAGGTCTAAAAACACTGAAGTAGCAAACTTTGTGAAAACCAATACTGTGTCATTCTCAAAACCTTTGGCCATGACTGTACACATATAAAAAGGAGCACTATAGGGACTAAATGTCTCAAGGTATTGTAGATCATTATGTGAAGAAATATAAATATATAAACACACAGGTGGATGGAGTGGATAATTTACTTAGTGGAATAAAGTCTGTCAATCTGATCACTAAGCATAGGTTTATCATCCAGAGAATAGTATTAATCATTAATTAGCTCACCACTCCTGGATTAAGAGCAAAATTCACTTCACCTTGATGTAAAAGATCCCAGCTCCTGTAATACATTTGTAGTTGTAGTTTCTATTGGAAATTCAACAATGACAAATAGAAGTCTACAAATCCCAATAGGTATTATCAGAAAAACACAAAGAAAAATACTTTGATGCATTTTTCTGCTGACACATTTTCATCAGAGGCAATGTAATTTTCGGCAGGAACACAATGGGCCTGATTCATCATTTGACATATCTGTGACATTGTGCTTATCGTGCGGTAATCCACACTGCACATTCTCAGGACCGGGAGTTAAGTGCGCAAAACAGTGAGAAACGAACAAATAAGTAGGCAAAGTACCTGCGTATACGAGCGCAGAGACCACTTATGACACCCTACATCCTTCCAAGTAAAAAGGGGAGTGTGATGGACGGACAACGCTGTGAACTACTCAAAGTAGCCGTTTATCGCAGAATACGTGTGATTCATACTCTGGTGTACGTTACAATTTAAGTAAAACCATGCACAACACTTACCCCAGCTAGGGGTCATGTCTAAGTCCAAAGCTATAGCAGCAATGCAGAATAAATACAGCTCTCGTCCCCCACAGCTGACCATATACCTGAATACACTTCTCTCATAACAAACCAGTATAAAAGATTTACTGATGTACAGTTACAATTGTTGAGAGTTTAAAATTGTTGTTGTGAAAGATTATATAATATAGTCAGCATATTAAATTATTTATCACTTTCTTTCCTGAGAGGTATGTTTTCTCTGTCTTATGCTGTGGTTTTTTTTTATGTCTAAACTGTATTGAATATTTTTTTAGCCACATTAATAATGCTTTTCTATTTTATAATGTTGTTATGCCTGTTGAATAGTTTTTGACATGCTTGATTGTTTGATTTTTGATATCCCTCCCTTAAAACATTGTTTTTAGCAAGATATGCTTGCTCTGGGTACCTATTTTTAAGGTGGGATAATAAAAATAATAATAATAATAATAATAATAATAATAATAATAAATTAACGTATTTTGTCCCTGGTGCACTACATTTTCCAGGATGGGCAGCTTGCCATTAAGTATTACTAGTACTACAAGCACAAGCTTACTCCATGGCTGCAAAGCCATGTTTTGTATTATTATTATCAGTTACTTATATAGGCCACTAATTCCGCAGCGCTGTACAGAGAACTCACTCACATCAGTCCCTGCCCCACTGGAGCTTACAGTTTAAAGTCCCTAACACACACACACACACACACACACACACACACACACACACACAGACACTAGAATGTTGAGACCTGTAATGTTAATCTCAAGACACATTTAAATACGACACAGACACAAGTTTAAACATCAGTTTTAAGGTCAAAAATGGCACACACATTATTGGTCACCTACATGATAGTGTGATCCAAACAGAACCAAAGCCAAGATAGATGATGCAAAATCAACTGTCCTGTAAAGTAAACTCTTTTTACATACATTATTAATATTTAACAAACAATGGATATTAATAGACATATAAAACTATAATAAAAAAGTTATGTGCAGCAGATTTTAGTTGCATTGTTTTCTGATGAAATGAGTTAAAGTGTCTCCTTATTGAACAACCTCGAGTTTACTGTGCAGGGCAGTTACTAATAATTATTACTATTAATTAATATTATTATTTATGAATTCCTAATTATATACATAAAATAATATTTATCTATATAATGTAAATCAAAATAATGTGGTATGCACCTAACAACGGTTCTGCGTAGTACACTCAAGGATATATATTTATTTAAAAATACACTAATCGCATCTCAACACTAGACAAGTCAATGGAACTGATCTATTTTATATTTGAATACGGCCAATTCATTGAGTACTCTAATGTTCGTAGTGCATGATATATGTGGTTTGACACATGTCCAAGTCACAAAGATTTTTACCTTACGTAAGCGACTCGCGACCAGATTCATTTTGGTTCGTATCTGGAGATACGTTGCTTGATGACAATGTGCATACGTTTCTTGCACTTATATGTGTATATTACGTTACGCACATTACGCACACAATACATCCGCTGATGAATCAGGCCCAATATGTACATGCCAGAATCTATTGAGCAAGTAGATCTATCCGTAGGTCTTGGACAATGAATAGGAAGAACATATCAACTGCACACAGATAGCAGTCTAGGGGGTATAATTACTAAACTGTGTGTTTGAAAAAGTGAAGATGTTGCCTATAGCAACCAATTCTTGTTATCATTTATTTACTACATTCTACTAAATGACAGGCAGAATCTGATTGGTTGCTATAGGCAACATCTCTCCTTTTTCAAACCCTCAGTTTAGTAAATATACCACTAGGTCAGAATGAAACTCGGGCCCAATGATGCAAGTCTAACCTCTGTGCCACCATTATAAGATAATTAATACTAATAGCTCATCCTAAGCAACTGAAGAAATAAATTACATTTAAAATGCACTGTTCTAATTTCCCAAAAAGTGCATGGGTCACTGGGTGACCTATTTTCAGTACCAAAAGAAGCCTTTGTAATTTACATTGGACATGGTTGCATACTTACATTACCCCCTTAACAACAGTGATAATCCCGTCGGCATGGTGAATGACGTCATCAACTGCAGCCGTCTTCTTACTTCATTATGATTGGCTGAAGTTGGTTTGAAGAGAAGTCATCATTGGTGATGGTCGGGAAGGAGCCCTTCGGAGTCCTCAGGTCGGTTAGGGATTGTTGGGGTACTCGGCATCGACATGCCGTACCACACCCCTTTAGTTTATATAATGGGTTTGCTTCAGTTGGTGACGTGGCAGATGCCATTTTTATTTGCAGCTTCTGCAATGTTATACATGCGGTCGCTGAATGTCGAAAATGCCCAGAAAAGCCCTCACACGCAAACATCCTTTTTTTAATTAAGTATTCACTGAATTACCATTTAAAAACGGACAAATAATTAAAATTAAAAACGATTAAAATATAATAATATACAGCATATATAGATAGAATTGGGAGGCAAACTCATTTCCTTTAAAATGCAAACCGGGTTCACAACTTAGCTCAACCATAAATTGTAGTGATATATATATATATAATCAAAATAAAAGATATATCTGGCGCTAATCACCACAGCGTGACAACTTTGAATTAAAATAATATAGTATCAGTCCCACATATAAAAATCCATAAAAATCACTTTACTCTCGTAAGAGTGGCAGCCTCAGTAGCCTGAAACCAGATGGTTGGTCCGGACGGATGCAATGCTGTAATACAAAGACAGGCAGGGTGCCTCTAAGTGGAATATCAAATATACAAGGTGGAAATGCGTAATAATATGCGTACCGTAAGGTAAGCAGCAATGGGTCTCCAGGAAAAAATGGAGCAGTCTCTGCTGTTCTTATAGTCCTCCAAATCTCCACCAATCAGTCATACAATATAAAAAGAGCAAACATAGTGTAACACTGAAATGTAATTGGTAAGGGCCGTTCACCAAATACCCCCCAATCCTATGGAGTGTCTGAGATTATTGTCTCAGATTATCATATACAGGACACCCAAATGAGTGCAACAAATATGTAATAAAATCTGCGTACCAAAAATCATGTAGATCTCACGTCTAGGTACTTAAGACATATGCAACATCAATGACTTCACAGTCCCAGCCTCATACACGTGGCGAAAATGCATAAGGTTGAAAAAAGAAGATAATTCAATGTGTATGCAAAAATATTTTAATAAAAAGTATAAAAGCACTCACATGAGGTAATGGAACTAACGTTGGATACCGCTCAATGCGTTTCGTCTTGTAACACCCAAGACTTCATCAGGAGCAGAAGATATCTTACACATTGAATTATCTTCTTTTTTCAACCTTATGCATTTTCGCCACGTGTATGAGGCTGGGACTGTGAAGTCATTGATGTTGCATATGTCTTAAGTACCTAGACGTGAGATCTACATGATTTTTGGTACGCAGATTTTATTACATATTTGTTGCACTCATTTGGGTGTCCTGTATATGATAATCTGAGACAATAATCTCAGACACTCCATAGGATTGGGGGGTATTTGGTGAACGGCCCTTACCAATTACATTTCAGTGTTACACTATGTTTGCTCTTTTTATATTGTATGACTGATTGGTGGAGATTTGGAGGACTATAAGAACAGCAGAGACTGCTCCATTTTTTCCTGGAGACCCATTGCTGCTTACCTTACGGTACGCATATTATTACGCATTTCCACCTTGTATATTTGATATTCCACTTAGAGGCGCCCTGCCTGTCTTTGTATTACAATATATATATATATATATATATATATATATATATATATATATATATATATATATATACACAAATCTACACATGCCCTTCTTCACATTCAAACACAAAATGCATATGTTCATGCCTCAGCAATGGCATCACTGTAGGTATGGTTGCGCTCTGTGCAGTGGCATGTCTGTTTAAGTTGAATGGTCGAAGGACAGTCTAAGGGTCACTTCTCCATACTCTTGCTCCTGGACCGCTCCCTGCTCTTTAAACAGTTGATCACCTTCTTCTCCTGCACACTCTTCACTCCATTATCCTTCATTACACTGTACTTTCCGGTCTCACATCCTACCAAACAAACCACTTATTTAGTGTCTCTACCTCCACTCCATTCCTGCTATCTACAAGACTCACTTCTTAGTCTTCTCCTTTTCTCACTGTGCACCTCTTCTTTTGGGGAATTAATTAGCTATTTCAGCCTCCAATGCCACCTCTACTCTGATGACACCCAAATCTACCTGTCACAGCAAAAACTGGAGAACAGAGGCAGGAGCTAGGATAATATTAGAGGATAAATCTATAAGCGATACTGTGCTCCAAATGGTCACAAGTACAGATGGTATTATATGATACAATGCCATACAATACTATATTCAGTTCAAAAGATGGACCTCAATGGCTGAATGCCTGATCGGACAGGAAGCAGGAGTTGAGCAGTTCAGGTTATCAGACTTTAGTAAGAGTGTATACAGAAAAATACTGACAATGATAATCAACATGTGCAGGTAACATGACTGAAATAGACTTAAAAATTAGTCAGGAAGATTCCCAGAATATGCCCTTTTCTTACCCAAGATGCTACCAAAACTGATCCATTCTCTCATCATCTCCTACTTTGACTACTGCAACCTCCTCCTATCAGGTACTCTCCTCACCCATCTTTCCTCATCTCAATCCATCATAAATGACACAGCAACACTTATCTTTCTGTTGCTCCACATCTCTTGAACCACTTTCATGCGCAGGGCCCATCCTACGCTTTATTTTCATGTCTGCGCTTATTGTCTTCCTTGTATGTCCCTGTTTTATGCATGTCCTGTTCTCCCTACTGTCCGGTGCTTCAGAACACTGTAGTGCATTATAAATAAAATAATTTTTATTAGTAATAATAAATGTTTATGCGTAGTGTTGAAATGAATCTCTTCAGAGGCTTACAGATACACCTTTTACGAGGCATATTTTTTGCAGGCGATGGAGACAAGGATATGCAATGAGGATGATGACTATAAGCAGCACTATCTAGCCCCTTCTGATTGGCTGGTTTGGATTGACCCCTCCAGCTGATAACACTTAAATCATTAATGGCTATATTATATGAAGTCTATTTGCATAATTAACATTTTCATTTGGACCATTGCATGAAAGACATTTACTATATAATTTTTAAAAGGACAAACAGCAGATTGTATTTAATTTAATTTGTGTTTGCATTTCATTATATTTTGTATTGAAATATGCACTGCCTTTTTTGTGTACACGGCACTTCATTGCAATATTATCCTGTGTACAAATAGTGTAATGGGAGACTTTAGCATTTATTATTAACACTGTCAAGTCATGTCTTTATGCAACGTCTATACTTTTGTGGTGGATGGGGGGAGGGTTTGCATACTTATTTTTTATATCTGACATACGCCTGGTGAACTGCTGCTGTTGTGAGCCAGATGCAACAACGTAACCTATGCATGCACCTCTAAATGAGCCATTATGTCTCTGTTCTGCTAAATAGTTAGCTAATTATAAGCAACCATGCAGTCATTGAGTGTGTAATCGACAAAGCCACAAAACAATAAAGATCACAGTAAAACATTAAGTACATATTATTACAGTGACCTGTGACATGCCAGACATGTAGATGAACATTTATGTGTATTACAATTTGCTAATCTGAGCACTCAGCTTAAACCTCTGTCTTTAATGAGACACACAGACATTTTATAGAAAAAAGCAATGTCAAAATGGTTTATGAACAGTCAGAGAACTTGTTTTCTTACTTTGAGTATTGCCGAGGATAGACACAGCGCTAATTCATTCGTCTCAATTCTGTTCTCTTTCAGTGAGTTGTGTAATGCTTGGAGAATGTTTAAGCCATATAATTACAACACACCTGACCTGCAGAGCCATATAAACATCCAAATGACTCCGCCCCACACTAAACAAATAAAATCATTTGAGAAAATATGGCGTTTAATAACAATGTACAACAGTCTTTCACAGTACTTTTTATCTATGTTTTAGAGTAGTGATATGAATGCTCATATAGTACTCTCTTTACTTATACTAGTTTAAAACACAGACCAAAGCAGAAATTATAGGGAGGGTGGTTATAAAGAGGGTGGCATATAATAGAATGAACACATTTTAATGTATATGTCATGTGCAAGCTAATGTTTAGGCATAAATCTGCAAGTATATGTTTGTGAATTACTTCCTAGAAATAGTGTGACCTGGTTCTCTTAGAAGCTGTTAGATCAATGGGTTTTGTGGATGTTAAACCACCCAGGGGGGCTGGTAGATAAAGATAGCACCTTATACCATTTATGGCAGGATGGCAAATGTGAATGCCTTTGAGGAGATCTCTTGCAAGACAATGAAATCTCACACATGTTTGGGAGGCCCCAGACAGGCCGACTGCAGAGACTGGGTTGTATGTTAATGACAGATTCAAGCTGAATAAGGGCACAGGAAAAGATCATATCATTTTCTCCAATATCATACATACCAGAGGCATGTGTGGTATGCAGATGAAGGGAAACTTAGGACCTGTTGTGTGAAGGTAAAATCATGTTCGTAAACCATACTGTTGAAAAGTTAGGACGGTGTAAAGAAAACTTGACTTAGAGGTATTCAAACAGCAAAGTCATAAGACCCTAATTTGCATTCTCCCCTCCTGTTGGTTCTGACCTCACAGGGAAGGGGGCTGGGGGGCCCTGTAGCTTGACTTTAAACTGTATTGAAAATGTAACTCTGGGTTCTTCTTCTGAGGGAGTTTAATTGAAGAGGTTCCATTTTTTCCTGCTCCTCCCGGCACCACAAACTTGATTCTAAGTGAGGTATCAATTCTGTGTTTTATCCTTTTTATTTTATAAGAAACAATTGCACTATATTTGTATGTCATTTTATTATCTTTTTATCTTAAGCATTGTGGATGTGTCTTCCATATTAAATTACACTTAATAAGTTCTAGTCTCTGTGTTCTTATGAATTCACGCGACAGTTTGGTCCACACGCTACCTAATTGAAACTGTGCAAACCTTGTGGTTTAAATGAACTCTGATTAAAGTAAATTGTGTTGGATTAATGCTAGGGAGAACCGAAGGCTTCCTAAATAAGAGTGTCAGCTCTTATCCGAAAAAAAAACCTTGGTGGTGGTAATTAGTATCGCAAAGCTAGTGTGTGGCATAGATAGGGAAGTATTTAATCATTTTAGACATACCAAGTGGTTGTTGTGTGGTTAACCCTGTGTCACATAAGCGTCACGCAGACTCAGGTGAGTGCTGTTCGTGACAGTATACTTTTTCAGAGAATACACCTGGGGATAAGTGAAGGGTTATTAAGAAGAGGATAACAAACAACTATAACACAGCACATTATGTTTTTCACTTTCTGATACCACTAACTATGGAATTCAGTTCAGAACATATTTCATTCATACCAAAGAATGGTGGAGAATAAACTTCATGCTAGTGGTCATTCACTAAATGCAAAACAATAGGAAACACACTACATGTTTTGTGTACAGAGGCGCCTATTATTTCTGCCACATACATGGGTGCCCGGCCACTTTCCGCAGGTGGGAATGTACCCCATAAAATCAAAGTTCTAAGTTAGTGGTATTTGTACTACATGGAAATGTTCTTGTTGGAAAGTGTAAAAATGTATAAAACTGCATAGTGTAGATGTCTCTCTTTTATGCACCCAACCCCCTTAAGATGTTATTTGTTATTACTTTATTTGCATGTAATAACCACACGGACACCATGCGAGTTCGGCGTCTTCGGCGCTTAAATTTAAAGCTGTTTTTTTCATGTAGCACACAAATATCAACTTTAAATTTCATTGTACAAATAAGCTATCAAGTATTTGTGTGCTACATGAAAAAACAGGCAGTATTTAACTTATCTGCAAAACAGAATACTAATTTGCACCCCTTGCATTGTAACATGGTTTTGTCCAGGTGACTGAAATAGGAAGTTTCTTAAGTTAAGATCCTTAATGAATCAGGCCCAAGATTGTCAGGTTACAGATGCCAACTTTTCAACAATCATTTCAGGGAGAAAGTAAAAGGCATTGTGGGCATGTCCTGGTCTGCCCAATAGGCATGTCCGCTCCTCCCAAAAGTGTGTCCTGCACTGATTTTGTTAGTGCAAGTCGACTCCTTAGGTTTTCAAGGTTCTTCAAATGATTACAAATTAGCAAGTTTTTCCCATTTTATCCTTCATTTACAAATATATCTAAATATTATGGAGTTTTATTCCAGTGTTGCAGATGGTGCTGACGTCCAGTGTTGCAGATGGTGATCCGGAGCTGTCCATTAACACATAGGTAATATAAGGCACTTTGTGCAGCTACATCCTGATGTGTGCCTTCAGATACACAGAATGGGCTTTATTCATGAAGGAAAGGAAAGCAAAAAAAATTGAACCTTGGCAAAACAATGTTGCATTGCAAGGGGTGCAAATTAGTTTATTATTTTGCACATAAGAAAAATACTGGTTTCTTTTTATATAGGACACAAATACTTCATAGCTTTATTTTTACACCATTTAAAGTTGATCTAGGACATGCCTTACCCCAATTATAAATCTGTCCCCACATTTTAAGTTTACCTCCCCTCCAATGCAACATGGCTTTGCCAAGGTGCGTAGTTACTCATTTGTTTTTGCTTTACCTTCCTTACTGAATTAGGCCTAATGAGTGTAGCTGTTTATATTGTGCCTGTCAATCTATTCACTAGTGTACAGCTAATTGGAACCCTGCATTCTCAAGTATAGCGGTTCATCCCACAAAATAACTGAGCTCCCTTTGTGCAGTTGATAACCTTAGAAATCTATCTGCAAAATGTGTCTAATAAGCACTCTTGCACTTTCTGAATGATGAACTGTTAAGCTTGTATCTTGCCTATATTATTATCTCCTAGAGAATTTATATGAAGCATTCAGTATAATTGATCATGCATCACTGCTGTTTGTCATAGATTAGAAGCACCTATTGCAGCTTTATATTTGGGGATTATATTTCATTTGACTTGGCCTTAGATAGATGCATTCCAAAACCTTAAATAAATAATTCACTGTTCAATGTACATCCCATTCTTCATTATAGTTGAAGAACCGTGTGGCAGCTAATGATGAGGTTTAATCTGGCTGCTTATTTTAATGCAGTTTTTAAATGAGCAAAGAGCCATATTCCTATATTCTCCTATTAAATATGTCACTCTGTAGCAATATCAACGAATTATGCAATCATTTTATGGACGGGCGCAGGAGGATGGCTTCAGAAACTTGAACAACTTTAGTATTAGAGGGCATCCAATCTTCATAGTGTCTGTGTATTTAATGAACTCTTAGCAGGCAGGCTGACTGTTGGGATGTTTAGTATTCTGCATATACATAATGAATAATCATTGTTTAGCTCCACAGTAATTCCTAGATGTTCAGAACGGACTCCTGGAAATTAATACAATTCCCTATCTTCTCTTGAGCACCCGGGAGCCTGTTCCATATTATTAAGTCACTGATCCCACATCCCAATATACCACAGGCTACAGAGAGATCATACCCATGTGTAATTAAAATGATTTCCACAATGCCGATTCTCTGACACTGTGTAAAACTGGGACTTTATATAAGAAGTTTCCTATATGCCTTTGTAACACTGACAATATCTTATCTGTTGGACAATTAAACATTCCATCTGTCTTGTGAAAAAAAAAAGGGACTAAATGTGCAGATCTATGGGGTGTGTTTATTACATTTGGTCACTTTTATATCATTATAAAATAAGTAAAACAAAACACAATATTATAAATACACACACTCACCTCATATGTCTGCATGTTAGCACACCTTAGTTATGATCTGGCCCGCTCACCGTCTCTCCGCTCACCGCTTCTCCTCAGTGCTGGGTGAGTCCTGGCCGAACTCTGTGCTCTGAGATGGCTGGTACCTTCTGGGAGGTGAGATCAGGTTGTGTCATCACGCAGGTGACGTCACCCAGTGCTTATGCGCAGTTTTCAATCAAGCCGAAAATCTACAAGTCCGGCAGGTCAGTCTACTCTCCCCGGAGTCAGGGAGAACTCCCAGTATTCTGGGAACACAGTAACTGGGATTGTTTTTTTGAGGATCCATCATAATGCCAGCACTAAGATGACAGGTGGTAGTGCACCATCAACATTGATAACCGCACCATATGAGCATCCAACGCAATACCGGCTACAGACAACAGGTGGCAGTGCATAATCAACACTGAGGTTGTATGAAAAAAGTTCACATGAAAAATTGCACACAGATAAAATATCAACAACACAAATGCCCACAAGAACGATGCTCACATGGAAATTGCTCACACAGAAAACTACCCACATGGAAAACTACCCACATGGAACAAAACTCACATATGCCCACACAAAAAAATACCCACATATAGCAATTTGATATTACTATATTAGTATATTAATTCATTGCAATACAAAAGTGGCTTATGTTTGAAGAGGGCTATAATGATCTTGAGTGTAAATGTTTGTAAGGTAAATAAACGAAACTGTGAACAGTTTTTTTGTCAACAAACTTTATTAAGAACGAAAAAAAAAAAATTAAAACAACAGTTATTTAATAGAACATTTTTTAACCCATAATGAGAGAGGAGCCCCGCACAGAGCCCCAACATTAAATAATACATGCCATAAATAACAAATTAGTTAAAATTATTTCTTGCAAATCTGCCAAATCTTTCTTAAGTTATTTAGCTTATCTTCCACCTGCTCATATTGCTGTACAGAAGTGGCAACTATGTGATGGGGTGCCTCCTATTTCCTGTTCTACACCTCTAGGTAACCTGCTTGTGCATTAGCCAGTGTTAGTTTGTGTGCAAGCCAAGTCCCTCTGCAGTCCATCAAATAGCAACCACACGCTGGGATGACTACTGCAGTGGAATAGGGAATTATGAGCATTGTGAAATCCCTCACAACAGTTTATAGCTTTTGACGACCGTTCCGGGACTGCATCATGATGATTCCATGTTGTTATAGGAAACTGAGGATCTCTACCTGCCGCACCCTCAATATATGTAGAAAAGTAGTATGTGAGCACCTCATTATGTTTTCATCTGGAAATGTGGCAGCAAGGTTATCAAAAACCCTTCTGACATCATAGATTGGAACGTCCTGTGAAGGAGAAGACTTCTTGCGAGAGAAGATTGTCTGGGAATATGGGCATATGGGCCAATATATCATTAGTTAACCCTGGCAACACATGTCCCATCACATTGTGTGGAGTGGCACTTGCTGCTCTCAATCTTGCCTCATTTTGCTTCTGGCAAAGATCGCTGTTGCTTTTTGAGGACAACAGTCATGGCAATGTTCTGTTGGTTCTTGGACTATGTTGCCATCTTTTGTTTTTATAATTGAAATCACCACTCTATTAATAGTGCAAAAAGCAAGATATTCAAACCCCAAATAAATCAATATGTAGCACACAAATACTTGATAGCTTATTTGTACACTGAAATTTAAAGTTGATATTTGTGTGCTACATGAAAAAACAGTCAGTATTTAACTTATGTGCAAATCAGAAAACTAATTTGCACCCCTTGCATTGTAACATGGTTTTGTCCAAGAGACTTAAATAAGAAACTTCTTAATTTAAGATACTTAATGAATCAGGCCCCGGGTCTTGTTTGAGTGTGAGCAGCAAATACACTGTATATCATGTTTTTAAAATCTAAAGTGCTTTCTCCACTTTTCTCTTTTCTAGTAAAAGTAAGTTTGTGATTGGCTCAATGAAAACATCAGCTCTTGATGTAAGGAGGATTAAGTGAGAAGTTTCTGGGGAATGTGGTGAATTGTTAAGAAAAGGGAAAATAGCTAACATTCTATACACCACCTGCAGTGGCAAGAAAAGGCTCAGACCATGCCCACTTGTTGCTAGTAATGATTCTGTTACTGCTTCTACACGTACTAGAATGCTCATTGCAAAAAGAGTGCCTAACCCGGTCATGCATCTTCCTTAACTTCCCATGCACCCTCTTCTCACTCAGAATGTAGGACTGTTCCAAAAAAGCCAGATCAGTGCCTGAAAAGAGAACTGAGGCTGAGGAACAACTTGGTCTAAGGTTATCCATGAGTGCTATATGTGAGTCTGACATTTCAGATTCTGACACTGTAATTACAGAGCAGAGCCTCAATCCCAGATTTCTTAACCATTTGGAAACTGTCAAGGCATCTATACCCTTTATGATGCTAAAATAGGTAGAGTTAGGGACGTTGATCATCTAGGCACCGAATAGATAGATACCTCATGGAATCCACATCGGCGTCAACACCTTCATTATCAACCTTCTCTTTATTAGTTCATAGTCCAGCATCCAATTTTTCAAGTCTAACTGACTCTGTTACATCATTTGCAGCGAGTTCAAGTGGTTCTTCAAAAGCTGGACAGTTGTGTATAGTAGCAAGTCTGTTGAGACTGGTCGGGATCCTATTGGTCCTGGATTGTGACGTTGACATATCAGATGTTGTGCGCACAACTCGGCAACCCGTCATACCAGAAGTCTACATGCATTCCAGAAGAGAGAGGACCGAGTTACTGGAACGCACGCGACTTGGATTGGAAAGCGGGACTGGCACAGTATACCATACACTATCCCGTATAGTGTGTATTACCGAAGTCTTAAAGGAATGTGGATTTAAGACTACTTGGAATCGAGAATGACCACATTCAATGAATTGTTGACACCAATATCATTTTGATGTATTTTGATCAGGACAATACTATTGATCATGGACTTATATGATTATTATCACTTTATTATTTTGTGTTTTTAATTTTTCTGGGATTTTATTGTATGGATTGTTTTTATTAGAACTATGTAATAAATAGAAGCATTTTAATGAATGTGATTATGTGCTATTTATCTTAGAGGCTGTGCGCTCTTTTATGTATAATATACAGGCCTTATAGAGGGATCTATGTTGAGTAACACCATCATGCATGAACTGTGCTGAATACGATATTCAACGTACATAAAGAGAGTTGTTATATAGTGTATTCAATCGGTGTAGCACTAATTTCTGATGTGTCACTCACTGGACCGTGAGTGCCTCTACGCTGGTGCGTGGCTCCCTAGCCTTCCTGCCGACACCTATCCTGAACCGCGGCCGTCCGCCATCCTGATGGACTGCGCATGTGCAGCACCCAAGAACTCTTGTGTCCTTTGCTTTTATCTTATTGGTTGATCAGACAACTCTCCCTATTTAAGGCACCTGTGCTCATTACCTCATTGCCTGATCTAGAGTCTCATTCCCTGTGAGTCTCTGAAGGTGTTCCCTGTGTTCTACTAGTGTCTTCAGTATCCTGCTGATTCCTGTTCTACTCATCGCTGGTCTCCCTACCCGCTACAGTCTCCTGTGTACTACTAGTGTCTTCAGTTTCCTGTGGATTCCCTGTGCTATTCATCGCTGGTTTCCATACCTGCTACAGTCTCCTGTTTCCTGCCTGTGTTCTCAGCTGGACACTGATTACCGGTTCTACTCACCTGTGGATCCTACACTCGTCTCTGCCGTTCAGCGTCTCTGCAGTCCCTGCATCTTCCTATGGACAGACTGTTCTACTGAATAGCGGTATGCCTATTTGTTATTGACTTTCCACGTTTAACTCTGCATATCCGCTGGGACAAGTTTCTCTTCTCAGCAGCGGTATCCATACCCGCTATAGACTGTTATTGTTACGCTGCATATCTGTTTGGAACTAATCATACTACTCAATCGTTATATGCATACTTGTGATTGACTATCCGTTATTGGCCTGCATATCTGTGCTGAGCAAGTCTCTACCAAGAAGTGCCACACATACCGTTATAGACTTTGCTGGATACGCTGCATACCATTTGGGATCAAGTTCCTCTGTGCTCTCAGTGTCTTCATCCTATTATCCTTTGTATGCCTCCACTCATCGACACCTGTACACATCCTCACCTATTAAGCAGTGGTACAACTTGCTGTATGCAGACCACTGACTTCCCCGCTACCTACCTGCACCTGGACAAGTCTTCTCACCTTAAGCAGTGGTACAACTTGCTGTACACAGACCACTGACTTCCCCGCTACCTACCTGCACCTGGACAAGTCTTCTCACCATAAGCAGTGGTACAACTTGCTGTACGCAGACCATTGACTTCCCCGCTACCTACCTGCACCTGGACAAGTCTTCTCACCATAAGCAGTGGTACAACTTGCTGTACGCAGACCACTGACTTCCCTGCACCTTCCTGCATCTGCTCACGTCCATCCTGATCTCCGTGTTCAAGTCTGCCTTTCCACTATATCAGCTAGTCGCTGACTCATTGACCAAGATAGCTGCAAGTCACTGACTTTCCTATTCTGTATTGGCATCCTCTCTCCATCTGCTGTGATATATGTTCCGCTAGTCACCCTGCTACCAGAGGACCGTTGTGTTAACTTCACCACTCTGGTAAGCCCAGTCATCTGGTGAATTCCTGGGCAAGACTCCTAGTGCCTGTGACATGATGTTTTTATAGTAGAAAGCAGCCCAGCATCAGCAAGCAGCCATATGGATAGACACCTCATGGAATCCACATCGGCCTTAACACCTTCATTATCAGCCTTCTCATTATTAGTTCATAGTCCAGCATCCAATTTTTAAATTCTAACTGACTCCCTGAATGCAATCCATGATTCCCAAGAGACATCCTTGCGCACTACAGCTACCACTGCTGTGGGCGTTACATCTACACAGAAGGGGACCAAGAAGTGTAAGCTGCATAGTTGTACACAATTTTCTGCAATGCAAGCACTTGCAAGAGGAACCAACATCAGATGACTAAAGCTATAACAGCTATGTTAGCAATTTCCGGGATCAGTGCATCAGATTTTAGCCGATTAGTTGAGGTGATGTGTCCATGCCACCAAACCCTGTCTTTATTCCATTCTATTCAGCTTTATCGGGTGGTTAAGTAAAAGTAATACATTCCCTAGAATATGCCATTGTACTGACTTTCCACTTAACTACGGATATGTGGACAAGCGGTAGTGCTCAAATGAAAGACAACATGACTGTGATAGCCACTGGGTTGGTGTTTTACCATCAGCAGCAGCACCGCCGGTAGCTTCACCTTCCTCATCCTTTCAGCATAGTAGTGTTAACACACATTAGTAGGTCATTCACAGGCAAGCTACTCTTTGTATCGCTGTTTTCATAAAGAAACATACTGGTGTCAATCTGTGTCAATTTCAACATGCTTATACATGCAATAAACTTGGTGGTGTAGAATTTTTTTAAAAAAAGATACGCCTCCACCAATACTTACAGATTAGACACTATCACCAAAAGGTCAGGGCTCAGTTATCATCTAGGCCTCCCACCGGGTTTGAGAACCTATGCCTTTCTGGAGCATCTTCAAAAGGTCTCATTTCCACGCTATACAATGCAGTACTCCACACCTCCACAGAGGTCAAGGACAGATTCCAAGTGCAGTGGGAAACGGACCTGGGAACGTCCCTAGATCCAGAAGAATGGTCGGACGTTTATGAGTGGACAGCGCGTTGTTCCATAAATGTCCGTATCAAAGAAAATGCCCATAAATTGCTCCTTAGATGGTACTATGTACCTGCTAGGCTTCATGTTATATATCCACAAACAAGTCCCGCATGTTGGAGAAATTATGGTCAAGTTGGCACCTTTATGCATATCTGGTGGGACTGTCCCAGAATACGCTCGTACTGGACAGCGGTTCTGACACTAGCTACAGCGGTCCTCGACACTCCCATACCCTCCGACCTTAAGCATGTACTATTACCCTTGCTTCTCCTAGACCTCCCTACACACATGCATAAGCTCCTCCGGCACATAATCAGCGCGGCTACTTGCCAGATAGCTGCTTCCTGGAAAAGTCCCACACCCCCTAGTCTCCAAATGGTCTGTGGTCGGGTTTGGCATACTTACCAAATGGAGCATATCACCAGTGGGCTGAGGGGCTCCTCCGTGTCTTTCCCTAAAGTCTGGTCTCCATGGGCTTCATACCATAATCAACCTCTGCTTCAAATCTAATAGAGGCCGCTCCTCCATTGAAATTATCGGATTTGACTACTCCTTCTTGTTAAAGGCGTGAATTCCTTCCCCCACAACCCCTCCAATTCTCTCCCCCCCCCTTCTTGCCCATTAACTTTACTTATCCCCCCCCCCTCTTTTCTTTCTATTATTTCTCTCTGTTTTGTTCAAAATAAAAAACAGCATCTACATGGTACAAGACTAACGCAATCAAATTTGCTCTGTAAAAGCTTTGTGAGAAAAAGTTGTACATCGTGTTTATCTTTATATGTACAAGTATTCGTCAATGTACCTTTTGGAAAATGTTGTAACTTTGTTAAAGATAAGATGTTATTATTAATAAAACGTACTTTAAAAAAAAAAAAAGATACGCCATGCGGGAGATGCTGTTTGTGGCCCATAAAATTTCTGGCCATTTAAGACATTCTGCGACCACATTATTATTTTTATTATTATTATCGTTTATTTGTAGGGCGCCACAAGGTTTCCACAGCGCAGCTCATAGTAGAAACAGTAGACTATACAGTAGACTATACAGGGTAGAACAGTACAGAACAATAAACACACAGTACCAGTACTTCAGAAACTCCGGGAGGGCAGATACAGTAGAGACAGAGCAGAAGAACAGGTATGGAGACTGGAGGGAAGAGGGCCCTGCTCATTCGAGCTTACATCCTAAGGGAGGGTAAACAAAGTCAGGCACAAAAGGGAGCCAGTGAATCAAAGGGGAGAAAGATGAGGGGTCAAGGGAGGATGAGCAGAAGAGATGAGAGGTTAAATGGATGGTTGGTAGGCCTTGAGGAACAGGTGAGTTTTAAGTGCCCGTTTGAAGGAGCACAGATTGGGAGAGAGACGGATGGAGCTAGGGAGGTCGCTCCAGTGAAGGGGGGCAGCACGGGAGAAGTCTTGGATTCGAGAGTGGGAAGAGGTGATCAGTGTGGAGGAGATCATTGGCTGAGCGCAGGGAGCGGACAGGAGTGTGAATGGAGAGGAGGTTAGAGATATAAGGGGCAGTAGACTGGGAGAGAGCCTTGTAAGTGGTGGTAAGGAGTTTAAAAAGGATTCTGTAGGGGAAGGGGAGCCAGTGTAAGGCGAGACAGAGTGGAGAGGCGGAGGAGGAGCGGCGTGAGAGGAAGATGAGTCTTGCAGCCGCATTGAGTATAGAGCGGAGGGGGGCAAGGTGGGAGTGGGGGAGGCCAGTAAGGGGGAGGTTGCAGTAATCAAGGCGGGAGATGATGAGAGCATGGATGATGGTTTTGGTGGCATCCTGAGAGAGAAAGGGACGGACGCAGGCAATGTTACGGAATTGGAAGCGACAGGCTTGGGTGAGGGATTGAATGTGGGGGGCAAAAGAGAGAGAGGAGTCAAGAGTGACACCCAGGCAGCGGAATTGGGTGACAAGATGTAGAGCTGAATGTCATCAGCGTAAAGGTGATACTGAAGACCAAACGAGGAGATGAGAGCACCAAGGGAGGAAGTATAGAGCGAGAAGAGTAGAGGGCCAAGAACAGAGCCCTGGGGGACTCCTACAGGGAGAGGGGAGGGGGTGGAGGAAGAGCCAGACGTGGATACAGAGAAGGAGCGGTTATCCAGGTATGAGGTGAACCAGGCATGGACAGAACCAGAGAGGCCAAGAGAAAGAAGAGTTTGCAGCAGGAGGGGGTGGTCCATGGTGTCAAAGGCCGCAGAGAGGTCGAGGAGGATGAGTATGGAGAAGTGACCTTTGGATTTGGCTGAAAGGAGGTCATTAGTGACTTTAGCCATGGCAGTTTCGGTGGAGTGGAGGGGGCGGTAGCCAGATTGGAGTGGGCCAAGGAGGGAGTTGTCAGAGAGGTGACAGGTGAGGCGGCTGCAGACAATCCGCTCAAGTAGTTTGGAGGCATAGGGGAGAAGAGAGATAGGGCGGTAGTTCGCAAGAGAGGTGGGGTCAAGATTGGGTTTCTTGAGGATAGGGGAGATAAGAGCATGCTTGAATGAGGATGGGACTACGCCAGAGGAGAGTGATAGGTTGAATAGGTGTGCGAGGTAAGAGCAGGCAGTAGGAGAGAGAGAGCAAAGGAGGTGAGAGGGGATGGGATCGAGAGGACAGGTAGAGGGTGGAGAGGAAAGAATAAGGGAGCGAACTTCTTCACCTGATGTAGGGGTGAAGGAGCACCACAGCTGGTTAATGGGGGGAGGTGAAGCAATGAGGGTGGTGGGAGAGGGTAAGGAGGAGGAGATGTTCTGTCTAATGGTTTAAATTTTGGAAGAGAAAAAGGTAGCGAAGTCAGAGGCAGAGAGGGAAGGCGGGACAGTGGGAGGGGGGGGGGAGAGGGGGGAGTTGAATGTGGCGAAGAGGCGGCGGGGATTGGAGGACTGAGAAGAGATAAGGAACTTAAAGAAGGATTGTTTAGCGAGGGACAGGGCAGAGCAGAAAGAGGAGAGGATAAATTTAAAGTGAAGGAAGTCCGCCAGGGAACGAGATTTCCTCCAGAGGCGTTCAGCTGTGCGAGACCACATGCAGAACATTGCAGCAGCTGCAAAAAATTTCATCTGCCATGCCACCAACTGAAGAAGAGGTAGTGACAAGGTGGAATTCCACACTATATATGCTTTAGAGACTAAAGGAACAGCAACAAACCATCAAGACATATACATCAAACCACACGATAGGGAGAGGGGGGACATTTTATCTTACTCCAGCATATTGAAGAATGCTTACAGTTTTATGCAAACTACTGAAACCATTTGGAAATTGTAGCAAACAAAGTAAGTTTGAACACTACCAGCCTAAGTCAAGTCATACCCTAAATCAATCTATTTGAAAAACAGTTGGAGAAACTGGAGATAAATCTTAGCAATTCTGCAAAGTATCCTGTCTTGTAGATCAAGCCCTTTTTTCACTTTGCCAGGACCAAAGGGTTTGCAACATCTTGAAATTGAATCACTACATTTTGGCAACTCTGCTTGATCTTAGGTTTAATTCATATGTAATGTCTTTCTTTCCAACTGACATAAATCTTCACAGATGCACAAATGAAACATTTAAGTTACAAAAGTGGCAGTCCCTGTTGCTGAAGTGCTTGGTTTGTCAAACTATGGTCATGTCATTTTTATCATATGAGTGGGTGGGTTTAACCAAGGATAGTTCCATCTTGCACAATTTAACATTATGGCTTTGGTCTATCATCTTGTGTAAAATGCTAGGCAATTGAAAGATAGACATTCATTTGATCGACATTAAGAAAGTCGACAACATTAGTTTGACAATGCAGGTGTAAGAGTATTATTAATTCAACAATTCACATGATAGACAGTATTATTAAGTCGACAATTCACATATTGAATAGTATTATTAGGTCAAACATTCAAATATCGATTGTATTATATGGTTAGTCTTAGTGTTAGGGATAGGGATAAGGATAGGGCTAGGTTTAGGGATAGAGCTAGGAACAGAGTTAGGGATAAGGTTAACTACAGGGTTTGGGATATGACTAGGGACAAGGATAGGGATAGGGCTAGGGACAGGGTTAGAAATAGGGTTAGAAATATTATTGTTAACCCAATAATTCTGTTTATATTTGACTTGTCAACCTAATAATGCTGTCTATATTTCAATTGTAGACCTAATAACACTGTCAATGTCATTATTGTCGAGTTTCCAACCCTGTCTATATTAGAGGGTCCACCATATAAATGTTGATCAAGGACAATTCTTTCTTCGGCCATTTTACATTGCGGCCTTGGTCTATCATCATCTGTTAAATGTCTACTGATGACGCCAAATTCTGTCTAATGACCTCTAATACTGCCACTGCTGTCCTTCTCCAATGTATCGCTGATGTCCCTCTCCAATGTGTCCCTGCTATTTTCTTTTGTAAAATGATACTGTATTTGACTTCTTTGATGAGGATGATGATGAAGGTGATGACATTGTCACAATGGAGGAAGATGACCACTGTTAGCCAAATGCCCATTAGTAATTTGTTAAAATCCTGATCTATTCTCTCCTGTTCGACAAACAACAGGCAGAAGTTTTTTGTGGAGCCTAAACAAATGAAGCACTTCAGCCGCAAAATGGACTGTCCCTGTCGCTGAAGTGCTTGGCTTGTTAAACTATGTGTATGTTCT
The DNA here is from genome assembly GCF_038048845.1 of Mixophyes fleayi. Classification (NCBI taxonomy): domain Eukaryota; kingdom Metazoa; phylum Chordata; class Amphibia; order Anura; family Limnodynastidae; genus Mixophyes; species Mixophyes fleayi. Next base: position 28,313,940 of record NC_134404.1, on the reverse strand, counting down.
TTTTAACATATGGGTGGGTGGGCCCAAGGACAATTTCATCTTGCACTATTTAACATTATGACCTTGGTTCATCATCATTTGTACAATGTCTACTGATGCCGCTGAATGTCTAATTACGTCTTATTCTTACTGCCTCTTCACATTCCATGATTCATGCTTCTTACCTTAAAAATGTGCATGGAGCTCCATGTTTTGGTTCTAAAACTTCTTTGTGTGTTGATGACCTGCCCAGTCTGATGAAGGAGGGGGCACAGTGCATGATGAGGGGGTACAGTGTGATGAAGAAGAAGGAGGGCACAGTGTGATAAAGGAGGGGGTACAGTGTGATGAAGTGGCAAAAGTGTGAAGAAGGAGGGGGAACAATGTGATGATGAAAGGGCAAAAGTGTAACAAAGGAGGGGGCACAGTGTATGATGAAGGGATACAGTGTGATGAAGAAGGAGGGCACAGTGTGATAAAGGAGGGGGTACAGTGTGATGAAGTGGCAAAAGTGTGAAAAAGGAGGGGGGACAATGTGATGGAGCAGGAGCAGAGAGTGATGAAGCAGGGAACACAGTGATGATGGAGCAAAAGTGTAATGAAGGAGTGACATGAGGGAGAGGTGAAGGCACACATAGGAAAGGTAAATGTAAACAGGAGAGGTGGGGGACACAGGGTGGATAGCCTTGCCTCATATAATATGTTTTATATTGAGAAATGCTGAGCTGACGCCATCTTCTTACTTGACAGACATTTTGTCCTTATACAGCTTAAAGACAGCTTAAATACAGCTAGTTTGTAGAAGCTATTCATTATTATCTTGTTGTTTGCAAGAAGCTGCACCCATGACCTTGGATATGGCAGACAGGATAGAAACCACCATCCACTTTGGGAGAATTCATGTGAGAATGTAGCAAGGTTTGTTTAAAGGATTCATGTGCAATAATTGGTTAAGACAGTTAGGGACGTAGTTTGCTGAAGTACGTGATTTTGTATAATCAGAGTGCTATAAGTATGTGAATTGGTAAACAATAAAGTAGAGAATATTGAACACTCTGAACTTGCAGTGTCTCTGATTCTTTCCAGCTGATGAGCTCATAAACTGGTAAACTGACACTTACAGGTGAACTGACTGATTAGATCTGACAATATTATACTATATAATGTTAAAATATATCTAAAATGAATTTCATTCTCTCAAAGTCACTAAACCATTGGGGAGAGGGGAGTTAGGCAGCCCCTGGCCATTCATTTCAAAGTGAAAGTTCCATACCAGCAATTCTAAATTTCCTCTTCGACCAACGGATCTCTTAACAACTATTCAAATTGTCATCAAATTTGTCCAAAGGCTGCACTAACTGGCTGCCTAACATTAGTGACAGAGCAGGGGCACAAATAAATGGCAGATTAATAAAATATACAATCCCAAAGCTAGGGGGCCTGGACAGATAGAGAGGTCCATCTGGGCCCCCTAGTCTGTATGGGCCCCTTACAATTTTACCACCTGTAGTCGTCTGATGGTTGCCCTGAGAGACAGCCTGGTGTGCCTCCACCTGTGTCTTAACGTGAACTGAAGTCAAAGAAAATGGTTTGAATTGACAGACATAGTAACACAATAGTCATGGAGGAAGATATTGGCTGCTTCTGTGTCTGACATATTGAAATAGCCGTTGATCAATATCCAGCCTGTAAGTTCAGTACAGTGAAGACTGTTAAGATAATATATATCCTGTGCCACTAATCTTACATGATACTTAAGAATCAGTGTGATGAGCAGGTTTGATGGCACCACAGATATTTTCACAGAAGTACTATAACATGGACAATAAAACAAAGTCTCCTTTTGGAGTAAAATATGTGCAAACTAAACCTCTGCATAACAAATCATCTCTAAGATAAAAAGAAATACTTTAAAAAAACTGTTTTGTTTGTTGTATGCCAAACAAATGAAAATATAATGGCATCTTGGAGACTTCAATAAGGAAAGACGAAATATGAACTGCAAGCTGAAGTCATTGTGGAATTTTTTAGAAATTAAATTTGCTGTCAATACAGGGTGTCAAGATGAGAGCATAAATCTGATATGCTGAAATAGAATATTGGATGTCAGGACCCAAAATAAATCTTTGCATGAATACCTAAATTAACCTGATCTTCAATTCACATAAAGGTGTGACCAAATGAGCCCAGGAGCAGGTAATTGAATTAAAGCAAACCCTGTGTGAACAGACCAGCTTTAGATATGCAGATCACAGACATCCATTGTATTTGATCATGTATTTCCCTAGCTAATTTACTTCCTTTCAATGGGTAGTCTAAACACAAACTAACTCCTGGGTGTAAATTGGAGAACCATATGCCTACAGGAGATCCTGGTAGACAGCATGTGAAAGCCTATACAGGTATATAGAAATGTGAACTTGAAAGGAAATTAATTCATTTTTCATATTTTGGGAAATCTGGATGCTACTCTGTGCTGAGGGGCAAGGAACACACAAGGGTCTTGAAAGATAGATGCCAACTACATAGGGAACAGCCATAGGCACATGTATTTCAGGATGAGATTGGATATTGTTGTAATTCCATTATGTTTGGTATTTAACCGTGCAGGAGATTATGACCGGTTTATTGAGGGGGGTGTTATTTCTCTGAAATATATCTGTGAAGAATTACCAACAGGTCAAAATTTAGGAATAGTTTGACCAAACCTGAGGTAACACCCAGGGGACATTTCCGCCCCCACATTAGCATTCACGCTGCCCCTGTGAATGCCGTCCCATTTGAGTTTGCTTAAAAACCTGTGTCTGGAGGGACAAAGTGTCAAACTTTTTGGGAAATCAATTGACATTGATAAGCTGTCCATCTTCTTAGCCACATTTCCCTTGGCCAGAAATGCAATTCATGTAAGTGCAAATCTGAATGTAATCCTTTTTATTTTAAACTGTTTTTGCTTGTTATGTCAAATTTATTATTTGTTTATTCGTTATTTTTCTTTATATCTGAATGCCCTGTACCTTTTTTATATTAAATCTAAAATTTAATAAGTTGGGTCCTTGCTACTCTAAAGAATCCATAGCCTGTGTAGAAGAGAGATTGCTAGTCCATGTTACCCTGTGTGTGATTTGTTGATACATTTGATTTGAGTAACAAGCTGTGTGTGCTTGTATTTACATTTGTGTAACCGTCTGGAGGTGTGAAGAGTTAACCCTGTGTGTGCTGGTGTAAGTCTTGCTAGATTGTGGAACTAGAAGCCTGTGTGCCAGTGTGAGTATATTGGGGTCCTATTGCCCGTACCCAATAGGTGGTGGCTGTACCTGAAGTGTCTGGGTGTGTGAAAACGCTGTGTTTGGGGGCGATTCTGTAGGTCTAGAACCTGTGTGATAGGTAAGAGAGACTGCGGGCTGAAATCCTGTGTGACCTCATACAGCAAACACCCCAAAGTCACGGCAGCTGGGAGCGCGTTCGTGACACAGGGTTTACAGCAAAACTTTTTTGAAAAGAGAACAGACATGAGGGAACTTGGAAGACATGGAAGAGAGTTAAAGGAAAAGATGTGCTTCCAGGTGGTACCAAACCAAGTTGCAACAGATATTTCTAACTGTGGTTTAACTGGGGGAAATATGCGTACTGGACAATCCAGAAAAGGGAGTTGATTTGTTCTGACATTTTGATGTTGCACTGAATTTTACTCATTGGAGAAATAGGGTTTCCAAAATACTAGTCGTTATTAAACTGCTGCTTGGTACAGTTAAGAAAATTAACAGAAATGAAAGTATCTTTGGATCCAATGCCAAACTTTGACTGTCATGTATCAAAAAAGGATTCATTATGGAATGAATCATTTGATGGGCAAGTTGCAAATTCCTTGATATAAGTGTATAAACGTGATTGCAACTTTCAGCCTATGAAAACAAAAAGACAATGTTTTCCAATTGTTTCATTATATGCAACTTTTGTATCCCAAAAAACTGTTAAAACGTCATGACCAGACATTCAAGTTAATTTCATCAGGCAATTATACATTTGCAAGCTATACAATGGTACAAAGAATTGGGAAAGGCAAATATGACAGAATTATAATTAAAAATGTTCATTCAACATTGCTGAAACCTTCCAGAAAAGAGACTTCCCAGAACAATGGCTCAGAAAATGAAGCACAGTCTACTAATTTTACAGATACAGATCAACGTTCTGATATCTTAGTGACATTAACTTTGTTTCAGAACCAAGTCACTGTTCCTCAAATAAGTACATCCCACCAAAACAACACTGTGGGCTAGATTTACTAAGTTGCGGGTTTGAAAAAGTGGGGATGTTGCCTATAGCAACCAATCAGATTCTAGCTTTCATTTATTTAGTACCTTCTACAAAATTACAGCTAGAATCTGATTGGTTGCTATAGGCAACATCCCCACTTTTCAAACCCGCAGCTTAGTAAATCTAGCCCTGTGTTTCTCTGGACAATCTAATGTCTTCATGTATGGTGGTTACATCCAAATCTATGAAAGACCCTCAACTCTTAATAAGAAGTGAACAGGAAGCTTTAATACCAGCTGATCGGTATCAAACTGGACATCAAAAACAAAACAGTCTTCTCTGTGAAAATGTGGGGTCTAGTAACAAAGAAAAGGACTCAAATGAAGAGAAATGTATGAGCTTTGAAAATATTATCAATAACATCCCTTTACTTGAGTTTTTATGAAATGTTTTTGATGACAATTTCATGTCCTAGAACAATAAATTAAATTTTCACCATTCTTGTCATTAAATAAAATAGGACAGAGATGCAAAGATCCAAAAAAATTATGCAGTTAGAAAAGAGCAGGACTTTCTAGAAAGTTGTGCACATATGACAAATACTACAGAATGTTTGCAAATCAATTAGAAGTTACAAAAGAAGGAAAATAGGCTAAAATGGCTTTATCTCCTGGAAAAAGTCCACCAACTTCTCCTCAAGTAACGGTTTCTGTGTCTGTTTAGTGCGTCACACTGTACTACTAAAGGCAATGAAATTGGTCACCTTCAAAACAAAAGCCAGTTGATTTCTTCATGGACTGATAAGCAAACAAGACGGTAGACAGTACATGGCCTAATCAACAAACCAAAGAGCTCCTCTAGGGGCAACGAATAGCTTCAGTGACAATTACAATGATTATTATTATTAATTTTTATTTATAGGGCGCCACTAGGTGTCTGTAGCGCCGTACAGGGACAAACAAAATTACAATACGAGGTGAGACAGCACAGTACAGTAAACAGTAAGCACAGTAACTCAGTGAGCTCAAAGCACAGCTAGAGAGGGCGGGGGAGGAGAGAGGGGAATGTCCGCCAATGACAGAGTCCAAGAGGGAAGGCACGGATGACAGGGAGACCCCCAAGGGGAGAGGAGGGAGCGAGTGGGGACGGGGGGAAGAGAGTCCTCAAGGAGGAGGGCTAAGTAGCTGGAGAGCAGAGTTAACAGTGGTGAAGACAGGAGGAGAGAATACCCTGCTCAAAGGAGCGTACAATCTAATGATGAACCATCATCTCATAAAAACAATTCTGTGGATAAAAGTAGTGATCACCAAAGCAAAAGTTTAAAAACTGTCCAGAGCTCTGTTACTCATGTTAATTGCAAAAGAAATTCTCCTGACATTGGTAAAGGTAAGGTATGTAAAGCTGAAGGATACCCCATCGGTAGAAGATGTGAAGAGACAGAGGACACCATTTAAAGTTGAAAAGGATGTCCCAGCAGAAATAAATGCTGCAAACAGTCATAAAACCTACAAGGATTGCAGATTCTCCATTGTCCCATCAGAAGGTAAATTGTCAGAAAGCTGAAAAGAAATGAATATTGAAGAAATCACCTGTAAAAAAATGCTAGTATACAAAACCTGATTCTTCACAAATCAGGGAAACAAAGAAAGCTAAGAATTTAAAAAAAGAACCTTCCTACTTCAGCTAAACAAATAACGGATAATAAACATGATATCACAAGTTAAGAAAAGGTTTGTATTCAAAAACTAATAATGAAAAGCACAACTTTGTTCTGCATTCATCTTATAAAGCATCTAATAGCACAAGCATTAAATAAATATTTAAAACAGACAGTTCAGATAGTCCAATAGTTGCCCTTCCTACACAAGTAAGTATGTGTAATACTCACATTGATGCATATTTGGTTGGCAAAAACATCTGTTTTGACAATACAATTGAAAGTTCACATTCTGAGAAATTAAGAGAACAGAATTTGGCACTGGCATAGTATACATGTATAGATGGAGATATTATGGTTGACAATATACGCTATGTAATGAAGTTAGGGAAGGTTTAGGTTGCATTATCGTAATCTGAGTAGAACTTTTCATGATCATTGCTGTCTAACATTCAAAATATAGTGTGTGGGGTCTTTCACTATTTTTCTTCTAGGCGCAGCCCATTTTATCTATTTACTTGACAAAATGTCTACTGATGCCGCTGTCTGTCTAACGACCTTACAGTATCTTCACTTTCAATGATGGATACTATCTGTCACAAATCCGGGTCTTAGTCCTGGTTACACCAATCGGCATTACCATATCACAGTACATCTCCCTCCTGCTCGAATGCAGCATTCTATCCTGGGACAAGCATGACTCCTCTCTGCAGTACTGGAGGCTGCATCTTGGCTGAGACATTTGCTAAACATCCTGATGAGTCTGAACACCTGGGGGTAAATGTATTATGGTCCAATTTTTCCAACTCGCAAGTTTGCCTTTAAAAGCCAGCGCCGCTTTAAATTTTAGCTGTAAATTCGACGATTTCCGGTGAGTTGAAAAAAATCGGACCATAATACATTTACCCCCTGATCTCATCCACCAATTAGCTTCCTCTGCACACTATAAGAGTCTCCTCCTATACTCAGAGAATTGCCAGTGCAACACTTTCCTAGTTCCTGGTTCCAGATTACCACAGTTGCTGTTTGTTTGTTGCTTCGTTCTGCCAGCTGTGTACAGATCTCAACCATTAACCCTTCGTGTGAATTCAGCTTCATCCTGTTTGTAGTTATATGGACTTCTATCATTAACCCTCTGAGTAAGTTCAGATTCATCCTGTTGCTGTTATATGGACTTCTACCATTAACCCTTTGTGTGAATTCAGCATCAATCTGCCTGCTGAAATAAAGACATTGCTTATTTATTCTTTGTGTGGATTCACCTTCATTCTATATGCTCGTGTACAGATTCCAGCTGTTACCTTCTGTGGAGATCCTCCTCTCACCAATCTATTCCTGTCTCTCCTACTGGCTATCTGGGGTAGTAGGTTGCTGTTCTGAGTCATCCACTTTCTGGAGCCATCTCTGTGTCTTGGGGTACTGACTTCCAGTTCTAGGCCCAGCCCAGGTTCTGAGTTGTCCAGGGCCAGTTCCAGGCTTTTTCTGTTCAGGAGGTTGCCACCCCTGTATATACTCTGCCTGAGTTCTGCGTCTTCTGAGTTACAGTTGTGGTACTATATTTGACTGAGTTTCTGAGTTCTTGGAGGTACTTAGTCTCTGGTCGTGGATTCAGGTCCTCCCTGTTCCACACGTCCAGGTTCCAGTCCATCAAGTCCAGATTCCAATCATCTATTTCAGTACAGAGTCCACTCCAGCATACCTCCTCCTAACATCCAGTATACAGGATTAGAGCAAGCTCTATGAGCAAGACATTCATCCGGCCTCACAGTTTCTACTACATTCCTGTCACAGCTAGTCCCAAGGATCACAAGACTGATTCCAGAAACCCTATTGCCGTGACACTATCTAATTTTTGCAGCAATTTGTGCTACAGTAGCTCTTCTCTGGGAATGGACCAGACAGGCTACCTACGTGCATCAATGAGCCTTAGGTGCACGTGTTCCTGTCGCTTGTTCACTGGTTGTCTTTCTTTGGAAAACCTTTGGTAGGTACTAACCACTGCATAATGGAAACACCCCACAAGACCTGTTTTGGAAATGCTCTGACCCAATAGTCTGACAATTCATTACAATTTGACCCTTGATAATGTTGCTCAGATCCTTACAGTTACCCATTTTACCAACACATCAACTTCAAGAATTGACTTTTCAATTGCTGTCAATACATATTACCACTTGACAGGAGCCTTTGTAATAAGATAATCAATGTTATTCATTTCACTTGTCAGTTGTTTAAATGTTGTGACTGATCAGTTAAAACAGACAGACACTCTTATTTGAACATAGGCAGATGACATAAAAAAGGCATTTGAAATGTGGATTTATATTTTTCAGCTTTTTTAATGACCCTCGTGACGGAGTCACACTGGTTATTGTTTCAGTGTTTTTGTGGCTGTAACTATATGGAAAATTGCTGGAGCTCGAAAGGAATATTTTCACTGCTTAAACATCTCAGCTTAACAGAAGCAATTTCAGTTATTTAGACCAGTGGGGGGACTTATTCTCAATGTTACTATTTTACATTGTATTCAACTATGAAACAATTTCTACCAGTGATTTTCTGAGTTACCTGAGTTCCAAAATTGATAGTGAGAGACAGCTTTTAGTAACTGTTAACCTATCTAATAAAATAAATGCAGAAAAGACTATAATGTCCATGTGTTAAGTAAAATATTTCAAGAATAAAGTATCCAGGATCAAATCTGAGCAGAAAAACCAATTACAATGTATTAATTTATTATTAATTTATTGTTATTGTTTATTGTTATTTAAGTAATACATACGTAAAATATATACAAAGAAACAACACAAGCACATGAAAGTGAACAAACAAGAGCTTAGGAGTCTCCAATGGTCACCTATAAATGTCATCTACCTCAATGCATTCAGTAAAGCATTGAGGACTGTTGTACACTTATTTATCAAGTCTGTTGTACACTTATTTATCAAGATTTGCACATTCCATCATATCGTAACTGTTCAGATTTCTCAAAGAAGTGACACAAGGAGACTCCTCAATTTTATATTCTTTATCCAGTTCACAAATAACCTCCTTGTATTTTATAACATATATGGCTAAATACTCTTCCTACATCTCATGGCTGAATGGCCATAATAATTAATATTTGTACATCAAAGACAAAATCACTAATTCCAAATTCATTTCCAGTAGCTGCAACATTGCATTGAAAGTATTTCTTAGACTTACAATTGAACCAAAATATGAATATCAGAGAGTCTAAACAATTATGGCATATCATTCAAGTGAGCTTCTCTCTAAACGTGTTCTAGCTGCGAGGTATAGCGCAGGTTTCATAAGGTTGTGGGGCACTAATAGCACTCAGTGCAGGGGTGAGGTCTATTATTGCTCCGGGAGGAGCCTTGAATGTGAAGTTCTGCAGCAGAGTTGTGAAGAACAGATAAAGCTCCATTTTAGCCAGATTTTCCCCAGCACAGCTCCTCTTACCTAGGACAAACAAAAAATAGAAACATTAATAAGAGATACATGCTATTTTTTTCTTTTTTTTAAAAAAAAAAAAAAAATAAACATGCTCACAGTTTAAAAGTTTATTAATTTTCTACTAACATATTTCAAGTCTTACTAATAGTGCTAAATATATTTTTTCTTAAGGATTTTACGTTTTAAAAAAAGAAAGTAGCACAAAAACATTTTTAATCGGTTATGGAAAGTTAACCATGGTTTGAAATATGCCATATTCCATTCTATGTATAATTAATTACAATAACTACATACACATAATAAAAAAAACACCATTTCAATTGCATGAATGTAACAGTGGTGTGTGCCAATATGGCACCTCAGGTAGCCGCACAATTATTTTTAATTTTTAAGCCGTGTATATATTGTTTTACTCAAGGCATATGGAGCCTACTTTTGATACCAAAGAAAAATATATATTTTATTCATGGTCAATATGCATAAAAACGTTAATATACATTAATCACTGTAGAGAATTTGCCCTGACAATATCCAATATTTTTAAACGTTATATAGACAATATTTACATTTTTTTAAATGGCATGGAGACTGGGTTGGAAGACTTTATAGGCTTATTAAACCAGAACAATTACAACTTGCTATTTACATATACAATCAAGATAGCGTTTGGAGATTTACAAAGATAGGTCGAGTTATTATAAATACCTATTTTTAACCTGTGGATACTAACACAGTGATGCTTCACTCCAGTTGCCACTTCTGAAAATGAAAGACTAATATTGCTTATTCACAATTTATAAGATTACATTGTAATTGTCCCTTACAGGTAACATTTGAGCAACAATCAGAGGTATTCATTTGTTTAAAGTGGATATATGACAGATTTGATAAACAATGCATACCAAAAAGTTCAGAATGAATGACAAGACCCAATGCCTCAATTTGAATAAACATAATTCAGCACTACTTTGTATCCTAAGGTACAAAGCTTGGACCCACATTTAACCGCTCAACTCAGATTAGTATACAGGTTACCAATTTTTTAAAATTCCCTTAAGTCCATAGTTTAGCGAGATGTTCCCTCTTTAGGTAAATCATCTTATCTAACATAGAGGTTCCCATCCCTCTTCACTGTGAAGTATGTAAGTTCATCGACAGAGAGTCTAAAAAAAATTCTATTCCCCATATGAGATCATTTGGAATGTATATAAAACACTACCAAACTGCACCTGGATGATAGAAACATGGTAATAAAACTTGTCAAGTAGTTTCCATAGGGGAAAATGAAGTTCAGGAATATCTATGTTAAGAGTTAATTCTGGAAGTGTTCCTCTCTATTAGTAGTAAATTACCCTGTAAAAAATTGTTATCCTGCCAATAGGACAGACTACAACACACCCCGGCCTGATTTATTAAGGAACGCAAGTCCATTTGCTGTATCTTGTGTAAAATTGCTCTGTGCATGTGCCAGAACAGGACTTGAGCAAAAAAACGCAGCTACATGCAGTTCATGTTCGAACTCAAATGACGCTTACAACAGCCTCTGATTTTAAGGGCAGAACGGAGGAGGGAAAGGACGGGTGAACATAGGCAATGTAAAGCAAGGGAGTGCCAAGGCCGAGCGAATGCACCTGAGGTTGATTCAAGTTCAAGGCATCTCTTAAGTCCGTGTTTTTTAACCGTATCACTTGCACCAGCTACAGGGCTATTGTAAGTGGCAAAAAATAGTGATGAAAACATGAATCTGTGCCAGAACATGTATTTGCAAGTAAAAGAAACAACAAAAATACATTGTATGTATAGTACGAATTAAGAAAATTTTGAATTTCATGTGGAAAAAAAGAAAAACATTTTAACATATTTTTATAAATTATTCTACAATTAAGTGTTAAACATTCATTTATTACAATATATTCTTTTTTGCACACATTCTGATGGGGGTTTATGCTTATCCTGTACTGTCTAAGAGATGGCAAGTACTGTTTAGGCAGGACATACTTGTACCCAAATTCAAATGGAAACATATCTTGAAATCCGTTTGTAGTTGAATACGGGTTCTCGTATGTACAGGTTATGTGCGGGATTTTAAATACACAACTTGCGTTCACATTGCTTTTCTTAAGGAATCAGACCCACTGTGTTTAGAATAATATCGGAGATAGAACAATTAGTGAATGTATCAGTCTTCAGTGTGTTTCCCAAGCTTTAAACAAAGACTAGTGTCCCATGTATAATTAGGAACATAATAACAATTCAAGCTCCTCAGAATGCTGTTTGTAGAGAGCAGAAGCACAGTTGACTAGGCAGCAGGACCACAGCTGATACAGTCAATTTCTAACTTAAATAAAGTGAGCAACATCCAGATATATATCTGTCCTAAAGCGCTTTTCCACAGGTTGCTTGTGCGATTTTATGAATTATATTGTATCCCAATATTTAACTTGACATCATAATAAAGATTCAACTTATTTTGAATTTCATAGCTATTGAATATGTGTTGTTAGGAATTAGAGGGACAGATAGATAATTCAAGTTATCCCAAAAGAAATTCTATTATTTCTTCCAAATAAATATCTTAGTCATTCTTTCTTAGTAAATATATTGGTATTGTTTATTATTATTATTATTATTCATAATTGTTCTTTTATTTGACACTGACATCTTCCTGTATGATGTATTAATATTTGCTTTTATACTACTTACATTCAACTTCTGAATATTGACAATCCAGGAGTTTAAAAAGACATACAATTACTGTTCTCCCCTATATATTAGATTGTAGTAGTATATTTAATATAATCATGTATACTGGCACACAAGTTAAAAATGTCAAGCAAATATCATGGACAGTATTAAAAGAGATTCACAGATCAAGAAAACCATGTTAAATTTTATTTTAAAGTTGCTGGCTGTGTGTGTCTTTATTTGCATTCTTTAGTGCACTATAACTCCCAGCAGACCCTGGGTGCCAGGGCAGCTGGGACCTGTTGTTCCTCAAGTGCCAGCATGCATTGGCAGCTCTGGGTACTATTACAAGCTCCAGCATGCCCAACCACTTAAAGGCAGCCAAGGCATGCTGAGGCCTGTAGTACACCATAGACAAAATGCTGATTTAACTCTTTTTCATATTACCACACCCACTGTAGCAGTGGTGGAGAAAGAGCCATAGCACTAGCACCATGCCTCTGGTTATTCCTAGGGCTGCCACATTTTATTTTGCTGGCCCGATCCCCCCAGGGAATTCAACCTCAAGTTGACTGGCCCAGGACTGGTTTATAGTATGCCAGTGAGACCCCATTATGCAGATTTTGCTGATTTCTGTGGAGAGGCCTGGGGCTGCAGCCCCATCAGGCCCATTGTTAATCTGGCCCTGTAGGGGACCCTGGACACCCACTGCAGCAGTGGTGGAGGGAACACCATAGTGCTAACACCACATGTCTGGTTATTTCTAGGGTGGCCACATTTTATTTTGCAGGCCCGATCTCCCTAATGAATTCATCTTCAAGTTGACTGGCCTAGGGCTGGTTGGTACTATGGCAGGGAGACCCTGTTTTTGGGTTTTCCTGCAATAGTGTCAACAACCCAGGCTGCAATAGCCTTGTGCTGCTATTATCAATTTCGAGGGAACCCAACCCTTTTTTGCCCTGATATTGCCAATATCAGCTGAGGCTTCAAGCACTAGAGCTGGTTTGGCTTTTTTTGGTGGTTTACTGCTTGCTTTTTAATATATATTTCTTGGGCTTATGGCCCCTAGTGTATGACACGTTTTTATGTTGTTTTAAGCGCACCTTACTGAATTCTATGCATTTTGTATGCTAGTACACATACATACCTAAAGATGTGTGCAGCTCTGAATACTAACTAAAGTAAGTAAAAACTAAGTAAAGTAAACATTTTAAATGAACATAATTTATGTGTATGGTTTTTGGCAAAACTTACATCCGACTCTACACTCTACATAAGACCCTTCAAGTTTATAGAAATACAAATTGTGTCTAATATATTAGTGACATGGACCAAATTAGTGTTGTACATAAATGAATTTATGTGTTATGAACAGTTGATGCACTACATATGTGCACAACTTGCATCTAAATTCAGAGGACAAGCAGCAGAAAGTTAAGCATGCCACGTTGAAATGCTTCTTATTTTGATCTTGAAATACAGTCAGGGCCAAATGTTTTGAGAGCGACACAAGGATTGGTTTTCACAAACTTTGCTGCTTCAGTGTTTTTAGACCTTTTTGTCAGATGTTACTGTGGTATACTGAAGTAAAAATACAAGCATTTCATAAGTGTCAAAGGCTTCTATTGACAATTACATTAAGTTTATGCAAAGAGTCATTATTGCAATGTTGACCCTTCTCCTTGAAGACCTCTGCTGCAATTCAACCTGGCATGCTCTCAATCAACTTCTGGGCCACATACTGACTGATGGCCAACCATTATTGCCTAATCAATGCTTGGACTTTGTCACAATTTGTGGGTTTTTTGTTTGTCCACCTGTCTCTGGAGGATTAACCACAAATTCTCAATGGGATTAAGGTCTAGGTAAATTCCTGGCCATGGACCCAACATTTCGATGTTTTGATCCCGGAGCCACTTAGTTATCACTTTTTTTTTTTTTTAAAGTAATTTTTATTGGGGGTTTTTCAAAACAAAACAATGAGATTGAAACATACCAAGAGAATGTATAAACATACTGTATACATGTGAAATTCAATAGAGTTTACACATAATAATAGAAAGACTTAGATTAATTCTCTAAAATCCGGTATGTTATTTATGGAAAAGAAAAAGAAAAATGTTGTTTGTTTTTATTTTTCAGAGGGAGGGGGGAGACGAACAATAGGGGAAGGAAAGGGAGGTTATGGGAATGGGGAGGGGAACAGGAGAATATTCTACTCATTGTATTATGCCTCAGATTGTAGGGTAGAGAAGCATTGACCCGTGTGGCTATATGAAGAACGAATTAAATCAGAATTTTCCAGAACTTATATGCGCAATGATCCTTTTTACACCTGACAGGGGTACCTATCCAAACCAACAAAGATTTGTCAACCGGTTGTCAAGGGAGGTTCAGCATCATAGTGATTCGTCCAGGAAGACCATGTGTTTTTGAAGTTCACTGGTTTGTCTTTGAGGAGAGCTGTGATGCTTTCCATCCTATAAACTGACCAAACTTTGTTGATAGTGGCCGAGAGTGAGGGGGGAGAGGTGTTTTTTCATTGAGCGGCAATTAAACATTTAGAGGCATTTAATATATGATTAATACGTTTTTGTGTGGAGCGACTAATGCCCGGGAGCCGTCTAGGAAGAAGCGAGTATTGGGGGGACTCGGGCATTTTAACCAATGTAATATCCTTGATGAGATTATGAATTTGTTGCCAATAAGGTTGCAATTTAGGGCAACACCACCAAACGTGCAGCAGGGTACCCCGCAAACCACACCCTCTCCAACATCTGTCACTAGCAGTCGGAAAGATAGAGTGGAGACGAGAGGGGACCAAATACCATCTATAGAAAATTTTGTAAGAGTTTTCCTTTATCCTAACCGATATAGATGACTTAGCTATATTAGCTCTTACCTTTGACCATTCTTTAGGAGTCAGGGTCTCCCCGGTGTCCCTCTCCCAGGCAAGCTCATGAGGGTCTTTATCGGGTTGGCCAAAGTTGTTAATCAATTGATACAAAGTGGAAATTAAGCCTCTAGTAGTTGGGGAACAGCGACACAGAGATGCTAATGGAGAACAATGAACCGAGGAGGGGGGGCGCGTTTATGTGTAGCTCTATAATACTTTATTATATTTGGGAGGCCCAGACCTCCAGAGGTTTGATGTTTACAGAGTATTCGCATACGCACTCTAGGCTTACGTCCTGCCCATACAAATTTAGATACCATTTGCTGAAGGTGCTGGAGAACATGTAAGGGAACCTGAATTGGGAGTGTTTGCCACAGATAAAGTAATCTAGGTAAAACATTCATTTTGATTAAAGCCATCCGGCCAATCCAGGAAACATGAAATTTATTCTATTGAGTTAGGTCACCTCGAATTGCATTAATTAGTCTAGGGAAATTAGCTGTGTATAGAGAGGAGTAATTCTTGGTTATATATATTCCCAAATATTTGATCTTATTGTGCTGCCATCGAAAATTATAAGTGGTTTTAAGAGGTTGAGTGATGTGCTGAGGGATCTAAAATTTTGGACTTGTCCGCATTAATTTTGTAGTTCGATAGGGAACTATAGAGCGATATTTCCTCAAAAAGTTTAGGCAGTGACGCATGCGGGCTAGTTAGTGTAAGTATAACATCATCCGCGTATAGAGCTATCTTATTATCTCTAGAATTTGTGGGAATACCCGTGATTCCCGTATTGTTTCTGATTCTAGCTGCTAAGGGTTCCATAATGAGGGCAAAGAGTAAGGGTGAAAGGGGGCAGCCCTAGCGGGTGCCATTACTTGTTCTAAAGGGTGTGGATGTGAGACTGTTCGCTAAAACTGAAGCTGTGGGATTATGATAAAGCGCCGAGATCCCCTTACAAAAGGAACCTTGGATCCCCATGCTTCCTAAAGTCTGCTGAATAAAGGGCCAAGCCACTCTATCAAAAGCTTTCTCAGCATCCAGAGCGACCACCAAGGCAGGGAGAGACGTACTATTAGCTATGTGGATTAAGTCTATTATCCTTCTTGTGTTATCTGAGGCTTGCCTTCCTGGAACAAATCCGACTTGGTCCGGGTGGACCAATGAAGGGAGGACGGCCTCTAATCTATTTGCTAGGATCTTAGCAAAAAGTTTTAGATCCACGTTAAGCAGGGAGATGGGTCTATAGTTACTCACTTCCATCGGGTCTCTGTCTGGTTTAGGTATTACGACGATCCCCGCACCGGTGGTGGCTCCATCAAATTTGCCACCTTCGAGTACTGAGCTAAATAACCCTGAAAGCATGGGGACCAGCTGGCGAACAAATTTTTGTAATATATAGAAGAAAATCCATCCGGACCTGGGGCTGACTGATGTTTCAGCGCTTTAATGGCCTCAGTAATTTCTTTAGGGGTGAGCTCTGCATTAAGAGTTGCCAATTGACTTCTACTATTGTTGGACTCAAATTGTATAGAGAAGCGTAATAATTTCCAAACCGTTGCGCAATCTTTTGAGGGTCAAAAAGAGGGCAACCCGTAGAATCTTTTACTGATATTATTCTGTTTCGGGTACGGCGAGCCCGGAGTTTGTGCGCCAAGATAGTATCCGCTTTGTCGCCTTTTTCATAGTACTTTTGTTGTACCCACAGAAGAGTTTTAGCTGCCTGTTTTGATAGTATTTGATTCAACTGCCCCCTAAGAGAAAGAAGTTTTAAATATAGTTTCTTTTTAGGGTTTAGTTGATGGCGAGATGTAACTTGCTGTATCTGTTGCTCAAGTTCGCATATGCGCTCTTTTTCTTTCTGCCTCTGCTGTGCTGCTATTCTGATAAAGATGCCCCTTATAGTAGCCTTATGGGCTTCCCAAATTATAGGTTGTGATATTTCCGGGGTCGCATTTTGTGTGACATAATCAGTCATAGCCTGAGATATCTGACTGATGTTCTCTTCCCTAAGAAGTAATGACTCATCAAGGCGCCATTTAGGACGTGATTCCGAGAGCCGTGGTAAAAGCAAAGATAGCTCAACTGCCTTATGGTCTGACCAGGACACCGGGAAGACCCGGACATCTCCCAATTTCTGGGTTGTCCGATGATCAACAAAGAAATAATCTATCCTTGAATACAAGTCATGAGGGGCCGAATAATGAGTGTATTCTCTGGAAGAAGGGTATAGAACTCGCAAGGCATTATACAAATTGGATTGCTTCAATTGGTCTTTCAGCCTGCTAGACTCCTTAGAGTGTCCAGAGGAGATATGAGTTTGAGTGGATCTATCTAGTATTGGGTCCAGGATAGTATTAAAGTCCCCTCCCATGATAGTCATACCACCTGCATTAGAGGTTAGTTGCTGAAAGAAATTTGCGTAAAAAGCTCCCTGCTGCACGTTTGGGGCATATACTGAGGCTACAGTTATAGGATTCTGATTCAAAGTACCCCTCAAAATAACATATCTACCAAGAGAGTCAGATATCTGAGACTCAACAGTCAGTGGAACTCTACTATGTATCAGTATAGCAGTACCTCTGCATTTTGCGTTTGCAGAGGAATAAAAGGCATGAGGATAAGATTTAGAGGCCAATGACGAATGGGGATCTCTGAGATGCGTTTCTTGTACGAAAATCAGGTCTGGGTTTTTCCTCTTAAAATACTGTAAAGCCATTGTACGCTTATTCGGTGAATTAAGGCCGTTGACGTTTAGAGAGATTATTTTAAGACTCATGGGGGATACTGATGCAGGAGAAGCTCTATTTTAACAATGAGAATAAGACCTTTATTTAAGCCTAGTAGCTGGATGCGGGGAAGGGAAGACACATAAGGAAAAAGGGGATGGGAATGTATGATGGTCCTGATCTCGAGACGAGTTCCAGGACCTAGATGAAAGAGATGTGATGGGTTGCATGACACCATCTCTTTGGTAGTGGAAGGATTGGTGGGGGTAGTGGTACTTCGTAGTAAGAAATGTAGTATACAACTAACAAAGTCTGCGCTTAGCGCACTTTTAAGGCACATGGGTACGGGTGAGTTAAACATGTGTGAGGAGGATTTCACAGGTAATTACCTAAACAAAGTGATATAAGTAGCACAACATAAGCATCAAATAAAAAGATATGAGAGCAGTTCAAACATATAACCATATCAACATTATAAACAAGAACTGTAAACATATTCTATATATACTATATATTGACTCCGGCGAATAACAGGAGTAGGTACTAATATATAAATTAAGACTCCATGTCTATTTTTAGATCAACCGGATTAGAATTGGTTAAGCCCTTTAAGGAGAAGGGGTAGGGAGGACAGAGGGGGGGAATTGGGGAAGGGAAGGAAGGGGAAGAGGGGGGAAAAAGAGGGCTTTTACCTGGCTATCAATACCTATATTAAAGTGTTACATGGTCTGAGAAATTAGCGAAGGTCTATAATCCATTTATATATAAACTTTAAGTATTATAATGGACACAATAAACCTATATGAAATAGTAAGCTAATTACGTATTAACAGCCGTAGCCATTGTTAAGACTGTATGATTACTCAAACCTCATAAAAAGGAGAGTCAAAGATAGTGAATAGACTGGAGTCAGTTTATAACCAAGAATCACGTTTTCTGCCAAGATGGAGCCGGAGCTGAAGTCTTCTGTTGTGAAGGAGATGCTGAAGTGGAAAGATCAGAGTCCTGGGTAAGGTGAAGACGCCTAAGCAAGTCAAGACCCTGCTCCGGGTTTCTCACCGAGTGGTTCCGACCATCTTTTGAGACAATTAGCTGGAATGGGAAGCCCCACTTGTACTTTATCGAGTGGATGCGTAGAACTTTTGTGACATTTAAAAGGTCTCTACGCTTTTTCAAAGTAGATGGAGCCAAGTCCTGATACAGCTGTAGGTGCGATCCAGAGTAGGAGATCGATTGGATGTTTCTAACTGCTGCCATTATTCACTCTTTGGTTTTGAAGTAGTGGAAACGTATAATTATGTCTCTAGAAGGTTGATCTGAATTTGGTTTCGGGCGAAGGGCTCTGTGGGCCCTATCTAAATTGAGTAACTCTTTTGATAGATCAGGTATTATCTGGAGGAATAGGCCCTCTAAGTAGTCAGGCAATGCTTCTGCAGAAATGGACTCTGGGACATTTTTTATCCGGATGTTGTTAAGCCTGTTGCGATTCTCTAGATCTTCCAGTTGGTCTTTGAAAGTGGTGAATTCCGCTTGCAGGTCCGCTACCTCCGTGTCTGTTGTTTTTGGGTGCTTGGAGACTACATCCAGCTGACTTTCAACAACATCAGTGCGAGATCCGAGTTCTGATATTTTCGACCGAAGCTCTCAGACAATTGCTCTCATTTCTAACTGAATTGTTTTTGTAACTATGGCAATCACATCCTTGAGGGTAAGTGGATTTTCAGGTGATGAATTGTCTTCTGAATCTGATTCTGTATCAGCGGCTTCGGGCAGCGTTTTAGATTGGCCACCGGCCTTTTCAAGAGCTTTTATAATGGTATGTTTAGGAGTGCTACCTATTTTTTTATTTTTGTGAGACATATTAGCGAATAAGGAGCACCTACTATTGACCCAGAATTAACTTAGAGATCAAGGTCTACAACAATCAGATGTATAGAACAGTGCGCAGCTTCCAAATCTGCATAGAATAATATACGACACTTTGCTTCAGGACATCATGAGTATGCAGTGCACCCCGCACCCAATAAAGTTAGAGTCAAGCAAACATTTCTTTACAACTTACAGTTGAGAGTGACTGAGGAGCTCCATTCGTTATATATAATCTAGATATCTCGATGACGTCAATGTTAGCTGCTATTGTTGCTGTAGAAGGAGCTATCCGCACCGCCGCCAAATCAAATCAGGGCTCCTGTTGCAAAATGTGAATCTTGTGTGCCTTAACCCTCTTCCAGCTGGGTAATTCAGAGACAGACTGAGCTCACACTTTCTTTGTTTCACCACTAGGTGGAAGTGTATACTCACAAGTGAGCTGTGTAGAGTACAGAAGCAGCTACTCCTGCAGGAAGAGAAGCCACAATGGTGGAAGTGGGACTTCCAGTTCGGAGTCCACTGTTGGCAGACTGGGCAGCGCTGGAGGGGTTGAGAGTGACAGAGCCAGGCTCGGGTCCCTGAGAGTGGCTCCCTCGTGCTCCGTTTTTTGAAGGGCTCTCACTGCTGCGGCAAACCGGAAGTGCGCGGCCGGAACCGGAAGTGCACAGTCGAAACCGGAAGTGCCCTCCCGCGGTCCACTCTGTCTGTTCTAACCACTCTCGGGCACACGATCCAGCAGGGGAGCCTCCGAATCAGGTAAGGAGCCAGGGGAAAACTAGGAAACCGTTCCGGGATTCGCCCACAACAGTCCAGTCCAGCGTAATACCCGTGGGTGGGGATGCCCAGGGGGTCCAGCGCTGTCTCCAAATGAAGCTCTTGAGCGCTCCTGGGGTGCCTGGTGATATTAGAGGAGAGTATGAGGCAGATGGTGATGTTAAGTACCTCCAAAAGTGTAATACTGGGATCTCCAGGGAAAGAGCTCTGTCTCCCAGCTTCTGGTCAAGATGGCGTTCAAGCCACGCCCCACTTAGTTATCACTTTTACCTTATGGCAAGGTGCTCCATCATGCTTGAAAAGGCATTGTTCATCACCAAACTGTTCTTGGATGGTTGGGAGTAGTTGCTCTTGGAGGAGGCTTTGGTGCCATTCTTTATTCATGGCTGTGTTCTTAGGCAAAATTGCGAGTGAGCCCACTCCCTTAACTGAGAAACAACCCCACACATGAATGGTCTCAGGATGCTTTACTGTTGGCATGATATAGAACTCATGGTAGTGCTCATCTTTCCTTCTCCAGAACAAGTTTTTTTCCATATGCCCCAAATATTCTGAAAGGGGATTCTTCAGAGAAAATAACTTTACCCCAGTCCTCAGCAGTCCAATCCCTGTACCTTTTGCAGAATATCTGTCTGTCCCTGATGTTTTTCCTGGAGAGAAGTGGCTTTTTGCTGGCCTTCTTGACACCAGGTAATCCTTCAAAAGTCTGCGCCTCACTGTGCGTGCAGATGCACTTACACCTGCCTACTACCATTCCTGAGCAAGCTCTGCACTGGTGGTGCCCCAATCACACAGCTGAATCAACTTTAGGAGACGGTCATGGTGCTTTCTGGATGTTCTTGGGCGCCCGGAAGCCTTCTTCACAACTATCGAACCTCCCTCCTTTAAGTTCTTGATGATCTGATAAATGGTTGATTTAGGTGCAATATTGTTAGGAGCAATATCCTTACCAGTGATGCCCTTTTTGTGCAAAGCAATGACGACTGCACATGTTTCCTTGCAGATAATCATGGTTAACAGAGGAAGAACAATGATTTCAAGCACTGCCCTCCTTTTAAAGCTTCCAGTCTGTTATTCTTACTCAGTCAGCATGAGAGAGTGATCTCCTGCCTTATCTTCATCACTCTCACCTGTGTTGATGATAGAATCAATGACCTGCTGTCAGCTGGTCCTTTTGTGGCAGGGCTGAAATGCAGCGGAAATGTTGTTTTTGGGATAAAGCTTGTTGTCATGGAAGGACTTTGAAATTAATTACAATTCATCTGATCACTCTTCATGACATTCTGGAGTATATGCAAATCGCCATCATAACAACTGAGGCAGCACACTTTGTGAAAAATAATATTTGTTTCATTCTCAAAACCTTTGCCCATAACTGTACACTAACTATGAGATTCAAACTTTGCACCTACACTGCCCTGAAGTATTGGAGTTGATGAATGATGCATTTTGGCACCAGGCTAGATTTAAGGTTGCACATATCTTAAGATGCAATCCAAATATAGAAGAGGAAACACAAGTGAGCAGAAACATCTTTGTTCAAATGCAAAAAATAAATAATAAATAAGGCCCTATATATGTAAGCAATTATAATTGTGTGTGGATATTTTTCTGTTGTGTGTAGGTTTTAATTTCTTTATTCCCCCAAAAAATATATGTTTTGTTCATGTTCAGTACAATTGCTGGTGATAACCTACAGGCTTGGATATCAGTGACATACTGTAACATAAAGGGCACAAATAAGACCCAGTGTTCTTCCCTTCAACAGAGAAATAATCACTTGATCTTATGCAATCCCTGGAGACTGATTTTGAGAATCTAGAGCAAAATTGTTATTTCAAGGCGACATCATTCTGTTTAGTACCTACTGACTGCAGATGAAATTCTGAGCAGTTTTCCTTGGCTGATGTATGACTTAAGCATTCTCAGTGCCAGCATGGTGGTCTGTACCATCATAAAGTACACCTGGGTCACCCAAGACTGGGGATCGGTATTTAACAGACTTCTGATAAATGCATTTGCTTATCTTAGATAGAAGATCTTGGCATTGTTTTCAAATATAATTGGTAGCATTCTTAAAATGATTTTAAGGCCTTGTGATCTACAGGTAGAAGTTGAGAAGGTAAATTCAGATGAACCCGTCAAGCTCTGGCTTCTTGACCAGCCATCCGAATGGAAAGTTCCTGGAACTTTTAGGATAGAATTACGAGTAGGTCAGTCAACATTTGAACTGGACCGATTTTAGCCTGTGATATTATCATGTCTTGACCCACTCTGTATTGATGATCACCAGTGGACAGGCATGTATGCTTTTTCTCTACAGCAGACCCTTATCTTTAAAGAGAGTTGTGCTTACCTGTATATAGCTGCCCCCAGGACTTATGAAGAAGTAAGAAATGTTTATTTGCAAGAAATACATCATACTCTAATTAACCACATGAATAAAACAGGATCAAAGAGCAGAAACACAAATTACAACATCAATTTTAGGGTTCAGTAACGGACAGAAACAGCACTAAATCAGTATCTTAGAGAACAGTCCAAATCTGAATCCAAAGTCAAGATAGACAGATAACCAGTAATATCAAGAGTCAGGCAGGGTCCAAACACTAGAGAGCCAAAAGTAACAATGTAACCAAGGATTAAACAGCATGGGTTCTAGGCTCAGATAAGTGCATAACACCTATAATTACTTATGAGCACAACAGCATTGGTGCTTCTTACAAGGTACAAGTTATATTCATACCCTGTAATTAAATTAATGGGAAATATGAAGTTTCTTCTATTGACTGACAGTTACTTTTCATCTCAGGCTGCATTTTTCACACAGGACTTTAGTAAATAGGAATGTAAGTATGTACCTACATATGTGCTAGGTGGACATATATGGTAATATCCACATAATTAAATGCACGTCTCATCCACTAATACAGTGTTTCCCAAGCTCAGTCATCAGATACCCCTAACAATGCTTGTTTTCCATATCTCCTTGCTAGACTACAGGTGTATTCATTACTGACTGACACATTGTAATTATACCACCTGTGGATCTGTTAGAATGTGTCAGTCAGTAATGAATACACCTGTGCTCCAGTAAGGAGATATGGAAAACATGCACTGTTAGGGGTACCTGAGGACTGAGCTTGGGAAAAACTGCACTAATACATAGTGACAATATTCTTATATTTTATATTACACTAAAATAAACTTCCAATATTAGCTAAAAAAAGTTGGAGTTTTTAATCTTTGTGGAATTTTTGTAATCAAGTCTCTAGCATCTGACTGATTGCCAGTTGGCCTGATTACAATTCTTTGAACCTAAGACTACTAAAAGCCGTCAATGTTGTAGATCTAAGGTTTAATGTACATAAGTGTGTGGAAGGTTCCTCTCTATAAAACTTTTAACTCAAATTTATCTTTGTTAAATTTAACTATTGATCAAGGACCAGTTAAGTAACATTTACAGGTAATTTGGTCTACTCCACATCATTGAAATTCTCATAAAAAGAAAATTTGTTCAGAATAAGTATTACCCATTGAGAAAGGTATGAATGCATCATTTTTCTTGAACTGTCCTTGTGAGTCGAGAAAATGTTCTGGGTAGAACTCTTCTGGTTTTTCAAAGTAGGTGTCATCTTTTAGAGCAGAGCTCAACAATGGGATAATAGGAGTCCCCTGGGAAATAAAAGTGTCAGTTATAAACCACATGAATAAAACAGAATCAGAACTACATGGTTGAAAACAGAGAAAATTGTACCAGTTGTTCAACCTGAAGTTTGAAAGATGAGGTATGTAGCCAGTTTGACCATATATATGAATTTCTGTAATAGACAGATCATAGGTTTTCATTAATAAAACACAATGGGGGGTTATTAAATTGTTCCTTCGGGCACCGCCAGAAAGAGCACGTTAAAACTATTACCGTTTATACGGTAATTACTCGCTCAATATCAGCTCGCAGCTCCCTGAGCAAAACACTTTATTTTTACACTATTAACAGTAATGTGTGTGTGTTTATTTTTAACAGATTTGTTCCAGTAAATCTCTCTTTATGAATATTGATATGGAAATCCATTTGGACCCATGATATGCTCTGACAAATTCGACACTCACCTTTGGAATAAAATAGCCCCTGAATGTGACATCTTGAGAAGTTGCATGCGGGAGGTTACTCGGAACTATATCACCAAACCGCTGAATTTCATGAATGACGGCGTCAGTGTACGGCATTTCTTTCCTATGCTCTATTTTTGGTGAAGCTGATCCAATCACTCTTTCAATTTCATTTTGCACTTTTTCTGTTATAAAAGAGGTTCTAAAATTATAATTCATGTCACATATCTATATAAACTAATTAGAGCTGTAGCAATAATCCAGTTACAGATGTGTACAAGTGCTTTAAGTTTTCCTTTAAGCTATGTCTTCATATACCAGTAACAGCATACTCATCAATTACATTATCGGCATTACATTACAAGACACCAGTGGTGTCCATCACAATTCTGTAATTTAAGCTTGAGCAAGAGCAATGTATGCCTGAGTGAGCATTGCCAGCAATCTATGACATAGAAATACCAGAGATGTAACTACCATGGGTTAAATAGCTAAAATTGCTCATGTTCTTTACATGTTATACCATATATCACATCATGAAGTCATCATTTGTCCTTTGATATCCTATCTCATAAATGTAGGAGGCCAAATTAACACCAGGCCCTGGAAGGTATCATTAAACCAGTGAGCATCAAAGCAAAGTGGATTAAAATACTATATAAGACTGGATACACACTAAAGGTTTGTCACCGGATTATCGGGCCAATCACACAATAAACGACCATTTGGCCCGATATCACATTAGTGTCTACGCTCCAAAGATAAATGATTGTTGTGCCAAAGCACATCGTATCATTTGATTTGAGTTTATAATTGGACTAAAAATCTAGTAAATGATGGAACAATGTTATTCCAATTCTGAAGTTTGTAAGCAATCTAGACCGGCAGTGTAGGCAGATCTCCATAGAGATTACAGAGTCACGACCTTATCAGCCGATGGCTATGACAGATGAAGGAGCATAGATCTGAAGGTAAATCTTGTAAAACGTGTATAGTGTGTACACATGAATCCACATGCTGATCGGGAATTTCAGTCGCTAGTAAAATCATTAACAATATTGCATCGGAATAAATTTTCTGTAGTGTGTACCCAGCCTAACTTGTGAGGTTTTGACAGTAGATAGTAATCACCTCTTACAGCTGACCATACCCTTTACTATTTGAATATGGATCAAATGTCTAAAGTACATGAAGGGAATGGCGGTGTCACACAATTTTACCAGCTAGAAAAGTACTAGCGTTAGTGCTCAGTTGCTGGAAGATTAAAGTTGATGTGGAATGCTCCTCCCCTGTTACACAAGAGCAATTCATTAAAGAAGATGTTGAATGAATGTTTATTCGCCCTTGTTATTCCTGTGAGACAGGCTAGGAGCATTCCATTTTATATGAGTATGCAATGTAAAAGAATGTTCCAATTCCTGATATTTTTCCTCCTTTGTGAATATAGATTCATTTCTAACATTTAAAATAATCAGCTTTATTTTCTAAAAAAAAATTGTTTTCCTATTTTATCATATAGTGACCTAATATTCTATGTTTTATTTTTATTCCTGTTTATGTACTAGAAAAACATTTGGGGAAGTTTTGCAGCCAAACGTTCACCACAAGCTACCATGTTATGATAACTATTCCCTTAATGTCCCCTGCTCTGTACATTAGATATAATATCTGTTATATTAGATAGTAAAATTCAAGCAGAGCTTCCCCTCAAGTGTTTACCATCAAAAACTTTGTGTACTTCAATGAAAAAAAATATACAGTAAAATTGTGAAAGTGTGACACCAGTTTGTCTCGTATTATGTAGTTAATTAATAATTTACTGACATATATAACCTAAGGCGGGCTGTTTCGGGGGTCAGGGCCGGACATTCAAAGTGTATTTTGGGCCGCCTGGTGGTCTAGTGGCAATGTGGTGCAGGTAGCCCTATGCAGGGACTGCATAGGCTACCTGCACCGCATTTCGGTAATGACAGTGCTACAGGACTCCTCACCTAGACCTGTAGCACCAAGTTACTGTGTGAGTGACGCGACTGTGATCACCACAATATTGATGGGCCATAAAGTCAGATTGACACCGAGTGCTCTGCCTCTGCTCCTATCTATCAGGGGGTGGCAATTTGGACGATTGCCCCTCCCAGCACACTGCCAGACCTAGTGCGCCCTGCATTCTCTACCCTCCTCCTCACTGACGGTGTGACATCACCATCACGCCTCATCGCTGTCAGTGAGGAGTTGCACTGAGAGGAGCGGCTGCAGAAAAGAAGAAGACTGAAGATAAGTAAAGAGTTGTGTTTATGCAGGGGGACAGTGTAATGAGGGGGACAGTAATGAGGGGAACAGTGTGCTGAGGGAGACACTGTTATGAGAGGGACAGTGGGATGAGAGGGACAGTCTGATGAAGTGGGAACAGTCTAATGAAGGAGGAACCGTCTGATGATTGGACAGAAATATCTGTTATTTGTTGCTCTTATTGTTGTAATTTTATAGCTATATATATATATATATATATATATATATATAGTTATAGTTATATATATGGGTATATATATATATATATAGTTATAGTTATAGTTATATATATGTGTATATATATATATATATAGTTATAGTTATAGTTATATATATGTGTATATATATCCATATATATATATATATGAAGAATTTAGCTGAAGTAAAATGATAGTCAATTTATTCTGCTCTGCAGGGTTTGAATTCCAGACAGAACATAAATGCTTATGGGAATTCTATGCGGAACACTTAGGGAAAGAATTCCGCTTCATAAATCAGTATCTAAATGCGGATGGAGGAAAGTATTTTGCATACTCATTTATTAAAATTTTGCATGTCTCTAGTCAAAGATAATGGGCCTGAGTCATCAAGGAGAGCAAAGCATAAAAAAGGAGTAACATTTGCACCTGGGCAAAACCATGTTGTATTGGAGGGGGAGTTAAATTTAAAATGTGGGGACAGATTTATAGTTGGGGTAGGTCATGTCCTGGATCAGCTTTAAATTTTGGTGTTATAACAAGCTAGCAAGTATTTGTGTGCTAGATGAAAAAACAGCCAGTATTTAACTTATGTGCAAAATAATAAATTAATTTGCACCCTTGTATTATAATATGGTTTGTCCCAGAGAACATTTACTCCTTTTTTGCCTTAATGACTCAGGCCCAATATGTTTAATTAGGGTGCCCATGTTACAACATACCTCATCCATGCCAGAGTGTTGCATATAATGTACTTCACTCTTTTTCCTATAGTGTGCTGAACACTATCTATGGAGCTTCTCTACTTTATTCCAGCAGCTTAACATCAGTGGTACCTTAGCCGGACATTAAACTGCCAGCACCAGTCCTGGACCCATCCCCTCCCCGTACAATCTGTCACAGATGCAAACCTATCACAAACAGCTTTGCTTCCTTTATTTAATTTAAAACAAGAAAAACATGTAGTTAAACAATAATTATACCAAAATGTAATCTAACAAATTAACATAAAAATACTAAAATGTTTTATTCATTTGCAGAAACTACTACTATACATGTATAAGAATTAATGCATCCCTTACTTTGAAATACAAGGCTATGAGAAGATCAAAAGTCCACATTCAACCTGCGGCCTTATACTTTTATATGATCATAGACCTCCTACATGACTTGTCCTTATATTTCACAGTAGGGGTGGATTATCCCGTATATATTTAAATATATAGATTTCTTACTTTGGATGTCTGGGTATTTCATCATTAGCAGGAGGCCCCATCTCAGAGTGGTAGTGGTTGTCTCCATCCCTGCAGCAAATAGATTCCCCACCAGTACAGTGAGGTTGTCATTGTGGAAATACAAAGTGGATTCTGCTTTCCCCTGCATAATATAAATAGAACATTACTATACAGAATACTTCTTAAAAGTTAAGAATACTACTTTAAAATGTGCCCTCATAGTGTAAGAAATAAGTGTGCTTTTTAAACGTAAAGATTTTCCATATACAAGGCAGTGTACCCAATGCATATCAAGCAACTGCTTATCTGATTAATATTAGTATCAGCCTTATTCCCTGATAGATCACTTAATCATGAGGTACTTGCTCAGAACTGATAAAAAAGCAGCATAGAACCCCACTTTTAGCTTAGTAAATAGTTCACCCTTTGATATATATTTAAAACGGCACATACATGAAAACAAAAATATTGACAGCTTATCTGTTGCACTATATATAAAGTACAAGGTCTTCAACCCATTCCAAGAGTGGACTCCTACATGCAGAAGACAAACCCATCAAGGTTAGTAAAAAAAAATACCTATGCATTTCATCTGTTTGGGGACTTCATCATGGTAAATTATTGCTTATAATAATCATCTCTTTCTTCTTTTAAATAGATACACTCAAAATCCATGCACATGCATTGATTAATTAATGAATAAAACCATCACTGGGAACCAGGAATTTTAATAAACAGTTGATAACAGTAGTTATCCACATTTTAAGAGTAGCAATTTAAACAAATGGTAGAACAATATACCTTTCTCACAATGTTGTTGATGAATAAAGAGGTATTGTAATAATAATGTGTAATCAACAACTAAGTGTATATACCTAAAGGTTTAAGAGTAGAGGACATCTGGACAATAGCTTTGATAAGGCCATTAATAAAGATTAATATAGGTGGCAGAAATTTATTACTGCTGTATAAACAGAAATAAAGAGAAAAAAAATGTTTATCCCATTTATAACTGAGTTCGGTAGTAATAAGATGAGTATATGTAAGTCATTGAACACCAAGTGGAAGATTTAGCTGAAGTTCTTCTGAAGAAAATGGATAGGCAAAAAAGGTTGAAAGGCAGAATGGCACCTAACATGTTGAAAAATAAACAAGAATAGATTTTAATATGCTGGGACAATGGACATTGAGAATGTTCACTCATTGAAATGTCTGTAAACATCTAAGTATGGAGAATAAACTTTTTTTTAAATAAAAGAGATAATGGTTCTTTTAGCATTAAACATCTTATGAACTGCACAACAACTTCAGTCATTTATCTTTTGGAATACACATATAACTGTCACAAATCCCTTACTAGCCAAGTTATCAGAACCAATCTTCAGAAGAGATTCTTCGCCTATAGCAACCCCCATTCCCATGAAACTTGATATGTTCAATGGTACTTGGTTGTCCCCTCACTTATCCTCAAGCATTGATAACTTAACAGATGTAGGTTGGCACATTAGTATAAAGAAAAAATATAATAGTTTGATGTTAGCAATGCACTAATGGGATACTGATGTATCAGGTATGAATGATGGAATGGGGAAATGCAGTACCCAAGTTCAACCAGCATTACTCTTGGCAGTAGAAAGTACTGAGTGATATAGTGAGCCACAAAGTAATGTGTAAGTTGTATTCCAGTGTTTGCCAAATACTGCTGTGGTAGTGTGGAGCAGCAACAATAGTGAGAAATCTGATAAAGCAGAAGCAGAAGTAAAACCAATAGTATCAGTAAAGTAATGTCCAGGCATAGGAAAAGTGAAAGTCTATTTACAAGGGGCCAGATTGATTATGGAAATCAAAGCAAAAAAGGAGTAAATTTGCAACTTGGCAAAATCATGTTGCATTGAAGGGGGAGGTAAATTTTAAATGTGAGGACAGATTTATTGGTGGGGTAGGTCATGTCAGAGATCAACTTTAAATTTCAGTGTAAAAAATAAAGCCATCAAGTATTTGTGATAAAGCAACCAGTATGCACAGCTTTTTTTGCTTTGCTTACCTTACTGAATCAGGCCCAAGGTGGGTGGAGCATGTGGTGCAGAATACAGAGAACATAGCATACAACAAACCAGAGTTAAACATGTAATATCTGATATGGGCAGCGAACAGGATAATCAGGGTCACATGCTATGATTCAGTCCATATATTGCACAGAGAAAAACAGTTGCGATTACTTTGTCATGGTGGCGCAAGGGTATTTGTCTAAAAACTTCAAAGTATATTGGTATGCCTTAAAATTATTATTGCAAGAACATTTTAATAGAAAAAAACCCATTAAGATTAGAGCATGAAAAATGTGCATCAGATAGAAAGGTTTCAATAAAATTCTAAATAAAATAAAGTATTGTAATAGTTCTTGTCCTCTGTTAATGTTTCAAAATTTTAATATATCAGTATGTAGTTATAGATTTTTCATTCAATACCTCTAATTTTAAGCAGTCTTTTGAACTATCCCGAAACCGCAGTCTGACTATCTATAAATCACTCGCTTGTGATCACATTCTTTATGTTCCCATATGTAAGGCAGCACGATGGCTCAGTGGTTAGCACTTCTGCCTCACAGCACTGGGGTTATGAGTTCAATTCCTGACCATGGCTTTATGTGTGTTGAGTTTGTATGTTCTCCCCATGTTTGTGTGGGTTTTCTCTGGGTGCTCCAGTTTCCTCCCACACTCCAAAAACATGCTACTAGGTTATTTGGCTGCTATCAAATTGACCCTAGTCTGTCTGGGTGTGTGTTAGGAAATTTAGACTATAAGCTCCAATGGGGCAAGAACTTGTTTGAATGAGTTCTTTGTACAGCGCTGCAGAATTAGTGTTGCTATATAAATAAATAGTGATGATATGGATTTGAATATACATCAGTTGCTAATTTTCTTATATATGGTTAGAGAACTAGTTTCTTAATACTTTCTTATCTCAAAAAGGTATATCCTAATATTGCAACAATTGTGATACAGGGTAATTGTATTCTTCCAAAAATCAACAGTATCCTTACAAGTTCACTGTTGATTTACAGTATATATCTTAAACCAACCTTGTGTTTAGTGTTTTGTATTCCTGGGTTACTCAGTATTATTGTAGCTCAACAGGCTATCAGATAAGGTTATTTTAATTATTCTGCTCTCTATGAATATACTGTATTTATTCTTATATATTATCTCAATATTTGTTCAATATTAAATTGGCTCTTAGTATCACTGTTATTTTCAATTAACAAACAGCACTTTATTCCAGGAGACAAACTTATGTTTATTTTATTCTGAGATTCATTAAATCCATGGTTGGTAGAAGAAGACTCAGTACTGATTTTGTATGCCACAACATTCCTTATAGCTTGTATACATGGAATTGAGTTTTCATCACTCCCAGGAACTGATGTACTGGTATTTCCCATAGCCTATGCATGTGCAATATGTGTTTTAGTGTGGATAATGAGCATATTTATTTAAAATAATAGAGGGCTTGTAATTATTTGCAATTTTTGCCCCTGATGAAGTTCCCAAACAGACAAAACTCATAGGGCTAGATTTACTAAGCTGCGGGTTTGAAAAAGTGGGGATGTTGCCTATAGCAACCAATCTGATTCTAGCTTTCATTTATTTAGTACCTTCTACAAAATGATAGCTAGAATCTGATTTGTTGCCATAGGCAACATCCACTCTTTCTCAAACCCGCAGCTTAGTAAATCTAGCCCATAGGGTAACTTTAGTATTAACTAAGGGATTTACTGTCTGCATATTGTTACATTAGCTGAAAGTGTAGGGGTCCACTCCTGGAAGGGATTGAGGAGCTTGGACTTTATATATGGTGCAACAGATAAGCTGATAACACTTCTATTTTGAGGTGTTTATAGTTTTATTTATACATTAAAAGGTGATCTATTTACTACATTGTAAGTGGGTTACTTTGCTATGTTTTCCTTTGTTGTATACAATTTCTGAGCAACTAATGATTAAGTGATCCACCTGGAAACCCTGCTGTATCAGATAATAACCAATAATCAATCATTTGACCACTGTCACCCCCACTTGCTAGCCCACCCACCTTCTCTTACATTACTTTGGTATCAGCTGATGAGGTCCGTACTCCATCCTCCTCACGTCC
Organism: Mixophyes fleayi; assembly: GCF_038048845.1. Taxonomy (NCBI): domain Eukaryota; kingdom Metazoa; phylum Chordata; class Amphibia; order Anura; family Limnodynastidae; genus Mixophyes; species Mixophyes fleayi. The sequence continues at coordinate 28,281,649 of NC_134404.1, read as the reverse complement.
TCCACCTGCCCACTTGATCCCCTCCCACCTCCACTGCTCCCTGTCTCTCAAGGTCTGCTCCCACCTTGCGCAACTCTTTTCAGCCTTTCCCCTTCTCTGGAACCTTTCCCTCCTCCCTCAAACATGCCATCATCTCCTCCATGCTCAAAAAACAGTCCCTTGACCCCTGCTCTCTTTCTCTAATTACCGACCAACCTCCCTCCTTCGTTTTGACACCAAACTTCTCGAATGAGATGTTTACAACTGTCTAACCTCATAGAAAGAGAAGAAATGTATATATATATATATATATATATATATATATATATATAGGGCACTCAATGACTCACATATGTATGTCTTATGTTAGATAAAATTTACATTTTAATTATTATTATTATTTTAATAAAATGTAAATTTTATCTAACATAAGGCATAAATATATGAGTCATTGAGTGCCCTATATATACACATTTCAACTCTCTTTTGCCTTTTTATGAATTTCAATATATGTGTGGGTACACTGCCCTTATATGTAGAAGAATCATATATTTATACTTCTGAGACAAATGAGGGATTAATGACCTTTCTTGGTGTCGGAGTCAGTATTATTATTAACTGTCTAACCTCCTTATCTTGCTCCCTCCTTGACCCACGTCAATCTGGATTTCAGTCCCTCCACTCTGACAAAACTACCCTCAATAAGGTATAAAAAGTGACCTTCTCTTTGCTAAATCTAATGGTCATTGCTCCCTTCTTATCCTTCTTCAGCTTTCTGCTGCCATTGACCACTCCCTCCTTTTGTAAACTCTCCAATCTATAGGCCTCTATGATGCTGTCATCTCCTGGTTTTAGTCTTTCCTCAACAACCACTCCTTTTCAGTCTCTACACCTGACTACACCCCCTCTACCCTTGGGGACTGAGTTCCTCAAGGATCTGATCTTGGCCCCCCGCTATTCTCCCTATACACCTCCTCTCTCCTTTAAATTTACCATTCTTGAAACTACATATCTTTTTTGGATATTGGGTGTCCCACTAGAGATGCTTAATGCTAGACATAAGGTAATTATCCATTGGGGAACGAATACCACTTGGGTTTTGGGGAGAATAACTCTGTATTTTTATTTCTTCACCCCCCCCATTATAAATAGATTGCTGCTAGTTTATCCAAAGGGTTGAAATACTCACATGTGTACTAGTGAAACAAAGTTTGCATGGGCTCAAAGGGCAACACTGAGCATCCATTTTTGCAGGTGTAATATGTGTTAGGGCATTGCTGGTATGCATGTGGTTACTTCTGGATTAATTTGTAGTGAACATAAAAGATGTTAGACAAACTCATAACATTCAAATTTAAAGGAGAAAAATAAAATTGAAGAAGAAAAACAGTGCAAGGTTCTTTAAAAGTGTTAAAAATAGTGTGTTATTATCAATTTAGCAAAAAAAAACAACTATTAAAATACAAACATGGGGCATATATAAAATTAAAATGCTGTTTCAATCCCTACCAGTCAGTAAAATCCTGAGACTCAACACACAGTAGTGTCACATGTTTATACCCCCAAAGCCATGACCCTTCTACATAAAACAAGCATTTACTTCACTACTCCCAAACACAGGACCTCTAGCAGTATGTGCCTGACATTTGTGTTGTACTACAGTTTTGTGAAATGGACAATATTGAAACACCAAAGAGTCTGGCATTATTATTTTAGGAATACATCTTCTATAGATAATATTTAGTATACACACATTCAGGGACTGAAATGGAAGCACTAATGCTTTTACATACATTTATTCTTATGGGTAATTAATGCTAAATGGTAATATGTAATTTATACCTCTTGCTGCTTAGCCAGAAAAGCATCAATCAGATTCCTCTGGTCATTTACATCCAGTTCTTCCTTCTGTTTTGTAAATGTTGCTCTTATAAAGCTTAGAAACTTCTCACCGTTTTCAAAAACTTTTCTGTGATCACCTGGCAGCCAGTCCATCACAGATGGGAAATTGTTGTACAGCTTCAAAAGAAAAATGTAATTTTAAAGAAAACTATACTGAATGTTTAAATCATTTCCATGTCATACATAGACTAACATTGTGATATATGTAAAAAAATTAATTATTTTGAAAATAAAGAGACAGAATTTTGCCATTATTCTTGTGAAACAACAAGGGGTCAATTTTATATCAACATTATTTTCTCACATTAATATGGATTATTAAAATAGTGTACAGTTATATTGCTGGTATTAAGGGGCTGATGTGAGGACCCCGCACCTATATAATGTTTTTTTACTCAGGCTTACACATTGTACAGTACAGGTGCTGGGTCCTCGCATCACCCCCTCAATACCAGCAATGTAACTGTCACCATATTAAGTGACGAACATCACAATGCCGGCTTGTTCTGCTGTCTGCGTTTATAGCAGCCTTGCGGGAAATGTTCTCTGTAACTATTTCAGTAAGTCTCTATTTTTTACATGTCAGGACTAAAAAATTCTGGATTTTTATGGCGCTATAATTCTTGTTGGAATATTCGTAGTCGCACTTTCGTACCCCACCCACTCTTTATTGGGTGCAATTTCATGTATATGGATACTTGTTCACTTAGTGCAAGTACTGTTTCTATCGTTGTAAAATCAAGTCAGTATATGATTGTGTCTGCCTGGTAGGAATCATTAGCCTGAGTGCTAATTTGTTTGCACAAATCTACATAAGCCATGCTTTCTGTTAGCGATGGCTAGGTGTGAATTGGTTCTTTGCAGTTTAAGTATCCATCTTGGCTTGAATATAGCATTTTTGTATGTCATTTCTTTGTAGCTTATGAGTTCATTCTTTCAGGTGTTTAGAAAGCTTCGTAGTTTGACCCCATAGGTGCTAATGTGGATTGATCAAATATCCACTTAGCTTCCTCTCTGGAGATTCTGGATAAAACATTTCTCCCTCTCCAGGGCTTCTTGATTCTATTAATTCCTATGAATCTGAGGCTTGAGGGATCTGCATTGTGTTTATGGGCATAGTTATTAGATACCCTATTTGTTTCAACTTTTTGTGTATGTTTCTGCAATGTTTACCTATTCTTAGGCCGCACGGACATTCTGGGAGGTAAATAACACTGGTAGTTTCACAGGTTATTTTTTTTCTTTTATCGAAAATGCTTTGCCATTGGACTTTGATGTTATTTTAGTTATAATTAAAGGCAGCAGGATTTGGAGAGGAACTGAAATATTGGATGACACACTAGAGAAGCTTAATGTCTATAATAAGAGAGGAAAGAGTCAAAGAGGACCTATCGACAGTAGACTTGAGGGTCAAAGGAGATGGCAATTTTATCAACAGAAAAAGAGGGGCTGAAGGAGCTTGGAGCAGGTGAAGTCAATGATTTCAGTCTTGGCAATATTGTGTTTCAGAAAGAGCTGGGACATCCAAGATGAGAGAAACAGCAGGAGACATGAGAGAGGCGAGAAGGGGAGCAGTCAGGGAACGATAGATTTGGGTGTTATTAGCATACAGGTGGTACTGGGGGCCAAAAGAGCTGATGGGGAGGAGGTGAAGAGCAGGAGGACAAGAACGTATCCGTGATTAATTCCACAGGTAGTGTAAGTGGGGGAGGTAGAGTCAGATTTGGAGAGAGGCAAGGGGTGGTCAGTGGTATTGAATGTAAGAGAGGGTGAGGTAAAAGAGCGAGAGGATAGGGTCAAGGGAGGGTTTTTTTAAGTATGGGGAGATTATAGTATGCTTGAAGAAGGAGACGAAGGCATTGGAGGAAAGGGAGAGGTTGAGAAGTAGGCCAAATTGGAATCAGTCCTCAAGAGAAGGACCAGAGAAAGTGAGAGGAGATGCAGAAAAGGGGGCAGCAGGAGGGGATTTGGAGGGTAGAAGGGCATGGACTTCATCTGGAGATACTGGAGTGAAAGAGGAGAAGGTGGGTGGGCTAGTGTAGAGAAACAGGGTCTCTCTGGACTGTGGATTTTTTATTTATCATACCTTTTTTCCCAGCAGCATGTGATCTTTATACTTGCCCCAGTTTAAGTATATACACCAGCGGTGTATTACATTAAAGTTGGATCAAGAATGTTGCTATATATTGCAAATGTGTCACTGTGTGAGGAATGTCACAGGAAATATGATTAAGTTTTTAAGGTCAGCAAACAGTTCAATAGGAAAATTATATTGCAATGTTATTAGTATATTGTGAGCAGTCTCTGCTTTCTATTGTCTAGGACAAGGTCTAAATCAAACAACAGTGTTTGTCCCTTGTGATATGTGAATGTTATTTAAAATACAATGTTATATTGTGTGTGTATTGAATTGAGGTCATGTATTTTCTGAAGGAGGTGAGGTAAGCATATAAAAGGTAGAGGTAAAGTTACTGTTAAAGTTGGAGAATGTACGCTCTAGAGAGCTGGAGTGAAGAATATGGGAACAGGGATACTAAGCAGGAATCTATGTTCTATGTTCTGTTAGTACAGAGTGCCTTTAGTGACAGTGCTTTGTGTGAGCTGACATCCCAAGTCAGGAGACACAGACTGTTATCAGTGCGAAATAGCAGAAGGGCTAAAAGAGCTGATGGGGAGGAGGTGAAGAGGAGGTGTATTAAAAGATGCTACCAAGGAACTTGCCATCACATACCTAGAGACTCTGAACTGCCATCTGCTGGCAGAGCTGGATTAAGGCTTCGGGGGGCCCGGGGCACTTAAGACAGGGGGCCCCTAAGATCTAAAATTAAGGGCATAGTGACACATACTGCATTACATCACCTACAGCCCACAGTATGACACTTACAGCTCTCCCAGAGGGCTCGCTTAGGTTGTCTGCATAAGAAAAATCATTGCTTCCACAACTAAAATACTGTACATTAAAACAATCATCAAAACACCACATTAAAATGGGCATTGACTACACACATTAAAACTAGCAATGATATCATACATTAAAAATACCATTGATAACGTACACTAAAACTAGCAATGATACCGCACGCTAAAACTAGCAATGATATCGAACTTTAAAAATAAAATTTATAATGCACATTAAAACTAGCACTGATACCGCAAATTAAAATACCATTGATAAAGCATCATTGGGCATGACCAGGCCACCCTCCTACAGACAAAAAACCTGCATTGTTGTGTACACCATTGAACGGTCACCAAAAATTGGGATTGTCCCACTAGAATCACAACATTTCACAGACTTTGCTGCTCTCTCCTACCTGTTCTTCTCATTTTCACCACCTGTGCTGCAGGTTTCTTTAGTTGCGGTTTGTCTGGATCCTGGAATGTTAGGGGACCTATTTGGAAAAAAAAATGGGTACATTTAGAGAATTACAGCCACCCCCGGTGTTAAATCAGTACCACCCATAATTAATAATTAGGCCTTCCTCCAGCCCCAACATTAAAATCATAGTATTAACATTTAATAAATAAACCTATTTCCCTCCCTACAAACAGCCCCAGCAATAAATTAATGGTATTTACATTTCAGAAATATACTTATTTCCCGCAACCTTCACTGCCATTAAATAATTCATAGGCACATTTAATAAAGGGACCTCATTCTCCCCAAACTCACCCCCACATTCACTAGCGCCCAAACAACCCCATCTTAAATTAATTAATTGTCCCCACTATTGTGCCTCTCTTCTCCCCCTTTTACCATACTGTGCCTCTCTTCTCCCCCTCTTTTCTTACTGTGCCTTTCTTCTCCCCCTTTGTTCCTTACTGTGCTTCTCATCTCCCCCTTTTTTCCTTACTGTACTTCTCTTCTCCCCCTTTTTCCTCCATAGTGTGCCTTTCTTTTCCCCCTTTTTCCTCCATAGTGTGCCTTTCTTCTCCTCCTTTTTTCTCCATAGTGTGCCTCTCCTCTCTCCCTTTTTCCTCCATAGTGTGCCTTTCTTCTCCTCCTTTTTCCTCCATAGTGTGCCTTTCTTCTCCCCCTTTTTCCTCCATACTGTGCCTTTCTTCTCCCCCTTTTCCTCCATAGTGTGCCTCTCTTCTCTTCCTTTTTCCTCCATAGTGTGCCTCTCTTCTCCCCCTTTTTCCTCCATAGTGTGCCTTTCTTCTCTTCCTTTTTCCTCCATAGTGTGCCTCTCTTCTCCCCCTTTTTCCTCCATAGTGTGCCTTTCTTCTCTTCCTTTTTCCTCCATAGTGTGCCTTTCTTCTCCCCCTTTTTCCTCCATAGTGTGCCTTTCTTCTCCCCCTTTTTTCTCCATAGTGTGCCTCTCCTCTCTCCCTTTTTCCTCCATAGTGTGCCTTTCTTCTCCTCCTTTTTCCTCCATAGTGTGCCTTTCTTCTCCCCCTTTTTCCTCCATAGTGTGCCTTTCTTCTCCCCCTTTTTCCTCCATAGTGTGCCTTTCTTCTTCCCCTTTTTCCTCCATAGTGTGCCTTTCTGCGTTATTCCCTTTTTTTTTACTTACCTTTCTTTTAGCTTCTTTCTTCTCTTCACTTCTGTCTTCTTGTTTCTTTTTTGGTCCTCTCCGCGCTGCTCCTCACTGAATGACAGGCGTGACTTGATGACATCACGCCTGTCATTCAGTGTTAACATTGCAGAGAGGGAGGAGGAGGGACGCTGGCACCGCGATGAGGTGAGTAGTATCTCTATTTATTTATTTTTTACTACCCTGCTCCCCCCACCAACACAGGGAACCCACCAAGGTGTCTCTCCTTTGGAAATCCACTTCATATACAATCTATTAGAAAAATTGTCTTCAATGATAAGGTAGGTAAAGCTAAGTGTCTAAAGTCGATTGGTCCTTCACCACACAGCTCCCCTCATGTGATAACACTTACTAGAGAGAAGATTATGGAAGACATTATATCAAGGTACTTGATGTTTTCCTCTTCCCTTTAACATGATATTGGATGCTCTTCAATATTATTCCAAAGGAGAGACACCTTGGTGGGACAAACCCTCTGGATTGATTCACATTAATAATCACCATTGCTTTGGCACTTTTTTCACATGTTTATAATATTATGGCTTAAACAATGTTACTCTATGTTGTATTTTCATTTTCTTTTTATATGTTATTTACCACTATGAATAATTTGCATAGAGGAGAAAATCACTAGGCAATGATATAAGGATCCATCCTTATACTAAATATAAGTATATATTGTTTTTCTCAATATATATTTTTGGTGTATGCACCATTCATTTTTGAAAGGGATAACAGAGAAACAATATAAGCACACATGTTTGACACCCACAAGAATATGTTTATTTGATTTGTTTACATATTGGGTTATGTGAACACAGAGAGTGGACACTCTTGATTTTCTATATAGGTTTTTATTTGGATGAGAACGTTTGTGTGGTTCTTTTTAAGTGTAGATAGCAGCAACTGTTAGAAGCACGGTCATTTTTAATATCTCTTTTATACTTTTGTTTAATTATAGATGACTGAATTAGTTATTCAAATGTAATGTGTTATGACCTCTCCTGTTTAAACAAGCTCTGTAGAGGCTGCTGAACAATACTTAATTGTATAATTTGGTTTTCCTTTGTATGCATATTTACCTGTATCAAGTAATCCCACAAAAGGACTCCTCCAGGAGACCCACGGGGGGGACATTTCTGCTTTTAAAATAGAGCTCCCACAATTCCAGAGAAGAATTCACTACCCAGGGATAGCTGAAGTCAAACTGGCATTGAGATTGCAGGTCTCTGCCAGTTGACAGTAATAGACAATCGGTCCCTGACGCACTGCCATATATCCTGATCTCTCTCCAGGTCTTGGGGAGCTGTGTATCTTCCAAAAGCGAAGTGAAAGTGACCTGGGACCTCTAACTTACTGGTAGCTCCAAAGGAGAGAATGACTGCATCACTGGAGTAGTATTTATAGATAGCGTCCCCTGCTGAGGTGGCTTTATTACAAGTGTGCTAGACTGTAGTGTGATTTGTTGTGGTTCATTATTTAAATGTTATTATTGCTGTTTTGGTGCTACCTTTTGGTTAAATTTTCCTAAATTGTTATTTAAGAAATTTGCCTTGGTGATCTTGAACCTCAGATAGGTACCAGGTAGGCCAACTGTGTGGCACAGAGCAATACTTTAAGCCTTTCATTATCACAGCTCTGTAAACTATGCTGTCCGTAACCACAGTATATACTGCTACAAATCATATCTCCTTAGAGCAAACATTTTATTATTTATAATATGCATGATACCATTTTAAATGTAAAATAAATTCAACATGTTGAGATATACCTTGCTAATCATTGGGACATAATACAATGTTTCATGTACTGTATATAAGCATATAAAGGACTAAATGTGAATCAAATAAATAATACTGTTTTAAATCATTGTATGGTAATACTTCTTAATAACATTGATATATTCAGAACTTGATAATTGAATGGCAAGGATGGTATAACATGCTGTTATTGCATAGATGGGAGACAGTTATTTAGTTTATGCAGGTTAGTAATTCACTAAGAACAACCTATCAATTTCTACATCAGTAATGCACTGGTTACTAATTAACTGAGGCTGCTTCCTCATGAATAGACGTTAATAATATATGTGTAGCGACACAAACAAAGAATGTTAACTTCACAGTCATCCAGGTCTACTGTTGTAGTTGTTCCCACTAAAGCACATGTTTCCAATCTTGGCTGGTTTTAGAGACCAAGAACACTAATTTATTTTTTTAAATAGTATAACATTTTTAAACAGTCAAATAATTGTTGTAGTTTGGAAGATGAAAAGCTATCACCAATCTAATTCTTTCATCTTCTATCGCATCTCAAGCAAAAATCTACTGCCAACAAAACTTTAAACTGGTGCAAAACCCTCAAAAATTAACCCTAACCTAAACACAATGTTTGCACAAATACAAAATAAAGGTTTAAATTCTTGGGAAGAGATGAATAAAATTAACTACTAGGGGTAGTGGCGGGTGCAGTTACTGTCTGTGACGATTGACTATTGCTTTCAATGCAACCTTTTGTCCATCAACTAGGCACACTATGTAAGGGAAAATGCATTTATATGCAATAAGCCAACATAATTTATACATTTAGATATACACAAGAAGAAAAAAAAGAGCCCCAAAGTTCCTTTACTCTCACGACTATAGTGAAAATGTTGGAGATAGATACAAATTTTTAGGGGAGTAGGTGCTTCCCTGCCAAATCCACATGTATATCTGTGAGTTTTTCACCATGGGGACCCTTACAGAATTTTGCTGTGGGGCCCACAATCGTCTAGCCCAGATTAATTGTCAAAGGAAAGTAGAAGTAAAAAGTAAGTAAAAGTAATAAAAAACAAAACATTGAAAACAGCAATAGGAGAAAAACTTACCCTGACCATAGGTCTTCCCATGAATCTTACATTTTCATTAATTAAGCTCATAATCTGCAGAATGGTCGGATCCTCATAGTCAAATCTATGACTGAGTAGTATGGACACGATTATATTGGCTACAGCAGCATTAATGATGGTCAAGTTATTAAACGGTTTTCCTATAAATGTTAAAAAAAGTTTTCAAATTAAAATATTGACAGAAACACCTCTCTGGCGATTTTACATCAAATCTCAGGTTAATATATCGGCGAGTTTCAACTCTCCCGAGAAAATCACAGGATTTTCAAAATCAGGGGGTAAATGTACCAAGCTGAGAGTTTTCCGGCGGGTTTGAAAAGTGGAGATGTAGCCTATAGCAACCAATCAGATTCTAGCTATCATTTTGTAGAATGTACTAAATAAATGATAGCTAGAATCTGATTGATTTTCCAAACCTGCCGGAAAACTCTCAGCTTGATACATTTACCCCCAGGAGTAACAAGTGTGTGTATACTTATGCCTCATGATAGCACAGAAATATGGCTTTACATTAATGAAAGAGAAAGTCACATTACCCAATTTGTACACAATATAATGATGTAATGAAGTGTCAAATGCACAAAAGAGAATAGTTTCTGGACAGTTCTTAATAAATGCAAAAGTTACCTTTTCCAAATAAAAATGTAATCCAATACAAACACAAATAAAAGTTAAATTCAGTTAAATACAAATCTCTATTGCTTTCACCTATAAAAATGTTATGGGAATTTTCTTTCTTGCAGCAGTCCAAACGGAAACATCAATTAAGTAATATGAATATATGCCAGCAACTAATGAATTACTATGAAGTACCATCAGCAGACAGGCCAATATGCAATCATCTAATCAGAAGGTGTTAGCTAGTGGTGCGGAGTGTCTTCATCATTAGCATGTGTTTGAACCCTAGCCATCAGGCACAGATACGGCTCCTGAGAGGCGCACATGCATCTCTGTGCAGATCAGACTCAATCGAAAATTAAGCAAATATACCCTTACTGTACTCAGCCTGCTTTAACATGCCCCTCTCTGGTCTCAAGGAGGTGCGAGTGTCTGATGTGTGTATGCTTTTTTTGTGGGCATGTATAGTACAAATTTGCATATTTTATGTCAAACAAGCCATTATGCTTTTAAAACTTGCCTTTCCACTTTCTAACTCACAGATAACAGCTATGTAAAGAGACCAAGTTATCCTGGTGGAACCCTGGACAGGAAATATGTGACGCACACCCTCATTGCATAAACCTGTGGATCGTTGCTACAGGCAGGAGTGAATAAACATAAATCTTATTCACAAAAAGTTACTGCAGGCAGGGGCTAAATTGAATATGTTGTTAGAAGTTGGGAGGGGTACACACTCTAGCTCAACTCTAAATCACAGTGCAAAAAAAAAGATTGCAATATTTGTATTATTTTTTTTTACTGAAATTCTATTAGGATTCATGAGATTTTGTACAGAAATAAAAAAGGAAAAAGGGAATAAAAAAAAGTAAAAAAAGGGGAGTGAGGAAGGACAGTGTATTGGGGAAGGGAGGGGTACATACATAGTAGTGGGCACGAAACAAGTAATAAGTAATCACTTGCTGATTTGCTATTTAGTACAGATACAACAGATTAAATATTCATATATTCCACTTGCATTTCTGAATAAATGACCAGAAAAGCATTACAAGCCTTCTAGTTAAATATCATCTAAAAAATCATGGAATCAACATGTTAAAACCAATACTTGTGTCATTCCCAACATTTTTGGCCATGACTGTATAATAGAAATCCAAATGCACTCTGCATTGTATTAACAGTTAGAGCAGCCTTTGTTGCATAATTTCACATTACACAAAACAATTATGGTGAATTGATGGTATGACACCGTTCCAGTGATGAACAGTGGTTTTAACTTGTGGAATGTTGAAATTTAAGATACATGAGCCACACAAAGTGCAATAAAACCTACTCCAACTGTAATTTACCATCATAATGTATAATTACAGCAAATAAAGAATATGAAAAAGATTAGAGCAAGCAGAGAATAACACAAATAGATGTTGAACAGTGCATGTATGTAACAACACTAACAAACTTATTATAGTATGGTCTAATCCCTGTTATTATGGAAACTATAAAGTAACCACTCACCTCCATACGATTTAAATGTCTGTGTTAAACATTCAGCCTCTTCAATAATCTTGTTTTCTATAGTTTTCTTCCCCATCCCAAAATCTCTTAATGTTGAAAGAGTAAATCGTCTCATCACTTTCCAGTTCTCACCATTAGACATGACAACACCTGAACAGAGTGAATATATGTCACGGGGCTGTGCTGATTGAAATACACATAACGTCTGCAAAAAATATAATATATTTTTGGCAAGAGATGAGCTTCACCAAGAACGAAATCTACCTCAAACACCTTTATACAGTATGATGTCAGCTCTCCATAAGTCAGTCAACCATTCCCAGCCTAAATCTCCTGTTCAGAGTTGAAGAATATATTTGTAAATTTACATTTTCCATAATTTATAGCTTGAATACAGATGGGATGCAGGCGGTCAATTAATGCAGCTGTGTAGTGTGTTTGGTGCAGGACTGGGAACACTTAAGACCATATTCGTTGGTAAGACATGCAACATTTTGTTTCATAATGCAGAATGAGGCAAATATTTTGCAGAACTGCAAACATTTTACTCATCACTAATCAAAGGTGTGTTACAAAACTGAACAAAATACAATACATTGAGTAACTATACTTACTATGTATGTCACCCATTCTCTCTTTCACTCCTCTGCAGCATGTTTTCATGTTAGGGGGGAGGTGCTTATTTAAGACAAGCAGAGAGTGACTGACAGCTGGGCAGACTTGCTTTTCAGAAAAGCACTGAGTTGACTGGTTGAGTCAATGATGTCCCAAAAATTCAAAATCATTGACGTTTGTTTGTTTCATTGTTAAAGTGTAATTATTAGTGAATATATATGATTGTATATTTAATCATCAGTTCATCGTATTTAGTTATGACACTATATTTTTCCTTGATCAAAAGGATAAAAAACATATAGAATAAATTACCTTACATTCAGACAGTCTGTCTCTGTGTTAATATTATTTAATTTGATGTTAATTAAGGGTCTCATTTATAAGTTGTGAAACTAATCTATATTAAAACCAGATTGGCACATATGTTTAGTATCAACACAATTAAGGTACAAATACAATAGTGAAATGATTTTCATACTCCGCTAACACCCACAAGTAAGCATTAAAATTAACTGCATTGTTTACAGTGATTAGGGGAGGCTCTAGTTAATATTCTCAGATAGAGTGGAATCTGGTTGGGTATGTTACACCAGTGCTTGGAATGCTGATACCCGGTAAAGCGACCAAATAAATCTGATTGCAGTAATTCTGATATATCTAAAATGCCAACTTACTATAATGAAGACAGAGCACATGTCCGATGACACTCCTGCTATACATTCCGATAGTAGAAAATGGCGGCGCTTCAAATTGACGTCACTTGTAATGTAGACAGTGGGGGTTTTTTAGTTTTTAAGTGGCAATGGCAGGACCCTAATTTTTAACCCTAACCCTTGGATTCGTTTTTCGAGGCAGTGGGTCCTGGCATTGCCACTTTAAAAAAGAAAGTAGGAGTGTCTGCATTAGAAGTGACTTAAATTTGGCACGCCACTATTTCCTAATATCGCAATGTATAACATTTGTGCAGTCGTGCAGGAATGTTATTGGTCATCATTATAGTAATTAGTCTTTTTTTATATATTGGAATTACTGAAATTGAAATTATTTGGTCGATATACAGGGTGTCGACATTCCAAGCACTTGTATAATGACTGCCACCACTGGAATCAATGTTCAATAACTTACTAATAAGATAAGTATCACGTAAAAGAGTCTTAGAAAATGTCACTATCAAATATGTTGTGAAATTCTTATTAATTCAAGACTAAATATGACTAATTGTAATCTTTCTATTTAAGATTTACCTGTTTTAATTGACCAAAAAGCCAGATGTCAACAACGTCTGAGGGACCGAACACAAAGACAACATTTCATCCGCCCAGAGAGACAGAACTTATTGCAAATTGTAATTAACTTCTTTTTGGAACATTGTATAACACTGTAATAATTTATGTATATTTGTGAATTGTTTCCATTGTTCAAATGGTATTAAACGTCCCCCTTGCTGACTATGGTGAGAGGGTTCAGTAATGAAACTCCAAGCTAACAGGTTGGCTGTGCTGCATACTTCAATCTTATATTAATATTTTATTAAATAAATGTACTTATTTTCCCTTTAAGCAACTAGATCGGACAATCAATTATTTTCCTCTTTTATATCATTCTCCAAACAATTGGATAATATGGGGCTTAAACAGTGCATTTGGAAATTAACAACAAATACATGCAGATTGCAATCACCATCAAGTCTGTGCCATCATTGGTAAAGCTCTTTCAGACAAATGGCAGCATCCTCTGAGCAAGAGATTAGAGTGTGTCTCATTCCAGTTTGGAATTTAGAGATGTGATACGGTAATGGGAATGTTTCTATTATTTCTTAAAATGTATCTATATTTATGCTTTAACTCCTCACAATTTTAGAATTATGCATTTAATTTAAATAAGACATACTCTGCATGGTATGAAAGTAAATAGTGCATTCAATGCAATTTATAGATTGTATGGGTGAAATTAACGAAAATGCAGATTTATAGCAATTTCCATTTTTATTTTTACTTTGAAACCATCAAACTTACTAAAAGACCAAACCATGGTTTTTCAAAAAGCCACATAACACATCACTGTCCCGTCACCAAATGAGTTAATATACAATAAACCAGCCTAAACAATAGATAGGCAGTGTTTTCATCCGTGAAAGATAACTCCTGATTGGCTGCCCATCTATGAAGTATGCAAACTTACGAGGCATTAACCCATTTGGTCATAGGAGTTTCTTGGGAGGAGTCAGTTTTATCTGAGGGTTTTAATAATGTTGTGGACAAAATATTTTTTTCTTTGATAGACTATAATTAATTTATTGTATTACTAAGGGGACACAAATAATTTATCTTATCACCAAGGGGCACAAATACTTTATTATACCAAGAGGGTCAATTATATTAGTACCCGCTCTTGTGGCACTGCAAGTAACAGTACGCATGTGCATGATGGTACTTGTAGTGCTAAAATAGCAGGCACTATATTTGAACATTTGAACCCTGATATGTATGTTCAGGACCACCCTTGAGGACCGGGCATGATGCAGAATAGCACTAGAATGAATGCTAATGCTTGGTAAAACCTAATGTTTTCTATCTGGTTTTGCCAGACAGTTTGCCCTAAACCACATACTCTTTGGGTTAACCTGCATGTGACTACAGGGTTTTCAAACTGACACTCATTGCAAATGGTTTTGGCTTTCACCATCCAAACTGTTGGATATTAAAAAATATTAATACATTTCCCACTATGGTTTATTTGACTTTAAGCTGTAGAACCCTTCAACAACTTTTCATATATGATCAACTTACTACCAGGATGTCACAGGGAATGGTGTATAAATGGCTGAACATATTGCATATAGTACAAATAAGCCAACAGATATATGTTCAGTTTTACAATTTTTAAAACATACTTAAACTGTATTATATTTATATATTTTTTAAAGAAACTAAAAAACAGTTACCATATCCCTTTTGTACTTTATCAAACACTGGAGTCTCTGGTCTGTCGGCAAATTCCTCAGCGTGGTTGACTAGAGCATCTTTAATAGAATCATAACCACATAGGACGACTGTCTTTGTCATGCCTAACTGGACGCTGAATACTGAGCCGTATTTCTTAGACATCTGTAAATAAACAATAGGAGAAATAATTTGGACTATACTCAGAAATAAAATTACGATATACTAGTAAAATAATAATTTTCTACCATTGGTCCCAGTGGTCGAAGTGAAAATTTATGAGGGGCAGTATAAAAAAGTAAAGTGAATGGAATGTGATAGTTTTACAATGAAGGCAGTAGGAGGAGTGGTGGTATGGCATACCACCATATACACCACTACTTTCACCACTGGTTGAAACCCATTATATTGTATTACGAGGAACAGATATTATAAACCTCAAGAAAACATAAGAAAATAATCTACAAAACTATAAATTAAACATTTGATATTGCTGTAGTGAAGGCAGAATGTTAAAACCTGGATCTGTGTAGGGGGATTAGATCAAATGCTCTAAAATGGGTGTAAATTCTACTAAAACCATATACAAAAAGAAAGAACATTTCCACCCATGTGCTGGACCATATACATCTAGAGATGCATCCAGTTTCATATCAGTAGCATATGCGCCTGGTTTATATGTAGTTTAGGCAATTTTGCTGGTTGTCCTTGTCATCATGTATTTGCACCTGCCTTCTATCAGGAACAAAAGATACACCTCCTAACAGACGTATATGCATCCCGTGCTGGTCTACATGAGCCACTGTAAGAGACCACTTTTACCATTCTCAGCCTCTGCCAGACTGCTCCTATCCTCTCCCATTCTACCGCCCCCCTCGTAAGGAGAAAGAAGTGACAAATTTGTGCATGTTTGAAGTGGTGTATATGTCTACATTCATTCTGTGGACCTGTACATTGTAAATTTGTGCAATTTATGGTACGCAAACTGGCATAAGTTCAAATTCGCATCAGGCTCCGAATGTTGAGGTATCATTTCTTAACGGTTAAGGATGACATCTATAACATTGCCGTATGGAATAATACCATTCTGATTGTGGAAAGAAGAGATTGCAATAATACAGCAAACAAACTCATGATACTTTTATTTTACTTATAGGAATACAAGTAACAGAGCTAAGCATAAACTATTATTATGCATTTTCACCCTGATACACAACGACTATAGTTCCTTACCATTTGAAGTTTAGTAAAGTTGGCCAAATTTCTTCCCATTTCCCTACTGTAAATAGTTTGGGGAAATAAATGTACCCACTTTGACTTATTCTCATTTAAATTACCTTGTAGTTCTTTCTGGACTAATGGCGCAAAAAATGGTTAAAAATCATAATTTTTTTTAAATGTAGGCATAAATGGTTTGGTGGTGTCTTAGCAGATGTACAGTATTACCTCTATAAATGTTTTATGAGGTTTTGACATGTCAATCATGTGTATATTTCCAATAATCGGTAAAGGCTTTGGTCCCGGTGGAAAATTCTTATAATTGTGTTGTTTCCGATTGTTAAAAATGTAGGCCAAAAATAGGATGACTACAGCAGACAGAATAATTGTGAAAGGGTCCATGGCATACAAAGTCTTCTGTAATATCTAGAGAGGAAAGACAAAACATAGATATTTTATTAGAAAACTAAAATAGTTATCATACATATACAGTACCAGGAATAGTCAAAGATATTTCTTCTGTCATCCTACGGGAGAACTTGCCACCAGAGAGGTGGCTCCTGTATTTTTTTATACAGTGTTCAAGTCTACTGGATTTAAGATCTAACCTTACCGAGGTTAAAAGTTTGTAATATTATGTCTTATTGTAAATAAGTATGTCTGTTTTTACAGCAGCCACATTAAAGATTACTGGACACCAAAAAGCTTGTTAGTACACATCAGGTACATATGGCAGACCCTTGAAATCCAATCCCTCTATGTAGGGGGCTGTGGACCCCTTGTGGAGTCTTGTAAGTAAGAGTTAAGAATAATCCTGTCATTTGCATGTTTAACATATTACACTGTGACTGACTCACTTGGTACAAAAAGTTATATCAGGAAGAGTGATCTATTGACTTAATGATGTGCAATGTGTTTGTTTTGAGAAGATAAGTAAAGCTACATAATGATTCTTTTTTTATCGATTTGACATATCAAAGTGAATAATACTAATACAACGCTCTCTCTTTTACAGAGAATTACTTTAGTTCAATTAACTTAATTTGCTTATAATTATTACTTTGGAGGAATATCTATCTGGTCACTACTGTTTCAAACTGGGCCCTTTTTTGTTTTGGCCTCTTACTGTCTGAACACCGGCATTTCTTACAAGAGCTCTGTCCCTGCAATTAATTTTGTACACTAACTCTCCCACTGGCCATTATAACTTACTTGCACGGCTGTAGAGCTAACATGTGTCATATATCACTGCAGTTCCACAGACATTACATGATCTGCCTAGCATGAATTGCAATTTACCATAAACAGTAGGTGCTGTCTCACAAAGCACAGTAAATGGATTATGACTTACTGAATCAAAACTCTTGTGAAGCTGTAGCTATGAATAGCAAAAAAACTATCTGAAAAATATAATAAACATCTTTAATTTAAAGTTTCATAAATATGTACATACAATATAGATAACTATAAATGAAATCATTAATAAAATAAAAATATACAATTCCCTTGCCGCCGAAACAAGTGCTTATGGTGCATATAATGGATGTAAGAAATCAAGCAACTGATAATAGTGAATGATCATATATTGAGCCAAATCATATTACAACATAATAAGTGCACTGATACAATACATATAATCAGTAAATTAAGTAGAATTAACTTTCTACCCACTGAGAAACAAGGTAAACAAATCAATAGTAGTTCTGTATATCAGAGAAGGCTGAAAGTCCTGCATGTCAGAAAAGCTGAGATTTACAGCAAAACGTTGATAACAGTCTATGGTGTCCACAATGTATCCTGTCTTAAAAGTCTGAGATATCACAGCCACAGTGGAAATGAGGAAGGGTCTGCTAGAGGCAATGCCTGTAATGGAGGTGTTGGCCAATACAGTATCCAAAGTGCCTATAGTAGGTTAAGACACACTTATATCCAAGTTCATGCTTGCTGTGCAAATGTCACTGTATGGAGAATGAGGGTAGAGCCAGAGTAGATGCAAGTCCCGAAGATGTACTATGAAAACTCGCAAATGTCAATAACGGCTGGTGTTGGGGGACTGTTGTTCAGTCACTTACTCCATGAAAGAATCTTAACCGGGATCTCCGGTACTATTAGGTCCCCTTCATGCCGCATTCAGAATCTGTCTCCAGATGTGTTCCTGTTTGCGGCTGCGTCTCTTCCCATCTGTGCTTGCGTATCGGTGGTGTCAGACTCTGCAATAATAATGCCCTTGCCGTTCTGTAGGACAGAACAGGGTGTTCATATTGGAGATAGATAGAGATGGTCTGAAGTTGCAAAAAGGACCAACGCGTTTCGCCAATAGTTGGCTTCCTCAAGGATAATTGAGTTAATGGTGCAGCACCTAGTATGGTGATGTTCCTAGCCATTTGCTGATTGGTCATGTTCCAAATGGAGACTGATGTGCCATGATCCTATGGGTCCTAGTTGATTGACACTAGAAGCACCTTAATTGTAAAGGACTGTTATAAGAAATACATGAGTAGGGGGGAAATAGAGGAGACATGAATAGAAGTAATTAATAAAATAAATAGAGCAAATGTAGCGATGAGAATAGGTCAAGTTCCAAATGGATACTGATGTGCCGTAATCCTGTTGGTTCTTGTTGATTGACAATATCTTATTAGAAACAAAGAGAGAAAGCTCCTAACAGACATTAAAGATTATGACTCAAACCTCCAATTTCATGAAGAAGAGTCACAGACAATTCCCAAACACACGAAAAAGACTCCCAGACTCACTAGGAATTATAGAAACAGCCCCAGAAAGGCAGAGATTACTAGAAAACAGGGAGATAATTACTTTAACACTGTATCATCAGTCCACATCCCAATTTATATCCACGCTTATTTAGAAAACTCCCCAAAGAAATACATGAGATACATGAGATACACAACCAGACATGCAGATAAACATTTATGTGTATTAAATGATACAATTTCCTAATCTGAGCACTCAGTTTAAACCTATGTCTTTAATGTGACACACACTGACATTCCATAGATTAAAGCAGTCAAAATGTTTATGAGCAGTCAGAGGACTTTGTTCCTTACTTTGAGTTCTGCTGAGGTTACACAAAATGCTGATTCAGTCTTCTCTATTCTGTTCTTGCAGTGAGTTGTGTGTTAATAAATGCTTGGAGAATGTTTAAGCCATATAGTTACAACACACCTGACATGTAGAGGCGTATAAAACTTCCAAATGACTCCACCCCTCACTAAACACATAGAATAATTATGGCACTTAATAACAATGTTTAATAGTCTTTCACAGTACTGCATATGTGTTTACACACGAGGGGTTTGTATGCTCATTCAGTGCTCCTTTTATATATACTAGTTTAAAATACAGGCAAAAACTGACATTATATATCAAGGGTGGTTATAAAGTGGGGGTAATATTAACACATTATAAAGTACATTTTTGCAGAGAATACACTTGGTGATGAGTGAAAGTGGGATTAAGCTGATGGGAAATAAATAACTGTGACATAGATTATCGGTTTGTGACTTTCTGATACTCCAGAATCCAAGACTTCTCCTGTGCTGCCCCCCTTCAATGGAATGACCTCCCTCGCTCCATCCGTCTCTCTCCCACTCTTAGCTCCTTCAAACGGGCACTAAAAACCCACCTGTTCCTCAAAGCCTACCAACCTTCCACCTAAGCCCTCCTCCCCTCCCTTATACGTCAACTCACTCCCTTTGTACCTGAGTTTTGTTCACCCTTCCTTAGGATGTAAGCTCATTGAGCAGGACCCTCTTCTCTCTTGTGTCCTTACCTGCTCTTCTGCTCCGTCTTTACTGCATTAACCTGCTTGGAGCTCCTGAAGTGCTAGTATTTTTTTGTTTACTGTTCAGTAATGTTTTACCCTGTACTGTCTACTGTTTGTGCATTGTACCGCGCTGCGGAACTCTTTTGGCGCCTAACAAATAAAGGTTAATAATAATAATCATACTACGGAACTATGGAAATTATTTCAGAACAAATATCATTCATAGTATGCAATGACAAAGAGAATATACATCATGCTAGAGGTCATTCACTAAGTGCAAAATATAAGGAAACGCATTTTGTGTACAGAAGCGCCTATCATTCCTGCCACATACATGGGTGCACGGCATTCCGGAACAGACCCCATAAAATCAAAGTCCTAAGTTAGTGGTATCATATTACATGGAAATGTGCTTGTTGAAAAGTGTTAAAATGTTTTTGCAAAGTCCAGCCTATTACTGTTTTAGAACCATCACTAAATAATTACATATTTTATATTTTTCCAGCAAAATGGAATTTGTAATACATTTTAATTGCACAAAACTCATGCATTATAATGCATAACACACAACCTACCTCATCAGGAAATTAGCAGTTACTCAAAACAGAATAGTGCGGAATAATGAAAAGCTTAAAGCTGTCATTTTAAAATCCAGCCTATTACCACTTTAGAACCACATCTTTAATTAATTACAAATTTTACACTTTTCACAGCTGAAGCAAAATTTGCTGCATTTGAAATGTAAAATACAATAGTTGAAAAATAAAATTTCTGTATTACAAGGCATAGTGCACCTCCTACTGGAAAATACAAGGATTTTATTAGTTACTCAAGACTTCCAATACCATATAGAATAAATATTTTACATGTGATAGCTTTACATGTATGCTGGCCAGCTGGGTGAATATGCAGCATTGCCTACTGGTCAGATTGGTTGCGTAGTTTGATTATAGATTTCTGGAATTACAATTAGTCATTACACCTGGCACCTGTGACCACAGCCTATTGCATGTAGGCATGTACTATTACTGTATACTGGTGATAAAATGCAACTGTGTTGGTACTAAGTTCTTAGAGTAGATGGTCATGAGGCTTCTACTGTATTCAGACACAAGCTGTTATTGTATACTGCCGATAAGCTTCCACTGTTTATTGACTATGGGATGCAACTGTATAATGGCAATGGGCTGCTACTGAAAATGGATAATGGATTTGTTTTTGTATATGGGCATGGGAATCTTACTGAATACTGGAAAGGGATATCGCTGTATTGCAGCAGGGGTCTCTTGTTGCATAATGGGATGGGGTTGCTTCTATATATTAGACAAGGAACTGTATTACAAATTAAGCATTTGAGACTACAAAACATGCTGTATTACTGGTGACAGGGATGACAATTTCCCCTCTGATTGCAATTTTTCATATATTTATTTGGCTTAGTTAAAACATGAGCACTATTTGGCATGTAAGTACTAACCGCTATGCATATCTCCCTAATTCCTTCACCCAAAGTGTGATGTACATTTTATGTATGGTATGATACTGTGTATGGCATGAGTATAGGCTGTGGTATACTGTAATCAGTAAATATTTTATTTAATGTCTTATATTATAAATCAGTGGATAAAGTTACAATCTGTTCTTGCCAGATCCAACAGTCCACACTAACATTATCCTCCACTACCTTCCCCACCCTAAGGTATTCTCTCTTGTTACTGAGGAAGAGGTTTTTGCACTCCTAGCTTCATTTCTGGACAAATGGATAATCAAATATATGAAACTTTAATGCCTGCCCATAGGAAAACTAGAGTAATCAGGTAGTTTCCTAAATCATGGATCTAACATGATCTGTTGACTGAATGCATTATTATGTTTCTATGGTGTTCTGGTTAAAATATATTTTATTCCAAAATAGAAAGGTGCTGTGAATAAAAGTCATAAAACGGTGGTGAATTCACATTAACATAGACACAAACCTCTTCCAGTGAGATCCCAAGGAGTGAGGAGGATGGGAGAGTGTTTAAAAAACATTATAAACTGTTGTCCATTGTTCTTTTCATGGGTATTAATTTTTCTATAAAGGATCTGTTCCATATTTCAGCTTGCCATGTCAAAAGTTAGAAGAAATGTTCTATTCCTGTATTTCTCCTTTATATTTTAAGAAACTTGTTTGCATAATTGTATATTCCTGTGTGTCATTTTCATAATACATTTTTATACCTTAAGCTGGCGGTTCCCAAAGTGTGCGCTGCGGCTCCCAGGAGTGCCGCGGCGCTGTCACTGGGGTGCTGCGAGCCAGCCATAGGAAAAATCAAAGAGCACATAAACTTACCAATCCGCGCGGCGCCGGTACCCAGCAGACTCCTCTCTCCCGCAGCTATCACTGAATATCGACGTCAGTGACAGCTGCGGGAGAGAGTAGTCTGCTGGGTCCCGGCGCCGCGCGGATTGGTAAGTTTATGTGCTCTTTGTTTTTTCCTATGGCTGGCTCGTGGCAGAGGAGTGAGAGGGAGCGTGACAGCGGTCAGGCAGAGGGGCACAGTGGGACAGACAGCGGGGCAGACAGAGGGGCAGATGAGTGTGACAGAGGGGCAGATGAGTGTGACAGGCAGACAGTGGGGCAGACAGAGGGGCAGAGGAGGGTGACAGCGGGGCAGAGGAGGGGGACATCGTGAGAGGGGCAGTGAAGGTGGGACATCGTGAGAGGGGCAGTGGAGGGGGACACAGCGTGAGAGGGGCAGTGGAGGGGGACACAGCATGAGAGGGGCAGTGGAGGGGGACACAGGGTAAGAGGGGCAGTGGAGGGGGACACAGAGGGCAGAGTATTGGACAGCGTGACAAAGGGCAGAGGAGGGGGGACATTGTGAGAGAGGGCAGAGGAGGGGGACATCGTGAGAGAGGGCAGAGGAGGGGGGACAGCGTGACAGAGAGCAGAGGAGGGGGGACAGCGTGACAGAGGGCAGAGGGGGCAGTGTGAGAGAGGGCAGTGTGTCTGGATGCAGAGGGGGCAGTGTGTCTGGATGCAGAGGGGGCAGTGTGTCTGGATGCAGAGGGGACAGAGTGCCTGGATGCAGAGGGGGCATTTTTGCATACAACTAAATAAGTATTTCTGTCCTGACCTAAATACTTATTACATTTTTTTGACCCAACTACTTCTGAAACAGGACTGCTCAATAATTATTTTGGAGGGGTGCCTTGAAAAAATTTGGAGACTCTAAGGGTGCCGCGAACTGCAAAAGTTTGGGAACCACTGCCTTAATCATTGTTTTTCCTCATATTTAGCTCCATTTAATTATGTTCTGTCTTTGAGTGCTTAGGGGATTCATGTGCTAGATAGCTTGATTATTAGAAACTACATAAATGAAACACAGGAAATTGCTTTATTTACAATAAATGATCAATTTAAATTAAGCTGTAGTGGAATGTAAGTCAGGAAAAGAACATCGTCAGAGTGTTAGCTTTGGAATCAAATCTTGGTGGTGGCAGTAAATAGTGAGTGTGCAGTATAATACTACACCCTATGAGTGGTTTACCAGCTATAATCCTATCTCCATCTTGAGATTCATCCTTTATTGTCTCAGCATTGCCATCTCCCACTACAATGTATGCTCTCAAAAACAGGGCCCTCTCTATCCCAAGTTTTCACATTTTTCATCAGCTTTGTATGCACTTTTTATATTTTTCTATACAATTTGCTTTTATGTATAATTTGTAATACTCTTTGTCTAGTTCTGTGGAGTTTAATGCACTTTCAAATAAACAATGATGGTGATGATATGGTGATAGTGATATGCTGCTTACATCTTCATTAAAAAAAAAGAAGAAAATAATGCAGCAATTACTTTAAACCAGTTAAAGTAAGCAAGAACAGATATTTTTCCCTCTGTGTTAAGCTGGTAGAGTTTTGTGAAAGTAGTTAGATTTATATTTAGAAGCTATATTTTTTTGAATTCTGTAATATATTACAAATGTATTCTTGATGGGGATAAATTTTTCTTTTTTTCTTTTTTATATTTGAACTGAAACACCTGTATACATTGTACTGCGCATGTAAATGAAAGCTTTCCCATCACTATCCTGCAACATTGCTTGTGTCACCTTTACTCTGCAAAATGAACTCACCTTTACCCTATTTATTAGTGTTACACAATCTTCTTTTCTTGCCCAGAATGTATTCACAGGATGGAAACCCACCAATTATCTTCTTTCTAATGCTGACACCTAATTTTCATAAAGGTTGAGAAGAGGATTATCATTCCATGGCAGACAATATGTAAAATTGTTAAAGAATAACGCAAATTTACACTAATGAATAGATTTTTTACCCTTAGAGAGGTATCATACAGCACAAATAGCTTTGGTAGAACCCCCCACACATCCCCACTGGGACACCTGCAGGATAAAATACAATGTTGGCTTGCTTCTGTAATGAAGCTACAGCGTCACAAAGTATATCACAAGTCAAATAGTGATTAAAAGGCGATCAAACAGATAAATAAGATTGTAGATTATTGTTAAGGTGTAAATAGAGATATCACAGGGGCACCAGGTATCAGGATTGCACATAAATTGCATACTGTCTAGATTCCTAAAGATAGCAATGTAATAGATAACACATGGCTGTCCAATACTTATAAGTATTTATGCATAGTCTGCATGCACAGGATGAGGGAAGCAAATACAGGAAGCACGGGTATCAGGTATTACGATTGAAAATACATAGAATAACCAAGTCAGGATTCAAGTTTTGGAAATACACAGGAGTGTCACATCAAGATCAAACCTACATATGCACAAGATTGTCAGGTCAAGTACAAAGTTACAGATGCCCAACTTACTAGATCAGAATAAAGAATCTAAGGTTAGCATATAAACAGGATCTCAGGGACTGTAACGTAGTAACACCATCACTGCTGATAGAGCCAGAATTTTAGAACCAGCCATAGGAGCAGTGCTCACTACATATGTGGTTCTGGACTGCTGAGTACCGGATCAGGTTTCTGCTACCAAGGTTTGTGACAAAAGGTTCTTAATCAAAGAGAGATATTAGACATCACCGTATTGCCTAAAGTGACTTATTTGTATACTGAATGTTGACCAAGGTGCATAATGGAATTCTCCCAAAACCATGCCACCAATTGTCTCTACATTGTAGGGGCAAGCACAGGATTTTTATGAGGGGGGTTCCAAAGTAAAATATATATTGAGATACAAACTCAATAATGATTAGATAACAATTGTTTTTACAGTATAATTAATGTTTTATACCTTAAAGGATACTCCACACATATTTTGTACTAAACTGTACGCTGAAGGAGGCATTAAAATAAATTGAACACTTCAGTCCTCTTCATCTTATTTTCAGCTTCTTTCTGTAGGTCTTCCTTGGTTGTAACACTCAAAAATTGGAGTTGCCATGCAGAAACAATCGTGGCAACCCAACATAGACTGTAAGATGAATTCCTGAATGCGCCACTGCTCACTGCATAAGGAAGTCTTGTCATCCTGTCTGGCTGAGCAAGAGGCCTAATGGTTGTTCAGTAACAGTATTGACCAACTGCTGATTTAGCTGGTGTCTGGCCTGCTGTCAAATCTGTGCTTTTCCTATTCGCTAAATGGAATAATGTGAAAGATAATTTATTATTTAGTCATTCAAAAGGGAATTTTATCTGAAAAAATAAGTATAATCCTCATATTGTTACTCCAGGGGCAATAACCGCTAGTTAGTGCCTCACATTTCTACCTGAGTGTCCAGATAATGTTTAGTATACCATCCTATTAGGGGCTTGGCAGTAGGGTATTAATGTTTGATAGGAACTTTAGGTTACTCCAATACTAACAAAAATAAAATGTATTTTAACATCTGAAAAAGGTTCATAATAACAAGAACAAGTGAATATACTAAACAACTGGTGACAGCATTCAACATATAATGAAATACAGATACTCACACCAGAGCACTATTGCCTGCTTACACCCTGACCAAAGCGTCTAAATCAGTCAATGAACCAACTAGGGAGACAGGTGAAACTCTCCATCAAACTGTTATTATCAGAGTCAAGAGTGATTTCTGGTACAGTACACCTCACTGACCTACGTGGCAGGAGCTAGAGTCTCTCTGCCTTTGAAGGGAATATGCCAATCACCTGCCCTGTGAAAGTTTGGTTGCAGGGCAGTGGGGATACTTGTTGATAACAGGATCCACAAGTACAGAAGACGAGTCTACTTATTTCCGCAAATCGGTATCCAGTCAGAAAAGATCCTTTATCACCAGTCTTTGCATGTTGCAGACTCCCTGTAATCTGCCTCTTTAAAACCTCTCACAGTCTCAAGTCTCCCAAAGCCGAACTGTTATAATCTCCAAGGGGAACAGAGATTCAATAGCCAGAGAAGCTCTACAGTACTTGGACAGGGCCTTGTTTGCTGACTCCCTTCCTGGCTCCCTTCTGGGCAGAGGCTGGAATGACTGAAACTGTCTATTTGGACACATATGTGCTGCACAGTGGAGTTTATCAATTCAATAGATAAGGGCTGTTGGTAGGGACAGTGTCTTACTTCTTTCTTAGGAGTAGGATTGTGGTCCCACTGGGCAAACAGGAATTTTGATTTTGAATTATTGTTTTATGACTGATAAGAAAAACATGATCCTGATTTATCATCATCATCATCATCATCATCATCATTTATTTATATAGCGCCACTAATTACGCAGCGCTGTACAGAGAACTCATTCACATCAGTCCCTGCCCCATTGGAGCTTACAGTCTGAATTCCCTAATATAGACACACACTCACACACTCACACACAGACGCGGAGACAGACAAAGAGGGAGAGACTAGGGTCAATTTTAAAGCAGCCAATTAACCTACCAGTATGTTTTTGGAGTGTGGGAGGAAACCGGAGGACCCGGAGGAAACCCACGCAAACACAGGGAGAACATACAAACTCCACACAGATTATGAAACATAAACTCACTGGGAAGTCTAAAATAAAATAAAACTGGAAGACTATACAATTGATCTGATATAAAAATATGGTCCTGGGTGACTGAACTTAATAAATGGTCAATGTCACAATTGTTTAATGTGTCAGGATGATTGTCTTCCTTATTTGAAGAAAAGGTTAAATCCATTAGAAGCATGGGTTATGTGCTTTAGCACACTAGCTGTGTTTATGCACTTTATAAGGATCAACAAGTCTAGAATGGAACAGGTTACTAAAAGGAAGGTATGTTGGCTCATTTTGTGCTACCCTTTGTTGGTGTAAAGACTTTGCATGAGGTGGCACTGTGACTAAGTAGTTAGTTTCATTGTCTCAAAGCACTGGGACCATTAGTTCTATTTTGGGCAAGATTGTGTAGAGCTTGTATACTAGAGTTTATCTACACGGCCAGTCTGCTCTGACCTCTGCATCAATTCACCTATCATCACCTCCTCCCATGCTCGCATTCAAGACTTCTGCTGTTCTGCCCTCATTCTTTGGAACTCCATACCCTGCCTCACTCGACTCTCCCCCAACCTTCAGTCTTTCAAACGCTCACTCAAAACTCACCTTTTTTAAGCTCGACTATCCTGCCACCTCCTGACCATCTTTTCCATCACCTCCTATTTCTTGCCTGACATCTCCATTTTCGCCCAGATGTTTCAAATGCCTCTCATCACCCCCCCTCCTTCTAGAATGTAAGCTCTCGTAGGCAGGGTCCTCTCTACCTATTGTCCCATGTTTGTCTACAGACAGATTCCCTCGCACATCCTCTCATGTATTTTGCTGCAGTCTGTGTGAGTCCCCATAGTCCCCCAGAGCAGGAGCAGATGAGACAGAGAGCAGAGGAGAGGAGGAGAGGGGGAAAAGTTGAGAGGAAGAGAAGGATAGTGGATGAGACGTGGAGCGGATTAGAGTAGGAGAGGAGGAGCGTCTGAGACGGGAAGAGGATGAGAAGGAGAGCCGATGAGAGGAGGAGAAGGGATGTGGATGAGAGGAGGAGAGGGGGAGCGGAGAAGAGAAGGAGGAGAGGGAGCGGAGGAAAGGAGGAGAATGGGAGCGGATGAGAGGAGGAGTGGGTGAGTGGAGGAGAGGAGGAGAAGGGGAATTGAGGCAAGGAGGAGAATGGGAGCGGATGAGAGGAGGAGAGGGGGAGCTGATGAGATGGGGAGTGGATAAGAGGAGGAGACCGTGATGCAGAGGAGAGAGGAGAGGGGGAGCGGATGAGACAGCCTGCAGATGAGAGGGGAAGTGTATAAGATGGGCATCAGAGGAGAGGGGAAGCGGATAAGTCGGGGAGCGGATGAGACAGGGAGCAGAGGAGATGGGAGAAGATGAGAGGAGGGGATCAGAGGAGGAGAAGGGGAGCAGAGGAGAGGGGGATCGGAGGAGAGGGGGAGCAGGTGAGACGGGGAGCGGAGGAGATGGGGAGCGGATGAGAGGAGGAGAAGGGGAGTGGATGAGAGGGGGAGCAGATGAGAGGAGGAGAGGGGTAGCAGAGGAGAAGGGTAGCGGATGAGATGAGGGGAAGAGGAGCGAATGAGAGGAGCAGAGGGGGAGTGGATGAGAGGAGGAGCAGATGAGATTTGGAGGATAAGTAGAGTGGGAGCAGATGAGAGGAGGAGTGGAGGAGAGGGGGAGAAGAGGAGAGAAGCAGAGGGGAAGCAGAGGAGAGGGGAACCTGAGATGAGAGGAGGATAGTGGAAGAGGAGGAAAAGAGGAGAGGGGAAAAGGATGAGAGGAGGAGGAGTGGATGAGATGGGGGCAGGAGGAAATGGGTAGTGTATTGGAGGAGGAGAAGGGGAGTGGAGTAGAAGGGGAGCCGATGAGAGGAGGAGAGGGGTAGCAGATGAGAAGAGAGCAGAGTAGAGAAGAAGAAGGGGAGCGGATGAGAGGAGAAGACGGGGCGCGGATGAGACAAGGAGCGGAGGAGACAGGGAACGGATGGGAGGAGGAGAAGGGGAGTGGAGGAGAAGGGGAGCTGATGAGAGTAGGAGAGGTGGGAGCAGATGAGAGGAGGAGAGGGGGAGCAGATGAGAAGGGAGCGGAGGAAAGGAAGAGAAGGGGAGCGGATGAGATGAGGATAAGGGGAGTGGATGGGATGAGGAGAAGGGGGCGGATGAGAGGAGGAGGGGATGAGATTTGGAGAGGAGGAGAGGGGGAGCAGATGATAGGACGAGTAGAGGAGAGGGGGAGTGGAAGAGAGTAGCAGAGGGGAAGCGGAGGAGAGGGGGAGTGGAGGAGAGGAGCAGAGGGGAAGCGGAGGAGAGGGGGAGTGGAGGAGAGGAGCAGAGGGGAAGCGGAGGAGAAGGGGAGCGGATGAGAGGAGGAGAGGGGGGAGCAGATGAGAGGAGGAGAGGGGGAGCAAAGGAGAGGGGGAAGCGGATGACACAGGGAGTGGATGAGAAGGGGAGCTGATGAGAGGAGGAGGAGAAGGGAAGCCCATGAAAAGGGGAGCTGATTAAAGGAGGAGTCGAGGCGAGTGGGAGCGGATGAGAGGAGGAGAAGGGGAGCAAAGTAAAGGGGGAGCAAAGGAGAGGGGGAGTGGATTAGAGGGAGAACGGATGAGAAGAGGAGAAGGGGAGCAGATGAGAGGAGGAGAAGGGGAGCCGATGGGAGGAGGAGAAGGGGAGCAGATGAGAGGAGGAGCAGAGGAAAGGGGGGAGCAAAGGAGAGGAGGAGCGTATGAGAGAAGGCGAGTGGGAGCAGAGGGGGAGCGGAGGAGAGGAAGAAGGGAGTTAGGTTGCCAATTGGGATTTTTATCTTGGCCATAAAGTTTACCTCAGATTAGCTTATACAATGATGCTGTATGGACTGAGGTGCTGTCTTCCAGATACAAATTTTTTTTTGCAAGTGATTTTGTCCTTGAGAATTTTTAGTATACATGATAGCTGTTATGCTATTATAGTTGTTATGAGTTAATTTGCTAGGACAGTTTTCAGGATAGTATGAGAGATTCATTTTTTTGAGATATATTAGTTTATATTCAGTGAACTCAACAGAGAGTTGTTTGGAGTTGTCTGTTCAAAAGAATAAGAATAAAAATGATTATATAACCTTACATTTTTAAAAGAGAATGTATATGATTACATATTGTCACACAAGGTAGTATGTGACCGACATCTAAGATAATTATTAGATTTTGCAGTAGTCCATATAAATATATGTTTTCAAGTACTCAAAGAATAGGACACTTTTCTGACTTTCATGAATGTTATTTATATAATTTATTGTTGAGCAATTGTATGAGGTAAAATCAAATTACAGTGGCTCTTCACTGAGTTTAATGCTCACTGAGCAATTTTATATACATTATATGCTATTTTACTTATATTTATTTGTTTTTATGTTTATATTATTAGGTTGCTGCATCGCAATCTGAGTAGAACTTTCCATGATGCATTCTGTCTAACATTCAAAATATAGTGTATGTGGTCTTTCGTTATTTTTCTTCTGGGTGCAGAAGAAAAATGTCAAAATGTTTACAGATGCCGCTGTCCCAGCAACATCAGTAAATGACCTTACAGTAATGGCCTTACAGTATCTTCACTTTCTAAGATGGATGTCTAATGTTTGCAGCAATTTTTACTACAATAGCTCTTCTGTGGGATTGGACCAGACAGGCTCCCCACGTGCATCAATGAGCCTTGGGTGCCCATTTCCCTGTTGTCTGTTTACCAGTTGTCTATCTTTGGACAACTTTTGGTAGGTACTAACTACTGCATAATGGGACCACCCCAGAAGACGTGCCGTTTTGTAGATGATCTGACCGAATCATCCAGCCATCACAATTTGACCCTTATTAATGTTGCTCAGATCCTTGCACTTGCCCATTTTTACAACACATCCACTTCAACTTCAAGAACTGACTTTCAGCTTGCTGTCAATATATCTCACCATTTGACAGGTACCTTTCTAATGAGATAATCAATGTTATTCATTTCACTTGTCAGTTGTTTTAATGTTGTGGCTGATCTTATGCAAAGATAGGCACATGACATAAAAAAGGCATTTTAAATGACCCTAGTGACAGTCATAGTGGTGATTGTTTCAGTGTTTTTGTGGCTGCTACTATATTGAATATTGCTCGAGCTTGAAAGAAATATTCTCCCTGCTTAAACATCTCAACTTAACAGAAGCAATTTGAGCTATTTATACCATTAGGGTGACATATTCTCCATGTTACATTTTTTACATTGTATTCAACAATGCAATATTTTCTACCAGTGATTTTCTGAGTTACCCGAATTATTAAATTTCTAGTGAGACACAGCTTTTAGTAACTGTTAAACTATCTAATAAAATAAATGTAGAAAAGTCTATAATGTCCATGTGTTAAGTGAAAGATTTAAAGAATAAAGTATCCAGGATCAAATCTGAGCAGAAAAACAAATCACAATATATTCATTTATTATTTTTTAAGTAATGCAATAAAACTTATACAAAGAAATGACACAAGCACATGAAAGTGAACAAGCAAGATCTTAGGAGTCTCCAATGGTCACCTAAAAACGACATCTACCACAGTGCATTCAGTAATTGCAGTCTTCTCAGCATCTTGGGTGCAAGTAAGTTGTACACTTATTTATCCTGCTTTACACTCCTCCTCATCAATCTTATGTTCTTTATCCAGCTCATAAATAACCTCCTTACCATTGTATTTTTAAACCTACATGGTTAAACAGTCTTCCTGCATCTCCTGGGTGAAGGAGAGTAGAATGCTCTGTAGTATTATTGGCCATAACAATTAACATTAATATATCAAAGGCAAAAGCACTAATACCAAGTTCATTACCAGTAGCTGCAACATTACATCAGAAGCATTTCTTAGCCTTAAAATTAAGTAAAATATGAATATCAGATAGTTTCAATTATTATGGTATATCATTCAAAATAGCTTCTCTGAAAACATGTTCTAAAATATTAACATCAGACACTGATTTTTTTTCCTTAAATGCTGTAAGTCCAGCAATTATTGCATATTCAAATGAGCTTCTCTGAGAACATGTTCTAGCTGCGAGGTATAGCACACATTTCATAAGGTTCCGGGGCGTTAGTAGCACTCAGTGCAGGCGTGAGGTCCAGTTTTGCTCCAGGAGGAGCCTTGAATGTGAAGTTCTGCAGCAGCGTTGTGAAGAACAGAAATAGCTCCATTTTAGCCAGGTTTTCCCCAGCACAGCTCCTTTTACCTAGGATAAACAAAAATAATAAACATTAATAGCAGATACATGCTATTTTTTTCTTTTTTTTAAAAAATTAACACGCTCACATTGAATGTTCTCATAAATCCCCAATGTCCGAAAAGGAAAGGAGAGCTCTAATACAAGGTCCTGAAGACCATAATTACTTTTCTCTATTGTGTGTAGGTTTTGCTTTCTTTATACCCCAAAAAAATCTTAGTTTTTTTCATGTTTATTGCAAATGCTTGTATTATCCAAGCCTGTTGGTTATCATTGACAAACTATACCATTAAGGGCCAGAGCTTCTCTTTTTACCAGAGAAACAATCACTTGCTTTTTATACAATCAAACCCTGGAGACACAGTAATGAGTAATCTAACAAAGATAATCTCTTATCAATGCCAACTAAACTTTTATGAACATCAATGACTTCACTAATGTGCTTCTCTTCCTACAGCTTGAAGCAAGTAGTGATTACCTGTAATTATTTGCACCCAGGACTTTTGCACAAGCCAGATGTGTTTATTGAAAAGGGATGCAATGCACCAGTGCTATGAAAAAACAGTCAGTATTTAGCTTATGCGCAAAACAGAATACTAATTTGCACCCCTTGCATTGTAACATGGTTTTGCCCAGGAGACTTAAATAAGAAGTTTCTTAAGCTACGATCCTTAACGAATCAGGCCCAATATTCTTATATTTTACATTACACTAAAATCCAACAGCAACTAAAAAAATCCTCATGTAGGGAGAATAGATAAACAAAAATTTCAGAAATGAATGTTTTTAATAATTGTGGATTTTTCGTATATCAATTCTCTGGCATCTGGCTAATTGCCAACAATAACAGTTTTTTTGTATACATATTTGGGCATTTAAACTGCCAT
The DNA here is from genome assembly GCF_038048845.1 of Mixophyes fleayi. Classification (NCBI taxonomy): domain Eukaryota; kingdom Metazoa; phylum Chordata; class Amphibia; order Anura; family Limnodynastidae; genus Mixophyes; species Mixophyes fleayi. The sequence goes on along the minus strand of NC_134404.1, from coordinate 28,248,596 downwards.
GAAGCTGGTACCATATATAACATGGGATATTTCGAGCGCAGGCTTATTTCTTCTCTGGTTTTGTCTCATAATATTGCCTTATATTGTCTTACCAGCTATCCATCAAGCCTTTTTAAGACTCATGTGTGTGTGTGGCTTACAAGCCAGCCCTTGCTAGATGTAAGCCCCTATACCTGGGAGGTGAGTGCATCTGATTTAATGGTATTTTAATGGGGTTTGACGCATATAGGTCATTGTAGGACCTATTATATTGAGGTGCCCTTGACGCTGGGATGCAGGCTTAAAAGTTTTGATGAAAATATGAACTAAGACCTCATTGTGTCGATAATGTAATATATCTATTATTATTGTTATTATTATTAATTTTTATTTATAGGGCGCCACAAAGTATCCGTAGCGCCGTACAAGGACAAACAATGGCACAGTACAAGGTGAAACAGCACAGTACAAGTAACAGTAAGCACTCTAACTCTGGGGGCTCAGGCACAGCATGAAAGAGAGGGAGGGAGGGGAAAAGTGAGTATAGGCAGGTCACTATGGCCCAAGAGGGTGGGCACGGATGACAGGTTGATAGTCACTGAGGGGAGCGGAGAGAAGCGAGAGGAGACAGAGGGCAGAGGGACTGAGAGGAGGTGAGCTGAGTAGCTGGAGAGCGCAGTTAAAAGTGATGGAAACAGAAGGTAGGAGAGCCCTGCTCAAAGGAGCGAGCAATCTAAAGGGAGGGGAAGACAGACAGACACATGGATGAGACGATGAGACTGGAGAAACGGAAACGGAGTCAAGGAAGGGGGAGAAGGGAAGTAGGGATGAGAAAGAGAGGTAGCCGACCGGTGGGAGTTTAGGCATGAGACTGGAAGGCTTTAAGGAAAAGGTGGGTTTTTAATGTTCGTTTGAAAGAGGACAGATTAGGGGAAGTTCTGATGGAGCGGTGGAGCTTGTTCCAATGGAGGGGAGCGGCGCGGGAGAAGTCTTCTATCTAATGACTTATTGTTATTTTCTGTTGAATTCATGTAAGACAATGTATATTGTATGTAATATTATAATTCAATCTCAGTGTGTACTTTGCTAGATAACATGAGTCTGAACCTTTGCAAGTGTCAATAATCTTTTGAAATTAGCCAGAAAGAAATATATAAGCATCTCTGAGGAGTTTCTTTGGTATGTAGAGATGTGGACCTGACCAGCCATCCAAACGAGCAGAGGTGAGAACTCCTGTGAACATCCCCGATCTCAGGACATCCTTAGCTCACTTTGAAATTCATGTGACATTTGGGAGATCAGTCTGTCCTTATGGACATATAAACTCCAAAGGTGGAGGGTGAGAGCTATGTGGAAAAAGGTTTAAGACCTTCTGCTTTAGACATCACAGTGTGCATTTTCATGAGAGGGTCTATCAAGACTAAAATGTCCCATATTTCTAATTTGTGTTCCCTCACACACATGCCAAGTCTTAACTAGTATGTAGTGACTGGTTTTATTTCCTATTTTATTTTTTGAAACTTACTTGTGCAACTTAATGTATGTCTTGTTATAAACTTTTTTGCAACTAAGCCTTGGAAACATTTTTCAGATTAAATAAATTTAATCTAGTGTTTTCTCCATGATTCTTTGTGAACTTACGAAGCCCAGGGAGGCTCATACTACATGTGTACGTGATTTAAGTGTGAAACATTAATAAGTGGGTTAGGTGAACATAAGGACACCATAATAAATTCTTTGAGGTGGCAGAAAAAGTGTATTAATTTCTAAGTGACTAAGGTGATGCCAGTCACGGCCAGCTGTTCAGATTGCTGTATGTGGGACAGGCTGGGCGTTCATGGCACTCATGTTTTCATTTTGCTAGATACACACAGATATGCAGTGTTAAGGATAAGCACTGACAACAACTGGCTTTTTGTTTCATATACGTATATGTACATTTATATTGTCATACAGCTGGTACCGTACCGTATATACTGAAAGGAGGCTTATTTCTTCTCTAATTACCAGCAGGCCTGATAACTATTCTTTGAACCTAAGACTACTAAAAGCCATCAAGGATGCAGATCTATGGTTTAATGTTTGTTAAGTGTGTGAAAGGTTACTGTCTATACATCCTTCGACTCAAATTTATTTTTGTCAAACTTTACTACTGATCAAGGAGTAACTTTTGCAGGAAATTTAATCTCCTGCACTTCATAGAAATTCTCATAAAAAATAAAATCTGTTCAGAATTAGTATTACCCAGTGAGAAAGGTATGAATGCATCATTTTTCTTGAACTGTCCTTGTGAGTTGAGAAAATGTTCTGGGTAGAACTCTTCTGGTCTTTCAAAGTAGGTGTCATCTTTTAGTGCAGAGCTCAACAATGGGATAATAGGAGTCTCCTGGGAAAAAAAAGAGCCAATTACAAACTAAAAGAATCAAACAGAATCAGAAATACATAGCTGAAAACAGAGAATAATTGTACCAGTTGTTCAACCTGAAGTTTGAAAGATGCGGTGTGTAAAGAATATGACCATATATATGTATTACTAAAATGGAGAGATCATATGTTTTCATTAATGAAGCACAAGGGAGTCATTACCTCAAAAGATTTTATAACCTTAGTGATAAAAACTGAACCATATTTTGTTGTTTATTCTGGCCTATTATTATTTACTTACAAAGTGCTGACATATTACACTGTATATTGTGGGTACCATAATACAACTATATTATTTACATTGGCATTAGACAGAAGATGAAAATGATCCCGAGTTCACAATCTATGAAGTGGGGTTAACACTTGATACATAAGGTAGCAGTATAGTAACTGTAGCTGGTGTTTAATGGGTAATGTGTGCAGGTCTGCTGCAAGGAAGGTGCAATATCAGCCAAGTATTAAATCATCTTTTGGCGACTGGCATTTCTTAGAGGACCAAAGAAAAAAGAGAAAGTGAGGTTGTTTAGAAATTGATGCACTACTTGCTCCCTGGTGTATATAGAGATCCAATATGTATTAGTGGAATGTCTAATGATAATTAAAATATAACATTTATTAATTCACATTAAAATTAGTTGGGTAAAAGTCAGAGAAATATAACAAAAAAAGTGCAAGTGAACAAATAAACAAATATGTGTTATAAAATAACTGGCTGTACTTGGATAGTCTCTAATCTTTTTTGAGGTTAATTGTTATCAAGGGAGATGTCCGCGCTACTCAAAAAATCCTAATGCCACTGCTATTATACAGGTATTGTTAAGAGTGCTATTCCTCCCTACAGATTAGCAAAATACTCCAGGGTGGTTGTTTTAATTATATGCTTAGTATTTTAAATGGACATAACTTAAATGCAGCCAGCGAAATGGACGTCAAATTATTATTTTAATTTAAACCATACGTAAAAGAGTGTTATTGCTCCCCACAATTAGTGCGACAGTACCTCCTACTCCCTTCCTCTTCTCTCTTTACATTTCTGTGAGTATACCAGTGATGCAGTATGGTAAGTGATGGGAGTGAGTGGAAGATTGAAACATGAAAAATGGATTGATCATTGCAGAAACCTTAAGACAGTCAAATGCTGCCAACCATGACTGTTCTTCACCATTTATATTAACTGAACATCCTTTCTATTCTGTTTCTAGAGAAGGCTTTCGCTTTTCTGCTGCTGTGTACTTATCTGTGTTTTTAGTGTTTATTTGTCAATTTTGAGCAGTTGTGTGTTGATATTTTTCTTTGCCATCTTTGCAGACGTTGTTTCAGCAGCTGATACCACCAAGGCGGTCATGGAGATCCTCCCTCAAAGGAGGAACAGAGATTGCACTCACTGTGGTTGATACAGGGGCTTTTCTCTATAAAAGTCCTATAGATAAATCAGGGTTTTTTCACGTGGGGCCTATACAAAATTTAGCTTTTTTTTGCAAAACACCTTTTCTTTATTTATTCTCCTTACCTTTATGGTAAGATACAGCACAAACAACAGTACAGAGAACGACTACAAGCAGTTAAGTCAAGTTCCTGTTGAGAGTTTTTAGCTTCCTTCCTCCAGATTAGAGGTGAGGTGAACTGTCATTGCATACATATAATGATGGGCAGCTTTGCATTAAACAAGAAGGACAGACAGGAATCGGTGACATCTACTGTTGCATTACTGTGGAAGTGAGTTTGAGAAATTGTGCTATCAGTGGCCTACCGGTCTCTAGAGAGAGTTAAAGGAGTCAATTGCTTGCTGCTGCTCTCTGTGCATAAATAGAGGGGAGAAGAATCATTTACCAATTCCTCTGCATGCTGTGTTTGCCTCATATCAAGCCCTTTTTTTCACATTAACACTTTATTTTTAACAGATTTCTTCCAGTAAATATCTCTTTATGAAAATTGATGTGGAAATCCATTAGGCCCCATCTGTGTCCCTAAGATGTGCTCTGACAAATTTGACACTCACCTTTGGAATAAAATATCCTCTGAATGTGATATCTTGAGAGGTTGCATGCGGGAGACTACCCGGAATGATATCACCAAACCGCTGAATTTCATGAATGACAGCGTCAGTGTACGGCATTTCTTTTCTATGCTCTATTTGTGGTGTAGCTGATCCAATCACTCTTTCAATTTCATTTTGCACTTTTTCTGTCAGAAAAGAGTTTCTAAAATTATAATTCATGTCACATATCTGTATAAACTACTTAGAGTTGTAGCAATATTCTACACATACAAAATTAACTTGGCAAAACTCACCAAATGCTTTGCCTAATATAACATATAATGGGCTCTAAATACATGCACAGAATATAATATGGATGCAACGTATGACTTCATATACCAGTAACAGCATGCACATCAATTACATTATAGACATTACCTTACAAGACACCAATGGTGTCAATCACAATTCTGTAACATTAGTTGAGCAAACGTAATGTATGCCTGAGTGAGCGTTGCCAGCAATTTACGACATAGAAAAACCAGAGATGTAACTGCCAGGAAGAACGCAGTTTAAATCGCTCGTGTTCTTTGTATTGTATATCATGTATCACATCATGAAGTCATCGGATGTCCTTTTGTGCTATCTCATATTTATAGCAGGCCAATTTTACACCAGGCCCTGAAAGGTATTATTAAACCAGTGAGCTTAATAGCGAAATGGAATAAAATACTAAATGAGTTTGTAATCAGACTAAAAATCTGGTAAATGATGAGACGATGCTGTTCCAATTCTGCAGTGTGTATGCACTTGCAACCAGCAGTGTCGGCAGATCTCCGTAGACTTTATAGAGTCACAAACTTTTAAGCCGATGATTATGACAGATGAATATCACAGATCTGAAGGTGAATCTTTTAAAATGTATATAGTGTGTACACATGAATCAACATGCTGACCGGGACATTCAGTCGATAGTGAAATCATTAACCAAAATGTATTGAGAGAAAATTTTCTGTCGTTTGTATCTAGTCTAACTTTTGAGGTTTTGGCAGTAGATAGTAATCACCTCTTACAGCTGACCATGCCCTTTACTATTTGAATATGGATCAAATATCTAAAGTACTGTACATGAAGGTAATGGTGGAGTCACACAATTTGTCCAGCTACAAAAGTGCTAGTATTGATAGTGCTCAGTTACTGGAGGATTACAGTTGATGCAGAAAGCTTCTATCCAGTTACACTGAAGCAATTCCTTTCAGAAAATGTTGAATAAATGTTTTTTCACCCTTGTTATTCCTGTGTGACAGGCTAGGATCATTCTCTTTTATACGAGTATGCAATCTGAAAAAAATGTTAGATAATTTTGTTTTCTAGAACTTTTGTCCAGTCTCTGTTCCATTTTTAATTATCCTTTGGTTTTTTTATCATTCAGTCAGTTATTTTATCCATGCAAAGGGGTCAGGGGTCAGCCTGGACAATCAAAGTGTATTTTTGGCTGCCTGGTTGTCTAATGGAAATGCCACATTTCTGTAATGACAGTGCTACAAGGCTCCTCCTCTAGACTACAGAGTTACAATCTTCCAGTTCCACTGATGCCTTGACAGTCCATGAACTGGACATTCAGGACCGGATTTGTAAATTACATTTCATATATCTGAGGGAGGAATTCAATTGGCCAAGTTACTGTAAAAAGTAACGCGACCTGCGCAATATTATCATCATCATCACCATTTATTTATATAGCGCCACTGATTCCGCAGCGCTGTACAGAGAACTCATTCACATCAATCCCTGCCCCATTGGGGCTTACAGTCTAAATTCCCTATCATACACATACAGACTAAGGTCAATTTGCTAGCAGTCAATTAACCTTCCAGTATGTTTTTGGCGTGTGGGAGGAAACCAGAGCACCCAGAGAAAACCCACGGAAACACGGGGAGAAGATACAAACTCCTCACAGATAAGGCCATGGTAGGTAATTGAACTCACAACCCCAGTGCTGAAAGTGCAAAAATGCTAACCACTGAGCCACCGTGCTGCCCAATAATAGTGCGCTTAAATATCATTATTACGGTAATATCAACGCTGGCTCTTTGCCTGCAGCTTCCTAAGCTGCGAGTAGAAAGCCGGGTTAAATTTACTGTAATAACGGTGATAGGTTTCACGCTGTGCTACTACCAGGGGATTTGAATTCCCCCCTTAGAGTCTAAAAATGAAGCTAAAGTAAAATGATTATTCTGCTCTGTAATGGGGTTTCAATTCCAGACAAAGCAAAAACGCTTAGGGGAATCCTGTGCGGAACACTCTAGGAAGAAATCAGCTGTATAATTCAGTATCTAAATGCAGAAGGAGGAGAATATTTTGTATAACCATCTTTTTAAATTTTGCATGTCTCTAGTCAAAGATAATATTTTTCATTACGGTGGCCATGTTACAACATACCTCATCTATGCCAGAGTGTTGCATATAATATATCTCACAATTTTCCTATAGTGTGCTGAAGACTATCTGTGTGCTGAAGACTATCTATAGAGCTTCTGTAGTTTAATCCAGTCATTCAACATCAATGGTACCTTAGCCGGACATTAATCTGCCAGCACCAGTCCTGGATCCATCCCCTGCCATATACAATCTGTCACAGATGCAAACCTATCACAAACAGCTTTGCTTCCTTTATTCAATTATAAAAAAAAATATATGTAGTTAATCAATATTTATACAAAAATATATTCTAACAAATGAACATAAAAACACTAAAATGTTTAATTCATTTGCAGAAACTACTATACATGTATAAGGATTAGCACATCCCCTACTTTGAAATACAAGACTATGAGAAGCTCAGAAGTCCACACTCAACCTGTAGCCTTATACTTTTATATGGTCATAGAACTCCAAGGTGACTTGTCCTTATATTTCACAGTAGGGGGAGCATTATCCCATAAACAAATATACAGAGTTCTCACTTTGGATGTCTGGGTGTTTCATCATTAGCAGGAGGCCCCATCTCAGAGTGGTAGCAGTTGTCTCCATTCCTGCGATAAATAGATTTCTCACCAGTATAGTGAGGTTGTCATTGTGGAAATACAAAGTGGATTCTGGTTTCCCCTGCATAATATAAATAGAACATTACTATACAGACTATTTCTTAAAAGTTAAGAAAACTACCTTAAAATGTGCCCTTATACTGTAGCAAATAAGTGTGCTTTTTAAATGTAAAGATTTTCCATATATATGTATATATATAGTGTATATATAATATAAATCAAACAATTGCTTATCTGGTTAATATCTGAATCAGCATTGTTCACAGATAGATCACTTAATCATGAGGTACTTGCTCAGAACTGAAAAAAGAGCAGAGAACCCCACCTTTAGTTTAGTAAATGTGTAACTAGCACATATATGAAAATAAAATTATTGATAGCTTATATTTTGCACCATATATAAAGTACAAGGCCTTCAACCCCTTCCAAGAGTGGACTCATACATTTTCAACCAGTGTAACAGAGAATGCAGAACACAAATTCATCAGGGGTAGTTAAAAAGCTACCCTACTTGTTTCATCTGCTTAGGGACTTCATTAGGGGAAAATATTGCTTAAAATAATCATCTCTCTCTTCCTTTAAATAGATACACTCATAATCCATGCTAAAATGCAAATTGCACATACGTAAGTGACACAGGATGCTGCCTTGCATGATATCTGCCATCTTAATAATGTCACTTCCTGGGAAGTGATTAAAACTTAAATACAAACTATAAGAAACCATAGCCATTAAAGAACAAATACATTTTAGACAAACAGGGTCTAAGACTAACTCTTCTGGCTGTTCTACGATTTCTTTAAAAACTAGAAACTTGAAAAATGTTTGCCTCCATATAAGAACACCTAAATAGGTTTGCCACTTTACAATCATTTCATTCTACTGAATAAGGAGGGCTACTATTGCCACTAAACAGAAGTTTCCCAAAGGGAGATGATGTACTGAGAAGATGTACTTCATTAGGTCTTGGGAAATAAGGAATTTTCAATGTTTCACCATACGCTTTATAATCCTGAGATCTCTTTATTAAGGGGAAGGTGTGACATTTGCACTCGCACAAAAAGCTAATACTTTGCAAACTATTATTTATCTTAATACATTTGCAAGATGTCTGCAGCCTGATCTTTAAAATACATTTTGCAAAAAAATATCTTCCCATTATAAGGGATTCTAGGATTCTAATGATACACAGTACCTCTCTAAGTCAGATCTTAAAGTAGTGTATAAGTTCTATCCTTTACAGTCAAAGTGCAACCATATTAATATCTTTTAGGACATGGTTAAATGGGATTTGACAAGGACAGAGATTATAAAGTGAAAGAGAATATATTTCAGAAAAGCAAGCCCTAAAGCACCTGTATAACAATGTGAATCTGATTATCAAGAAAGCTGATAGAGGTGGAGGTATAGCGATAATGAATAAAGAGAACATTGTTAAAAAAGCTTCAAGGCTTCTATTCGACACAATATCGTATACAATACCTATTTGAGAAAAAGGAGTTGTTGATGCTTTTGAATATCAATATATTTTACAAAAACTAATATTCCTTAATTTTATTAACTCCCAAAAAATCATAATTTACCTGGGAGACCAATTAATGCTAAAATAGATTTGCTTACCTGTCAAGCTTCAAACTAAATAAAATAAGGACACATCAACATTGCTACAATATTTTAAAGTTTTAAATGGAACGCAGAATATTTCTGGCTTATAATTCATATGCAGCCCTTATATCTATTGAGCATCAGTTAGGTATCACATGTAGACTAGTTTCTTAACCTGGATGACAATTGAACTCAGAAACATAAAACATTTTATTTGTGATCATATCTCTTTAAACCAGACCTAACTTATTTTATTTTAATACTTTCTTAAATAATTTAAATATACAAAAGTGTGGAACAGCAATGGGAACTATTTTTGCGATTTCTAAATCTTTTTATGGAGATTGGGAAAAGTTGCAGCTGCCAGAGTAAATTTTAGTTAAGTAAAATTGATTTATTTAATGATTGATTATAGATATATATATATATATATATATATATATATATATATATATATATATTGTAACAAAGGGAGGCATTTAGCTGACAATATGCAGAGAATGCATGCAAGCAGGGTAAAACATTCATGCAGTAATGCAGCTAGATTGAAGATAAACCAGGTAAAGACATATGTGTGGCAAACAATAGTTTAAAGTTTGGGTAACTCTCAGGGTTTGAAAGCTCCTTCCTCACAGCAAACAGACCGGGTGTGTCTGTGTCAGTGCAAATAGAACCATTGATGGGAGCTTCCTCTTAAAGGGGATGTGGGTGTGTCACCTGCCCATCAAGCTACGGCTGGGGGAGGAGTATCATGTATAAAAGCTTGCTTGTTGCATTGTACAGAAAGACCAATGCTGGGGAAGCTGGCTGGTCTTTAGAGAACTGGTCTCTGTCTAGCTAGTGTTTAGGGTCTCCAGAATCGGTGTGAAATTCTTATGGTGTCAAATATATTTTACCATCCTGACAATATAGCTGCATAAAAAGGAAGAAGTTGTTTGCGTATGCTTCAGTAGTAGTGGGCCCGTGCCACAATATATATATATATATATATATATATATATATATATATATATATATCAATAAAATCATCACTAGGAATTTTATTAAACAGTTGATTGGAATAGTTATCTACATTTTAAGAGTAGTCATTTCAACAAATGGTAGAAACATATACCTTTCTCACAATGTTGATGAATAAAGAAAAATTGTATTAATAATGTGTAACCAACAACTAAGTGTATATACCTAAAGGCTTAAAAATAGAGGATATCTGGATAATAGCTTTGATAATGCCATTAAAAAGATTAATACAGAGGACAGAGATTCATTTCTGCTGTATAAACGGAAATAAAGGAAAAATCCAGAGTCCAGTAGTAATAAGATGAGTATATGTAAGTCATTAAACACCAACTGGAAGATTTCATTTATGAACACGCCTTTAGCTGAAGTTCTACTGAAGAAAATGGATAGGCAAAAAAAAGACTGATTGGCACTTAGCGTGTTGAGAAATAAACAAGAATACATTTTTATATATTGGGACAATGAACATTGGGAATATTCAGTCATTGTAATAACTGTAAACATGTATGTTTGGACACTAATCTTTTTTAAAAATTAAAAGAGATAATGGTTCTATTAGCATTAAACATCTTATGAATTGCACAATACCTGTCCAGGCATAGGAGAAGTGGAAGTCTATACACGAGGTACCAGATTCATTAAGTAAAGCAAATAAAAAAAGGAGTAAATTTGCACCTTTGCAAAACCATGTTGTATTGGAGGTGGAGCTAAATTTAAAATGTAAGGACAGATTTATAGGTGGAGAGCAGAGGAAAAAGAAATCAATTATTTGTGTGGTACATGATAAAGCAGCCAGTATGTAAACCTTTTTTGCTTTGCTTTCCTTAATGAATCAGGCGCCAAGGTGTGTAGAGTTGTTATCTCAAAAAGATATACCGTATATACTCGAGTATAAGTCGACCCGAATATAAGCCGAGGTACCTAATTTTACCACAAAAAACTGGTAAAACTTATTGACTCGAGTATAAGCCTAGGGTGGGAAATGCAGCAGCTACTGGTAATTTTTTTTTAGATTTATTCATTATTATGTTTTTAATTTACATCTGTATATGCATTTTTATATCATGTGTGTTTTTCAGTTTATTGCTATTTTGTCATTTTGATGTATGCTTTCACCCCCTATGTACATTGTTGTGGAAAATAAGAAGATGTATACACATAAAATACAAATAAATTATTAAGTGTGTAAGTTGTGAAATTTGAAAATCTATTACTTGCAGTTTGGTGGGGTTGTCAGTTGTCAGGGGTCACTCTCACACGTTTGCAGCCACTATCAGAAAATATTTTGCACTCCTTTGGGACGTACGGCATCATATTTGCCACAGCCTCTATTATATGTGCATCCTCCTGGAGCCCATATTGCTCTTCCTTGATACACATCTTCACATGCCGGTGCTCCAGTGGCAGAAAGGGGATGAAGAAATCAACTATGTTCTGGTCAATGAGGCTGCTGTGAAAGAATGCACCTTTTTTGTTGTAAAGTGCTAGAGAGATTTCAGGCTCCAGATCCTGTAACTTCATCTCCTCCCTGTCTTTCCCCATTTTCAAGTTCTCCGGCACCTTTGTGTTTATCAGGTTGCCATAATCATTGCTGCTGAAAAATGAAGATCGCTTTAAGGTAAGACACTCCGTTAAAAAAAAAAATAGAGAGAGATTTTTTCAGCCTTTTCCTTCCCCCGCAGTGGAACGCATGTGCGTTCCACCGACAGGAAGTTCGGCACGCAAGTTTGCGTTCCAAATGCTGAACTTCCTGTCAGTGGAACGCACATGCGTTCCACTGCGGGGGAAGGAAAAGGCTGAAAAAATCTCTCTCTATTTTTTTTATTAAACGGAGTGTCTTACCTTAAAGCGGAACTTAAAAACTGAGGGACCGGACACCAGGTAAGTTCACCCGTGTATAAGCCGAGGGGGCTTTTTTCAGCATACAAAAATGTGCTGAAAAACTCGGCTTATACACGGGTATATACGGTATGCCAATATTGCAACAATTGTGTTACAGGTGAATTGTATACTTCAAATAAACAACATTATTCTTAGAAGTTCACGGTTGATATACATATCTCTTAAACCAACCTTGTCTTCAGTGTATCGTATTCCTGGGTTGCTCAGTATAATTGTAGCTGGATATCAGATAAGGCTATCTAAATATTTCTACACTCTAGTTATATATTCTTATATATTATCTCAATGCTTGTTCAATATTAAATAGGCTCTTAGTAACACTGTTATTTTTAATTAACAATCAGCGTTTTATTCCAGGAGACATAAACTTATGTTTATTATATTTAGAGATTGATTAAATCCATGGTTGGTAGAAGACTCAGCACTGATTATGTATGCCACAACATTCCTTATAGCTTGTATACAGGGGATTGAGCTTTCATCACTCCCAGGAACTGAGGTATTGGCATTTTCCACCGCCTGTACATGTGTAATATGTATTTTATTGTGAATAATGAGCATATTTATTTAAAATAATAGAGGGCTTATAATTATAAGGAATATTTCCCCCTGATGAAGTCTCCAAACAGATGAAAAACATAGGGTAACTTTAATAAAAACTAAGGGATCTGCTTTCTGCATACTCTGTTACATTGGCTGAAACTGGAGGGGTCCACTACTGGAAGGGATTGAAGACCTTGGACTCTATATACGGTGCAACAGATAAGCTGATAACACTTTTATTTTGAGGTATTTGTAATTTTAATTATGCATTCAAATGTGACCTATTTACTACACTGTTAGTGAGTTAATTTGCTATAATTTTTTCTGTTGCTACAATTTCTGAGCAACTAACAATTTAGTGATCTACCAGGGAACACTGCTGATTCAGAGTAGCCAACAATCATTTGATCACTGTCACCCCCACTCTCGCTAGCCCACCCACCTTCTCTTCCTGTACTTTGGTATCAGCTGATGAAATCCATACTCAATCCTCCTCACCGCCCTCCCCCTGCCCACTTGACCGCATCCCCACTCACCTCCACTGCTCATTCTGTCTCAAAGCCTGATACCACCTTGCACGATTCCTCAACCTCTCCCTTTCCTATGGAACCTTCCCATCCTCAATCAAACATGCTACATTACAACTGTCTAACTTCCTCCTCTCACTCCCTCCTTGACTCACTGCAATCTGAATTTCACTCGCTCCACTCCAACAAATCTAGCCTCAATAGGATTTTACTAACAACCTTCTCTTTCCTATATCTAATGGTCATTACTCCCTTCTTATCCTTCTCAGCCTTTGATACTGTTGACGACTCTCTAGATTTGTAAACTCTCCAGTCTATAGGCCTCTATGACACTGTCCTCTCCTGGTTTTAGTCTTTCCTCACCAACCACTCATTTTTAGTCTCTACAACTGATTACACCCTTCCCCCCCTCTTCCCTTATAGGACTGAGTTCCCCAAGAATCTGTTCTTGGTCTCTTGCTATTCTCCCTATACAGCTCCTTTTTCCTTCATATTTACCCTTCTTAAAACTACTACTACTCTTATTTTTTCTTCTTATTAAGAGTTTTCAGTATGAATAGTCCAACAAGGTCTGCTGACCACACACTGTAAAATGATGCATGAAAGAAGGTCAGTGAATATCGGGTGACCCACTAGAGAGGCTTAATGCTAGACACCAGGTAAGTATTCACTGAGGACAGAATTTCACTTAGGGTTTTTGGGAGAATAACTCTGCATTTATATTTTATCACTCCCGATTATGAATAGATTGCTGCTAGGCTATTCAAGAGGTTGAAATATTCACATGTGTACTAATGAAACAAAGTTTGCATGAGCCCCAAAGGGCAAAACTGAGCATCCATTTTTGCAGGTGTAATATGTGTTGGGGCTTAGCTCATATGTATGGGATCACTTCTGGAATAATTTGTAGTGAACTTAAAAAATGTAACAAAAGCTTATAACATTCAAATTTAAAGGAGATAAATAAAATAGAAGAAGAAAAACAGCGTAAGGTTCTTTTTAAATGTTAAAAATAGTGTGTTGCTATCAATTTAGCAAAAAAATATTTAAATATAAACTCATACTTGGCAACTTTTCCTCGTTGGCTTCCGGGAGATTCCGGGGGAGGTTGACGGGTGGGGGCACATCATTTTGCCCTCGCCCCCTAAATGATTGTCACAATTTTGGCCAATTACAGCAGGGGGCAGGGCTAAGATGACAATATTTGCATTATTAAGCCCCGCCCCATCACTTATCTATTGCGGGAGTGAGAACAGGGAGGTTGCACTGCTCCTCTGGGAGGTCTCCCAGAAATGCGTAAGTCTACTGGACATTCCGGTCGAGTAGGCAACTAATGAATCTCTAGAGACTGAAGTGTCTTTTACCTTTCTGTCTCCATTAGTGGAGTCATGTTGTCTTACCTGTCAGTCTATGATTACATCTTGGTCTCCATAGAAATGGCCACCTCCATAGGCATCAATACATGGACATAGGACACAATTTCTGAACTGTGTCATCCTGCCACAGATGGCGAAGTCAACCACGTCTTGTACTGGCTCAGCATCAGGGAGAATGCCAGACTCTTCAGGGAGTGAGGGAGATCACCCCTATTTCAGGAAGTCTCCCTGACATTCAGGGAGAGTTGGCAAGTATGTATAAACTTGGGGCAAATATATCAAATATAAATGTTGTTTCAACCCCTACCAGTCAGTAGAAACCTGAGATTCGACAGACAGCTGTGTCAGATGTTTGCACCCCACAGCCATGCCCCATAATTACCTTCTACATAGAAACAAGCATTTACTTCACTGCTCCCAAACACAGGACCTCTATGTAGCACCAATATATTAGAGAAACAGGACAGTTGAGCACGACAGTTACATGACCGCATGTAATCTCAAAAGCATTTGTTAACAGAGTGCCTGAGGTTGCAATTATATATGTGCCTGCCATTTGTGTTGCTCTACAGTTTTGTGAAATGGACAATATTGAAACACCAAAGAGTCTGGCATTACTATTTTAGGAATACATCTTCTATAGATACCATCAGGGGGGGAGAGGACCCAATAATGTATAAAGGGGGGGAGAGGACCTGATAATGTATGAAGGGGGGGAGAGGACCCGATAATGTGTGAAGGGGGGGGAGAAGACCCAATAATGTATGAAGGGGGGGAGAAGACTCGATAATGTATGAAGGGGGGAGAGGACCCGATAATGTATGAAGGGGGGAGAGGACCCGATAATGTATAAAGGGGGGGAGAGAACCCGATAATGTGTGAAGGGGGGAGAGGACCCAATAATGTATGAAGGGGGGGAGTGGGGCTGAAAATGTCTGCAGGGGTGGGGGGGGAGTGGGGCTGAAAATGCCTACAGGGTTAATAAAATGTCTGCATGGGTGGGGGGGGAGTAGGGCTGAAAATGCCTACAGGGTTAATGAAATATCTTGGGTGGTATTTAAAAAATATAGCAGTTTTGAGGGACATGATATCTTTTTTGTGTGGCAATTACATGGCTGTTTTAACTATCACTATTATATTTAATGCCAGTGAGATGGGGCTGGTAGAGGTTAATATTTTATTGACCACAAATGTTCAGATATTACTTATATATGCCTGTACAATGGGGTAGTGTTATCTGGCCATAATGGAGTGGGTTTTTTTTAAATTAAAGAGCCTAATCATTCTGGGTTTGTTAACATTTTGTATTATAATACATTTTTTGCATTTTCAGTACAGGACTCCAAATTTCCCAAAGCCAGCGAGAAGACAACAAAGCAGCAAGAGAGAAGAACAAGAACAGGTAAGAGTCAACGGCGCAATCAATCTAAATTGAATGCTGGAGAATATTTCCGAATATTTATATTTAGGAGTATTCCTATACATTGGGGGGTGGAGGCGCTGTTGGTGTATTTGACTACGGTGACTGGAACCTTTAATCAGGCCCTGGGTTTACTGTAGTCGTTTTATGTTGTCTCACGCAGTCAGAACAGTACGCTTTTGTAAATGAAGCAAACTGCTTGGTACTTGTTAATCTGTGACTGTGTTTAAAACATTATCAGAATAGGTTTGGTTAGTTCGTGTCCAACTACATGTATATGACAGTTCTTTCGATTGTTTTTCAAATGTGTTACCCATTTATGCTGAGGATGGTTATTTTTTTTTTTTACTTTTCTTGTGTCCCATTGATATGTCCGTATTAATCTCTGCAATGAAATTTCTTTTTATTATCCGTTATTTTATGATTTAGTTGTGACTGTGTATTCATTTATAATATTAAATGAATTTAATGTTTTGTACGTATCCCTGAATGTCTAATTGGCCATCTGTATGTATATGGTTTTTTTTATAATCTATCATGTTTTTTATTAATCATCACATCCAATTATCTCTCACCCACCTTCTCTATCCCCCTTAATTTATATACTGTGTTATTTAAAATGAATAGAAAAGACGTATATCCAGTTACTGTAGTAAAAAAAAATATTTTTCTCTGACATTTTGCTGTAGATGGAAATACTTTTAATGCGGCCGTGTGGGTTCAAATGATCATTCAATAGTTATGGTTTTTTTTTAGATATATGTTAGAGTTTTATTTCATGTGGAGTGATTCATGAAAATTCTGCCATTACTATTTAATCAAGGGAAAAGGGTTCCTGTTATCTATATGTGTGTAAGTATTCTGTTGTTGCCTGTATAATTGGTGGTATTGCTGTAGTATGGGGTGGCGTGGTGGTGGCAATGTTGTAGTGTGTTTGGGGCTTAGTATTGTTAATATGTAGGAGAGGGTATTGCTGTAATGTGGGGGTGATGCTGGACGCTGTAATGTGGGGGTGATGCTGGTTGCTGTAATGTGGGGGTGATGCTGGTTGTTGGAATGTGGGGGGGTGATGCTGATTGCTGTAATGTGGGGGTGATGCTGGACGCTGTAATGTGGGGTGATGCTAGTTGCTGGAATGTGGGGGTGATGCTGGTTGCTGGAATGTGGGGGGTGATGCTGGACACTGTAATGTGGGGGGTGATGCTGGTTGCTGGAATGTGGGAGGTAATGCCAGATGCTGTAATGTGGGGAGTCATGCTGGACGCTGTAATGTGGGAGGTGATGCTGGATGCTGTAATGTGGGGAGTGATGCTGGTTGCTGGAATGTGGGGGGTAATGCCGGATGCTGTAAATTGAGGGGTGATGCTGGACACTGTAAAGTGGGGTTGATGCCAGTTGCTGTAATGTGGGGGGTGATGCGGGTTGCTGTAATGTGGGGGGGTGTTGCTGGTTGCTGGAATTTGGGGGGTAATGCCGGATGCTGTAATGTGGGGGGTGATGCTGGTTGCTGTAATGTGGGAGGTGATGCTGGTTGCTGTAATGTGGGGGGTCATGCTGGACGCTGTAATGTGGGGGGTGATGCCGGATGCTGTAATGTGGGGGGTCATGCTGGACGCTGTAATGTGGGGGGTGATGCTGGACGCTGTAATGTGGGGAGTGATGCTGGTTGCTGGAATGTGGGGGATAATGCCGGATGCTGTAATTTGAGGGGTGATGCTGGTTGCTGTAGTGTGGGGTTGATGCCGGTTGCTGTAATGTGGGGGGTGATGCGGGTTGCTGTAATGTGGGGGGTGATTGATGTAGTATGAGTGTGTGTGGGGGGTTATTTATTGCTGTAATTTGGGTACTAATAATGTATTGTCATGTTATTTATTGATATAATTGGGGTGCTAACAATGTAATGTTGAGGGTCATTAGTAGAAATAAATACCCCCTCACACACACTCATACTACATCATATTTTACAGCACCAGCAAAGCGCACTGCGCCAGCATCAGTGTGCAACAATATAGTGCATGAAGCCCACAACACGTGGGCCTGTGTGCTTTAAATGCCATGGCTGATTTTTTTGTCCCAGTCCGGCCCTGGATACCATTTAGCAAACACACATTTGGGGGACTGATATTGAGGCACTAATGCTTTTACATACATTTATTCTTATGGGTAATTAATGCTAAATGATAACATATCATTTATACCTCTTGCTGTTTAGCCAGAAATGCATCAATCAGATTCCTCTGGTCTTTTACATCCAGTTCTTCCTTCTGTTTTGTAAATGTCGCTCTTATAAAGCTATGAAACTTCTCACCATTTTCAAAAATTTTCCTGTGATCACCTGGCAGCCAGTCCATCACAGATGGGAAACTGTTGTACAGCTTCAAAAGAAAAATTTCATTTTAAACAAAATTATTTTGAATGTTTAAATCATTTTCATGTCATACATAGACTAACATTGTGATGTCTGTTAAAACAAAAATTAATTTAAAAATAAAAATAGATAATTCTACCATTATTCTTGTGAGGCAACGAGGGGTTAATTTTATATCAACATTATTTTCTTACATGAATATTGATTATTAGAGTAGTGACAGTTATATTGAGTGGGCGATGTGAGAACCCGGCACCTGTTAAATGTTTTTTACTCAGGCTTACCCATTGTACAGGCGCTGGGTCCTCACATCACCCCCTTAATACCAGCAATGTAACTGTTGTCATTTTAAGTGACTGCCATCACAGTGTCGGCTTCTTCTGCTGTCTGCTTTTATAGCAGCCTTGCCGGAAATGTTCTCTGTAACTATTTCAGTAAGTCTCCATTTTTTACATGTGAGGATTACAAAATTCTGGCTTTTAATGTCGCTATAATTCTTGTTGGAATTTTCGTAGTCTCACTTTCGTACCCCAGTCACTCTTTATTGGGTGCAATTTCATGCTCATATACATTGGGATTTGTATATGGATACTTGTTCACTTAGTGCAAGTACTGTTTCTATTGCTGTAAAGTCAGTATATGATTGTGCCTGGCTGGTAGGATTAATAAGCCTGAGTGTTAATTTGTTTGCACAAATCTACATAAGCCATGCTTTTTGTTAGCGATGGGTAAGAATGATTTGTTTCTTTGCAGTATAAGTATCCATCTTGGCTTGACATTTTTTTGTGTCATTTCTTTGTGTCTTATAAGTTTATTCTTTCAGGTGTTTAGAAAGCTTCCTAGGTCGAAGTCTAGGTTTAACCCATTGGGTGCTAATGTGGGTTGATCAAATATCCACTTAGCTTCCTCTCTGGAGGTTCTGGATAAAACGTTTCTCCCTCTCCAGGGCTTCTTGATTCTATTAATTCCTATGAATTTTTTTAAGTGTTGTCGTTTGGAAGATGAAAAGCTATCACCAATCTAATTCTTTCCTCTCCTATCCCTTCTCAAGCAAAAATCTAGTGCCAACAAAACTTTAATCTGCTACAAAAACCCCCAAATTAACAAATACAAAAGAAAGATTTAAATTCTTGGGAAGGGATGAATAAAATGAATTACTAGGGGTAGTGGCGGGTGCAGTTACTGTCTGTGACAATTGACTATTGCTATCAATGCAACCTTTTGTCAACCATCTAGGCATACTATGTAAGGGAAAATGCATTTATATGCAATAAGTCAACATAATTTATACATTAAGATATACACAAGAAAAAAAGAGCCCCAAAGTTCTTTTACTCTCACGACAATAGTGAAAACGTACGAGTGGTGGAAATGAATAATTAATGCAATGGACAGGGCGATAGATACAAATTTTGAGGGGAGTAGGTGTTTCCCTGTCAAATCCCTGTGTTTCCCTGTCAAATCCCCATGTATAGCTGTGAGTTTTTCACCACGGGGACCCTTACAGAATTCTAGCCCAGATTATTTGTCAAAGGAAAGTAGAAGTAAAAAAGTAAGTAAAAGCAGAAAAAAAGTTGAAACAGCAATAGGAGAATAACTTACCCTGACCATAGGTCTTCCCATAAATCTTACATTTTCATTAATTAAGCTCATGATCTGCAGAATGGTCGGATCCTCATAGTCAAATCTATGACTGAGTAGTATGGACACGATTATATTGGCTACAGCAGCAGTAATGATGGTCAAATTATTAAACGGTTTTCCTAAAAATGAAAAGTAAAGTGTCAAATTAAAATGAAACATCAGTAATATCCATAGAATATATATATATATATATATATATATATATATATATATATATATATATATATATATATATATATATATATATATGGCAGCACGGTGGCCTAGTGGTTAGCACTTCTGCCTCACAATGCTGGGGTTATGAGTTTGATTCCCGACCTATGTGGAGTTTGTATGTTCTCCCCATGTTTGCGTGGGTTTCCTCCGGGTTCTCCGGTTTCCTTCCACACGCCAAAAACATACTAGTAAGTTAATTATATATACCCAAGACAATAAATAAGGAGCACCACACATAGTGTAATTCATTCAAGTAGGTGACAAAATAAAAATTGGTGCCAATTATGCTCGTACCAAATATATGAATAGTATCAGCTTATCTGAGGAGTAGATGAATGTAGTTTGAATACTCTAATATTCCTTCTACTTATCAACCAGAGAGTGCATCCAATCCAGGACTCTTCACTGGCTTTCCAAGTTGTCCCTGTGGTCCTCAGGCTCTGCTGGCTTCAGACGTCTCTGTAAAGCTGGGTACACACTACAGAAATTTCGACCAACTTTTTATGCCGAGCGATTTTACATGCGACCGATGTTCTGATCGCTCGGTCCATGGACTGCATACACACTAGCCTTGTTTAGGACGATAAAGGGAAGAGCAGACGTCCGTATAGCGACTTTTTACAGCCATGTTGTCGTGAGCAATGACTGTAATTTCGTACTCACTGTTGTGGATCGGTCGGAAGTTTATACACACTGCACAGCGGAAACGAGATTGGACCGAAAATATTAAACGGTACGACCAACCAAATGAGGCGACAATCGTCCATTTGGGCAGACTTTCGACCATCGTGTAACTGTACACACTGACCCGACCTTTAAACGAGCGGTCGTATGTCGGATGTTTGAGCCGATTATTGGATGTAAACAGTGTAGTGTGTACCTAGCTTAAGATGCTGCCCAGTCTTGACAGCACTACATTCATCTACTTATCAGATAAGCTGATATTATTCATATATATGGTATGGGCATACTTGATAATTGTCAAGGATTTTTATATTGTCATTTTTTTTAATAAATTACACTATGTGTGGTGCTCCTTTTGCTTTATGTCTCGGATTGTAGGTTTGGCACTTGCAGACAGGTGTCAGCTTATCTTCTTTTGATATATATATATATATATATATATATATATATATATATATATATATATATAAAGTGTGTGTGTGAAAACATTTTGAGGAGATCACGAATTTCAGGATTTGGAATAAACATTTTTGAACAAACAGAATTTTCAAGATGTATTTTTTTAATAATTTTTCTAAAATACTCAAACACTGATATCTTTAACACTTCTATCAAGTGTGTTTTAGTTTATACTGTTAACAAAAGCTTAATGAATCAATATGCTGAAAATCCAATTATTTTTACAATAGCACAAAGAGTCCCATGAACAGAACAGTGGGAGATGCACTTTTCTCTACTTATAAGCAGTCACTGTAGCACATACTTACCTACTTTCTTCAGCTCTCTTCCGGGAGCCAGCCAGTGGAGGGGGGCGTGAGGGGGCGGGGCGGCCAAAATCGCGTCATTTCGGCCCCGCCCCCTGTGACGTCATGACGCAAATTGCGTCATTTGACAGCGGGGGGCGGGGCTAAACGCCGCGATTCATCGGGAATCGCGGCGTTTGGGATCTAATTCTGCCCACTTCACTAGGAAGTGGGCACTTCCTAGTGAAGTGGGCAGAATTCGGGAGATTGCCACACTCGCCCGGGAGTCCGGGAGACTCTCGCAAAATGCGGGAGTCTCCCGGACATTCCGGGAGAGTTGGCAAGTATGCTGTAGCATTACCCTCATATCTACATATAAGTATGTGCCCTCACCTCTATGTATGAACCATAATTGTATCATTATCTAGTCTCTTCAAAATCCCCTACTGCCTTGCTATTCTGCAGAATGGTTTTCACATTTCTCAGAATGAATAATCTATCACTAAAACTGAGATGACAGCTGTGTTTGGGATGTAATAAAAGGGAGATGTCTGGGCAGGACAAAAAAAATGAAAGAGGAACTCTGCACTGATCACTGAGGGGCTCATGCACAGTTGCATGTATTTGTATCCTGACTATATAGAGGAAACATGCACACTTAAAAAACACATTTACGTACATTTGTTAAGTTGGACACATCTCATGAAGTGTTCAGCTGTAAATCATCATCACCATTTATTTATATAGTGCCACTAATTCTGAAGCGATGTACAGAGAACTTACTCCCTGCCCCATTGGCGCTTACAGTCTAAATTCCCTAACACACACACAGGCACAGCCAATTTAACCTACCAGTATGTTTTTGGAGTATGGGAGGAAACCGGAGCACCCGGAGGAAACCCACACAAAAACGGGGAGAACATACAAACTCCTCACAGATAAGGCCATGGCTGGGAATTGAACTCATGACCCCAGTGCTGTAAGGCAGACGTGCTAAACACTTAGCGACTGTGCTGCCCAATCACTAGCATTTACGCCAACTGTACATCAGGAGTAACAAGTGTGTATATTTACGCCCTATGATAGCATAGAAATATGGCTTGACAGTATAAGTAATGAAAGTAAAAGCCACATTACCCAATTTGTACACATATGCTGCCAAAGAAAAGAAAAGTGTGTTTAGAGTGATGCACTCAAATTGTCGATTCCCTTTAAAACTTAAATTGTTATTATATATTATTAAAAATTGGTCTATTAAAAGACTTGTAGCGAAATATTAAAAAGTGAATATAGAGTATATTTGCCCAAACGACGCTGTTCAATATATTGTAATACCTTCCATAAGTTCATACATTTATAGTTCTAATTTTTCAGACATCATTAGTAAATAAGACCTTTAATCCATAACCACCAGTTATCAAGAAAGATGTTTTCCTTAATCATGTGCTGATTTTTTAATCTACATAATCTATACTATAATAATGCAATGAAATGTCATATACACAAAATAGAATAGTTTCTGGACAGTTATTAATAAATGCAAAAATTACCTTTTCCATATAAAAATGTAATCCAATACAAACACAAATAAAAGTTAAATTCAATTGAATACAAACCTATGTTGCTTTCCCCTATAAAAATGTGATGGGAATCTTCTTTCTTGCAGCATTCCAAATGGAAACATCAATTAAGTAATGTGAAAATGTGTCTGCAACTAATGAATTACTATGAAGTACCATCAGCGAACAGGCCAATATGCAATATCTGATCAGAAGCGGCTAGCTAGTGGTGCGGATTGTCTTCATCGTTAGCATGTGTTTACAACAGCCATCAGGCACTCGCAACAGATACGGCTCCTGAGAGGCGCACATGCATCTCTGTGTAGATCAGCCTCAATCACAATTAAATAAATATGCCCTTACTATACAAGGAGGTGCCAGTGTCTGATGTGTTTATGCTTTTTTTTTGGGCATTTAGCAGGGGAAAAAAATTAAAGAGAGAGCTGCTGCGCATGCGGCCGCGCATGCGCAGCAGCTCCATTTCGGCGGCACTGTATTGTACAGCAGCCATGGCGCTGTCAAAGAAGCATCCACGGCGGTGCTTCTTTGACAGCGCCGCGGCTGCTGTACAGTACAGTGCCACTATGTAGGGGCACTGTTTAGCCCCTGCTCTTCGCGGAGGGGAGGGGTTTCTGGATTACCAGAAACCCCCCCTGCATGCGCCCCTGTGCATAGTACAAATTTGCACATTTTATGCTAAACAAGCCAATCTGCTTTTAAAATTTGCATGTGCAAAGACCCATTTACACTGGAACCCTGAGCAGGAAATATGTGACACGCACCCTCATTATATAAACCTGCGGATAGGTGCTACAGGCAACAGTGAATAAACAAAATTCTTTTTTTATAAAAAAAAGCACTGCAAGGGCTAAATTGAAAACGTTTTGATAGAATTGGGAAGGGTGCACATTCTAGTTCAACTTTAAATCACAGTGCAAAAATAAAGCTTCTGATATTTGAGTGATACATGCAAAAGCATGCAGTTTTTTTTTATATAACTGAATTTTTTTTATTAGGATTCATGAGATTTTTGCAGGAGGTACAGAAAGAAAAAGGGAATAAAAAAAGGGATGGGGAAGGACAATATATTGTGGAGGGGAGGGCTACATAGTTAAATATCTTATAAGAAACCATGGAGACATTGGTAGTCTGTTGAGCGGTCCATGACAGGGTTCCCTCCCCTTCAGTCAGATCTATATGCCAACTACGCACCTTCACAAGTGGGGAGGCAGCTGCCGTAAACTATGGTACTCCCAATATCTCCATTTCAAAACTAAAATTAACTCTTGTTATGATCTTAGGCAGTATCAGTGGTAAAGGTTGTTTCCAGGCCTGAGCTATTGAAACCCTATTTGTTATAAAAACATGGCCCATCACATATCAGTCCCCTTGTGGAATTGAAGGTGGGTAGTGGTGCAGTAAGGCAAGTTCAGTGGATGGGTGGACCGGATGTTTGAAGACGTTTCCCATTAAGTGAAGTACTTCCAGCCACAGGGGTTATAAAACTGGACAGGACCAAATACTATGAAAGATATCCTCTCTCCCTGAACAAATACGCCAGCATGTCGGGGGTATCAAGGGCTACATCCTATATGACTTCTCTGGGGTGACATACAATCTATTCAAGAGCTTTACCAACATTTCAAAATGGTTAGACATTTTAAATAAGTTCTGGAAGATGCACTCCAAATCCTCTCCCGAAAAGTCCATGTGAAGATCTGTCTCCTATTGAAGTTGATTTTGGATTTAGGCAAGTCTATTTGTGTGTTCAGAATATTGAACTATGTAGTTATATTAGCTGTAATGTTGCCCTTTGTCAGGTTAGTGGGGTATAATGATGGGGGGGGGTGATTAGCAGGCAGTATTGTTAGCGGGAAAATACGTTATATATTGCATTTTTATCACAACATGGTTTATACAGGTAAACATATGCACCCTGAAGTTGGATTTGCTCTAATTGAGGCTCTGAATATGCTAAAATTACAGAGTAACTCATTCACTGAGTGCCTTATTGATGTCACTGATTCCTAGAGAAATAAAAAGTTGCATTTTTGTTATTTTTGTTCCTCTCACAAATGGTGCTGTGTCAGGAGACTAAGCCATACTGGCTCTAAACCCATGGCAAAATGTGCTCCTGTAAGCTAAACCCAAGTTAACTCCACCAGACTTATTCTGCAGCCTTAACACTCTTTGCCCAGTAACTACTATGTGGGTACAAATTACATACTTAAATATATAACATAATAGTAACTATTTGTCAACTCAAGAAAACTGGCTGTTATGGCAACCACTGCGGCATAAACTTATAGAACTTCAGTAGAAGAGGTCTTCACTTTTAGCAGCCACCTTTCCCGTAGAGACTGGTTATGCTCACAGGTACTCTTAAGCCCAAAGGACTTATGCTTAGTGTAGTACAAGTTAATGCTCAGATGGTGGCCCACAGGTACAGAAGGTAATACACAGAGTAGAGACGGACCAGAGATATGCGGACTGGATAGAGCACAGGTGGAGATGTCAGGTACCAGCAGGGTCAGGGTCACAAGCAATAGTTTAAGTCTGGGTACAGGCAAAAGGTCAGGGCCACCAGCAATTGCTCAGAGTCCGGGTACAGGCAGAAGGTCAGGGTCACAGGCAAAGGTTCAGAGTCCAGGAACAGGCAGAGGTCATACACGGAGAAAGTAATCCAAGGTTACAACACCAATTAAGCACAGGAGTAGGCAGCACACTGAAACAGGACGCTATAACCGGCAGTGAGGCTCAGTCCTCACTGCCTTAAATAATGCAAAGGGTCAATCAGGGCAAAGCTCAACAAGTGCTGCATAATTAATTACTGGCATGCAGCCAGTAAAAGGGAGAGAGAGACCAGAAGAGTTCTGCCCTAATCAGCCACCATTGGCAGAGTCTGAGTAGTCCTGCGCACACGCGCTCGGCTGTTTGACAGCTGGCCGGGTGTGGCGGTTGGTAGGTGCAGGCGGTTGTTGCCTAGGCAACCGGGACGCAGAGAACGGAAGTGACGTTCCGGTCATCATAGTGACGGCCAGGACGCCAGAGACCAGGGGCGGGGAGTCGCGGCTGCCGCGGCTCCTGACACTGGCTCTACTATAATATTTAGAATATAATTTTTATAACATAAGACACATTAACAATAATGCTCAATACTGATCCACGAGTTTTAAACTTTCAAGTAGTGTCCTTATTGGCTGCTTTGTTGCTTTGGGTAGTACAGCTGCCAACCAGGCAGTGACCAAGCTCTGATGTCACCACAATTTCAGCATGCACTCAAGAGTGTGCATTGATGTCCTGTCATCCAAGTTCCACAACTTTCCCTGATCAATGTAAATAGTAAAATATAGAAATTTGATATTATTTCACTAATGTCAAAAGACAGGTGGATGTTAAAGGAATTATTTAGATTGACACAAATCTAGGTCTTTATTACTCCCTATATATACAAAAAAAAAATCATCATTTTACCTATGCTATGACAGCAAACCTGCCCCCTGCTCATGACCGCTCTCACCCCTTTCATGAACAGGTTGGCAAAACAGGGGGAAATTATGGTGCCCATTGTTTGAGGACATCGGGGTTGGAATCATAGTTTTCTAGGTACCCAGTTTTTTCCTTTAAATTCACAGATCACACAGGTAGGCAAAAAAGTGATAATGATCCCTTTGTCAGTGTAATCCCCACTGTGTTTTATATGTCATTAAATTTGTTTATTAATTAAAAAGTGTGAATTGTTATCATATAGTGGCATGCTATTACGGTATATTGATTGATTGTGCTTCTTAAATTTGGAAAATATTTTTGTTTTTATGTATTAATGGTTGTCACGAACACAAACCTCTAAGGAGCAGCAAAAAGTAATTGGTCTTTTATTAAGTATTAGGTATAATTTGTTTAACTCTTAATATAAAGTATAGGTTTAAGAGTTGAAGTTGGTCAGCGCCCATTAGCAGTCCGTTTAGGGGGACAGCAATATATGTAAATATTAACAGATAGAGCAGCCTTTGTTATGGTGAATTGATGGCATCACACCATTCTGGTGATGAACGATGGTTTTAACTTGTGGAATGTTGAAATTAAAGATACTTTAGCCACACAACGTGCAATGAAGCCCGCTCCAACTGTAATTTACCAGCATAATGTATAATTACAGCAAATAAAGAATATGAAAGAGATTAGAGCAAGCAGAGAATAACACAAATAGATGGGAAATAGTGAATGTATGTAACAACACTAACAAATGATAGTGATGTCTAACCGTCTCACCTCCTTTCTTACCTCTAACTCACTATTTGACCCGCTCCAATCTGGTTTTCGCCCACTCCACTCCACTGAAACTGCCCTCACTAAGGTCACTAATGACCTTCTCCTCGCTAAATCCAGTAGAAACTACTCCCTTCTTATCCTTCTTGACCTCTCTGCTGCCTTCGATACCATTGACCACGCACTCCTTTTGCAAACTCTCAAATCTTTAGGCCTATGTAACACTGTCCTCTCCTGGTTTTCCTCTTACCTCACCAACCGATCCTTCTCAGTCTCTACTCATGATTCTACATCACCCCCTCTTCCCCTACCCGTTGGCGTTCCTCAAGGCTCCGTTCTTGGCCCCCTGCTTTTCTCCCTCTACACCTCCTCCCTTGGTGTCCTCATCCGCTCCTTTGGCCTCCAGTACCACCTCTATGCTGATGATACCCAAATGTATCTTTCATCCCCTGACCTCTCCCCTTCCCTTCTGTCTCGTGTCTCCTCCTGTGTCTCGGCCATCTTATCTTGGATGTCCCAACGCTTCCTTAAACTCAATATTTCCAAGACCAAGCTTATAGTCTTCCCCCCTGCCAGGACTCTCCCACCTCCCCCCTCTCTATTTCTGTTAATAACACTACCCTCGTTTCTGTCCCCCAAGTCCGATGCCTTGGAGTCATCCTTGATTCCTCCCTCTCATTTAAGCCTCACATTCTGTCCCTCTCTAAATCCTGTTACTTCCACCTTCGGAATATATCTAAGACACATCCCTTTCTCACCACGGAAGCCACGAAAACCCTTGTTCACTCGCTTATTATCTCTCGCCTTGACTACTGTAACCTTCTTCTCTCTGGCCTACCTGTTTCTCGCCTTGACCCTCTTAAGTCTATCCTCAATGCTGCTGCCCGCCTCATTTTTCATTCCCGCCGCTCTAACTCTGCGGTCTCCCTCCAACAGTTACTACATTGGCTCCCCATACCCTACAGAATTAAATTTAAACTCCTCACGCTCACCTTTAAAGCTCTTAGTCAATCTTCCCCTCTCTACATCTCCAATCTCATCTCTACCTACACTCCTACCCGCTCCCTCCGCTCTGCCTCTGACCGCCGCCTCACTACTTCACTGATCACCTCCTCTCACTCTCGTCTTCAGGACTTTGCCCGGGCTGCTCCCCTGCTGTGGAACGATCTTCCACATTCCATCAGGTTAGGATCTACTCTCAAAGGCTTCAAGTGTGCCCTTAAGACTCATTTCTTTATTCAAGTCTATCAGTCCTCCTAACTTTCTTGTCCTGGCTCTCTCCCCTAATTAGTACCCCCATTTATGTGTCTCCCCCTCCCTCTAGGTTGTTAGCTCTCATGAGCAGGGCCCTCTTTCCTTGTGTGCTCCTTCTACAGTTCCTTCACCCTCTGTACCTCTTGGCCTGCTTCGCTAGCCCTGTTTTCCCTGTTTTATTAATCTTCGGCCTTCTTCTTGCTGATTTCTACTATCCCTTTCTCTATCTGTCAGATATAATCTGATTTGCTTTACCCTGTCACCTGTGTTTGTATATATTTGTGTATCATGTTGTGTCTTGGTTCTGTTTTCTGTATATGTAATGTACGGCGCTGCGGACCCTTTGTGGCGCCTTATAAGTCAAAGATAATAATAATAATAATAATAATAATAATAATGTCTAATCCGTTATTGTAGAAATTATATAGTAACCACTCACCTCCATATGATTTAAATGCCTGTGTTAAACATTCAGCTTCTTCAATAATCTTGTTCTCTATAGTTTTCTTCCCCATCCCAAAATCTCGTAATGTTGAAAGAGTAAATCGTCTCATTACTTTCCAGTTTTCACCATTAGACATGACAATACCTGAACAGAATAAAGAAATGTCACAGGGCTTTGCTGATTTAAAGTATACATAACGTCTGCAAAAAAATAATAATATGAGAAAGATGAGATTCACCAAGAATGAAATTTGCCTAAAACAGCTGTAATAAGCATGTCAGCTCTCCATAACTCTGTCACCCACTCCCAGCCTAAATCTTCTGTTTAGGTACCTGATAACTTTACTTGTACAGAGTTGAAGAAAATTATTGTAAATTAACATTTTGCATAATTTATAACCTGAATACAGATGGGATGCAGGCAGTCAATTAAAGCAGCTGTGTGGTGTGTTTGGTGCAGGACTGGGAACACTTAAGGCTCTATTCTCTGGTAAGAAATGCAAAATTTTGCTTCATAATGCAGAATGAGGCAAATATTTTGCAGAACAGTTATGAATATTTTGTTCACCACCAATCAAAGGTGTGTTATAAAACTGAACAGAATACAGTAATACAATACATTAACTATAATTACTATGTATGTCACCCATGCTCTCTTTCATTCCTCTGCAGCATGTTTTCATGTTAGCAAGGAGGTGCTTCTCTAAGACAAGCAGAGATTGACTGACAGCTGGGCAGACTTGCTTTGCAGAATGAGTTGATTGTTTGAGTCAGTGATGTCCAAAAAGTAAAAAATCATTGAAGCTTATTTGGTTCATTGTTAAAGTGTAATTTTTATAAAACTGATTGTTTATTTAATCGTCTGTTCATTGTATTTAGCTAAGACTCTATATTTGCCATTAATAAAAAGGATAAAAAATAAGATTCCTATATGAATACATAACTTTTCATTCAGACAATCTGAATCTGTGTTAAAATTAGTTACTTTGAATGTTAAAGGTCTCATCTATAAGTTGTGAAACTAATCTATAATAAAACCCAGATTTGCATATTTGGTTAGTTTAACACACAAGTAAAAGTACAAATAGAATACTGAATAGATTTTCACAGTCAGCTAATACACGCAAGTAAGCAATAAAGTTCATTGCATTGTTTACTAGGGTTAGGGGAGGCTCTAGTTAACATTCTCAGATAGACTAGAATCAATGTTCAATAACTTACTAATAATATAAGTATTAAATAAAAGTTTTAGAGTCTTGAAAAATGTCACTGTCATATATGCTGTGAAATTCTTATTAATTAAAGACTAAATATGACTTCACTAATTGTAATCTTTCTATTTAAGATTTACCTGTTTTAATTGACCAAAAAGCCAGATGTCAACATCGCCTGGGGGACCGAAAACAAAGACGACATTTCATCCGCCCAGAGAGACAGAGCTTATTGCATATTATAATTAACTTCTTTTTGGAACATGGTATAACACTGTAATAATTTATGTATATTTGCGAACGGTTTCCATTGTTCAAATGGTGTAAAAACTGCCCCGTGCTGACTATGGTGAGAGGGTTCAGTAATAAAACTCCAAGCTAACAGGTTGGCTGGGCTGCGTACTTCAATCTTAAATTAATATTTTATTAAATATATGTATTTGTTTTCCCTTTAAGCAAACTGGATCAGACAATCAATTATTTTCCACTTTTAGATCATTCTCCAAACAATTGGATCATATGGGGCTTAAACAGTGCTTTCGGAAGTTAACAACAAATATATGCAGATTGCAATCACCATATTATATTTCCCAAGATACTTATTGAGCCAAGTCTGTGCCATCATTGGGAAACCATTTTTCAGAGACATGGCAGCATCCTCTGAGCAAGAGAGTAGAGTATGTTTTAGTTCTGTTTGGAATTGAGAGATGTGATACAGTAATGGGAAGGTTTCTATTATTTTTTTAAAATTTATCTACATTTATGTTTTAACTGCTCACAATTTTAACATTATTTATTTAACTTAAGTAAGACAAGCTCTGCATGATATGAAAGTAAATAGTGCATTCAATACAATTTATAGATTGTATGGGTGAAATGACCTAAAATGCAGAATTCAGCCATTTCCATTTTTTATTTTTAATTCCCGTTTTGAAATCATCACACTTACTAAAAGACCAAACCATGGTTTTTCAAAAAGCCCCATAACACATCACTACCCCGTCACCAAATGAGTTAATGTACAGTAAGCCAGCCTAATTAATAGATAGGCAGTGCTTTCATCCATGAGCGATAACTCCTGATTGACTTGATATTAAAAACATATTAATACATTTCCCGTTATGTTTTAATTGACTTTAAGCTGTACAGCAACAGTTCAACAACTTTTCATATATGATAGACATACTGCCAGGATGTCACAGGGAATGGTGTATAAATGGCTGCATATTTTGCATATAGTACAAATTTGCCAACAGATTTATTTTCAGTTTTACAATCTCTAAAACAGACTTAAACTATATTATATTTATAGTTTTTTAAATAAACTAAAACAGTTACCATAGCCCTTTTGTACTTTATCAAACAATGGAGTCTCTGGTCTGTCAGTAAATTCCTCAGCGTGGTTGACTAGAGCATCTTTAATAGTATCATAACCACATAGGACGACCGTCTTTGTCATGCCTAACTGGACGCTGAATACTGAGCCGTACTTCTTAGACATCTGTAAATAAACAACAGGAGAAATATTTTTGACTATAGCCAGAATTATGCCAGTAAATTAATAATTTCCTATAGTTGGACCCAGTGGTCAAAGTGAAAATTTAGACGGGGCGGTGTGAAAAATGTAATGTGAATGGCATTTAATAGTTTTACAATGAAGGCAGAAGTAGAAAGGTCAGTTAGACATTCCCCCGTATATACTACCACTGGTTGTAATCCATAATATTGTATTACCAGGAACTGCAGTAGATATTATAAACCTCAAGAAAAGATCAGAAAATAATTTACAAATATATAAATTAAATAATCGATATTGCTGTAGTGAAGGAAGACTCTTAAAACCAGGATCTGTGTAGGGGAATTAGATAAGATGCTCTAAAAATGGTGTAAATTCTGCTAAAACACAAACAAAAAACAGAGCATTTCCACCCATATGCTGAGCCGTATACATCTCGAGATGCATCCAGTTTCATATCAGTATCATATGTGCCTGGTTTATACGTAGCTTAGACAATGTTGCTGGTTGTCCTCATCATCATGTAGTTGCACCTGCCTTCTATCAGAAATAAACGATATACCTCCTAATAGATGTATATGCATCCCGTGCTGGTCTACATGAGCCACATTTACGAGACCACCTTTACTATTCTCAGCCTCTGGCAGACAGCTCATATCCTCTCTCTTTCTGCCGCCCTAGTCATAAGGAGGTACAAGTGCCAAATTTGCGCATATTTGAAGTGGTGTATATGTATGCATTCTCTCTGTGGACCTGTACATTGTGAATTTGTGCAATTTTTGGTGAGCAAACTGGCATAAGTTCAACTTCGCATCAGGCTCCGAATGTTGAGGTATCATTTCTTAACAGTTAAGGATAACATCTATAACATTGCCGTATGGAATAATACCATTCTGATTGTGGAAAGTAGAGATTGCAATATTTCAGCTAACAAATTCATGATACTTTTATTTTACTTATAGGAATACAAGTAACAGAGCCAAATATAAAACTATTATTCTGCATTTGCACCCTCCTGTACAACTACTGTAGGTCCTTACCATTTGAGGTTTAGCAAAGTTGGACAAATTTCTTCCTATTTCCCTTACTATAAATAATTTAAGGAAATTAATGTACCCACTGACTTATTCTCATTTAAATTACCTTGTAGTTCTTTCTGGACTAATGGAGCAAAAAAATGTTTAAAAGCATATTTTTAAAAAATGTAGACATAAATGCTTTGGTGGCATTTTAGCAGATGTTCAGTATTACCTCTAAGAATGTTTTATGAGGTTTTGACATGTCAATCATATGTATATTTCCAATAATCGGTAAAGGCTTTGGTCCCGGGGGAAAATTCTTATAATTGTGTTGTTTCCGATTGTTAAAAACATAGGCCAAAAATAGGATGACTACAGCGGACAGAATAATTGTGAAAGGGTCCATTGCATACAAAGTCTTCTGTAATCTAGAGAGCAAAGACAAAACATAGATATTTTATTAGAAAACTAAAATAGTTATCATACATATACAGTACCAGGAATAGTCAAAGATATTTCTTCTGTCATCCTACGGGAGAACTTGCCACCAGAGAGGTGGCTCCTGTATATTTTTATCCAGTGTCCGAGTCTACTGGATGTAACATCTAACCTTACCGAGGTTAAAAGGTTGTAATATTATGCCTTATTGTAAATAAGTATGTCTGTTTTTACAGCAGCTATATTAAAGATTGCTGGACACCAAAAAGCTTGTTAGTACACATCAGGTACATATGGCAGACCCTTGAAATTCAATCCTTCTATGCATGGGACTGTGGACCCCATGTGGAGTCTTCTAGTAAGAGTTAATAATAATTCTGTCATTTGCATGTTTAACATATTACACTGTGACTGACTCACATAGTACAAAAAGTTCTATCAGGAAAAGTGATCTATTGACTTAATGATGTGCAATGTGTTTGTTTTGAGAAGATAAGTAAAGATCTTTAATTATTCTTTTTTGAATAATACTCCTACAGCACTCTCTCTTTTACAGAGAATTACCTTAGTTCAATTAACTTAATTTGCTTATAATTATTAGTTTACAGGAATATCTATCTGGTCACTACTGTTTCAAATTGGGCCTTTTTTTCGTTTTGGCCCCTTACTGTCTGAACACCGACATTTCTTACAAGAGCTCTGTCCCTGCAATTCATTTTGTACACTAACTCTGCTACTGGCCATTATAACTTACTTGCACGGCTGCACAGCTAACATGTGTCATATATTACTGCATTTGCACAGACATTACAGGATCTGTCTAGCATATATTACAATTTACCATAAACAGTAAGTGCTGTCTCACAAAGCACTGTAAATGGATTATGTCTTTTTGAATCAATACTCTTGTGAAGTTGTAGCTAGGAATAGCAAAAAAAAACAAATATGAAAAATATAATAAACATATTTCATTTAAAGTTTCATAAATATATAAATGTTGATAACTATATATGAAATAATAAAATAAAACTTTAATCCTGTCTCTTGAATACACAGTTCAGTCCAAAATCCTTACTGTAGAAGCTGTTTAACAAGGTCTGCAAAATAAGAAATACTGCCCCTTGGAAGAGGTCTGAGGAAGAAGCAGATTGGCATTTGACTCTAAATAACACCCATAGCAAGGAAGAGCCATGGCACTAATGTGATCCACCTGCAATCCAGGGTAAGGACAGTATTATAATGAGTATGCTCTCTGGCCACTAATTGTTAGTTGGTGGAACCTCATCCACAACTTCTACAGTAGGTAGGTTTTTCATAAAATATATTGTAGTTTCTAAACTTCAAATGAGCCCTCTCTTATTTAAAGAACTCCCCATACAAAAAAAATGGTTTTGGATTTAGGTGTAATAGGAGGCATATAATTCAGAAGGAATGAATGGATCTGCCTTTAATTTCCCATTTAACGATAACTCATTTCTCTCTATATATAGTCACTGACATCTTTTGCTGCTCCCTGCTTTGTGCAGGAACAGGTACATGTCATAATTTGCCAGCATTTGCTCTACAAATCTGAACTTTGTGAAGTGAACTTTATTGGGTTCAGATAATGTATTAGGACTGATGAAGCATATACCAGGTTTAAAGGAAGCCTAGTACTAAATTAAATTTTTTTTTGATGCTTTGGTTCAGTAAACTGCAGTTTAATTATTATTTTAGCTTTAGAAATCAAAAGTTTGAGCTCACAAACTAGTAAATCAATAACCAAAGGAGTGAATAATAGCAGGAAGAACAGTAGAAGAAGGCAAGAATGTTTATATTATTATTCCATACTATTGTTTTTTTTTTAATAAGGATATAAATCTGTCAAAACAGGCATGAATTAGAAGAGAATGTTAAAATAATCCATTTTAAGGAATAGAACATCTCTATGTCATCAAGACAGGGGTTGCAGATACAACACCAGTTAGGATTGACACAGTTAGAGAGGTAAGGAGTATAAATTATTACTGTTATTCTCCCTGCTTAAATCAGGGATGGATATGGCTGTGTGTAGTAACCAGGTTGTGGTTCACTGAAGTGGCCCTTAGTATGGTGGGTGGAGTTCTACAGGTCAATATCTCAGATGTCAGCATGGTGAGACTAATCAAGGTCATTGTGATGAAGGTAACAAGACAGAATCGACAGACAGGAGAATTGTCAGGGAAAGATAAAGGTCAAAATCGATATGTCTGCACGGTACAAAGTTGTGATCCAAGTATCACGAGAACAGGGTCAAACCAGGTAAATAATCAGGAGTCAAATAGTAATTAAAATAATGTATAGGGGCTCTGAACAGCAAAGCTGATACTCTTACAGGGAATGACAAGCATAGTAGGTTTAAACACTGGCTCTGTTAGTGATCTAGTCTAGTGATTTTATGACAGTGAACTTGCAGTATGTGTGCGTGCCACACTCTGAAGTGGAAGTTATATTCTGAGTCCTGTGTCTCAATGCTGAATTCCTGACAGTACCCCCTGTCTTTAATGTGGGCACAGAAAACCCAATAAAAGATTTTCCTGTATACTTCTTATGAAATGTTTGCAAGGCTCCAGGTAAATGCATATCCAAGGCCTTAGTCCAAAAACGATAATGAGGATGCATCCTTTCCAATCCACCAAAAATTAAAGGACTCCCCTAGCAATGTGGGAATCCAGTATTGGCTTAACCTCATACTTCTCCTATTGCTGAACAATTACCGTAGGATGAGGATGACAAGTATATGATTATCTGTTAATGACTAATGGTTCATCAGTGAAACATGAAAGGAGTTGGGTATCCTCAAAGCTGCAGTAAGTCCAGCTTATATTTTACTGGATTTATTTTGTGGAGTATGAGTCTGGGTGCAAATTTCATGGAGGTCATACTAACTTTTAGATTACAGGTAGATAACCAGTAGACAAACTTGGTGCTTATTATCAGTGGCTACTTTATGTAACTCTTGAAGTCTTTTTCAATTCCTTCTTGACTTGAGCCCAAATATTAGCAATATTATGTAAAACAATTCACTGAATGAACCTCGGGTGCTGGGAGGGAATACAGCACTGATGGGCACAGATGATATCCATAAAGAGTAAAGAAAAAGAACATAGCAGTACTGCCATGGGTATGAAAACAACTCTACACATTTATGATTAGCAGAGAAATACATCCTAATGAATATATCAAGATCTTCTTTTACACTCTAGGTGTGTCAAATGGTCTGAGGGTGGCAAGCCAAAGAAAATTTGAGCTTAATATCCATATTTTTGCTTAGAACTCACCAAAACTTAGAGGTAAATTGTGTAATTTAGTCTGAAATGTCTCTTCCAGGCATCCATGAAGCCGAAAGATCTCCTTAACAATAAGATTGGCTAGAGAGGCATTGGAAGGTAAACCCTTGAGGGGCAGAAAACTGTCCATTTTAGAGAATCTTTCTACCACACCTATATAGTATTGTATCCTATATAGTATTGTATCCTGACAATGGGATATCAAAGACAAAGTACATAGAGATGTGTGGCTATGACTAACTCGACCTACGTAAAGGTTGCAATAGTCCTGCTGTTTTTTGATTAACCACTTTATATTGAGCACAAGTGTGGCAGGAAGCCACAAAATCTAGGATTTCTTAGGCCACCAGTAACTTCTAGAAACAAACAACATCTTCCTGACATCAGGATGACCAGAAAATCTAAGTTCCTTAAGTTCCTTGTTACTATGAGTTCTCGGTTGCATCAGAAAAACTGGTGACAGATATTTAAACATTTCTTGTTACCCTGGAACTACTCAAGCAATAGATCCTTGGGATTAGCCTTCAAAAACCCTTTCTCAAAAAGAAGAATGTCATTGGCTAAAATCTCATACTTCTAATGACTTCCTCAAATATACTGCTACTTACCACTCCTAGAAATGCTCTGGATACTGCCAAACACACATACTTCCAATCTCTCATCTCTGCTCAGGCTTCTAACCCCAAATACTTTTTAATACCTTCAAATTTTGTCTCAACCCTCCCATGCCAAATCCTCTGACTACCATCAGTGCCAAAGATCTTGCCTCCTACTTCAAATACAAGATTAATAAGATCCAACTTGAAATGGTATCTTCATCCTTGACCAACAACCTGCTCAATACCTTCCCTGCACCTTCTGGCACTTTCACTTCATTTAATCACTGAATATCTTTTTACTTTACTACCTGTCCTCTTGATTCTTTACCTTTATTAAAATCAGTCAATTCCTGTCTAATGTGCTCATCCCAGCCTTACCTAAAATCTGTAATCTCTCTAGTGGTATCTTTCTATCATTGTTCAAACATACAAATTATTCTTATTCTGGAAAAATTAATTATGACCCAAACTCAATATAAAATATTTCTATTTAACAAACAAGGTCATTATGCACCAAAATAAACTTCTTTATTTTCCTTAATATATCTCCCAACTTGAACCCTCTGCTCTGTGCTAGATCTGTTTCTCTCATTCACACTCACAACCTGCTATCATTCCCAGTTATAGGACTTTTTTAAGGCTAAACCCACTTTGCATAACACCCTCCCCCACAAAATAAGCCTCCAAGTTTCCTGAAAACTCACCTCTTAAGTTTAAATTTTCACGTTCCTGATCCACCGATTGGGCCCACCCATATGTTATAAATGACATACATAGCTTAACAGAGGGGACTGACACTTTTATGGCTGAACTGCTTAATTTGTTTAGACCTCCACAAAAGAACCCATTTTGTTTGTTGGTTGAAGAAATGAAGAATAAATAGGGATTTTAACAAATTATTAATGGGTATTCGGCTAACAGTGGTCATCTTCCTCTTTGTTGACAATGTAATCATCCTCATCATCATCACTAATGTCAAGATCATCACACAACATTAGTTCATCCCCATTGGAATCTAGCATTACAGATTCTGTAATTGGTGGCAAGAACAGTATTCCTCTGATTTCTACATTTTTGGGAAGTAATCTCCTCCAACGATCACTCACAATGTTCCCGGCTATGCTAAACAATCTTTCCGAGTACATGCTGGAGGATGGGCAGCTTAAGTATATAGCTAGTTTGTAAAAGGGGCTTCAAATTGCCTTTTTTTTCCTTCCAGAATTCAAAGATGCTACTGAGATGCTACTTTCTACTTTATCATTAAAGTAATCCTTCACCATTCTAGTAATAAAAGGTGTATGAGATTGAGACATTGGGCTAGATTTACTAAACTGCGGGTTTGAAAAAGTGGAGATGTTGCCTATAGCAACCAGGTTTGTAAAAGAGAAAAGATATCCGCACTAGGTAAGTTTCATACCAAAGTCTAATAATAGGCTCTAAATATTATGGCCTATCAATCAGGATGATTGAATTGTAGTACAGAACATCCTGAGCGGTGCACCCTATACACCAAAAATATAGTGGAGTATCAAAGAGAAGAAAAGTAGGTGACTGAGGGGCACTCAGAGATGATGGATGAATATGTATGTGAAATAAAATAAATTTTTATTGATATACCCTAAAATTATGAATAAACTTTTCATCCTAAACCCAAAAGCTAGCGAAATATTAAAAACCAAAAAACAAAAAGAATAATTGTTAAAATTGCAGATCCACTACAAACTTAGCTCAGTGGTCATATAATAGATAATAGACTCAAAGTGGAAAATATCGCTATTGATATTAATTAGTTTATATAGAAATAGAAAATTCCACTATTTGAGAAGGATTCCCTATTAACAATAATGACTCCTAGATATCTTAAACAATATATTGGATCTAAAAAGATACCAATATAGATCAGAGGAAACCCCTTGGTAGAGGTTATAATAGTAACTAACTAGTATATCATAGTTAACGATATTGGGATAATGAGTGACCTATCAGAGTGAGCCCCTGATTGTGTAGTTGGTTTACAATGGTAAAGAATATGCTAGGAGAGATGCCTTTAAACCTTTAGAAGCAGTCCCCCTAGTGGTAGCTAGTATAGAAAATCTCAGGTCTATCCTGTATCATATCGTACTAACTCTGATATATAAGTCTTCTAGAAGTCTAATGTAAGAACAAGATGTGTCTGTATAGACAAACTCAGGGAACAGCGTGGGAACCGTGATGTTGGTAACGCTGAATAACCTACACTATTTCTCCCTAAATGCCCTATATATTCT
Organism: Mixophyes fleayi; assembly: GCF_038048845.1. NCBI lineage: Eukaryota > Metazoa > Chordata > Amphibia > Anura > Limnodynastidae > Mixophyes > Mixophyes fleayi. Next base: position 28,209,236 of record NC_134404.1, on the reverse strand, counting down.
AAGACAGCTAATTGGTAAATCGAGGGTGGGGGAGAGTAGTGAGAGCGTGGTTTAATGACTTTCCATGTTAGGAACACTGAGCTAAGATTCTCCAATGTGCTGGAGTAATGCAACATGTACCCCCTCTCCCTATTACATGGCTTGATGTGTAGGTCTTGATGACTTTTTGCTGTTCCTCTCATTGATAAAGCATATTGTCACACTTCAATGCTGAAAGCTAGAAATGACAGCTCTGGAGCTGGGGATATGGTGAAAGCATATGATATTTATTGAACAGATGCAATCAAGATAATGCAGAAAATGGTACAAACCAAGTATTGCAGACAGTGAACAAGGATTTCTGAGAGAGGCTGAAACCAGTTAATAATGAGGAATATGGGTGGTGCAGGTAAACAGGCTAAGTGGATAGAAACCAGGTAGAGAGATATTGGCAAGCAGATTTTAGTAGTCCCAGGGAACAGGATAAACAAGTGAGCACAACAATGTCAGGCACAGCAACATAAACAACAATGACCAGCCAAGGTAACTAGGAGAGACAGGTATAAATAAGGAGACAACAGGTGCAGATGATTAGCTAGTGCAGCAGGTTATCCATTGGTAGTCAATGCACAATAACAGCACCTCTGATGGTTTAGAGGTATTGCAGGATATATTACAGTAATCTAAAATCCAATATAGTCCCAGAGGCAGAAGCTGCCGATGCATAGCAGCATGCTGTTGCAATGTTGTAGCACAAGCAGAGGCAGATCGTGACACCCTCCCTTAAGGGCGGATTCCAGATATCTGAATCACCAAAAATGGTTAAAAAAGTCAGAATCATAGTCCAGAGTTGGGGACCTGGTAGAGAAGTCCTCGTCCAAGGGCGGAAAGGGAAAAGACATTATGCACGAAGAAAGTTGAGGCACAGCAGACCCTGCTTTCTTCTTTTGCCCTCTCTTTTTATGAGACCTTCTCGGAATGAAAGCCTGAACCAATTGCGTGGAACACAATGGTAATTCCTGGACTGGGGTCATAGAAGATGTTGCCGAATGTACTGAAGACCGCAAGTTGGCACTGCGAGGCATGGCGCAAACCTCCCGATCACTGATTCAGTAAAGAGTTGCAAATTAGACAGAATGGGATGGTTAGTCCCAATAAAAGGGGTTTGCCCATTTCAAGGCCATTTTATTTGACAACAGAAACAGTACCTGCCCTCTTGGGTTGTTGACAAGGCTAGGTGTTGTGTTTCAACATTTTTTTCCCTTGCACCTTACACTTCATTCACTAAAGTTTTTTTGTTGTTTAATTTACCTAATTAAATTATTTTCTTATCATTACACACCCCATACACTGCACCCAACCCTACATAAACGCTATCTACTACAATACACCACACCACATCACCAATGCATTTTGAGGTCCCCTCTGAGCCATGTCTCCTGGAGGCACAGGCACTCTGGGCTCCAAACACCATCGACTTTCCGGCATCAGATCAAGGCGACCCACCAATTCAGGGCATCCTGAAACAACCGTACTAGGTCAGATACTACACTTGAGCTTAGCCAAAAGGATGAATTGAGTTTGACATTTCAATCTCAAACTGAACATTAGTATGTAGATATATATGCTACCTAGATGTACATATATGGTAAATGGCAAATATATATGAGTTCTCTTGTTTGATTTTTGATGGATAACCTATTACCTTCCAAATTTTTGATGTGCATAGCATTTGAATTTATTGCTACGGGTGCAGGCCACCATCATCTATTTCACTTTCCAAATGTATAACTTTGCATTCTGCCACTGTCCATCCAAAAATTTATGGCTGTTTCTGTAGCACCAGTCTATGATGAATGCCCTATTGTGTTCTAAATATCCAAATGTGCTGGCTGCTGACCCCCTCCAATGTGTTGGCTGCTGACCTCCTCCAATGTGTCTTCTGTTGACCATCTTCAATGTGTCACATATGCTGCCTAATGGTTGCCTACTTGGTGTAACTTTTTCAAATGAAAATTTCTTTGATGCAGACATCTTTGATAAGGTGATGATAACATTGTAATATGTCACCACTGAGTAAGATGAACACTGTTGTCCAAAGCTGTATCTAGTTTTGTGAACCAGTTCAAAATAAGATTTCAATTTGCATAGCAAGATGATTGAAATGAGATGAATGTTTTTTTTGCAGTAGTTCAGACTTGGCAGAGATTGAGTTCTATTTCATATGTATATAGGACTTATTTTGCAAACTCCAACTGCAAAATGCAAAATCAGATATGGTGGAAAGTGATGTCTGCGCCATGTATTTGCTCTGTCACTATTTTTAACCAGCCAGATCACTGCAAAAACATCTCAAAATTATATAATTGTACTTAATTTTCACAATTTTTAATTAAATCCGCATCCAAAACCCAAATCTTTCACGGTTTTTGGGCAAAATCTGTCACAAAACCAAGCATGAAGACGTTTCAGAAGTAAAACCACATTCAAAACCAAAACTCGGTGGTCAGCGTACATCTCTATTATATACAAATTATAAATATACACATCCACACATACTCTTCTTCACACTGAAAACACAAACTGCACATGTTCCTGACATCTGGAGGCATGGTCGCCCTCTGTGCAATGACAGGTCTGTTTAAGTCTAAAGTTCACTTCTCCATACTCATCCTCCTTGACCACTCCTTGCTTTTGAAAAAGTTGATCACCTTCTTTTCCAACACACCCTTCACTCCATTATCCTTTATAACACTGTACTTTTCTGTCTCACTTCCTTCCAATCAAACAACTCTTTTAGTGTCTCTACCCCTAGCACGTCCTCCCCTCAATTCCCAATTTCTATACGACTCTATACGACTCTGTTCTCAACAATGACAATGCTGATATATGAACCTGACTGAAATAGACTGAAAAATCAGTCAGGAAGTTCAACAGCAGGCTCAGAGGTAGCGGAGTAAGCAACAAATAATGACTTTGCAAAGCTAATACAACAGGCCTCATTTAAAGGTTAACAACTAGAAATAAATATAGGCAGCTGCAGAGTTGTGAGCAAAGGCTGAGCAAGCCCAGGGACTTAGAAATACAACTGACAGTTGTAAAAGTATACATTGAGCAAGTTCAGGGAAAAGGGAACAGAAAAATCTCTCTTCTATTTAAGAGTACAGGATCATAACATTACCTCTCCTTCCCTGGCCTCACCCCTTCTGTACTATTTTGTGAATCAACTAACTAATCAAACAGAGCTTATCATCTTTCCTCCTCGCAAAGTCAGCACATCCCCTTGAAATGTCCCTCAAATTCAATAACACCCCAATTTTCTCAGTCTGCCAAGCCCACTGCCTTGTTGTCATAGTGGACACTGCCCTCTGCTTCATTCCTCACATCCAGTCTCTCTTCCAGTCCTGTCGCCAACAACATAGTAATATTGCCAAAATATGCCCTTTTTTTTACCCAAGATGCTGTAAAAACTCTTATTAACTTTCTCACCATCTCCTGCCTTGATTACTGTAACCTCCTCGTTTAGCATTCTCCTCACCCATCTTTCCTCACCATAATCCTTAAATAGCACAGCAATTCTGATCTTCCTGTTGCTCCACATCTTTTGCACCACTTTGCAAATACCTAATCCAACTCCCTTAGTACTCTCCCTTAGCCTATCACACATCTCAAATTTCATATCAATATCCTTCTCCCCCTCCTATATTTATTTCTGATCTATCTGCATTTTACCTAATTTCTGATATCACTTCTCACTCCCAATAACTATTCCAGTGCCGCTACACACTTATGGAAATCCTTAACATGCCTGATCAGACTCTCCCACGGCCTTTAAATCTTTAAACACTCTAAAAAAAAACAAAAAAAAAAACCCTTACCCTACTCCCTCCTATACTAACCTCACAACTGTCCCAATCTCCACTCTAAGCCACACTCGCTCCTCTTGCTGCAGCTGCGCCGACTTCCAATTAGAATGTAAGCTCTCTTATGAGTAGGGTCCATCACACCCTTTATTTTCATGTCTGCACTTATTGTGCTCCTTGAATGTCACTGTTTTATGTATGTCCTGTTTTCCCCACTGTCTGGTGCTGCCGAACACTGTAGTGTCTTATAATTAAATAATATTGTTATTATTTTTATTAGTAATAATAAATATTTATGCATATTGTAGACTTGAATCGCTTTACATCTGAATGGAGAGAACAGGGGTGTACAGACACACCCTTGAGGAGGCATATTCCTTGCAGGTAAAGGAGACAAGGATATGCGATGAGGATGATGATGAATATCAGTAGTAATATCTACCCCTCTCTGATTGGCTGATTTTGTTTGACCCCTCCAGCTGATAATACTTAAATCATATATTATATGAAGTCTAGTTGCATAATTAACATTTCCATATGGACTATTGCATGAAATACATTTACCATTTCATTTTTATAAGCAGTTGTATATAAATTAATTTTTGCTTGTATTTCATTATAATTTATATTGAAAGGTGTACATCACACTTCATTCCATTATATTATTGTGTATAAATAGGTAATGTGACAGCACTTATTATTGCCCTGTCAAGCCACATCTCTACGTCTAAAATACAGCTGGTGAAATGCTACATTTATGAACTGGATGTGTCTTGCGATGCATCCAACATAACATATGCATGAATATGCTTCCTTATGTGCATCTTCCCCCTATGAACATAATAAGCACCTATGCATCTACCTTTAAATAAGCCATTATGTCTATGCTGCTAAATAGTTATCTAATTATAAGCAACCATCCAGCCATTGAGTGTGTAATGACAAAAGCACAAAGCAATAAAGCTCACGTTAAAACATTAAGCACACATTTTTACAGTGACCTACGAGATACACAATCAGACCTGCAGATAAACATTTATGGGTATTAAATGATACAACTGCCTAATCTGAGCACTCAGTTTAACCCTATGTCTTTATTGAAACACACATTGACATTTTATAGATTAGAGCAAAGTCAAAATGTTTATGAGCAGTCAGAGGACTTGGTTTCTTACTTTGAGTTCTGCCGAGGTTACACAAAATGCTGATTCAGTCGTCTCTATTCTGTTCTCTTGCAGTGAGCTGTGTGTTTATAAATGCTGGGAGAATATTTAAGCCATATAGTTACAACACACTTGACATGCAGAGGTGTATAAATCTTCCAAATGACTCCACCCCTCACTAAACACAAAAAAGAATTATGTCACTTAATAACAATGTTTAATAATCTTTCACATTACTGTATATATATATTTATATATATATATATATATATATATATATATATATATATATATATGTACATACACACACACATATATACACACACACACACACACACTAGTTTAAAACACAGGCAAAACTGACATTATATTGACGGCAGTTATAAAGTGGGGGTGATATTAACACATTATTATTTTTGCAGAGAATACACCTGGCGATAAGTGAAAGTGGGATTAAGTGGATGAGAAATAAATAACTGTCACCTAGATCATTATGTTTGTCACTTTCTGATACTACTGGACTATGGAATTTGTTTCAGTACATATGTCATTCATACAGCGCTATGACAAAGAGAATATACTTCATGCTAGAGGTCATTCACTAAGTGCAAAATACGAGGAAACGCATCACATGTTTTGTGTACAGACGAGCCTATCATTCCTGCCACATACATGGGTGCACTGCCACTTTCTGCACTTAAAGCTGTCATTTTAAAATCCAGCCTATTACCACTTTAAAACTATATTTTTAATTAAATACAAATTTTACACTTTTCACAGCTGAAGCTAAATTTGCTGCATTTGAAATTTAAAATACAATAGATGAAAAATACAATTTGTGTTTACCAGGCATAGTGCACCTCCTACTGGAAAATACAATGATTTTATTAGTTACTCAAGACTTCCAAGACCATATAGAATATATATTTTACATGTGATAGCTTTACATGTATGCTGGCCAGCTGGGTGAATATGCAGCATTGCCTACTGGTCAGATTGGTTGTGTTGTTTAATTATAGATTTCTGGAATTGTAATCAGTCATTAGACCTGGCACCTATGGCCACAGCCTTTTGCATGTAAGCATGTACTATTATTGTGTATTGGTGATAAAATGCAACTATGTTGGTACTGAGTTCTTAGAGTAGATGGTCATGAGGCTTCTACTGTATTCAGACACAAGCTGTTATTGTATATTGCCGATAAGCTTCTACTGCTTATCGACAATGGAATGCAACTGTATAATGGCAATCGGCTGCTACTGAAAAAGGATAATGGATTTGTTTTTGTATATGGGGATGGGAATCTTACTGAATACTGGAAAGGGATATTGCTGTATTGCAGCAGGGGTTTCTTGTTGCATAATGGGATGGGGTTGCTTCTATATATTAGACAAGGAACTGTATTACAAATTAAGCATTTGAGACTGTAAAACATGCTGTATTAGTGGTGACAGGGATGACAATTTCCCCCCTGATTGCAATTTCTCATATATTTATTTGGCTTAGTTAAAACATTCACACTATTTGACATGTAAGTACTAACCACTATGCATAGCTCCCTAATTCCTTCACCCAAAGTGTGATGTACATTTTATGTATGGTGGGATACTGTGTATGGCATGAGTATAGGCTGTGGTATACTGTAATCAGTAAGTATATATTTAATAATATATATATATATTAATATTATATATTATTATATTATAAATCAGTGGATAAAGTTACGATCTGTTCTTGCCAGATCCAACAGTCTACACTAACATTATCCTCCACTACCTTACCCACCCTAAGGTATTCTCTCTTGTTACTGAGGAAGAGGTTTTTGCACTCCTAACTTCATTTCTGGACAAATGGATAATCAAATATATGAAACTTAAATGCCAGCCCATAGGAAAACTAGAGTAATCAGGTAGTTTCCTAAATCATGGATCTAATATGATCTGTTGATTGAATGCATTAATATGTTTCTATGATGTTCTAGTTAAAAGATATTTTATTGCTAAGATTCCAAAATAGTTTAATAAAAGAAGGGCTGAATAGGTGCACTAATGCGCTAAATTATAGAAGGAGTACAAATAACCTAAAACATAACTTTTATTACTGACATATCAGCGAAATATAAAATGGATTGGAAATCTTAAAACATGATGTGTAGTTAAAAATTCGCTGGATGCTCTACTAAATCCTATTAATCAGTAATTGCATCCTTGTGCTGAATTCTTATAGTATCTCATGCAATGTGAGCTAGCCCAATAGATTGATTATCTCACCATGAGACACATGGACACAATCGATCCGAGAGGATTAAATGAGAATAATAATTATATAATCTTCCTGTAAGCATCTCATCAAGTTTTGGATCTCTGACGGATATAAATTGTCTATAAGTCTTCAATTATAATAAAATTTACACCATCTTTAGATGAAGTATGGCAGATAGCTTAAGATCATTGACCTCACATTATTATTAAACTATGTAATATAACAAATGAAACCTCAATATATGACAACTTTATCACAATAATTTCTTTCTAGGAATCTATTTAAAATATGGAAAAATTTTCCTTCTAAAGCGTAATTGATATTTAATATTACACTATAATTGGTTATCCACTTATCACCTTGACATAGAATACTTTTCTTTGTCCTTACCTGGTTATATTATATGGGGTCTTTCTTGTAAATTATTTTTCCTTCCCCTCTTCTTGTTTTCAATTCTCTTTCACGGTAAATTATATCTTCACTATTCTTCCATGAATTTTTGCAATCGATAGCAATTGTTTAATTAACTTATACACGATCACTAGATACCATAATTTATAATAATTAATATCATAACATAATTTATTTTATAATAATCTTATAAAATCACTGAGTTGATTTAATATATATAATATTTTAGTAGAACACGTCATCGTTACTGAGGGTTTTTTGGGATATCAATATTTATGACAGATCAAATATTATATAATAAATCCAATTGGTTAATAACTACGCTAAAATGTATCAACAGCCATAATTAATCTTCATATAAATTATATATGATAGGTATCCATAATTCCCGATGAGATAATCTTCAGGATCGCAGTCCGATCAGAGGACATATGTTTACAATATGATCACCATGACTACCACGTACCGATGTGGTACGCTATCTGCCCTTTCATTTTAGAATATCCTATGGGAAGAGTTATCGTCATAGAATAAAAACGTGGCAGGATTCTATTGGATAATCTTTATAAGACTGACTTGTACTTTGTGAGACCTGTGATAGGCAGCTAACGATATCAATCTCATTCCCGCCACATGATTGGAACTAATCCTCACGTGACATTCACGTAGCCCCATACTGACGGTATAAAAGAGCTGTCAGTTGCGTCCTCCGCCAGCCACGACTAAGCACACATAGCGAAACACGCGTCGGCGTTTCGCTGGGTGCCTCTACTTACCTACTAAAATCTTAGATCCTTATCATTGCTCCTATTAGATCCAAAGATAGATGGAGTTAATGTTAGGTAGCTAGCAATACACTTTATATAGACTTATGGAGATTACTTGCTAGAACCGTGCCTCATAGATCTATTGATAGCTAGACAGCCAAGGTTATTATCAAGTCAGCCAGGAGGGTTGTGTACAAACCGATGGTTATATTAAGGTGACCTCTGATCTAACCTTTGGGATTATTTACCTTATATTATCGAAACCAGACGTGGTGAGATAATCAATCTATTGGGCTAGCTCACATTGCATGAGATACTATAAGGATTCAGCACAAGGATGCAATTACTGATTAATAGGATTTAGTAGAGCATCCAGCGAATTTTTAACTACACATAATGTTTTAAGATTTCCAATCCATTTTATATTTCGCTGATATGTCAATAATAAAAGTTATGTTTTAGGTGATTTGTACTCCTTCTATAATTTAGAGCATTAGTGCACCTATTCAGCCCTTCTTTTATTAAACTATTCAACTGCTTCTCAAAGGAATGGTAGCACCCCACACATTCATTAAAACAATATTGTGAGTGGAAACACGGGATATGCTCTATCACTAGTGCGACTAACTTAAGCCCCCCTCCCCCCGTTCTTATATCTATAGCTACTATGTAAGATTCCAAAATAGAAAGGTGCTGTGAATAAAGGTCATAAAACAGTGGTCAACCCACATTAGCATAGACACAAACCTCTTCCAGTGAGATCCCAAGGAGTGGGGAGGATGGGAGAGTGTTTAAAAAACATTAGAAACTGTTGTCCATTGTTCATTTCATGGGGATTAATTTTTCTATAAAGGATCTATTAGATATTTCCACTTGCCATGTCAAAAGATAGAAGGATTGCTCTGTTCCTGTATTTCTTCTTTATATTTTAAGAAACTTGTTTGCATAACTGTATATTACTGTGTGTCATTTTCATAATACATTTTTATACCTTAAGCATTGTGACATTTTTCATCATATTTAACTCCCTTTAATTATGTTTTGTTTTGAGTGCTTAAGGGATTCATGTGCTAGATAGCTTGATTATTAGAAACTCTACATAAGTGAAAGAAAGGAAATTGCTGTGTTTATGATAAATGATCAATTTGAATTAAGCTGTAGTGGAATGTAAGTCAGGAAAAGAATGTCTTTAAAGTTTTAGCTTTGGAATCAAATCTTGGTGGTGGCAGTAAATAGTGAGTGTGGGGTATAATACTATATTCTATGAGTGTTCTACCAGCTATTGTCCTATCTCCACCTTCAGATCCATCCTTCATTGTCTCAGCATTGCCATCTCCCACTAGAAAGTATGCTCTCACAAACAGGGAAATCTCTATCCCACGTGTGCACAATTTTAAGCAACTTTGTATGCATTTTTTTATATACGATTTGTTTTTATGCATAATTTGCAATACTCTTTGTATAGTCCTGTGGAGTTTTATTGCACTTTTCAAATAAACAATGATGATGATAATATGCTGATAGTGATATGCTGGTTACCGCTTTTTTTTAAAAAAAAAAAAAAAAAAGAAAATAATGCAGCAATTACGTAAACCCATGAAAGTAAGCAAAAACAGATCATTTGTATTCTGGATTAAGCTAGTAGAGATTTTTGAAAATAATTAGATTTCCATTTAGAAGTTATATTTTGTGAATTCTGTAATATATTGCAAATTTATTTTTGATGGTGATAAATTTTGCTTTTGTTCTTATTTATATTTGAACTAAAAACACCTGTATACATTGCTCTGCACATGTAAATAAAAGCTTTATCAATACTATCCTGCAACATTGCTTGTGTCACCTTTACTCTGCAAAAAGAAGCCAGCTCACCTTTTATCTGTTTATTAGTGTTACACAATCTTCTTTCCTTGCCCAGAATGTATTTTGCAGGATCCAAACCTACCAATTCTCTTCTCTCTAATGCTGACACCTGTTACTGAACAGCATATTTCACAAAGGTTGAGAAGAGGAACATCATTCCAGGGCAGACAATATGTAAAAGTATTAAATAATAAAGCACTAATGAATAGCTGTTTTACTCTTAGAGAGGTATCATACAGCACAAACAGCTTTGGTAGAACCCCCCACACACATCCCCACTGGGACACCTACAAGATAAAATACAATTCTGGCTTACTTCTTCAATGAAGCTAAAATGTAATCATCTTTACTGAAAAAACACTGATAAATAAGATTCTGGATTATTGTTAAGCAGTAAATAGAGATATCACAGGGGCAGCAGGTATCAGGATGGCACATAAATTGCATACTGTCTAGATTCCTAAAGATACCAATGTAATAGATAACACATGACTGTCCACTGGTTATACGTATTTATGCATAGTCTGCATGCACAGAATGACAGAAGTAAATACAAGAAGCACCAATAACAGGAATCAAGATTGGAAATACACAGTATAACCAAGTCAGGATTCCAGATTTGAAAATAGACAGCGACGCTACATCAAGATCAAAGTTACAAATGCACAGGAATGTCAGGTCATGAACAAAGTTATAGATGCCTAATTTACCATATTAGAATAAATAATCTAAGGTTAGCATATAAACAGGATCTCAGGGACTGTAACAGAGTAACACCATCTATGCTGAGAGAGCCAAAATTTTAGAACCAGCCAAAGGAGCAGTGCTCACTACATATGTGGTTCTGCACTGCTGAGTACCGGATCAGGGGCCTGATTCATTAAGGATCTTAAATGAAGAGGATTCTCATTTCAGTCTCCTGGAAAAAAACATGTTACATTGCAAGGGGTGCAAATGTGTGTTCTGTTTTGCATATAAGTTAAATACTGACTGTTTTTTCATGTAACACACAAATACTTGATAGCATATTTGTACACTGAAATTTAAAGTTGATATTTGTGTGCTACATGAAAAAACAGTCAGTATTTTACTTATATGCAAAACATAACACACATTTGCACCCCTTGCAATGTAACATGGTTTTTTCCAGGAGACTGAAATGAGAATCCTCTTCATTTAAGAACCTTAATGAATCAGGCCCCAGGTTTCTGCTACCAAGGTTTGTGACAAATGGTTCTTAATCTAAGAGAGATATTAGATATCACCGTATTGCCTAAAATTACTTTGTTGTATACTGAATGTTGACCAAGGTGCATAATGGTTTTTTTTTCTCCAAAACCATGCCACCAATTGTCTCTACATTGTAGGGGCAAGCACTGGATTTTTGTGAGGGGGGTTCCAAAGTAAAATATATATTAAGATACAAACTCAATAATAATGACATAACAATTGCTAATTACAATTCTTTTACAGTATAATTAATGTTTTACACCTTAAAGAATACGCCACACATATTTTGTACTAAACTGTGAAGCTGAAGGAGGCATTAAAATAAATTGAATGCTTCAGTCCTCTTCATCTTATTTTCAGCTTCTTTCTGTAGGTCTTCCTTGGTTATAACACTCAAAAATTGGAGTTGCCATGCAGAAACAATCGTGGCAACCCAACACAGACTGCAAGATGAATTCCAGAATGTGCCACTGCTCACTGCATAAGGAAGTCTTGTCATCCTGTCTGGCTGAGCAAGAGGCCTAATGGTTGTCCAGTAATAGTATTGACCAACTGCTGATTTAGCTGGTGTCTGGCCTGCTGTCAAATCTGTGCTTTTCATATTCGCAAAATGGAATAACGTGAAAAATAACTTATTATTTAGTCATTCCAAAGGAAATTTTATCTGAAAAAAATTATTAATATCCTCATATTGTTACTTCAGGGGCAAATAAAATAGTTAATCTCCACATTTCTACCTGAGTGTCCAGATAATTTTTAGTATACCATCCTATTAGGGGCTTGGCAGTAGGGTATTAATGTTTGATAGGATTTTTAGCTGGCTCCAATACTAACAAAAATAAAATGTATTTTAACCTCTGAAAAAGGTTCATAATAACAAGAACATGTGAATATACTAAACAACTGGTCACAGCATTCAACATATAATGAAATACAGATACTAACACCAGAGCACTATTGCCTGCTTACACCCTGACCAAAGCATCTAAATCAGTCAATGAACCAACTAGGGAGACATATGAAACTCTCCATCAAACTATTATTATCAGAGTCAAGAGTGATTTCTGGTACAGTACACCTCACTGACCTAGGTGCCAGGAGCTAGAGTCTATCTGCCTTTGAAGGGAATATGCCAATCACCTGCCCTGTGAAAGTTTGGATGCAGGGCAGTGGGGATACAAGTTGATAACAGGATCCACAAGTACAGAAGACAAGTCTACTTATTTCCGCAAATCGGTATCCAGTCAGAAGAGATCCTCTATCACCAGTCTTTGCATGTTGCAGACTCCCTGTAATCTGCCTCTTTAAAACCTCTCACAGTCTCAAGTCTCCCAAAGCCGAACTGTTATAATCTCCAAGGGGAACAGAAATTCAATGGCCAGAGAAGCTCTACAGTACTTGGGCAGGGCCTTGTGTGCTGACTCCCTTTCTGGCTCCCTTCTGGGCAGAGGCTGAAATAACTGAAACTGCACATTGGACACATACCTGCTGCACAATGGAGTTTATCAATTCAGTAGATAAGGGCTGTTGGCAGGGACGGTGTATTACTTCCTACTTAGGAGTAGGAACATTCTCCCACGTATCCTTTACCTCCTCCAGACTCTTCCAATTCACATACCAAATAAATGGTTTAATGACCTACAGAACTTGCTGAGAGACTTTGTTTGGAGGGGAAAGAGGCCCCGTTTCAAACATGATATTTTATATCGACGTAAACACATAGGGGGACTGCAACTTCCACACTTCCCCTCATACCATAATGCGGTGATGCTGGGAAGGATCCTGGAGTGGTCAAATGATAATAGTGAGAAGCAGTGGATCATTATTGAAGGATCATACCTTCCTTCCTCACCTCTATTTACTTCATGGTTAAGCAAACTACCTTTTATCAGACACCCCATAATTGGTCCTACCATTTTAGTATGGTCCAGACTTCGGATCCTTCCACACCTCTCCTCTATTATTTCACCACTGACCCCCTTATTTGATAATCCTCTTTTCCCCCCAGGCAAACAAACTGGCCCCTTTAAGACATGGGTGCGTGCTGGGATTACACGTGTCGGCCAGCTGATAAATTCCACCGGTGTGTCCTCCTTTCTTGAGATCCAGTCCAAGTGGGAGCTTCCGGGATTGGAGATTTGGAGATACCTCCAGATCAAGCACTTCCTGACCTCGGGATTACCACGTAATGATATAACTAGAGCCCTCACAGCGTTTGAAACATGGTGTCTAGCAGATGGCTGTCTTACCCACCTGCTCTCCAAAATCTACAAACTACTTATAGAAAACCTTTTTAGCTCCTTACCCAAATTCACCACTGCTTGGCAGCAAGATCTGGGAGAGCAGGTCCGTGAAGCAGACTGGTTAGCCATTTTTGAGACCACACATGCTTGTTCTGCTAGTGTCTCTATAATAGAAACTAATTACAAGGTTCTAACAAGATGGTATAGGTGCCCAGCCCAACTAGCAAACTTTTGCCAGGGTTTTTCTGACTCCTGTTAGAGATGCCAGAATGCCCGGGGCACTACTATGCATATCTGGTGGGATTGTGAGATACTCAGACCTTTCTGGTCCAAGGTCATGGAGGTCTCTGCTGAAATATTAGGAGATGATGTTCCTGATAGTCCCGCCTTCTGGCTTCTCAACAAGATCGACGTTCCAATTTCCAGGTTTAAAAAAAACATTTTACGTTATCTGATTTCGGCTGCGAAAGCAGTGATTCCAACCCATTGGAGATCTCCTAACCCCCCAACCATCCGGGAGTGGTTCCAGAGATTGGAGTTTTATAGAGTTATGGATGAGCTTTTACTTTCATCTGCTGATAAAGTTACTGAATATTACTCCATTTGGAGCCCATGGCTCGAATTCCAGGACTCCGATAAATTTAATCATTTAAACAAACCAGTTCTCTCACCTACTCTCCTTGCTAGGACTTGAATTGTTTATTTACATAATCTGTACTAGGAAACATTGCCCCCCCCACCCTTACCTATCCCCGTCTCTGTCTTTTCCTTTTTCTCTCTTTCTTCTTCTTCTATTATAACATTTATTTGAATGTGTTATTATGACATTTTGTATTAATGAGGTGGTTTTGTTACCCACTTATCTGTTCTTGTGAATCTCTGTTGAAACTGCCTTAAAAACTTCAATAAAGATAAATATTATAAAAAAAAAAGAAAAACATGATCCTGATGTATGAAACATAACTCACTGGAAAGTCTAAAATTAAATAAAACTGGAAGACTGTACAATTGATCTGATAAAAAAATATGTTCCTGGCTGACTGAACTTAATAAATGGTAAATGTCACAATTGTTTAATGTGTCAGGATGATTGTCTTCCACATTTGAGGGAAAGGTTAAATCCACTAGAAGCATGGGATAAGTCCTTTAGCACACTGGGCGTGATTATGCACTTTATAAGAATCAACAAGTCCAGAATGGAACAAGTTACTAAAAGGATGGTATGTTGGCTCAGTCTGTGCTACCCTTTACTGGTGGAAAGACTATGCATGAGGTGGCACTGTGACTAAGTAGTTAGTTTCATTGTCTGGCACTGGGACCATTAGTTCTATTTTGGGAAAGATTGTGTAGAGCTTGTATACTAGAGTTTTTATACTATGTTTCTTCTCGTGTTACCTTTTCCTCCCACAGTACAAACATATACTGGTAGATACTGGTGTTTTAATATTACTCATCTAGCGATCAGTCTATATTTCACTGCAGTTATTTCCATCTTCACTGGCCAGTGTATGTTCTCTGTATTATTGTTTTATTGTTTTAATTACTAATAAATAGTTTTTTTATTATCTCACGGACTGTATTAGCAGTTTTTGTGTATGCTGGCTGTCAGCGCTGTTTTTTTGTATACTGGTAGATTAACCATGCTTCTGTTCAAAACTGACTTAACACATGGTTTGACAGGGTGTTTACCAGGGAAAGCAGCATGCTGGTGGAGGCTTCTAATCTCTTCTGAGTCTGGTAGTCATGTAAGTAAAGCATGTTTTCCTGGTCTAGCCAGCTCCTGACTTGCCCCTCTTCAGCATATCCTCAATGGCTTTGCCCACCTTTTCTTCTCTCATCACCATCACTCTTACTCACTGTCCCTTAAATAACTTGATCTGCATTATGTTTATGTAATATGTTAACTAGTAGATGTCCAATCATTATATAATAATGTTTACTTTAATATTATATATTTTGTAATGTAATGTATTATGGATTGTT
Organism: Mixophyes fleayi; assembly: GCF_038048845.1. Classification (NCBI taxonomy): domain Eukaryota; kingdom Metazoa; phylum Chordata; class Amphibia; order Anura; family Limnodynastidae; genus Mixophyes; species Mixophyes fleayi. The sequence goes on along the minus strand of NC_134404.1, from coordinate 28,193,472 downwards.
GCTGTTTGTGTCTTCTATACTACTATAAATTTAATGTACGGCAGTACGGATATTTTGTGGCTCCTTATAAATAAAAGTTAATAATAATAATAATAATAATAATAATAATAATAATGGGAGAGGGAGTTATGAAAGAGAAACTGGCGCAGTCTCAGAAGCAATATAAAACAGTCAGTCACTTCTGGTCGGTGTGTAATAGGGAGAAAGAGCTGTAGGTGAGCGCTAGTGTGTTCAGCTCATAAAAATTAATGAGTGATAATAAATATTCAGGTAGATTAGAGGATTGTCGGAATTTGCTGTATTGCTCTCATTCTTATTGATTCACCTTGTACATAGTACCTTGTAATTGTCCCTATCAATTCCATTTGTGTCCCCATTCACCTTGTTACGTTCCAGCATTAAATTCTATGGACATCTCATGCCATTCCTGCATTTACTTCATATACCTTCTACATTATCATCGAATTTATCCTGCTGCCTACTATATCATCATCCCATTTCTATACCTTTTCTAATATCATCCTGTCAGGAAATCACAAGAATTCTGGATTTGAATGGTCAGTCTTATTTGACACTACCTAGAGTGGAGGTGCAGAGTCAAAAGCAGGGTAAGTATGTAGCAGCCTCCCACCCCTCCCCCCCTTCCTGGAGGTATGGATTTCGCTGATATCCCTACTCAGGTCGCGGCCCTCTGACAGGTACCAAATGTTTCTGGCAAGTAAATGGAGTCTGACGTGAATATAATAGGAATTTACTGGTAAAAAGGAAAGTAAAACAGATGACTGAAGATATCAGGAATCCAGCGAACGGCTGCGGATACCAGAAATAAACTGGAACACATGGAATTGCCTAGAACACACTGGAAAAGATGGAATGACTAGGACCACATTGGAACAGAGGATATACTAGGAGCACACTAGAACAGCGAATATTCCAGGAACATATTAGAATAAGGAATTTACTAAGAACACACTGGAACAAAGGATATATCTATGACACAAGTCAAGAGTCAGTTTACAGTACAAGAGGCTTCATAAATTATTATTATTATTATTATTATTATTATTATTAATTTTTATTTATAGGGCGCCACAAAGTATCCGTAGCGCCGTACAAGGACAAACTATGGCCCAAGAGGGTGGGCACGGATGACAGGTTGAGAGTCACTGAGGGGAGCAGAGAGAAGCGAGAGGAGACAGAGGGCAGAGGGACTGAGAGGAGGTGAGCTGAGTAGCTGGAGAGCGCAGTTAAAAGTGATGGAAACAGAAGGTAGGAGAGCCCTGCTCAAAGGAGCGAACAATCTAAAGGGAGGGGAAGACAGACAGACACATGGATGAGAGGAGAGATGAGAGAAATGGAGACGGAGTCGAGGAAGGGGGAGAAGGGAAGAAGGGATGAGAAAGAGAGGTAGCCGACCGGTGGGAGTTTAGGCATGAGACTGAAAGGCTTTAAGGAAAAGGTGGGTTTTTAATGTTCGTTTGAAAGAGTACAGATTAGGGGATCTTCTGATGGAGCGGGGGAGCTTGTTCCAATGGAGGGGAGCGGCGCGGGAGAAGTCTTGGATACGTGCGTGAGAGGAGGTAATCAGAGGGGAAGAGAGGCGACGATCGTTGGATGATCGCAGTGAGCGTGAGGGAGTGTGAATAGAGATAAGGTTAGAGATGTATGGAGCAGTGGAGTTGGCGAGGGCCTTGTAAGTCAGAGTGAGGAGCTTGAAAAGTATTCTGTAGGGGAAGGGGAGCCAGTGAAGGGCTTGGTAGAGTGGGGATACAGAGGTGGAACGGCGAGAGAGGAAAATAAGCCTAGCAGCGGCGTTAAGTACAGATCTAAGGGGAGCGAGACGAGAGAGGAGGAGGCCGATAAGGAGAAGGTTGCAGTAGTCCAAGCGGGAGATAATCAGAGAGTGGACGAGAAATTTGGTGGCATCCTGGGAGAGGAAGGTCCGAATGCGGGCAATGTTGCGAAGCTGGAAACGGCAGGATTTGGCAAGAGAGTGAATGTGAGGGGCAAAGGAGAGAGAGGAGTCGAGGATGACACCTAGGCAGCGGAGTTGGGGAACAGGGGAGCTAGATAAGTTGTCAACAGTGATGGAGAGGTCAGAGGGGAAGGAGGTACGAGAGGGAGGAAAGACAATGAGTTCAGTTTTAGCAAGATTGGCACCATCTTGCAGTCACAGGTACCTTAAATAGTGTAGAGGCAAATAAGGGCAGGGAGGCAGGATCTAATAGAAGAAGTGGGATGATTTCACAAAGAACGGGTAATGCCTTCTTCTGAGCATGCCCAAAGAACTAAGATGGTGGCCACCATCCATCTGCAACATCAGCAGCTCCAGAGAAGATAGAAGTCCATGTTGCTGCCAGAAGCAATAATGAGAGTACGTCAGACCCCGGTAGGTACACCAGAGGGTCTGTTGTGTGACACATCCCATTTATCCCTAGAACTTCAAAATGGTTACCACATATATCACTATATATTCTATAATGATCAACATTTCATTCATTCGAACACCTTCTACATAACCATCCTCATGAATCCCTACCAGTGTCTGCAGTCACATCTGATGTCCATTCATTTAAATGGAAAAAGTAGATATGGAAAAAAATCTAAGATATTCAGCGCTAAATTGTAGTCAAAGATCAAGAAAACATAAAGAACTAAAGCGACAGTGTTGTAAAAAGTGTTGCTCTATTGAATTGATGGTAATTATGAGACAAATGTGCATGTTACAATAAATACTGCACATTATTTGGTGTTCTTGGTGTTATATGAATTCATATGTAGCTGTGTATATTGTATCTCAAGATATCATTGCCTCCTCCCTTGCTCGCATTTAAGACTTCTGCTGTGCTTCCCCCATTCTTTGGAACTCTCTACCCTCGACTCACTCGACTCTCCCCCAACCTTCAGTCCTTCAAACACTCACTCAAAACTCACCTTTTCAAGCTCGAATATCCTATCACCTCCTGACCATCTAATCCATCATCTCCTCTTTCTTGCCTGTCATCTCCAATTTCTTTTTGTAAAGGTAGGGCAAAGGGAATAGGGGTAGTCGCACTAGTAGTTTGTTGAGTGATTTAACCCTTCTAATATAGTAATTAAATTAGGATAATTATATCCATTAGGATTATTGAGGGGTGCATAAAACCTCTATCATGTCAATAGAAAAAAGAAGAGGAAAGAAAACAGATTGTAAGATGCACTAAAACACTCCATTATTTAAATTGTGTGGGAAGCAATTATGGATTGGTCATTATAAAATGTAACTTTTATTATTATTAATTCCTAAAAACAGCGAAATATCTAATAAAATAAACAAGTGAAAATGTGATTTAAAATGCTGGTCAGATCTCATGAATCTGTACATCTCCATTCATATAAGACCATTTATTATTATTATTATTATTATTAATTTTTATTTATAGGGCGCTACTAAGTGTCTGTAGCGCTGTACAGGGACAAACAAAATTACAATACGAGGAGAGACAGCACAGTACAGTAAACAATAAGCACAATAACTCTGAGAGCTCAAAGCACAGCTAGGGGTGGGGGAGGGGAGAGGGGAAGGTCCGCATACGACGGAGCCCAAGAAGGAAGGCACGGATGAAGGGAGACCCCTATGACATATGCGACGAATATGTATGCCTAAAAGGAATTATCAACCTAAGAGGCATGTAGATACTAGGATCACAATCCTATAGAAACCCGTATAATCTGGAGCAGAATACGTTCTATATAAATTAACACTGCTTTTTGGGGATTAGTTTCTTTGTGATCCGCTCTGTGTATAGGATATTAACCTTCAATACCCTCCTCATTCCAGCGTCTTTAAGAATGGAATTTATTCATTATTGGATAGAATTCATTTCAGATTGTTAAACCCATCTGTCCCCATTACTTAACGGGTTCAGTAATTATTAGATACATGCTGCAACAAATTAGAAACAGTGGCAGTGGTAGGAGTATCTAACTACCCAATTTATAATTTCTTCCATTGTAAAAATAACCAACATCGGACGCAAAAAATTATAGTATCTTACTAACACATTTTCAAGGCATACTCAGTATTGATTTTGACAACTGTATTAGATTAACACAATATTGGACTACATTTACATCTCATAAGGAATAAGTAGAATATCTTTGGATGGTAATCCACTAAATGGTCTTATATGAATGGAGATGTACAGATTCATGAGATGTGACCAGCATTTTAAATCACATTTTCACTTGCTTATTTTATTAGATATTTCGCTGTTTTTAGGAATTAATAATAATAAAAGTTATGTTTTATAATGACCAATCCATAATTGCTTCCTACACAATTTAAATAATGGAGTGTTTTAGTGCATCTTACAACCTGTTTTCTTTCCTCTTCTTTTTTCCATCTCCATTTTCTCCCAGATTTTCCGACTGTCTCTCATCACCCCTCCTTCTAGAATGTTAGCTCTCATGGGCAGGGTTTTCTATACCTATTGTCCCATGTCTGTCTGCAGTTGGTTTTCCTCACACATTCTGTCATGTATTTTGCTGCACTCTGAGTGAGTCCCCATAGCATTACGCATCTCATCTGTGCAACTTATGTGTATTACCTCATCTATTTGTTAATTGCTTCTGTAACTGGCACTGAGAAATCTGTGGCACCTTATCAATAAATAAACAATAATCATTAAAATTAGGTTATAGAGGATTTTTCTTGCTTCCAACACATCAGCTTCAAGAACTGACTGTTCACATGTTGCTTACTCAATCCCACTCCTTGACAGGCGCAAGAGGTGATGAGATAATCAATGTTATTCACTTCGCTTGTTGGTGGTTTTAATGTTGTGGTTGATTGGTGTAAACAGATGCTATTATGCAAACATAGAGACATGACATAAAAAAGGCATTTGAACTGTGGATTTATATTTTTCAGCTTTTAATTGACCCGAACAACAGTCACACTGGTGATTGTTAAAGTGTTTTTTGTGGCTGTAGCTATATAGAAAACTGCTGGTGCTTGAAATGAATGTTCTTGCTGCTTAAACATCATCGCTTACCAGAACCTGACTTATAAACTGAGCGATTTGACCTTCTTAGACCATTGGGAAACATATTCTCCATGTTACCTTTGATTTGCATTGTATTCATCTATGCAACATTTTCAACCAGTAATTTTTTGTTAAAATGCTGTTCAGAGTTTTCTGAGCAACTTCAGATACAAAATGTATTAGTGTGACAGCCTGACAAATAAAACCATTCAATTATATTGAATAGTATTGGTTATTAAATTGTTCTGCTTATTACACAAAGAGAGAATCTTGCTAGTGTGACACAGCTCTTTGTAACTGTTAAATAAAGAAAATGCCATAATGTCCATGTCTTACATCACAAATTGAAAGAATAAAACATTTCCAGAATCAGATGTGAGCAGAAAAAAAAATCACAATGTTTTAATTTATTATTATTTTTTAAGTAATACAATAAAATGTATGCATAAAATAACACATGCATATAAAAGTAACCAAACAAGAGCTTACAATGGTCACCCATAAATGTCATTTACCTCGCTCCATCCAATGAAAACTGTCTTATCAGCAAGACTGTTGTACATTTATTTATCAAACTTTGCACAGTCCGTCATATCAGCACTGTTCAGATTCCACAAAGAAGTGGTACAAGGGGATCCTCAATCTTAGGTTATTTTGCCCCCTCACAAGTAAACACCTTATCATTGTATTATATAACATACATGGCTAAACACTCTTCCTGCATCTCTTGGCTGAAGGAGAGTAGAATGCTCTGCAGTATTATTGGCCATAACAATTAACATTTTTAAATCAAAGGCAAAAGCACTAATTCCAAATTCATTACGAGTTGTTGCAATATGGCATTAGAGGTATTTTTTAAATTTTAAAATTGAACTAAAATATGAATATCAGATAATGTTTTTTTAATTTCCTTAAATGCTTTAAATCTAACAATTATGGCATATCATTCAAAAGGGATTATCTGACATGTTCTAGCTGCGAGTTATAGCACAGGTTTCATAAGGTTGTGGTGCGTTAGTAGCACTCACTTCAGGTGTGAGGTCCAGTTTTTCTCCAGGAGGAGCCTTGAATATGAAGTTCTGCAGAAGCGTTGTGAAGAACATAAATAGCTCCATTTTAGCCAGGTTTTCCCCAGCACAGCTTCTTTTACCTAGGACAAGCAGAAATAAGAAACATTAATAGCAGATACATGTTAAAAATAAACAGACAATACCGTGCTCAGAAGGGGCCCCTTCTGAGCACGGTAAGGGTCCACCTATCCCTACTGATCAGGTCCCGCCTAACGTTTATTTGTCTGTTTATTTTTAATTGTTTGTAATAAATTACCCATACGTTGTCACACTATGGAGCATTTTTTCTTTTATTGGAGTTCGATTTAATCGAGGGAAACTCTACATTATTGGATCGATATTTGTGAAGAACTACATCTCGGGTATGATTTGGGTTTGACCACATTATCTGTTCGGTATTATCGAGTGATATTATATATTAGAGGATCGACGTATCTGAGGAGTTACATCTTGCATACAGGCTTGTTTCACTATACTATTTGGTGAGTGCGCAACCCTGAGGGGTTAAGTTTAACCCATCATCACGTGAGGTGTTCCCGTTTATCTATTATTGCACGGAGTACATAGGGATTTTTCTCCTCCATCTACATTTTTGATATATATGTGGATTGCACTATGTTTTTTCCTTCTCTTTTACATGTATGACCTATGAGGAATATTGAAATATTCGACTTGATCAGAAGATTCCATAACTGTGCCTTTTGGAACATAGGACTTCCTTTATACTTATATATATTTTTTCTGGACTTTTTATTATTGATTTTTTATTATTGATTTTATATTTTGGTGGATTTATAGATGATTGGCGCCTGTTTGCGAATTTGCTGTGTGTATATATATATTTGATAGGGATTGGTGTTTCCTATATAGTTTGCTACAGGCTGCCTTTTTTGATTTGATACATTGCTTTGCGCCGTGGACTTAGTCATCTTTGATTTGTTGTTAACCCTTATAAATAACTGTAAGTTCTATCTGTTCACGACAAGGACACACAACAATACACCCTGGGCCTGATTCATGAAGGAACAAAAGTCCTTTGTATGCTTTTCCTCTACAGCAGACCCTTATATTTGAAGAGCGTTGTGCTTACTGGTATACAGTTGCCCCCAGGGCTTATGTACAAGTAAGAAGTGTTTATTTGCAAAAAATGCATCATTCCCTACCTAAATAACCAAAAGAATAAAAGAGGATCAAAGATCAGAGACACAAATGACAATGTCAGATTTAGGCCGGGTTCAGTAACAGGCAGAAACAGCACTAAACAAGTATCATAGAGAACTGTACAATTCTAAATCCAAAGTCATTATAGACAGATAATCAGGAGTCAGGCAGGGTCAAACACTAGAAAACCAAAAACAACAAAGTAATCAAGACTTAAACTGCATGGGTTCTAGACTCATATAGGTGCATAAAACCTATAATTACTTATGAGCACAACAGCATTGGTGCCTGTTATAGGGTATGTTCATACCCTGTATTTAAATGATGAAGTTTGTACTATTGACTGACAGTTACTTTCCATCTCAGGCTGTATTTTCCACACAGGACTTTACTGAATAGGAATGTAGGTATGCACTTACATATGCACTAGGTGGACATATAAGGTAATTTCCACATAAACAAATGCACTGCTCTTCCACTAATAAATATTGACATTATTCTTATATGTTATATTACACTAAAATAAACTTCTAAAAGCAACTAAAAAAAATCCTTATGTAGGGAGAATAGATACAAAGAAATTTCAGATTTAATTATTTTTAATCATTGTGGATTTTTTTGTATCAAGTCCCCAGCATCAGACTAATTACCAGTAAGACTGATTACCATTCTTGAACCTAAGACTGCTGAAAGCAAACAAAGATGTAGATCTAAAGTTTAATATCTATAAGTGTGTGGAAGGTTCCTCTCTATAAATCCTTTGACTCAAATTTATTTTTGTCAAACTTTATTACTGATCAAGGACCAGTCAAATAATATTTGCAGGTAATTTGGTCTCCTGCACATCATTGAAATTCTCATTAAAATAAATCTGTACAGAGTTAGTATTACCCATTGAGAAAGGTATGAATGCATCATTTTTCTTGAAATGTCCTTGTGAGTTGAGAAAATGTTCTGGGTAGAACTCTTCTGGTTTTTCAAAGTAGGTGTCATCTTTCAGTGCAGAGGTCAACAATGGCAAAACAGGAGTCCCCTGAGGGATAAAGAGCCAATTACAAACTAAAAGAATAAAACAGAATCAGAAATACATAGTTGAAAACAGAGAATATTGTACCAGTTGTTCACCCTGCAGTTTGAAAGACGAGGTCTGTAGTCAATTTGACCATATATATTGTGACAAAGGGAGGCATTTATCTGACAATATGCAAAGAAAACATACAATCAGATTAAGACATTGGCACAGTTATGCACCTAGATTCAGGTTAAACCAAGTAAAGACATGTGTAGTTTAAAGTTGGTTAACTTACATGATTTAAAAGCTGCTTCCTCTCAGCAAACAGACAGGGTGTGTCTGTTAGTTGAAACAGAGCCAGCGATGGGTGGGTGTGTCACCTGTCCATCAAGCTAAGGCTGGGGGAGGTGTATTATGTATAAAAGTTTGTTTGTGCCATTTGTTCACTGAGACCAACGCTGGGAAAGCTGGCTGGTCCTGAGAGAGAGCTGGTCTATGTATAGCTAGCATTTAGGGTCTCCATAATTGCTGTGAAAGTATACGGTGTCAAAACATTTACCATCCTGACAATAAAGAACCATAAAAAGGAAGAAGTTGTTCGCGTGTGCTTCTGCAGTAGCGGGCTCTTGCCACAATATGCATTACTAAATTGAACAGATCACGTTTTCATTAATAAAACACAATAGAGTCATTGCCTAAATTTTATAAAATAAGTGATAAAAGCTGAACCTTATTTTGTTGTTTAGAATTACACTTTTAAAAGCCTGGCCTATTATTATTATTTACTTACAAAGTGCTGACATATTATGCAGTGCTGTATATTGTGGATACTATAATACAATTCATTTTTGTACAATGGCATTAAACAGAAGGTAAAGATGATCCAGAGTTCACAATCTAAGATGTCGGGTGAACAACTGATATATAAGGTAGTAGTTTAATAATTGTAGCTGCTGATGTGTAATGATTGGTAAAGTGTGTAAGTCTACTGCAAGGCAGATGCATTATCAGTCAATTATTAAGTCAGTTATTGGTGCAGTATGGTTAGTGACGGGAGACAGAAACATGAAAGATAGATAAGTCATTGCAGAAACCTTAAAGCAGTCAGCTGCTGGCAACCATGACTGCTCCTCACCATTTATATTAACTGAACCTCCTTACTCTTCTAGTTCTGGAAAAGACTTTCGCTTTGTGCTGCTTTGCCGTTATCAGTGTTCTCTGTAGTCATTGTCAATTTTGAGCAGCTGTGTGCCAATATTTTTCTTTGTTATGTTTGCAGAACTTGTGGCAGCAGCTGATGCCACCAAGAAGGCCACGGAGATCCTCTCTCAAAGGATGAACAGAGATTGCTTTGACAGTGACCAATGAACTCTCTGTGGCTGATACTGGGCCCATCTTCTCTATAAAAGCCATATGCATAAATCATTGTTTTTCACCCATGGGCGGTATATGGGGACTCATATAAAACTTTGCTATTTGGCCATTAAATCTCTAGTTACACTTTTTTCCTGCAGGAAACCTTTTGTTTATTTATTCCCTTACCTCTGTGGTGAGAAACAGCACAAATAACAGTACAGAGAACAGCAACTAGCAGTTACTCATATGTTCCTGGTAAGAGTTTTTAGCTTCCCTCCAGAACAGTGGTAAGGTAAACTGGTACTGAATACACATTGTCACGAATGTCCAGCCTGTCCCAGATACAATGGATTCATTTGATATATCATATTAACACTGCAGCTGGCTGTGACTGGCGTCACCTTAGTTAATTAACAATGAATACACATTTTCTGCCGCCACAATGGATTTATTATGGTGTCCTTACATTCACCAATACCACTTATTAATGTTTCACACTTAAATCACGTACACATGTAGCATGAGCCTCCCTGGGCTTCGTGAGTTCACAAAGAATCACGGAGAAATACGCTAGATTATGTTTAATCTGAAAATTATTTCCAAGGCTTATTAACAGAAAGGTAATAAACAGACATACAATAGGATGCAAAAAAAATTAAATATTAAATAAAATCAGAGTACTTCTTACGAGGTAGTCTTGCTGTGTTTAAGGGAACACAATAGAAAAAAGGATGGAACATTTCAGTCTTGATAGACCCCTCATGAAATGCACAATTTGATGTCTAAGGCAGAAGATTTTAAACCCTTCTTAAAGGCTGTTCACCCCCACCTTAGGAATTTACACTGTCAATTAAGTCAGATTGATTCCCAAAATGACAGAGCTTTCCGAAGTAAATTATATATCACTAAGATATATGTTTGGGCACCTCAGAGACTCTATCACCTCTGCTCTGCTTGAGTGGCAAGAAGGTTTACAACTTTGGGGCTTCAAACTCCCCCAAGATCCTTATCTATCTGGCTAGTTTCAAAAGATATGTTACATTTCGTCACACACGTAATAATTGGCAGCTCTGTGTTGTTGTCTTCGAGCATCACACAAGACAGGAATCGATGACATCTACTGCTGCATCACTGTGGAAGTGAGGTTGAGAAATGGTGCTATCCGTAGCCTACCAGTCTCTAGAGAGAGTTAAAGGAGTCAGTTGCTTGTTGCTGTTCTCTGTGCATAAAGAGAGGGGAGAAGAATCTTCTACAAATCCCTCTACGGTCTGTGTTCTCATCATATCAGGCAGTTATCTTTGTTAGTAAGGGTGTGCAGCGGGCACTTTTAGTGTTTTGTGTTTTGGGTTCTGATTAGCTTGAGGTTTTGGGTTCTGATTTGTTTTGCCAAAACACCTGACGAAAGGTTTTGGTTCTGATTTCGGGTTTTGGGTTCTGATTTATATTTAAAAAAGCATAAAAAGCACTAAAATCCATTTTTTTTGTTTTTTCCACTCCTACGCTATTATTAACCTCAATAACATTCAATAACAATCATTTCCACTAATTTCCAGTCGATTCTGAATACCTCACACCTCACAATATTGTTTTTAGTCCAAAACGTTGCACCGAGGTAGCTTTCTAGACTGCGTAGTGGAGTGGGCCCGGTACCCAATTTGGTACCGGGGCCACAATACCTCCTCCAACCATGGTACAGAGCATTCATCATTGAGATCCCATCAAGGATGTAAAAGACAGACAGGGTCGAAGTGTTATTTGTTGACTTTGTGAACAAAAAAACTGTCCCTGTTGCAAATCTTCGTGCAATGAAGAGTGACTTTTTCATTTGAAGGCTCAAGCTTTCAAGTGTAGTGTTTATAAGTTATAAACACTACAGTAGTTCTAACATGTCAATACCTCTTGTTTTAGACGACCATGGTACAGAGCATTCATCATTGAGATCCCATCAAGTATGTCAAAGACAGACAGAGTCGAAGTGTTATTTGTTGACTTTGTGAACAAAAAAACTGTCCCTGTTGCAAATCTTCGTGCAATGAAGAGTGACTTTTTCATTTAAAGGCTCAAGCTTTCAAGTGTAGTGTTTATAAGTTATATTATACTTTTGGTTTAATTTGTTTAATTTGTTTTAAATTTGTTTTACTTTGTGCTCATGGCAAACGACTGTTGAACGGTCACATAATGCCAAAAAAAGAGTTGCAAGATGGAATTGTCCTTGGGCCCTCCCACCCACCCTGATGTTGTTGAAATAGGACATGCGCACTTTAACAAACCAATCATTTCAGCGACAGGGCCTACAAAACAACTGTGGCTGAAATGATTGGTTTGTTTGGGCCCCTACACCAAAAAAGCTATTCATCTCTCCCTGTACAAACTAAACAGGCTCTACTGAGGCAAGATGTCATCCTCATCCTCTGATTCCTCTCCCCCTTCAGTGTGTACTTCCTCATCCTCACACATTATCAATTCGTCCCCGCTGGACTCCACAACCACAGGTCCCTCTGTAGTATCTGGAGGCCAGTGCTGTACTTGATTGAGGGATTGATAATTCATTTTTATGAACATCATTTTTTCAACGTTCTGCGGAAGCAACCTTCTTCGTCGCTCACTGACCAGGTTCCCCGCTGCACTAAAAACTCTTTCCGAGTACACACTGGAGGGGGGACAACTCAGGTAAAATAGAGCCAGTTTGTACAGGGGCTTCCAAACTGCCTTTTTTTCCTGCCAGTAACAATATGGACTGTCTGACATGTCTATTTGGATGGTGTCAGAAAAATAATCCTCCACCATTTTTTCTATTGTGAAAGCATCCAATGCAGCGACAGTAGACATGTCTGCAATGGTTGGCAGGTCCTTCAGTCCGGACCAGATGTTGTCTGCATCCCCGCTAGCGGGTCTTTTAGGAAAACTGAGTTTTTTCCTCGCAGCCACAGGTGTGGAAGAATATGAAGGTGGAGCTGTTGGCACTGCTTAAAAGTTGAACGTATTAAATGTAATATAGATTGCAGTACCTATTTTCTGGAACTGCTTAAAGAATGAACTTAGTAAATGTAATATAGATTGCAGTACCTATTCTCTTGCACTGCTTAAAAATTGAACGTATTAAATGTAATATAGATTGCAGTACCTATTCTCTGGAACTGCTTAAAGAATGAACAGAGTAAATGTAATATAGATTGCAGTACCTATTCTCTTGCACTGCTTAAAGAATGAACGTAGTAAATGTAATATAGATTGCAGAACCTATTCTCTGGAACTGCTTAAAAATTGAAGGTAGTAAATGTAATATAGATTGCAGTACCTATTCTCTTGCACTGCTTAAAAATTGAACTTATTAAATGTAATATAGATTGCAGTACCTATTCTCTTGCACTGCTTAAAAATATAACTTATTAAATGTAATATAGATTGCAGTACCTATTCTCTGGAACTGCTTAAAAATTGAAGGTGGTAAATGTAATATAGATTGCAGTACCTATTCTTTAGAACTGCTTAAATATTTTTTTTTTATTAATTTTGTATAATTTTTAAAATACATTTTTTTTAGTAATTTTTAAGAGATTTTAATAATTATAAAATTTGTATGGACTTAGCACAACAAAGCACAGCACAAAAGCACCGCTGGACTCAGCAAGGACAGAGCACTGGACTGATGCACCACTGGACTCAGCAAGGACAGAGCACTGGACTGATGCACCACTGGACTCAGCAAGGACAGAGCACTGGACTGATGCACCACTGGACTCAGCAGGACAGAGCACTGGACTGATGCACCACTGGACTCAGCAGGACAGAGCACTGGCAAAAGCACCACTAGACTCAGCAGGACAGAGCACAGCACAGCACAGCACAGCACGAGAAATAGCAGGACAGAGGACCACCTAACACACCTTCCCTCTTCCCTGATCAATGCCGAGTGAAGATGGCGGCGGCAAGCGGGGAATTTAAAGGTTCCGAGTATCGCGAGATCCGACACCGGGATTATGACTCAGTGCGTCGTTTTAAGTTTCGTAATCGGCGGGAATACCCGGACAGTGCAGGATCTGACTCGGATCCGCACTGTTCGGGGGGGCTCGGATTTCAGGAATCCGAGTCCGCTCATCCTTATTTGTTAGTACAATTATTTTCACATAAACACTTTATTTTTACATTATTAACACTAGTGTGTGTTTATTTCTAACTAGGGATGAGCGCACTCGGATTTATGAAATCCGAGCCCACCCGAACGTTGCGGATCCGAGTCGGATCCGAGACAGATCCGGGTATTGGCGCCAAATTCAAAAGTGAAACTGAGGCTCTGACTCATAATCCCGTTGTCGGATCTCGCGATACTCGGATCCTATAAATTCCCCGCTAGTCGCCGCCATCTTCACTCGGGCATTGATCAGGGTAGAGGGAGGGTGTGTTAGGTGGTCCTCTGTGCTGTTTAGTTCTGTGCTGTTTAGTTCTGTGCTGTTTAGTTCTGTGCTGTTTAGTGCTGTTTAGTGCTGTGCTGTGCTGTGCTGTGTTCTGCAGTATCAGTCCAGTGGTGCTGTGTGCTGTGCTCTGTCCTTCTGAGGTCAGTGGTGCTGCTGGGTCCTGTGCTGTGTCCTGTTCAGTCCAGTGGTGCTGTGTCCTGTGCTCTGTGCTTCTAAGGGCATAGTTATTTCCCCATTATTCCCAAGTTTTTAAAAAATAAAAAAAAAATAAAAAAAAAAAAAAAATTAGAAATTAAAAAAAATATATATAATTATAACCAAATGTGCAAAACCAATCCAGCAGTATAAGTCCATTGGTACTGCAATATTACCAAGTTCACACATTCTGCAGTATCAGTCCAGTGGTGCTGTGTCCTGTGCTCTGTCCTGCTGAGTTCCGTAGTGCTGCTGGGTCCTGTGCCGTGTCCTGTTCAGTCCAGTGGTGCTGTGTCCTGTGCTCTGTGCTTCTAAGGGCATAGTTATTTCCCCATTATTCCCAAGTTTTTAAAAAATAAAAAAAAGTAAAAAAAAATAAAAAATTAGAAATTAAAAAAAATATATATAATTATAACCAAATGTGCAAAACCAATCCAGCAGTATAAGTCCATTGGTACTGCAATATTACCAAGTTCACACATTCTGCAGTATCAGTCCAGTGGTGCTGTGTCCTGTGCTCTGTCCTGCTGAGTTCCGTAGTGCTGCTGGGTCCTGTGCCGTCTCCTGTTCAGTCCAGTGGTGCTGTGTCCTGTGCTCTGTGCTTCTAAGGGCATAGTTTTTTCCCCACTATTCCCAAGTTTTTTAAAAATTAAAAAAAAGTAAAAAAAAATAAAAAATTAAAAAAAAAAAAAAAATATATAATAATTTAAACCAAATTTGCAAAACCAATCCAGCAGTATAAGTCCATTGGTACTGCAATATTACCAAGTTCACACATTCTGCAGTATCTTGTGCTACATATAATGGAGACCAAAAATTTGGAGGATAAAGTAGGGAAAGATCAAGACCCACTTCCTCCTAATGCTGAAGCTGCTGCCACTAGTCATGACATAGACGATGAAATGCCATCAACGTCGTCTTCCAAGCCCGATGCCCAATCTCGTAGTACCGGGCATGTAAAATCCAAAAAGCCCAAGTTAAGAAAAAGTAGCAAAAAGAGAAACTTAAAATCATCTGAGGAGAAACGTAAAGTTGCCAATATGCCATTTACGACACGGAGTGGCAAGGAACGGCTTAGGCCCTGGCCCGTGTTCATGACTAGTGGTTCAGCTTCACCCACGGATCTTAGCCCTCCTCCTCCTCCCCCCCCCTACAAAAAATTGAAGAGAGTTATGCTGTCAGCAACAAAACAGCAAACAACTCTGCCTTCTAAAGAGAAATTATCACAAATCCACAAGGCGAGTCCAAGGATGTTGGTGGTTGTCAAGCCTGACCTTCCCATCACTGTACGGGAAGAGGTGGCTCGGGAGGAGGCTATTGATGATGTAGCTGGCGCTGTGGAGGAACTTGATGATGAGGATGGTGATGTGGTTATTGTAAATGAGGCACCAGGGGGGGAAACAGCTGATGTCCATGGGATGAAAAAGCCCATCGTCATGCCTGGTCAGAAGACCAAAAAATGCACCTCTTCGGTCTGGAGTTATTTTTATTCAAATCCAGACAACCAATGTATGGCCATATGTAGCTTATGTAAAGCTCAAATAAGCAGGGGTAAGGATCTTGCCCACCTAGGAACATCCTCCCTTATACGTCACCTGAATAACCTTCATAGTTCAGTGGTTAGTTCAGGAACTGGGGCTAGGACCCTCATCGGTACAGGGACACCTAAATCCCGTGGTCCAGTTGGATACACACCAGCAACACCCTCCTCGTCAACTTCCTCCACAATCTCCATCAGATTCAGTCCTGCAGCCCAAGTCAGCAGCCAGACTGAGTCCTCCTCAATACGGGATTTATCCGAGGAATCCTGCAGCGGTACGCCTACTACTGCCACTGCTGCTGTTGCTGCTGTTAGTCGGTCATCTTCCCAGAGGGGAAGTCGTAAGACCGCTAAGTCTTTCACAAAACAATTGACCGTCCAACAGTCGTTTGCCATGACCACAAAATACGATAGTAGTCACCCTATTGCAAAGCGTATAACTGCGGCTGTAACTGCAATGTTGGTGTTAGACGTGCGCCCGGTGTCCGCCATCAGTGGAGTGGGATTTAGAGGGTTGATGGAGGTATTGTGTCCCCGGTAAAAAATCCCCTCGAGATTCCACTTCACTAGGCAGGCGATACCAAAAATGTACAGAGAAGTACGATCAAGTGTCCTCAGTGCTCTTAAAAATGCGGTTGTACCCACTGTCCACTTAACCACGGACATGTGGACAAGTGGTTCTGGGCAAACGAAGGACTATATGACTGTGACAGCCCACTGGGTAGATGCATCCCCTTCCGCAGCAACAGCAACAGCTGCATCAGTAGCAGCATCTACAAAATGGCTGCTCATGCAAAGGCAGGCAACATTGTGCATTACAGGCTTTAATAAGAGGCACAATGCTGACAACATATTAGAGAAAATGAGGGAAATTATCTCCCAGTGGCTTACCCCACTTAGACTCTCATGGGGATTTGTGGTGTCAGACAATGCCAGTAACATTGTGCGGGCATTAAATATGGGCAATTTCCAGCACGTCCCATGTTTTGCCCACACCATTAATTTGGTGGTGCAGCATTACCTCAAGAGTGACAGGGGTGTGCAGGAGATGCTTGCGGTGGCGCGCAAAATTGCTGGACACTTTCGGCATTCAGCCAGTGCCTACCGCAGACTAGAGGCACATCAAAAAAGCATGAACCTGCCCTGCCATCACCTCAAACAAGAGGTTGTGACGCGCTGGAACTCCACCCTCTATATGCTGCAGAGGATGGAGGAGCAGCAAAAGGCCATTCAGGCCTACACAGCCACCTACGACATAGGCAAAGGAGTGGGGATGCGCCTCAGTCAAGCGCAGTGGAGACTGATTGTTGTGCAAGGTTCTGCAGCCATTTGAACTTGCCACACGAGAAGTCAGTTCCGACACTGCCAGCTTGAGTCAGGTCATTCCCCTGATCAGGCTGTTGCAGAAGCAGCTGGAGAAAGTGAGGGAGGAGCTGGTAAGCCATTGCGATTACACCAAGCATGTAGCTCTTGTGGATGTAGCCCTTCGTACGCTTTGCCAGGATCCGAGGGTGGTCACTCTTTTAAAGTCAGAGGAATACATTCTGGCCACCGTGCTCGATCCTCGGTTTAAAGCGTATGTTGTGTCTCTGTTTCCGGCGGACACAAGTCTACAGCGGTGCAAAGACCTGCTGGTCAGGAGATTGTCCTCTGAAGAGGACCGTGACATGCCAACAGCTCCACCCTCATTTTCTTCCACATCTATGGCTGCGAGGAAAAAGCTCAGTTTTCCCAAAAGAGGCACTGGCGGGGATGCTGATAACATCTGGTCCGGACTGAAGGACCTGCCAACCATTGCAGACATGTCTACTCTCGCTGCATTGGATGCTGTCACAATAGAAAAAATTGTGGATGATTACTTTGCTGACACCATCCAAGTAGACATGTCAGACAGTCCATATTGTTACTGGCAGGAAAAAAAGGCAGTTTGGAAGCCCCTGTACAAACTGGCTCTATTTTACCTGAGTTGTCCCCCCTCCAGTGTGTACTCGGAAAGAGTTTTTAGTGCAGCGGGGAACCTGGTCAGTGAGCGGCGAAGGAGGTTGCTTCCTCATAACGTTGAAAAAATGATGTTTATAAAAATGAATAATCAATTCCTCAATGAAGTACAGCACTGCCCTCCAGATACTACAGAGGGACCTGTGGTTGTGGAGTCCAGCGGGGACGAATTGATAATGTGTGATGAGGAGGAAGTACACACTGTAGGGGGAGAGGAATCAGAGGTTGAGGATGAGGACGACATCTTGCCTCAGTAGAGCCTGTTTAGTCTGTACAGGGAGAGATGAATAGCTTTTTTGGTGTGGGGGCCCAAACAAACCAATCATTTCAGCCAAAGTTGTTTGGTAGGCCCTGTCGCTGAAATGATTGGTTTGTTAAAGTGTGCATGTCCTATTTCAACAACATAAGGGTGGGTGTGAGGGCCCAAGGACAATTCCATCTTGGAACTTTTTTTTTGGCATTATATGACCAATCAACAGTCGTTTGCCATGTTCAAAAAGTAAAACCAAATGTAAAAAAATTCAAGAAATTAAACCAAAAGTAAAATGCCGTGTCATAATTTAAAACAAGAGGTATTGACGTGCTCTAAAACTACTGTATTGTTGTTTATATTTTATAAACACTACACTTGAAAGCTTGAGTCTTTCAATAGAAAAGTAACTGTCCATTGCATGAATATTTGCAACAGGGACAATTTTAGGGTTAAGAAAGTCAACTAATAACACTTCGACGCTGTCTGTCTTTATAAACACTACACTTGGAAGTTGGAGGAGGTATTGTGGCCCCGGCACCAAATTTACTACCGGGGCCACTCCACTGTGCAGTCCATATTTAGGTGTATCAGATATTAAACAACGGTGACAGTTGATGCCCAATTTTTTAATTATATTGTGGCCTCGGTACCAAATTGTGTACCGGGGCCACCACACTACGCAGTCCAGATACTTGTTTGGTGGAATTCAGACCAGTTGAGGGTTTTATTATTATATTGTGTGGACCACTCTATCTATACCACACTACAACTCTATACCACTCTATTTCATACTTTAATTCTATTTCATACTTTAATTCTATTTCATACTTTAATTCTATTTCATACTTTAATTCTATTTCATACTTTAATTCTATTTCATACTTTAATTCTATTACTAATTAATTACCATAAAGAGGAACAAAATAAACCAATTTTACCAAAAGTATAATATGACTTAGACTTACAAACACTACACTTGAAAGATCGTGCCTTTAAATGAAAAAGTCAGTCTTCATTGCACGACTATGTGCAACAGGGACAGTTTTTTGGGTTTACAAAGTCAAACAATAACACTTTGACCCTGTCTGTCTGGGATCTCAATGACGAATTGTCTGTACCATGTTTGGAGGAGGTATTGTGGCCCCGGTATCAAATTGGGTACCGGGGCCACCCCACTATGCAGTCCAGATACTTGTTTGGTGGAATTCAGACACGTGGAGGGTTTTTTAATTATATTGTGGCCTCGGTACCAAATTGTGTACCGGGGCCACCACACTACGCAGTCAAGATAGATAGATGCGTATTGCGTATCATAGATAAAGTACATTCAGTGGTGTGGGGCAAATTGAAAAATATTCAAAATGCACTGACATTATCAAAAACAAGAGGTTGTCACACGCTAAAACTCCAACATATATATGATGGAGAGGATGGAGGAGCAGCCGTATGTGTAGTGTAATGCAGATCTGTTGAAGGTTTTTTATATATTTTATTGTGGTGCCCAGTGCCCACTCCTCTACGCAGTCCAGGTACAATTATTGGTGGGAATCATAAAAGTTCAGGGTTTTTAATTTATATTGTGGTGACCCACTCCTCTACGCAGTCCAGGTACATTTATTGGTGCGAATCATAAAAGTTCAGGGTTTTTAATTTATATTGTGGTGACCCACTCCTCTACGCAGTCCAGGTACATTTATTGGTGCGAATTATAAAAGTTCAGGGTTTTTAAGATATATTGTGGTGACCCACTCCTCTACGCAGTCCAGGTACATTTATTGGTGCGAATCATAAAAGTTCAGGGTTTTTAAGATATATTGTGGTGACCCACTCCTCTACGCAGTCCAGGTACATTTATTGGTGCGAATCATAAAAGTTCAGGGTTTTTAAGATATTGTGGTGACCCACTCCTCTACGCAGTCCAGGTACAATTATTGGTGCGATTCATAAAAGTTCAGGGTTTTTAATTTATATTGTGGTGACCCACTCCTCTACGCAGTCCAGGTACATTTATTGGTGCGAATCATAAAAGTTCAGGGTTTTTAAGATATATTGTGGTGACCCACTCCTCTACGCAGTCCAGGTACATTTATTGGTGCGAATCATAAAAGTTCAGGGTTTTTAAGATATTGTGGTGACCCACTCCTCTACGCAGTCCAGGTACAATTATTGGTGCGAATCATAAAAGTTCAGGGTTTTTAATATATTGTGGTGACCCACTCCTCTACGCAGTCCAGGTACAATTATTGGTGCGATTCATAAAAGTTCAGGGTTTTTAATTTATATTGTGGTGACCCACTCCTCTACGCAGTCCAGGTACAATTATTGGTGCGATTCATAAAAGTTCAGGGTTTTTAATATATATTGTGGTGACCCACTCCTCTACGCAGTCCAGGTACATTTATTGGTGCGAATCATAAAAGTTCAGGGTTTTTAAGATATATTGTGGTGACCCACTCCTCTACGCAGTCCAGGTACATTTATTGGTGCGAATCATAAAAGTTCAGGGTTTTTAAGATATATTGTGGTGACCCACTCCTCTACGCAGTCCAGGTACATTTATTGGTGCGAATCATAAAAGTTCAGGGTTTTTAAGATATATTGTGGTGACCCACTCCTCTACGCAGTCCAGGTACATTTATTGGTGCGAATCATAAAAGTTCAGGGTTTTTAAGATATTGTGGTGACCCACTCCTCTACGCAGTCCAGGTACAATTATTGGTGCGAATCATAAAAGTTCAGGGTTTTTAATATATTGTGGTGACCCACTCCTCTACGCAGTCCAGGTACAATTATTGGTGCGATTCATAAAAGTTCAGGGTTTTTAATTTATATTGTGGTGACCCACTCCTCTACGCAGTCCAGGTACAATTATTGGTGCGATTCATAAAAGTTCAGGGTTTTTTAATATATATTGTGGTGACCCACTCCTCTACGCAGTCCAGGTACATTTATTGGTGCGAATCATAAAAGTTCAGGGTTTTTAAGATATTGTGGTGACCCACTCCTCTACGCAGTCCAGGTACAATTATTGGTGCGAATCATAAAAGTTCAGGGTTTTTAATATATTGTGGTGACCCACTCCTCTACGCAGTCCAGGTACAATTATTGGTGCGATTCATAAAAGTTCAGGGTTTTTAAGATATATTGTGGTGACCCACTCCTCTACGCAGTCCAGGTACATTTATTGGTGCGAATCATAAAAGTTCAGGGTTTTTAATATATATTGTGGTGACCCACTCCTCTACGCAGTCCAGAAAGATACCTTGTTGCAACGTTTTGGACTAATAACTATATTGTGAGGTGTTCAGAATACACTGTAAATTAGTGGAAATGCTTGTTATTGAATGTTATTGAGGTTAATAATAGCCTAGGAGTGAAAATAAGCCCAAAAACTTGATTTTTAAACTTTTTATGTTTTTTTCAAAAAAAATCCGAATCCAATACCTTAAATCCGAACCGAGACCTTTCGTCAAGTGTTTTGCGAGACAAATCCGAACCTCAAAAATAACGAAAATCCGGATCCAAAACACAAAACACGAGACCTCAAAAGTCGCCGGTGCACATCCCTATTTCTAACAGAGTTGCTCCAGTAAACATCTATTTATAAATATTGATTATGGAAATACATTAGGAAACCATCTGTTTCCCTATGATATACTCTAAAAAATTAGACACTTACCTTTGGAATAAAATATCCTCTGAATGTGACATCTTGAGAAGTTGCATGCGGGAGGTTACCCGGAACAATATCACCAAACCGCTGAATTTCATGAATGACAGCGTCAGTGTACGGCATTTCTTTCCTATGCTCTATTTGTGGTGTAGCTGATCCAATCACTCTTTCAATTTCATTTTGCACTTTTTCTGCCAGGAAAGAGGTTCAAAATTATAATTCATGTCACATATCTGTATAAACTGCTCAGAGTTGTAGCAGAAATCCAGTTACAGATAAATACAAGTGCAGTAGATTTTCCTTAAAGGAATATCTATTCTACACATACAAAATTAACTTAAAACTCACTAATGCTTTGCATAAAATAGCATATAATAGGCTCATAATACACACACAGAATATAATATAGATGCAAGTTATGTCTTCATATATCGGTAACAGCATGTACATAATAGCAAAGTGGGCTATATTGCTAAATAAGGCTGTGAACACACTACAGGTTATTCACCCCATTATCGGCCAACCACACAATAAATGACCGATATTGCATTAGTGTGTATACGCCAACAATAAATGATTATCGCTCCAAAGCACATTGTAACCTTATATTTACATTTATAAATCGGACTTAAAATCTTGTAAACGATGGAACAATGTCGTCCCAATTCTGCAGTGTGTATGCACTCCGAACCAGCAGTGTAGGCAGATCTCCATAGAGTTTACAGAGTCACAGTCTTTTCAGCCGATGGTTATGACAGATGAAGGGCACAAATCTCAAAGTAAATCTTGTAAAAAGTGTATAGTTTGTACACATGAATCGACATGCTTATTGGGAATTTCAGTCGTCTGTAAAATCACTAACGATATTACATTGGGAGAATTTTTCTGTGGTGTGTACCTAGCCAAACAGAGTTTTTGCCAATAGACAGTAATCATCTTTTACAGCTGACCATGCCTTTTATTATATGAATACGATGCAAATTTATCACAAACAGCTTTTGTTTCCTTTATTTAATAAAAAAAGGAAAATATGTAGTTAAACAATAATTATACCAAAAT
This sequence comes from Mixophyes fleayi, assembly GCF_038048845.1. Lineage (NCBI taxonomy): Eukaryota > Metazoa > Chordata > Amphibia > Anura > Limnodynastidae > Mixophyes > Mixophyes fleayi. The sequence continues at coordinate 28,170,713 of NC_134404.1, read as the reverse complement.
ATAATCTAACAAATGAACATGAAAATACTCAAATGTTTTATTCCTTTGCCAGAAACTACTATACATGTATAAGAATTAATGCATCCCTTACTTTGAAATACAAGACTATCAGACGCTCAGAATTCCATGCTCAACCTACAGCCTTATACTTTTATATGGTCATAGAACTCACAGACGACTTGTCATATCCTTATATTTCACACTAGGGGGTGCATTATCATATATATATATATATATATATATATATATATATATATATATATATATATATATACAAATATACAGAGTTCTCACTTTGGATGTCTGGGTATTTCATCATTAGCAGGAGGCCCCATCTGAGAGTGGTAGTGGTTGTCTCCATTCCTGCAACAAATAGATTTATCACCAGTGTAGTGAGGTTGTCATTGTGGAAATACAAAGTGGATTCTGGTTTCCCCTGCATAATATAAATAGAACATTATTATACAAACTATTTCTTAAACACTAAGAATTTTACCTTAAAAGGTGCCCTTATAGTGTAGCAAATAAGTGCACATTTTAAATGAAAAGATTTTCCATATATATATAAATGGCAGTATATTGAATATAAATCAAATGATTGATTATCTGGTTAATATCTGAATCAGCAGGTTTCCAGGTAGATCACTTAATCATGAGGTACTTGCTCAGAACTAAAAAGAGCAAAGAACCCCACTTTATATTTAAAGGGTTCATCCTTTAAATATACTTAAAATAACACATACTAGAAACTACAAGTATTGACTGCTTATCTGTTGCACCATATATAAAGTACAGGGTCTTCAACCCATTCCAGGAGGTAAATGTATCAAGCTGAGAGTTTTACGGCGGGTTTGAAAAACCAATCAGATTCTAGCTATCATTTATTTAGTATATTCTACAAAATAATAGCCAGATTTCGATTGGTTGCTATAGGCAACATCTCCACTTTTCCAACCTGTCAGAAACTTGCAGCTTGATACATTTGCCCCCAGAAGTAGACTTCTACAGTTTCAGTCAATGTAACAGAGTATACAGAAGACAAATCCCTCAGGGAAATTCCAAAAGGCCTCCTATGTGTATTTCATCTGTTTGGGGATTTCATCAGGAGAAAATATTGCTTATAATAATCATCTCTATCTTCCTTTAAATAGATACACTCACAATCCATGCTAAAATGCGAATTGCACATACTAAAGTGGCATAGAATGCGTGGCTTGCATGAAATCTGCCATCTTGATGATGTCACTTCCCGGGAAGTGATTAAAATTTAGTTCTCTATACAAACTATAAGGAACCATGGGGCATTAAATAACAGATAAATATTAGACAAGCAAGAACTAACTAAGACTAACTCTTCTGCCTGTTCTACAATTCCATTACAAACTTGAAACTCAAAAAATCTCTGCCTCCATCTAAAAACACATAAATAGATTTCCCCGTTTACAATCATTTCATTCTACTAAAGGAGTAGGGTTAGTATTCCCAATAAACAGAAGTTTCCCAAAGGGAGGAGATGTACTTCATTAGGTCTTGAGAAATAAGGATCTTTCACCATATGTCATGTAACCCTGAGATCACTTTATTAAGGGGAAGGTGTGACATATGCACTTAACAAAAAACCTAATACATTTCAATCTTTTACTGATTTGAATATATTTGCAAGATGCCTGACCTTAAAAAGACACCTTGGAAATAAAATATATTCCTATTATAAGGAGTTCTATTGATACACAGTCCCTCTCTAAATCAGATCTTAAATTAGTGTATAAGTTCTATCCTTTAGAGTCAAGGGGCTAGATTTACTAAGCTGCGGGTTTGAAAAAGTGGGGATGTTGCCTATAGCAACCAATCAGATTCTAGCTGTCATTTTGTAGAAGGTACTAAATAAAAGAAAGCTGGAATCTGATTGGTTGCTATAGGCAACATCCCCACTTTTTCAAACCCGCAGCTTAGTAAATCTAGCCCAAAGTGTAGCCATATTAATATCATTTATTACATGGTTAAAAGGGATTTATTTCACACGGACAAGGAATATAAAGTGAACGAGGATCTATTTCGGAAAAACAAGCCCTAAAGAACCTAATGAATAATGTGAATCTGATTATCAAGAAAGATCATAAAGATGGAGGTATGGTGATATTAAATAAAGAGAACATTATTAAAGAAGCTACAAGGCTTCTATGTGACACTATATCATATATAATTTATAGTTGAGAAAAAGGAGTTGTTGACACTTTTGAATATCAATATATTTTGCAGCAACTCCCTAATTTTCCTTTATTTTAATATCTCCCAAACATTCATATAATCTAAAAAATTCATCTGGGAGACCTTCTAATGCTAGAATAGATTTACTTACCTTTCATGCTTCAAAATGAATACATTAAAAAGAAGATACGACAACATTGTTAAAATATTTTAAACATTTGGAAAAGAACATATTTTTGGGTTATAATTCATATACAGTCCCTATGTCTATTGAGCATCAGATAGGTATCACATATTTAAGAATTTAACTCAGAAACAAACATTTTATTCATAATCTGATCTGTTTTAATTCAAACCTAACTTAGTTTATGCTAATACTTTCTTAAATAATTTTAATATACAACAGTGTAGCATTGCAATTAGAACGATTTTCGCACTTTGCAAATCTTTTTATGATGTTTGGGAAAGGTCTTAATTGCCACAATAAATTTTATTTAAATAAAATTGATTTATATATTGATAAATATCTATACATACATATATATATATATATATATATTTTTAATTTTTTTTTCTATATCTATATAGTGATGGCCAAAAGTTTTGAGAGCGACTTGTTTTCGAAAAAAGTTTGCTGCTTCACTGTTTTTAGACCTTTTTGTCAGATGTTGCTATGGTATACTGAAGTAAAATTACAGACATGTCATAAGTGTCAAAGGCTTTAATTGAAAATTACATTAAGTTTATGCAAAGAGTCAATATTTGCAGTGTTGACCGTACTTTTTGAATACCTCTGCATTTCGCCCTGTCATGCTGTCAATCAACTTCTGGGCCACACATTGACTGATGGCTGCCCATTCTTGCCTAATCAATGCTGGGAGTTTATCAGAATTTGTGGGTTTTGGATGTCCACCTGCCTCTTGAGGATTGACCACAAGTTCTCAATGGGATTAAAATCTATGGAGTTTCCTGGCCACAGACCCATAAGTTTGATGTTTTGATCCCTGAGCCACTTACTTATCACTTTTGCCTTATGGCAAGGTGCTCCATCATGCTGGAAAAGGCATTGTGCGTCACCAAACTGTTCTTGGATGGTTGGGACAAGTTGCTCTTGGAGGATGTTTTTGTACCATTCTTTGTTTATGGCTGTGTTCTTGTGAGTGAGCCTACCCCCTTGGCTGAGAAGCAACCCCACACATGAATGGTCTCAGGATGCTTTACTGTTGGCATGACACAGGACTGATGGTAGCAGTCACCTTTCCTTCTCAAGCATTTTTCCAGATGCCCTAAACAATCTGAAAGGGAATTCATCAGAGAAAATAACTTTACCCACGTTCTCAGCAGTCCAATCCCTGTACCTTTTGCAGAATATCAGTCTGTCCCTGATGTTTTTCCTGGAGAGAAGTAGCTTATTTGCTGGCCTTCTTGACACCAAGCCATTCTCCAAAAGTCTTCGCCTCACTTTGTGTGCAGATGCACTCATACCTTCCTGCTGCCATTCCTGAGCAAGCTCTGAACTGTTGGTGCCCTGATTCCGCAGCTAATCCATCTTTAGGAGACAGTCCTGGCACTTGCTAGACGGTCTTGTACGCCCTGAAGCCTTCTTCACAACTATTGAACCTCTCTCCTTGAAGTTCTTGATGATCCGATAAATGGTCGATTTAGGTGCAATCTTACTAGCAGCAATATACTTGCCTGTGAAGCCCTTTTTGTGCAAAGCATTGATGACTGCATGTGTTTCCTTGCAGGCAACCATGGTTAACAGAGGAAGAACATTGATTTCAAGCAACACCCTACTTTTAAAGCTTCCCATCTGTTATTCTAACTCAATCAGCATGACAGAGTGATCTCCAGCCTTGTCCTCCTCAACACGCTCACATGTGTTAACGAGAAAATCACTGACCTGATGTCATCTGGACCTTTTGTGGCAGGGCCAATATGCAGTGGAAATTATGTTTTTAGGATAAAGTTCATTGTCATGGCAAAGAGGGACATTTAAATTAATTGCAATTTATCTGATCACTCTTCATGACATTCTGGAGTATATGCAAATTGCCATAATAAAAACTGAAGCAGCAGACTTTGTGACAAAATAATATTGGTGTAATTCTCAAAACTTTTATGCATGACTATAATATATTATATATTATTTAGTATAAGGGCACAGTCGTGCCCTTTTATTAAGGTTGAATCTAATAAACGGCATTCCGCCATAATAGTTTTGTGATTGGGGGGACATGGTGTTTGAAGGGCTACATTTTATTAAGTTTTATCGCTTTTAAGCTGAAATTTGGCAAGAGAATGGAGAACCGTCCATAGGTGGTGCATGCTAAATTTCAGAAAAAAAGAATAAAAAGTGTCAAATTAGGGATAATCTAAAGATCAAAATCTTGACGTTTTGTTCCACTTCCTGTTTTGCAAAAGTCACCGCTTTTCTGGGTTTTTTGGGAGAGCGTAACTCGTAATGAGAGCTTAATGTACAGGAGGTTTTAAGACTAGGGGTTTTGTTAGAAAGCTATTAGGGCTAAGGAGTGCTTTTTAGGGTTTAAAATTTTGAGAAACTTAGTTTTTTACAATTTCGTAAAATATGTCCCATTTTAAAGATATGGGATTCCCCACAATTTCATAATGTTGCGCATGTCAGATAGAGGTGTGTGCTGGGTGTACTCAGAATGGCTTCACTTGCTAGTACAAATATGGCTGGCCTCCCTCGCTAAGAAATTTCCTTCTATCAGCAGGAGAAAGCCATTTTTGCTGGCTACAGGGAGGATGGCTGGGGTTTTGGGGTTGCGGGCAACACACAGTAACATTTTTAGCCCTGGTACAGCTCTCATTATAAAGTTTAATGGTCTGTGCAATGCCAGAGGAGGCTGTAACAGAGCCCATTTAAACCTCCCGCTCCTCAGTGATGTCAGTTAATTTATTCACTGCACAGAGCTGGGGGCTGGAGATTTAAAAGTGCTCTGATGTTCTTGCACTGATCGCCTACAGGCTGCTAGGGGAGATGTGTGATTAATACATTGTTATTCAAACTAAACCAAATTAATAAGCCACTTTCATTTCAAGCATTTTAGAGCACCCAATACCTCTGTATAGATGTCTTGTACGAACAACAGAGCACGAAGCACACTTTCCACCACTATTGTAGTTCTGAGTTGTTGCTCTCAGGCTAGGGGTTGTACCTGTGTTCTGTGCCCAAATCCAAGGAGGTATGCAGTGAATGAGCAAGTAACATGGCACAGCAACCCTTACAACAATGCATATTTCCCTCCTGTCTGCACTGGAAGCTGTATTTGGAGAGCACACGTTATTTGTACTCTCAGCTGGAAAACATGAGCCGCTTGGTGTACCGTATTCCCCCATGTATAAGACGTACCTTTTTCCCCAAAATTTTGGGTCTAATAACTGGGTGCGTCTTATACAGGGGTAGTAGCACTTACAGATGATTCCTCTGTCCAGTAAGGTCTTCTCTCTGTCTGATCCTGATGTTGGAAACCGGATTAAGGTCCTCTCTGCGATATCTGGATGTCCTTTCAGGACCTTGACAAGGTCATGAAAGGACATCCGGACATCGTAGAGAGGACTTTAATCGGGTTTCCAGCATCAGGATCAGACAGAGAGAAGACAGAAGACTTTACCAGACAGAGGAATCATCTGACAGGGTAAATCAGAATTGACTATAGCGTTGTCTCTCCTCTCTATAAGCTGCACAAATACTCTGTGAAAAAATTGAGGATAATCTTTATCCTCAATTTTTTCACATGATTTATATAGGTGCGTCTTATACAGTGGAGCGTCAAATACATGGGGAAATATGGTATGTCATTGTGGGGCTCGCCAGCCTGTCACACAGTCTCCATCCTCTTACTAGACTGTCACACACTACACTGTAAGTCTTTCCAAGCATCACCTTATCTCGAGCCCTGCTCCAAAATTGTAACGCTGAAATGAAAAGAAAGGGCAGTGTCTCTGCACACTGAGTATAAGAAATTCCTTGGTGAAAAATTAAGCAACCTATACAATTACAACGATAATATGAATGGACAATGAATGCCTAAATAACCTGTAGATGTCTGAATTAGCCCTAATCAATGTGTACCAGATAGCTGCAATCGTTAACAATAGCATGTATACACAGACTCTTTCAAGTTAATAAATCAAATAGCCGGCTTTATGCTAACACTAGGTTACCTAGCTGTTAGTAATACATGCATTCTATTACAGACCTATTTAATTAACATATGAAATAGCCGGATAAAAACTAGCATGAGATCAGATAGCTGTTAGATAGCTACAATTCCAGACACAATTTTTTTTCATAGAAAACTTGAAACTATAGAACAAAATAGTCGGCTATATAAGTTGCCATGAGAGCAGATAGATGTTAGACAGCTGTAATTGAGATTTTTTCACACATATGAGTATATTCTAACACAAGTGTAATGTCTATACATTAATGAATGAAGTACACGGCTATTCACATATTTGCATATAGCTGGAGCTATATTTGCATATATAGCATGGAGCTGCTGATTCGCAAATCTGTGAATTAGCAGCTTCACCATTTTGTGAGCGACGGCTTGTAAACTTCCCTTTACAAGGCAGCGCCGCTTTAAATTTAAGCTGCAAAGATGCCGATCTCCAGCGAGTTGCAAAAACCGGGGTATGATACATTTACCCCATGAGCTTCAATCGTTTTCTTACATTTACATGGTGTCTAAGGAACCTTAATCGTGAGAGAGAGAGAGAGAGAGAGAGAGAGAGAGAGAGAGAGAATGATTTTACATGTTATTGCCAACGTTGATACTGGGCTAGTGCAATATAATATCTTCACATTAGAAGGGTGTGACAATAAAGTCATCACTAGGAATTTTAATGAACAGTTGCTTTCAATAGTTATCTACATTTTAAGTGTAGCCATTTAATCAAATGGTATAAAAATATACCTTTCTCACAATATTGATGAATAAAAAATAATTATAATAATAATGTGTAACCAACAACAAAGTGTATATACCTAAAGATTTAAAACTAGAGGATATCTGGATAAGAGCTTTGATAAGGCCATTAAACAGATTAATATAATGACAGAGATTCCTCACTGGTGTATAAACAAAATTAAAATGAAAAAATAATGTATCCCATTTATAACCGAGTTCAACAGTAATGAGAGGAGTATTCACAAGTCAGCAAACAACAACTGGAAGATTTAATTTATGAACCCGGTTTTAGCTGAAGTTCAGAGCATGAACAATGTGCATCAATAAATATCTAAATGTAAAATCTAAATGTTTTGTCCTCTGTTAATGTTTCAATATTTTAATAGTCCAAAATGTAGTTATGGATTTTTCATCCAATGCCTTTAATTTTAATCAGTCTTTAGAACTATATAGCAACTGCAGTCTGACCATTTATAAATCACTCGCATGTGGTCACATTGTTTTATGTTCCCATATATAATATGGATTTGAATACACATCAGTTATATTGTTAAGTTGCTTATACATGGTTAGAGAGACAGTTTCTTAGTAGCTTCTCATCTCAAAGAGGTAATTGTATCCTTCCAATAAGCAACAGTATCCTTACAAGTTCACTGTTGATTTACATTATATATCTTAAAGCAACCTTGTTTTCAGTGTATTGTATTCCTGGGTTGCTCAGTATAATTGTAGCTCAACTGGCTATCAGATTATCTAAATAATTCTACTCTCTATGAATATATTCTTATATATTATCTCAATGCTTGTTCAATCTTAAATTGGCTCTTAGTAACACTGTTATTTTCAATTAACAATCAATGTTTTTTTTCCAGAAGACATAAACTTATGTTTATTATATTCCGAGATTGATTAAATCCATGCTTGGTAGAAGGAGACTAAGAACTGATTTTGATTGCCCCAACATTTCATATAGCTTGTATACAGGGGATTTGAGTTTTCATCACTCCCAGGAACTGATGTCTTGGCATTTTCAACCGCCTGTATATAGGCAAATGTATTTTATTGTGAGTAATGAACATATTTATTTAAAATAATAGAGGACTTATAAATGTAAGCAACATTTTCCCCTAATGAACTACCCAAACAGAGGAAACACTTATGGTAACTTTGGTACTAACTGAGGAATTTGTTTTCTGTATACTATGTTATATTAGCTGAAACTGTAGGATTCCACTACTGGAAGGGATTGAAGACCTTGGACTTTATATATGGTGCAACAGATAAGCTGATAATACTTTTATTTTGATGTATTTGCAATGTTAATTATACATTAAAGGGTGACTTATTCACTACACTGTAAATGGGTTAATTGCTATGTTTTTCTGTTGCTACAATTTCTGTTCATCTAACTAATGATTAAGTGAGCTACCTGGGAACCTTGCTGATTCATAGAATAGCCAGATAATCAATCATTTGATAAGTCATCCTCACTCGCTAGCCCACATTTCTTCTCTTCCTTTAATTTGGTACTTCTGATGAAGTCCGTACTCTTCTATCCTCCTCACCGCCCTCTAGCTCTCCACTTAACCCCATCCCCTCTCACCTCCAATGCTTCCTCACTCTTGAGGCAGAAAACAGTCCCTTGACCCTTCCTCTCTTTCTGTAACTACCGCCCTCCTTCTTTTTTACTCCAAACTTCTTGTATGAGTTGTCTACAACTGTCCAACCTTCTCATCTCACTCCCTCCTTGAACCACTTCAATCTGGATCTCACTTCTTTCTCTCCAACAAAACTACCCTCAATAAGGTAACTAGCGACCTTCTGTTTGCTAAATCTCCCTTCTTATCCTTCTCGATCTCTCTAATCTATAGGCCCTTAGGACACTATTAGGTAATGCTGTGTTATGATATATAAGCCTATAAGTTTCAATATAATACAATATGACTATATGTATGATTGTTATGTTTTAGAGATTGTTATGAATTTGTTAACCTGTATATATAAAATTTATTATATGTTTCCATTAATGGAGAAGATTATTTTGTTAATTATTACTATTTCTATTGCTGTAGACCGCATATCTTTCAATGTTATGGATATAGTTGGGAACTTGGTTGATTTGACAAAATGTTTTAAATTTTGGGTGAGTTGTCTAATAATATGTTTATTAATTTTCATCCATGAAATAAGGGAAACAGTTAATTAAAGAACCGCTGTTTGATTAGCTAGAATAGAGAATGTGAATTTTGGTGTGTACAACTCTGAGCAGCGTTGTCCCATTTTCAAGAGTGGGTACGATGGATACATACCATCTGTTTGTTTAATGTGGTCGCTATAGTAACATGTTGGTTGAACTTTATTCATATAACGAACAAGACTGACATAAACAATTAGTCTTTCCTCATCAACCACTCCTTTTCAGTCTCTACGACTGACTCCACCAACCCCCTTCCTTTTCCTGAAGGAGTTCCCCAAGGATCTGTTCTTGGCCCCCTGCTGTTCCCACTATTCATCCCCTTTCTCCTTCACAATTACCATACTTAAAACTACATATCTTAATTTTTCCTTCTTGTGAAGAGTTTTCAGCATAAATAAATGGACACCATGGACCCTGAAATTAGAAGAGCAAAGAGAGTTCAACAATCTCTGCTGACCACACACTGTGTATTGATGCATAAACAAGCAGAGGCAACAGTGAAGGATGAGGTGTAATGGAAATTGGGTGACCCACTAGAGAGGCTTAATGCTAAACACCAGCAAGTATCCATTGCGGACAGAATTTCTACTACATTCTAAAATGTTTCATCAGCCTCCGTTATAAATAGATTGCAGCTAATTTATTCAGGGGTTGAAAGACTCACGTGTACTAATGAAATAAAGTTTGCATGGGCTCGAAGGGCAAAACTAATCATCCTTTTTTACAGGTGTAATATGTGTTGGGGCATTGCTGGCATGTACGGGGTCACTTCTGGATTAATTTGTAGTGAATGTAAAACATGTGAAAACCTCAAACCATTTAAATTTAGAAGGAGATGAATACAAATGAAGAAAAGCATTGTAAGGTTCTTTTTAAGTGTTAAACACACTGTACTATCATCAATTTAAGAAATTAATACAAACAAAAATTTGAGGCATATAAATGTTTTTTCAATCCCTACCAGTCAGTAGAATCCTTAGATTAAACAGACAGCTATATCAAATGTTTATATCCCATAGCCATGCCTCATAATTACCTTTTACATAACAATGAGCACTTACTTCACTTTTCCCAAATACAGGGCCTCTAGCATTCATGTGCCAGGGAGACAGGATGGCTGAGCATTTAACTGCATGACTACATGTAATCTCAAAAGCATTTGTAAACAGAGTGTCTGAGGTTACCTTTATATACAGTATGTGCCTGACATGTGTGCTGTACTACAGTTCATCATCATTTATTTATATAGCGCCACTAATTCCGCAGCGCTGTACAGAGAACTCATTCACATCAGTCCCTGCCCCATTGGAGCTTACAGTCTAAATTCCCTAATATAGACACTCACTCACGTACAGACAGACAGAGAGGGAGAGACTAGGGTCAATTTTGATAGTAGCCAATTAACCTACCAGTATGTTTTTGGAGTGTGGGAGGAAACCGGAGCACCCGGAGGAATCCCACGCAAACACAGGGAGAACATACAAACTCCACACAGATAAGGCCATGGTCGGGAATCGAACTCATGACCCCAGTGCTGTGAGGCAGAAGTGCTAACCACTAGGCCACTGTGCTCTTCCAACAGTTACAGTTTTGTGAACTGGACAATATTGAAACACCAAAGAGCATAGCATTACTACTTTAGGAATACATCTTCTATAGGTAACATTTTGTAAACACACATTTGGGGACTGAAATGGAGGGACTAATGCTTTTACATACATTTATTCTTATGGGTATTTAATGCTAAATGATAATATGTAATTTATACCTCTTGCTGCTTAGCCAGGAATGCATCAATCAGATTTCTCTGGTCATTTACATCCAGTTCTTTCTTCTGTTTTGTAAATGTCGCTCTTATAAAGCTTTGAAACTTCTTAATGTTTGCAAAAAATTTCCTGTGATCACCTGGCAGCCAGTCCATTACAGATGGGAAACTATCGTACAGCTTAAAAAGAAAAATGTCATTTTAAACAAAATTATATTGAAGGTTTAAATCATTTTCATGTCATATAAAGTCTAACAATGTGATATACGTTAAAAAAAAAAAAGAATTTAATGAAAAATAGAGAATTTTGCCATTATTCTTGTGATGAAACTAGGAATTCATTTTAAATCTGCATTGCTGTATCTTATTTTCTCAGATTAATATGGATTATAAAAACATTAAAATATATCGGGTATGGCCCTGGTGCCACCAACAGTACCTTTATTCCTAAAACTGTATGTTCTAACAGGCAAGAGTGGTAATCAAAATGATTATTAACATTCAATGTATATCATCATCATCACCATTTATTTATATAGCTCCACTAATTCCGCAGCGCTGTACAGAGAACTCATTCACATCAGTCCCTGTCCCATTGGGGCTTACAGTCTAAATTCCCTAACACACACACACACACACACAGACACATACATACACACACACACGCACACAGACTAGGGTCAATTTGTTAGCAGCCAATTAACCTACCAGTATGTTTTTGGAGTGTGGGAGGAAACCGGAGCACCCGGAGGAAACCCACGCAAACACGGGGAGAACATACAAACTCCTCACAGAAAAGGTCATGTAATGTATCATCATGTAACATATGTCATATCATAAATTAAATCAAAACAGACATTGTACCATGATCCTGGTATCTTAAAGATTCAGCTAGTAGGTGGTTTTGATAAACAGTCTTCAGTCCAGTATTAAATATTCATCAGTGATAATAAACGCTAAATAGTATTTTTCATATATTAATCCTAAAAAATCCTTTAGAGATGTGGACATTTTTCTCTCATGTTGAAAGGTGGTAATGTTTTATATTCCCACAGTTAAAGACATTGTTGAAAACTTTTAGTGTAAGTACATATAATTCCGGATAAGATTTGTCCTAGACAGTCGCGTGCAATTGTCTTTTCCATAATTAGGGTAGACGCCATCTGGTAGATAAAACAAAAACCTTCTGCAGATGCTGTTAGAGGTTAATTCCCCCCATGGCTGCCAAGAGGAATTCAGGGCCCCGGTACAACAAATTCATGGGGCCCCCCCATAGTTGAGTATGGTAAAAAAAAATTGCGCCGCCCAACGGCGACGCAAAAATTTTCGGGGGTGCGATCATGCATTTCGGGGCGTGGAAAATGCGCCTTTGGGTCGTGGCTAACACATCAAAATTACTATGCTCTCAATTCGCCCGAGCGTCACATATGTCCAAGCACTGCTGACTTTCAGGACATCTAGCACCAAAGTGTAGTATAGAAAAAATGCAGTGTGTACACAAAGAGTTCAGTCTTGGCCTCCACCTTACATTGGGCACAACACTCACCAAAAATTTACATTGTCCCTACTAGAATTAAGGGTGTGCATCGGCCACTTTTGGTGTTTTGGGTTTTGGGTTCTGATTAGCTTGAGGTTTTGGGTTCTGATTTGTTTTGCCAAAACACCCCACGAAAGGTTTTGGTTCTGATTTTGGGTTTCAGGTTCTGATTTTTTTTTTAAAAAAGCATAAAAAGTGCTAAAATCCATATTTTGTTTTTTTTTTCTCACTCCTACACTATTATTAACCTCAATAACATTCATTTCCACTAATTTCCAGTCTATTCTGAACCCCTGACACCACACAATATTGTTTTTAGTCCAAAAAGTTGCACCGAGGTAGCTGGATGTCTAAGCTAAGCGACACAAGTGGGCGGCACAAACACGTGGCCCATCGTAGGTGGCTGTGTAGGCTTGAATGGCCTTTTGCTGCTCCTCCATCCTCTGCAGCATATAGAGGGTGGAGTTCAAGCGCGTCACTACCTCTTGTTTTAGTTGATGGCAGGGCAGGTTCATGCTTTTTTGATGTAGCAGGAACAGTGAACGTAGTTTAATATCTGATACTAATATTTCTGCACTGCAGGAACAGTGAACGTACTTTAATATCTGATACTAATATTTCTGCACTGCAGGAACAGTGAACGTAGTTTAATATCTGATACTAATATTTCTGCACTGCAGGAACAGTGAACGTACTTTAATATCTGATACTAATATTTCTGCACTGCAGGAACAGTGAACGTAGTTTAATATCTGATACTAATATTTCAGGACTGCCTATTGAAGTGGAATCTCGACGGGATTTGGTACCGGGGACACAATACCTCCATCATCCGTCTAAATTCCACTGTACAGATGGCGGACACCGGATGCACGTCTAACACCAACATAGCTGTTACGGCCGCAGTTATCCGATTTGCCATAGGATGACTATATAGGAGTGGCACTGCAGTGGCAGACAGGATGGCAGTTTGAAAAACTAGGCCCCAAAGAGCACATAATGCCAAAAAAAGAGTTGCGAGATGGAATTGTCCTTGGGCCCTCCCATCCACCCTGATGTTGTTGAAATAGGACATGCGCACTTTAACAAACCAATCATTTCAGTGAAAGGGCCTACCAAACTGTGGCTGAAATGATTGATTTGTTTGGGCCCCCACACAAAAAAAGCTATTCATCTCTCCCGGTACAAACTAAACTGGCTCTACTGAGGCAAGATGTCGTCCTCATCCTCATCCTCTGATTCCTGGCCCCCTTCAGTGTGTACTTCCTCATCCTCACACATTATCAATTCGTCCCCGCTGGACTCCACAACCACAGGTCCCTCTGTAGTCTCTGGAGGCCAGTGCTGTTCTTTATTGAGGAATTGATAATTCATTTTTATGAACATCATTTTTTCAACGTTTTGCGGAAGCAACCTCCTTCGCCGCTCACTGACCAGGTTCCCCGCTGCACTAAAAACTCTTTCCAAGTACACACTGGAGGGGGGACAACTCAGGTAAAATAGAGCCAGTTTGTACAGGGGTTTCCAAACTGCCTTTTTTTCCTGCCAGTAAAAATAAGGACTGTCTGACATGTCTACTTGGATGGTGTCAGCAAAGTAATCCACCACCATTTTTTCAATTGTGACAGCATCCAATGCAGCGACAGTAGACATGTCTGCAATGGTTGGCAGGTCCTTCAGTCCGGACCAGATGTTCTCAGCATCCCCGCCAGTGGGTCTTTTAGGAAAACTGAGCTTTTTCCTCGCAGCCACAGGTGTTGAAGAAAATGAAGGAGGAGCTGTTGGCATGTCAACGTCCTCTTCAGAGGACAATCTCCTGACCAGCAGGTCTTTGCACCGCTGTAGACTTGTGTCCGCTGGAAACAGAGACACAACATACGCTTTAAACCGAGGATCCAGCACGGGGGCCAGAATGTATTCCTCTGACTTTAAAAGAGTGACCACCCTCGGATCCTGGCAAAGCGTATGAAGGGCTTCATCCACAAGAGCTACATGCTTTGTTGAATCGCAATGCTTTACCAGCTCCTCCCTCACTTTCTCCAGCTGCTTCTGCAACAGCCTGATCAGGGGAATCACCTGACTCAAGCTGGCAGTGTCGGAACTGACTTCTTGTGTGTCAAGTTTAAACGGCTGGAGAACCTTGCACAACACGGAAATCAGTCTCCAATACGCTTGACTAAGGCGCATCCCCACTCCTTTTCCTATGTCGTAGGTGGCTGTGTAGGCTTGAATGGCCTTTTGCTGCTCCTCCATCCTCTGCAGCATATAGAGGGTGGAGTTCCAGCGCGTCACAACCTCTTGTTTGAGGTGATGGCAGGGCAGGTTTAGCCCTTTTTGATGTTGCTCGAGTCTGCGGTAGGCACTGGCAGAATGCCGAAAGTGTCCAGCAATTTTGCGGGCCACTGCAAGCATCTACTGCACACCCCTGTCACTCTTCAGGTAATGCTGCACCACCAAATTAACGGTGTGGGCAAAACATGGGACGTGCTGGAAATTGCCCATATGTAATGCCCGCACAATGTTACTGGCATTGTCTGACACCACAAATCCCCAGGAGAGTCTAAGTGGGATAAGCCACTGCGAGATTATTTCCCTCAGTTTCTCTAAGAGGTTGTCAGCATTGTGCCTCTTATTAAAACCTGTGATACACAATGTTGCCTGCCTTGGAACGAGCAGCCATTGTGGAGACGCTGCTACTGATGCTGCTGCTGTTGCTGCGGAAGGCGATGCATCTACCCAGTGTGCTGTCACAGTCATATAGTCCTTCGTTTGCCCTGAACCACTTGTCCACATGTCCGTGGTTAAGTGGATAGTGGGTACAACCGCATTTTTCAGAGCACTGAGGACACTTGTTCGTACTTCTCTGTACATCCCGGGTATCGCCTGCCTAGTGAAGTGCAATCTAGACGGGATTTGGTACCGGGGACACAATACCTCCATCAACCGTCTAAATCCCACTTCACTGATGGCGGACACCGGACGCACGTCTTACACCAACATAGCTGTTACAGCCGCAGTTATCCGCTTTGCAATAGGGTGACTACTGTCGTACTTTGTGCTCATGACAAACGACTGTTGGATGGTCAACTGTTTGGTGAAAGACGTAGCGTTCTTATGACTTCCCCTCTGGGAAGATGACCGACTACCAGCAGCAACAGCAGCAGCAGCAGTAGTAGGCATACCGCTTCAGGATTCCTCGGATGAATCCCGGATTGAAGAGGACTCAGTCATGCTGGTGACATGGCCTGCAGGACTATATATGATGGAGATCGTGGAGGAAGTTGACGAGGAGGGTGTTGGTGGTGTGTATCCAACAGGACCAAGGGATTTAGGTGTCCCTGGACTGCTGACGGTCCTAGCCACAGGTCCTGAACTAAACACTGAATTATGAAGGTTCTTCAGGTGACGTATAAGGGAGGATGTCCCTAAGTGGCCAAGATCCTTACCCCTGCTTATTTGAGCTTTACATAAGCTGCATATGGCCATACATTTATTGTCCGGATTGGGATAGAAATAACTCCAGACCGAAGATGTGCATTTTTTGGTCTTCTGACCAGGCATGACGATGGGCTTTTTCATCCCATGGACAACAACTGTTTTCCCCCCTGGTGCCTCATTTAAGAAAACCACATCAGCATCCTCCTCGTCAAGTTCCTCCTCAGCGCCAGCTACATCAATATCCTCCTCCTGGTGTACAACATTGACACCTTCATTATCCAAATATGTAACTGCACTGTGGGTGATCCTTGCAGCATATGCAGAGGGCGTGCTGCAAATGGTGGAAGGAGCCACCTCTTCCCGTACAGTGATGGGAAGGTCAGGCTTCGCAACCACCAACACCCTTGGTCTCGCCTTGGGGATTTGTGATGCCATCTCTTTAGAAGGCAGAGTTGTTTGCTGTGTTGTTGATGACAGCTTAACTCTTTTAAATTTTTTAGAGGGGGGGGAGAAGGAGGGCTTAGATCATTGGGTGAAGCTGAACCACTAGTCATGAACACGGGCCAGGGCCTAAGCCGTTCCTTGCCACTCCGTGTCGTAAATGGCATATTGGCAAGTTTACGTTTCTCCTCAGATGATTTTAATTTTATTTTTTTGCTAATTTTAGTGAACTTTGGCTTTTTGGATTTTACATCTCCTCTACTAGGAGATTGGGCATCGGCCTTGGCAGACGACGTTGATGGCATTTCATCGTCTATGTCATGACTAGTGGCAGCAGTTTCAGCATTAGGAGGAAGTGGGTCTTGATCTTTCCCTACTTTATCCTCCAAATTTTTGTACTGGCCAAAGCACCACTGGACTCAGCAGGACAGAGCACAGGAAAGAAGCACCACTGGACTCAGCAGGACAGAGCACAGGACAAAAGCAGCACTGGACTCAGCAGGACAGAGCACAGGACAAAAGAATAAAGCACCACTGGACTGATCAGCACTACCCTACAACCTCCCTCTTCCCTGATCACAGCCCAAATGAAGATGGCGGCCGCAAGTGGCAAATTTATGACATCTGAGTCTCGCGAGATCCGACGCGAGACTTGGATGTCATAGCCTCGCTTCGGATTTTTTTTCCCGGGCGGAAGTACCCGAACAGTGCTCGGATCCCATCGAATCCGCACTGTTTGGGTGGGCTCGGATTAGCGGAATCCGAGCCCGCTCATCCTTAACTAGAATCAGAACATTTCACATACTGTCCTACTCTCTCCTACCTGTTCTTCTCACTTTCACCACCTGTTGTTGCATGTATCTTTAGTTGCGGCTTGCCTGGATCCCTGAATGCTGGGGGCCCTATTTGGAAAAAAATAGCTACATTTAGATAATTCCAAACAAACCTGGCGTTAAATCAATACCATCCACGATTAATAATTAGGCCTTCCTCCAGCTCCAATATTACAATAATGTGCCCCTTCATCATCGCCATGCCTTATGATTACACTGTGCCCTCCATGCTGCTTTTGCGCCCTTCATCTGGCTCCCCTTCATCACAATATACTATGCTGCTCCCCCCCTTTTTCAATCCCACTGTGCCATGCCTCCCCCCCTTATTAACCCCAGTGTGCCATGCTGCCCACCATTTTTTAACCCCACTGTGCCATGCTGACCCCTGTTTTTTAACCCCACTGTGCCATGCTGCCCTGTTTTTTAACCCCTCTGTGCCCCTCTCATTTTTTAACCCCTCTGTCATGCTGCCCCCCACGTTTTTAACCCCTCTGTCATGCTGCCTCCCTGTTTTTTAACCCCTCTGTACCCCCCATTTTTTATCCCCCCTGTCATGCTGCCCCCCTGTTTTTAACCCCTCCGTGCCCCCCCTCATTTTTTAACCCCTTTGTCATGCTGCCCCCCCCCCCCGTTTTTTAACCCCTCTGTGCCCACCCTCATTTTTTAGCCCCTCAGTCATGCTACTCCCCCCCCCCCGTTTTTAACCCCTCTGTGCCCCCCCTCATTTTTTAACCCCTCTGTCATGCTGCCCCCCCATTTTTTAATCCCTCTGTGCCCCCCTTGTTTTCCTTACTTCACTTACCTTTTCTCCTTTCTTGGTCTTCTCTGCTGCTTTGTGCTCCATTCCTCCAGATTGCCTGAATGCTGGGGGTGACATGATGACATCACACCCGGCATTCAGACAGTCTGAACGGAGCACAGAGCAGCAGAGAGGAGGGATGCCGGCTCCGCGATCAGGTGAGTATGTTTTTTTTATTTTTAAACTAGCCTGCTCCCCCCACCAACGACCGAGCCCCCCCCCCCCGCAAAAAAAAAGAAAGGAAAAAAAAAACGTTTTGAAAATCAAATAAATAAATAAAAAAAAAAACAGCAGCGCAAGGGCCCGGGCCGGGCCCTTTGACATGCCCAGGCTGGGTGATTAGTACCCCCCCCTCTCAGCGGCCCTGATTCTCCCCAGGTGCTGGTCGGCTTCTGAGTGCTGCTGAATGCGGCTATAGTAATTCTCTTTTCGCTCTACACTTCCTCCCTTGGTGCTCTCATCTCCTCCTTTGGTCTTCATTATCACCTTTATGCTGACGACATTCAACTCTATATCTCCTCTCCTGAACTTTCCTCCACCCTCCTCGCTCGGGTATCCGACTGCCTCTCAGCCATCTCCTCCTGGATGTCCGAGCGCTTTCTCAAAATCAATATCTCTAAAACTGAACTCATTGTCTTTCCTCCGCCCAGACTCCCATCCCACCATGACCTCTCTATTGTCGTCAATAAAACCGCCATCTCCTCTGTCACCCAACTTCGCTGCCTGGGTGTCACCCTCGACTCCTCTCTCTCTTTTGCCCCCCACATTCATTCCCTTGCCCAAGCCTGTCGCTTCCAACTACGCAACATTGCCCGCATCTGTCCTTTTCTCTCTCAGGATGCCACCAAAACTATCATCCACGCACTCATCATCTCCCGCCTTGATTATTGTAACCTCCTCCTCACTGGCCTCCCCCACTCCGTCTCTCCCCCCTCCGCTCTATACTCAATGCGACCGCAAGACTCATCTTCCTCTCACCACGTTCCTCCTCTGCCTCCCCTCTCTGCCTTGCCTTACACTGGCTCCCCTTCCCCTACAGAATCCTTTTCAAACTTCTCACCACCACTTACAAGGCTCTCTCCAACTCTACTGCCCCTTATATCTCTAACCTCCTCTCCATTCACACTCCTGCCCGCTCCCTGCGCTCGGCCAATGACCGCCGCCTCTCCTTCACTCTTATCACCTCTTCCCACTCCAGAATCCAAGACTTTTCCCATGCAGCCCCCCTTCTCTGGAATGACCTCCCTCGTTCCATCCGTCTCTCTCCTACTCTGTGCTCCTTGAAACGTGCACTCAAAACTCACCTCTTCCTCAAAGCCTACCAACCATCTACTTAACCCCCATCTCCTCCCTTTAGCTCGTCCTCCTTTCTCTCCTCTTGCCTCAACTGGCTCCTCTTGTGCCTGGTCTGTGTACCCTCCCTTAGGATGTAAGCTCGTATGAGCAGGGCCCCCTCCCCTCCTTTCTCCATACCTGTTCTTCCGCTCCGTCTTTACTGCATATGACTGGCCGGAATTTCTGAAGTATTGGTACTTTTTGTTCATTGTTCTGTATGGTTTCACCCTGTATAGTCTACTGTTAGTACTGTGTACGGCGCTGCGGATACCTTGTGGCGCCTAACAAATAAAGGATAATAATAATAATAATAATTCTCCAATGTTCAACCCTTGCAGGACATTAGGTTGTTCATATAGTTATTTAACAATGTAAAGTATAGAAACCAACGTGTTTCACCTGCGGAGTTCTTCAGGGATGTGGGATGTAATGCGTTTAGTGCAGATTCGACCCCTGTTATATAACCCCATTGCATGCATATTCATTTGTTGAAGGGATGGAGTGGTCTTTATTAAAATCATGTGACATGAAGCCTGTGTTCTATTAAGGTAATTGAGAGATGTTTTGATAATATTTGTGTGCAATAGGTTTAAGTCTCTCCCATGGTTATAGATAATTAATCTGCATATTAGACTGCATTCCTTCTTAGGTTTCACAGGCACACTTATCACTGCATGCGATGGTACAGGGCATTACTACAAATTTAATTAAAGTCCTTTGCGCGCTTACTGAAGTCCTTCGTATTTATCTCATTTTACCAGCCTTTCCTAAATAATGTAGGCGTATCAAATAACATTTATTTTTAATCCCAACATTCTGTAAGTTATTTTTTATTGGGTACAATTTCATGTTCATGTACATTTGGATTTGTATATGGATACTAACGATGTAATATTAAGTCAGCATATGTTTGTGTCTGACTGTTAAGTATCATAAGACTGAGATAATGTTATTTTGTTTGTACAAATCTTTTTAATCCATTCATTTATAAGTGATAGCTAAGTGTGAATTGGTTCTTTGCAGTATGAGTATTCATCTTGGCTTCAATATAGCATTTTTATGTGTCATGGGTGGATTTCTTCAGAGCTCATTCTTGATTTCATAGGTTCATTCTTTCAGGTGTTTAAAAAGCTTCCTAGATTGAAGTCTAGCTTTAACCCCATGGGTGCTATTGTAGATAGATCATATATCCACTTGACTTCCTCTCTGAAGATTCTGGTTAAAACGTTTCCCCCTTTCCAGGGCTTGTTGATCTAACTAATTTCTATGAATCTGAGGCTTGAGGAACCTGCATTGTGCTTATGGGCATAGTGATTAGATACGATATCTGTTTCAGCTTATTTGCATATGTATCTTCAGTGTACGCCTATTTTTACTTATAGATGTCTTATAGCGCAGTCAATATATTGTGGGCTGCATGGGCATTCTAGGAGGTAAATAACACTGGTAGTATCACAGGTATATTTTTTCTTTTATCGAAAACTCTTTAACATTAGACTTTGATTTTATTTTAGTTATAGGATTAGTGCTGGTGATGTTAATAATTTAAATTTTACAGGCTTGACATCTATTACTGCAAAAAAAAGCTGGATTTAACAAAGTTCCTTTAGTGGTGATTACGGTTCCTGGGAAAGCACTCTTCACTAGGTCGTTTTTTAGGTTGTGGAACTTCCTGGACACTGTTGCAGGTTTTTATTTCATCACTCCTCTGAGTTTTTCATCTTTGAGAAAGATGGTCTAGTGATTTTGTATGATTTTCCTTCAATTCCCTGCCTCATCGCTATATTGGGTTATGAACCTTGTCTGGTCTACACTTCCGCTGTTTGTTTCCTTTTTATTGGTGCTTAAGAGTTTTTCACTTTCTTGCTGCCTAATTTCTTCAAATTGTCAATTCACTGTTCCTAGGTTATATTTTCTTTTACATAATTTAGCCCGCATATCTCTGTTTGTTAATGTAGTCAGAGCTCTTCTAACAGTTTGTTCTCATCCTTCAGAATTGTCCGCTGGAAATGTTGCAGAGCCAGTGGTTATGGTGATTGCTAGCGGAGAGGCTATGGCTGTTGCAGTCTACTTTTTTCTAAAAGGTTTTAGTTTCCATTTGGCTGTTTTCCACAAAAATTACTAGGTCTAAGAACTTTACTTTCTTTTTGCTTTTGTTTGTGTGTAACTTTTGAAGGCTTCTAGTTCAATTTAGTTGTCTGTCCAAATACATATAACATCTAGATATTTTCCATTCAGATATATATTGTAGAAAGGGTTTATTTTGCCAGATTGTTGTGTTCTCCCATTGGGCTTCAAACAATTTGGCGTAACTCAACGCAAACCGTGTCCCTATTGCTGTTCCGCGTACCTGTTTGTAGTAACCCCCCTCAAACTAAAAATAGTTATGTTCAAAGTTGAATAAAATTGCTTCTACAATGAACTCTAATTGTTTGCTACCTAAAGTTGATTCTCTTGTAACATTTTTTACACACATTTGCACCCTTTTTTGTGGTCATAAGGATATTACTTTTTTGCCAATCTATGTCTTTCAGCATGCTAAGAACTTGGGTTGTGTCTTTGAGGTAACTTTTTTTGCTTTCCTATGAGTGGTTGTAGAAATGTGTCTATGTTTTCAGATTGGTTTGATGTAATTGAGACTATTTATCAATTCATA